>NC_060149.1:87624229-88266015 GCF_021461385.2 Schistocerca piceifrons | reverse complement strand
GCGTGTACGACATTGATTACACCAGAGATTGCAATTGTGTGCAGCAAATGATGGCCACCACATTGAATATCTATTGGCCTGACATGTCGGGACACACTCTATTCCACTCCGTAATTGAAAACGGAAACCACGTGTGTACGTGTACCTCACCCCTCATGGTATGTATATGTGTTGTGGGGCGGCGGGTGGAGTAATTGTTATATATAAAATAATGTTTTGTTTGTTTTTCCCGGCCGATGCACCATATGTGGGGCGGCGGATGGAATAATTGTTATTATAAATGTTCCTATTATTTAATGCTGTTGTTTGCCGTTCTCAACACTGGCTCTCTAACTACAATATTGGCAACCAGAAAGTGATTAGCAAAACGTGAAGCCTGTAATTAGAATTCCTAGTGCCCACTTCATCTGAGAAATACACTTCTAGCTACAGCTTATAGCTCTGAGGAATAAGGAGATTGTCTGGTACTCATAATCAAAAACGATTCTGTCTAAAATGTTCACTATATCCTGAAAGTCACAGACCAAAAAAAGAATCCACACAATCCAACTACCAGAGCAGTTCAGAGTCTAATGCGCTGATGCAACTATAACTGTTCAAATTAAATGTTTAAGTGAATGCTCGCCATAATTTGATGATAATGTTCATCAAACGCCACGCTAAATAATGGTAGAATGTCTGTCCCGCGGTGGCACGTGAAAATACGACATACGCAAACTAAAGATAGATCATTAAAGTCATCCCAGAATTAACACTTCACTCCAAAACGATTTCATGGTTACGCGTATCCCGAGTAACTTATTACTGCATCCCAGGCTGTTTATAGCAATGATACCGACGCGACGCGACTCCCGGCACAGGTTGTGCGCAAATCAGCGTCTGGAGAGAACTGGGGCCTTCTTCTCTCGCGCAGCGTTCTTATATATAAAGCCGCGATGCGGACGGCTAAGGGAACGCCTGATCAAAATTCCTCTCCCGACTAGCCGCTGGGCTAGTAATGCACCACTTTAAGTTATCGAATAAATCATTGCTTCCTTTGCTGATGGCCGATGAAGCTCTCAATTTAAATGTGCATTCAGCACTGACATAGCGAAGTCAAATATTTTGGGCGAGAGAATTAATTTAATTACACTACACGCAGTAGACGAGCTCTTAACTTGCTCTTTGGAGGTACGCTGTCGCTATAGTTTTATAGTTATTCAGTTGAAACTTCTCACATCTTTGATTATAGCGGATCTCCCTTTTACTTAAACATCCTAGCCTTATTTATTCGCCTACTTAATCTATCTTGCTTCCTTAATTTCTAAGACAAAAACCAGAAAATCATGAATTTCAACTAAAATTTTAATTTGTGAGATCCAGAATACTGTTCCTACTAAATTATTATGCAAAAGGAATCTAAATACAAATGTTTAAGTTTCTAGCTCTTTTCTGTTGCGCCAATTATTTTTACAGAAAACATCCAAATTTCGAAAATGGTTAAAGTTATTGAACTGATATTCAACACATATTGATTTAGTATTACCCCTGACATGCTAGAAATGTTTCAGGTTATTTACTTGATTTTTAAAGTATTGCGCAACATTTATGACGTCAGAGCTAGTTTCAGCGGACTAGGCTGGCACACAATGGAAAGACTGATGTGAATTTTATACGGCGTGAGCAGGCTGCTTCCCTACAGTGTGTCAGTGAAAAAGACCAATAAAAAGGCGTTAGCATGTGGACGTAATGTGCTGTTCCAGTCTCTTCTGTACCTAAGGTCCATCACCGTTCCCTTTGGATCCCTACGTAAATTCGGTGCTCTCCGATACACACGATCGAAAAACGGAGGAGTGGTACTCAAGCGTCAACTTTAGGTTACAATATCTCCGGATGTAATTAACATTTCACAATGCAACGAACGGCACTGATTACGTATTTGTTTATATGTTCAGATGTGCTAACAAAACTAATGGGGTTCCATTTAAAAGAACGTAGGTTTCTGTTAAAAAACATACTTCTGTGCATTTTTTTTGGTTTGTATTAACCAATTACACTAGCCCCTCTCCTCACGTTCGGTCTGTGGAATCGATTAGTCAGTATTTGATGTGGTTTACGAAATATATCCAGCGGTAATGTTAGGTGACTCACCCTGTATAGTTACGTCTAGTAATAAAAAAATGGTTCAAATGGCTCTGAGCACTATGGGACTTAACTTCTAAGGTCATCAGTCCCCTAGAACTTAGAACTACTTAAACCTAACTAACCTAAGGACATCACACACATCCATGCCCGAGGCAGGATTCGAACCTGCGACCGTAGCGGTCACGCGGTTCCCGACTGTGGCGCCTTTAACCGCTTGGCCACACCGGCCGGCGTCGTCTAGTAATATTTCGTGTTTATTACAAGCTTGTTTTGACTATGACGACATTATCAAATAAACCTGTGTATATTACGCTTGATTAGTCTACTTACGTTTATAAAAGACTATGTAAAGATCAGTTTACATACATACTTAAATCCAGTTGGAACAGTAGCCCATATTGCAACAGTGGGTAAACAGTGGATTGTGTATTTCTTGCTAGATTGTTGTAATCACGTAGGTTCTATTTGTATAGAATATTTTTCCGTGAAAAACTTTTGACAGCTACTTTCACAGTTTATTCTTGCTCATGCTTCATGTTTACAGTGTAACCTCTGCTAGTTAGTGATGGTAGTTATGTTCCATTGGTATTACAATTTTGCTATGATGCGTATCCATTGTTAACCTTTAGTTTTTAGTTTACTGTGTTTTTTATGAGCTCTTGTTTTCCAAAATTTCAATAATATTTTACGTAATTTTTGTGTTTGAGATCGACTTGCTCATTATCGAATCGTTTGGATAATTTTTTGTGTGTGTATATATTTCTAATTCTTCCAAGATGTTCATGACAAGTCCTTTGGTATTCCCTGTAGAACATTTCATGCATCTTCGATATGCTCTGCTTTGTGGTTTTTGGTTTTTGAGATGCAGGTAAAAGCTTGATTGATTGCTGTCGCAATTTCCTGTGCGTTCTTTGAGTTTAATGCTACAGTTCCGTCCCGCTTGACTGATACAGAATTTGGTGCTGTCGTTACACGAAATTTCATGTCAAAAGTATTTCACATAAATATTCTGTACGAATGGAACTTACTTGATTATAACAAGCTAGTAACAAACAGACAGTCAATAGTTTACTCACTGAAGCAATATGGGCTTCTATTCCAACCATATGTAAGTATATATGTAAACTGACCTTTATGTGTAGCTTTTATAAGCGTAAGTAGACTCATAAAATGTAATACGTATCTACAAGTGCCGGCCGTTGTGGCCGAGTGGTTGTAGGCGCTTCAGTCTGGAACCGCGCGACCGCTACGGTCGCAGGTTCGAATCCTGCTTCGGGCATGGTTGTGTGTGATGTCCTTAGGTTAGGTAGGTTTAAGTGCTTCTAAGTTCTAGGGGACTGATGACCTCAGATGTTAAGTCCCATAGTGCTCAGAACCATTTGAACCAACCATCTACAAGTTTAACTGAGAATGGCTCTATAGCCGACCAGCTTGAAGTAAAGAAGAAATATTACTAACTAAGTCATTAGCCTTATCTGGAATTATTCATTACAAAATTTATATTATAAATACATAACTTAGTGCATTGATGAAATTCATATTCGCTTCCTTCTGCCTCCATTCGCTCAGACCTTTCCTTTTCAAACAACCACTGATTGATTCTCTGCGTGAATCTTGACTTTCTTTCAACAGTTGATTCATAAAAAATTTGCTATTGTCTTCGGAATTAATGATCTTCAAATCACCGAAGGTAAGTGCTCTCGGGCTGGGATAGCACTTGGATGAGTGACCATCCGGTCTGCCGAGCGCTGTTGGCAAGCGGGGTGCGCTCAGCCCTTGTGAGGCAAACTGAGGAGCTCCTTGATTGAGAAGTAGCAGCTCCATTCTCGTAAACTGACATACAGCCGGAAGAGCGGTGTGCTGACCACATAGCCCTCCATATCCGCATCCAGTGACGCCTGTGGGCTGAGGATGACACGGCAGCCGGTCGGTACCGTTGGGCCTTTATTGTCTCTTCGGGCTGAGTTTAGTTTAATTTAGTTTTGTATTAATGATTTTCAAAGCATTTGTACGAGTTAAATCCTCAGTACTTTAAAAAATGTCTGTTCCTTTTCGATTATGAACTTCTGACGATCTTCCAGAGTAAATTTGCAGTTGCCTCCACTCTTGATATGAAACTGCTAATTTTCATGTGCTGTATCTCATGTCCTGTACCTGGATTCGTAATTTTTACCGATAAACCAATTCCCACACAGCTTGTGTGGCACTTTGATACCCAATTAATTTACACATCCGAAAACTGTAAACAAAAATCCATTAACGTTTCTTTGACAGATAGTAGCTGACTTAAAGGTATCCCATGTGATTGATAAACGAGCAAACAAATTACCTCCCGTAAACGAACTGAGAAGGAAAACGTTATACTTGCTATGACTGCTACCTTCCGTCGAAATTGAAAAACTGCTGGGGTGGTCCGGGTTTGGTCGTAGAAGCGTTCGGTTCACTTCGCTCTGCCCTCTTTCTACCTGTATTTGTGTGACTGACGTGTCATATCACAAAAACAATATGACCTGTGAAAGGAGAATCCATTCAGTGAAGGATATTCAGGTGAAAAACATGTGTAAAATAAATCATGAATTTATCGGGCAGATGTATCATTCTGCGAAATTGACGTATTATCTGGATTTTTTTTATCGTGAAGGTCCTGGAACACCCTGTCCCCTGATCCAGGTGGACCAAATTTCACACGTCTCATTACAATGCTTTTATTAGGTAGCTTTCTTGTCTGACTGTCTGTTCGGTAAAATTTTGGACTGCATTTTTAACTAATTTCGCGATGAGTTAGAACTTTTACGAAACACAGAACTGGATGACAATACAGTACTGACTGGCTTTCTTGTTAGTCTTGTTTGCTAGGGTGGGAGTGGGAATGAAAAATGTTGAGAACGCCTGACTCTCAGCTGCCCTGCAGGGTTTTGCGTGAGTAGAATCGGAATGCGTCCCAGGCAATATACGAGCGGACGAGCAGGCCTGAGCAGAGGGACGGTGGAAGAGATGAATATCGCTTTTTTGTCTGCCGTATACATTTTGTGGTCGATTTCAAACTAACTTCCCAGTGTGCTAGAGACTTGAAATTATAGACGTAGCTCATAACTGTATGACAATGTAACAGCAACTCGCTTTCTTCTCTGGCGTGCAGCTTAGGGAACTTTATTTACCACTGCCATCTCCCAATCAGGTAGAGATTTGTAGCTTTCAACATAGCTCAGAACTGGGTGACAATGCAAAATCACTTCCTTGTGTGGTGTGAGGTGGAGGGTACTTAGTGTACCACTGCAGTTTCACCCTTTTGCTGTTCTAGTAAGCCTCTGTGTGAGCTCGAGTCTCTCTAATTTTTGCGTTCACTGTTTCTGTGAGATCTGTGCAGGAAGAAGCAATATACTGGTTGAATCAGGTAAAGGTAAACTAAAATAAACTTGAAATTTACCACATGTATTTGTTGTAATCTCATCAAATTGTTTGAAATCGGTTGAAAAATTTCATATATACAAGGCTAAAAAACAGAAGACAGCTATTTAAATAAAAATGAATTATTAATTACCACGTTTTTAAATCAGACTAAAAGATATAAAAGATCCGTAACCCCCACATCGAAAGTCTAAAAATTTCTGATTGTGAACTCTGAATATCTACGAGAATACGTGTAAGTTTTAAAACAAAAACCGTGAGGTGGATTCAGCACACAATTGATGCATGAATAGCTTATCTCCTTGGTATTACACTACTTACTGACTGAGCATGAATAGCATGAATAATTGAACCTCCTTACTACAATGTATTGCACGCACCCCGCGTTTCTCGATTTAAGTCTTACAAGTACTTCCATAGCTATGAAAAATTCAGTCATAAAGATGACTACCTTTGTCAGAGTAGGAATCTGTATGGGCCTAGGAAAAATTATTTTATACTTTTCAGCCAAATTTAAAACCGTGGTATATTAAAAATTCATTTTTATTTCAATAATTCTTTTGGGTGAAATGGACGCAATCTGGGTGGTAGCGCAAGAAAAATTATAAAAAGTTTCAAAAAGTCTTAAATATAAGCCAACTCGGTATAGGCTACTCCCTCGTCCTCACTACTCTTGTCCACACACGTGCACGTGCATTTATACATAGACACACACACACACACACACACACACACACACACACACACACGCTTACATAGCTTGCCATCACTCCCAGTTGTAAGGAGTCACACATGATTACGATTTTAATAATAATAATAATGATATTAATAATAACAATAATAATAATGTATTAAACTTGCGTATCTTCCACGCTAAAAAATCTGAGTATGTATTCGCCATTCCAAAATTTCACTTAGCACTATGATTGTCTCTACATATTATGATTACATAGTCGTGCAAATGGTGGAACTTCGTTTCTTTCACTCGTTTCCGCCTATGTTCTGGAACAGTCAGTCTTTCTCTTATATTTTGTTATTGAAGCGTCTTCCCCTTTCTACCTTACCTTATGCAACATTCTGTAAATTGCCGCTGCTACCTGCAAATTCAGACGAGCACCTATAGGGTATATCTTGCTAAACATAGCTTGTAATTTCCTAGAATTCCTTGCACCTTCTGAGATCCTTGGTTGTCATGGTACGTTATTCTTCGATAGTTAGTTTAAAAGAATTGGAAATTGGTGTAAGTGTTTTAGCAGCTTTGGGATTGGGAGAAGTCTGGTCTGGCACCTCATCCAGTATGAGTTGTTTTGCATTTGTTTCTTCTTATAATTATTATTTACACCTTGGAATTATCCTCTACCTAATATTGCTACAGAAAAATCTTGTAAAAACGGTATTCACGAAATGCACTTGGCGGCAAAACATATAAATGTGGCAAGAAAAGAAGCTCCTACCACCTTAAGTAGTTGCTGTTACGAGGTAGCTTTCTTACTAGCATCAGCTATATAGCTTTGTCACTGAGTCAAATACAACAAAACGGAGTTGGATACAGATTAGAAACAATTTACAATATCCATGTTCATTTCCAAAATCTTTTTGCACTCCTGCCAGGCAGAGGGTTCATGGAACCACCTTCAAGCTACTTCTCTACTGTTCCCCTCTCGGAGAGAGCGCGGGAGAAACGAAGACTTAAATCTTTCCGTGAGAGCTCTCATTTCTCTTATTTTATTATAATGATCATTTCCTCATATTATGTAGGTGGGCACCAACAAAATATTTTCGAACACTGAGGTGAAATTTGGCGTCTAAAATTTTATGAGAAAGTCCTGCCGCAGCGAAAAACGCCGCTTTAATGACTGCCAGCTCAATTCGGGTATCATATCCGTGGCACTCTTTCCCCTATTTCACAATATTACAAAACGAGCTGCCTTTCTTTTAACTTCTTCGATGTCCTCCGTCAGTCCTACCCGATGCGGATTCCGCAGCGCACAGCATTACGCCAGACAATGGCGGACAAGCGTAGGGTAAGCAGTCTCTTTAGCAGACCTATTACATTTTCTGTAGGGTAAGCAGTCTCTTTAGTAGACCTATTACATTTGCTAAGTGTTCTTCCAATAAATCGTCTACTTTGGTTTGATTTCCCCACATTATATATGCGATCATTCCTATTTAATCTTTTCGTAACTCTAATCTCTAAGTATTTAGCTGACCTTACAGACTTTAAATTTGTGTGATTTATTATGTAATCGAAATTTAGCGGATTCCTTTCAGCACTCATGTGGATGACTTCACACTTTCCATTATTTTAAGTCAATTACCACTTTATGCACCGTACAGATATTTCGTCTAAATCACTTTGCAATTCGAAAGGTCATACCACTCACTCCTTACGGCCCCATGATTTTTACCTCACCATTCATGGTCATTCTATCCACCTCACTCGTACCCTAAAATACCTTGGCCTCAACCTCACCTGTCACCTCTCCTCGACATACCAACTCTTCGCAATCCAGCACAAGGTCCACAATAGACTCCACCTCCGGAAACTTATGTCTGGCTGGACATGGGGACTGCATCCTTCCACAATCCTTCACATCTACAAATCCTTGATCTGTCCCATCCTTTGTCATGCCCATGTCACCTGGATGTCTGCCCCACCCAGATTCTATAAAGCCCTCCATATCCTTGAACGCCATGCACTCCACCTTGCCTTCCATATTCTCCTCCCATCACCCACATGGATCCACTACGACCTCATCTCCTTCCCACATCTTCTTCTTTTCCTCAAACACATCTACACCATATACATTGTCTGCAGGCTCAATCCCCGCCATCCCATGGTGTCTTCTCCCCTCTCTACCTCCAGCCCATTGCCGCACTTTTACCATGGTGTCCCAACCTCTCTCCATCTCTACACCCTCCACCTCCATTCCCATTGCGACTTCCAGTGCCTACCCCTTCCAGATGATGAGCTTCACTCTCATATCTATCCTTCCTACTAACTCTAACCCCATCTTCCCCCTCCCCCTCCTCAGGGCTCCCTCACCCCTCGTCTTTCCTTCCCCTGAGCGGTGTTTTCGTCCCTCCTCCACCCCTTCCCTTTTCAATGCACCCCTTCTGCATCTCTGTGCTCCCTCCTGACTTGCCTTCCCTCTCCATCTCCCACCCAGCCCGTCTCCTGCCCCTTGGTGCATCCCCCGACTGCCTTGCTTTTCCCCTGACCCTTCCCAGCCCCTCTACCCACTCCTGTCCCCTTTTCTCTGCTCTCAGCACTCCCCTTCTTCAGCAGGTCCCTCCAGGCAGTTTTTACTCTTTGTTGTGTGTGCTCCAACTCATAGAGTGGTTTTAAAGTGTCGACATCCTGTGTGTTTTAGTACTGTGCCCAGCCTACAACTTTTGCATGTGACTTCAGTGCTTTTACAAGCTACATAAATCGTCAACAGTCTTTTTTTTAACTTTATGACTTTTTTAACTGTCCCACAATGAACATCTCCATATAGGTGTATATTTGAACCCTTACTGTCTCCCCTTATTATGTCCTTATGTCCCACTTTATCGCCTTTTTTTATGTATCGTTTTCATCTTTTTATTAAATATGTCTCTCAGCTGCAGCGCAGCGGATTGTGCTGCTACCAGCCCTCCCCTGCCCATATGCACAGGGGAATGTAATCACAATAAAGAAAAAAAATACTACTTTACATCCAGCTTTCAAGGTGTACTAAGTAGGTTGACAGTGAGGGTTCTGGATACAACTTGACCTCTGACCTTTGGGTTGTTTACATGTACAGGCAGAGGAATAATTTTTTACCTTTGACTTTGACCCTCACTTTGACTTTGATCTCATAACGTAACATGTCCACTCTCTCTCTTCCTTCTCCTCCCCTACACCTCATCTCCAGTCAATCAAAGTCCAAGATGGTGGAACTAATTCATTTGTGCTTTCTGCCCCACCCTATCCCCATCATTGGCTAATCATAGTAAAATATTAAAATGAGACAGTCAGCCAGAATATAGTTTCAATAAATTAAATACATTTAAAAGTACCTAACGAGCCCAGTTGTGCTTTGTACCCCATATCCCCTCCCCATCTTCTCCAGTGGTGAATGAGAAATGGTGAACACTAAACAGTAAAATGGTGAATGCTAAACAGTAAACTCTTTGAGGTGAACAATAAATGATAAATGGTTGAAATTGGTAAATATTGAATGGGTAAAATGGGTAAATGGTAAATGGGTAAAAGGTGTAAATGGTAATGTATGGTATACTATAAATGGTAAATGACAAATGATAAACAATAATAGCCAATAATGAGCAGAAGATGGTGTATGGTGATTGTCAGCTGACTAAATACTATTGAGTAGGAAAATGATGATTAGTTTCCAGAGCGACTTCCATTACACTGCATAGTACTGAGTAGGAAACAGTCTCCTGGATGCTTGTCCACAATAATGATGGCGTCTCTGATAATGACAAAGCTATTGCAGCTCGTGTTCTCGCTTTTATAAAACGCCCCCATGATGAGTTAGCAATCAAAAACGTAATTACTAATCACTAGACATGAAGTTTTCTATTGTGTTTACCAAATTTCTAAGAAACGCTGAGTCGGTACCAGCTGGTAACCAAGACTATATGTCAGCATTCGTATGTTGAGTAGTGCTGCTATACAACGACTCATACTGATAATTAGACAATATCAGAGCCCAGCGTTGCAATTTTTGCACTGCCCTAGGTGGGACAATCTTGGCAGGTTTGAGCAATACCATCAAAGACCGATGATCAGCAAATAGAATTTTTGACTATTCCGATACTGGTGGAATTTCGTTAACACTACCAGAGGTTGAAAATACCGCTACAGTTGTAAAGTTATTTTATTATCACACGTCAGTTTCGGGCTCTTATACGCTTACCTTCAGGTGTCGTAACTTGGTGCTGTGAACCCCGAGTGCCGCGGTGAACGTGTACAAGGCGCGATGTGCTACCTATGAGCACAGAGCGTGGAGTAGTCCACGCCAGGTAAAGCACGCATTGTTTGGCTGAACACTAGAATGAAATGTAACATGTACACTGATATGCTAAAGAAAGAATTGATTAGAATGTGTGACAATCTAGGGGACGAAAGTCTAATGTTTCAACAAGATAATGCATCAAATGGTTCAAATGCCTCTGAGCACTATGGGACTTAACTTCTAAGGTCATCAGTCCCCTAGAACTTAGAACTACTTAATCCTAACTAACCTAAGGACATCACACACATCCATGCCCGAGGCAGGATTTGAACCTGCGACCGTAGCGGTCGCGCGGTTCCAGACTGTAGCGCCTAGAACCGCTCGGCCACTCCGGCCGGCGATAATGCACCCGTGCATGTCTCTGCCACACTCAAAAAGTTATTTACAGATAAAGATATCGATGTCTCGCCTTGGTCTGCACGTAGCCCGGACCTGCACCCTGTGGGAAATCATTGGGAAATACTTGCAAGGCGCGTTTGTCGGAATGGAAGGCAATTTGAGGGCGTATGTGTGTGAAAACGGAGGTACGAGAAGAATGGGAGAAAATTTCACTGCAGGAACTACAAACCCTAATAAAATCAGTCCCAAAGATAATTTTTGGAGCAATTAGGACGAACAGAGGCTGGGCATAGTACTATTAGTGCAATAACAAAACGGAACACTGAGAGCTTTTATACAAAATTCCATCCAGGAAATCCAAACGCCTTATTTTCTTACTCGTATTACGAAAGAAACTATGTAATTTCGTCATGTTTGTTTACGTCTTATATTTAACTATTGCTTCCATAACAAATTCGATATATGTATACTTCAAACATTGTACTATTACTTTCACAAGGACGCTGCCCTTATACTGATTTCCACTATTGTATACCCTGTGCATAACGAGCACTTGTCTTTGTTGCACCTTAAGCCAGCAGCAGAAAGAACTTAAAACAAGCTGTCTGCAAATGCCAAATGTTCAGCATGAGTACAACCGGCGACCACAATATCGTCTAAATATTTTATACAAGAAGGGACTTTCGCTGTTAACTGTTGAAATATTGTAGAAGCTGAAGCACTTTCAAACGGTAGTCTTTGAAACTGGTTCAAACATAAGTGAGTGTGTATCACCAAGTGTTTCTTGGGCTGTTCCTTCTGCGGTAACTATATTTGCGCCTCTCGCAAATCTATGTTTGAGAAGTATCTGCCCTGTACTAGTCTATCCATTAATTCCTCCGGACGTGGAAGAGGAAAAGAATACACTACAGTTTGTGGGTTTAGTGTTACCTTAAAGTTAGCACACAAACGTAAACCACCCGAACGCTACCAGAATAAAATTTCCACTCTGCAACATGGTCTACAGGGAACGATGATACGAAAATTCCTGGTAGATTAAAACTCGAACTAAGGACCTTTGTCTTTCGCGGGTAAATGCAAAGGTCCCGATTTCGAGGGTCCCGAGTTCTAGTCTCGGTCCGGCACACAGTTTTAATCTGCCAGGAAGTTTCACCTGAACGCTTCTTCAGAATGACGAAATATGGTGCCCATTGGCTTGCAGTAACGAGTTTGTTAATCCCAGTGCCTTTCCATCTCTGTAATTCTTGAGAAACATGCCCACGTAATGCATGGGTGACAGACGCGCGAAAAACTCGCAGCTGTGCATTATCTTTCACGATGGTGTGAACTTCAGAGCTTTTTGCTCTTCCTCTACCTGCATCAAATATTCCTTATACTTTCTACACAGTCAGTAACGTTATCGTGAGACACAGAAACACTAATACGTAACACATTATTCTGAACTCAAGAACTGAATAAATCAAATAAATTTAACCCAAATATGTTAGCACTGTTTTTGAATTGAGTACATTAAATGAAACACTTTCTCACACTCAAAAAAGTTGCTGGAAAACTACACTTGCCAAAGACTGGAATTTATTATCCATTGTAGGCAGACAGAAATAGGGTGCTGTAGCGATGGGCTACTGATTCTGGTATAAGTGTCTTTATCAGCGGGACAGAAGCACCAGCGTCCAACTGTAACTTAATTGACTTGTTTTCCATTTTTAAGTAAACAAAACGTTTGTTCGCCTGCCGGCGTATTGCAGCGGAAGCTTTCCTCGCTGCTCGCGCATGATTGAGTGGCACGACCTGTGCTGTGTATACTTGACAGCACAGATGCGATCGCCGAGCTCTAGTACGACGGCGGCTATAGCCCTTGTTCTGCTGCCTCGTAAAAATACAGTTTGAATGTGAATTTTTCGTCCACATTGAAAGCAACTAGCACTACGCCACGGACGATTTTCATGCATCGAAAAACACCGGCGACACTATTTTCTCCCAGACCTTTGTGATATACTCTGTGCGCTACGAGGCTGAAACTTTTTACTTCTATTGTTGTTACTGTTTGTCTAAGCTCTTTTCTGAACTACCTGAATACTATTCTCTACACAAGGCTCAGTGTTGGTGCATTACGAAAAAAAAAGGAAATACAAGGAGCCTCAAAATCAACCTCTGCTGAGGCCACAAGTGTTTCGTTTTCCACTACAAACAAAACTGCTGTTAAGTTAAGGTCAGGCAGTTTTAGAATTGTAGCATGAATGCGTGCATCAGATACATTCTGCGTAATGGCATCACGCAACGTTACTTCACTATAGTTAATTTTACACGAACATTTAAACTTACAGTGCCTGGTAATACCTGATAGTTCCGCCTTAGGCTGTTTGACTGTCTGAGTAGGCTGCTGTTTCAGAAGAAAAAATTTAAACCGAGCAGCTGCTACATGGATTTCGCTGTCAAAATATATATCCAGCAATTTAAGGTGGTCGTACTTGACGTTATCCGGAACAGTTTCGGCGCACAACTTCACGCAGATGCTATAAACTTCGGGATCAACGATGGACAAAAAATAAGTACTGCGCTACATACCTGTTATTTTGTAGGCTGCAAAATGTGTCTGTAATTGCACCCTGTAGCCCAACCATTCTTTGTCCTGGCTGTGGTATTGACGAAATTTTGGAGCAGCTACCGACAGCATTGCTGCTTGTTTCTGTAGTAAGGACATCAGTTGGCCGACAGTGAGCAGCAAGTGTTCTATCTGCTGCACCTGAAACTGCAAACAGTAAGAAAAATGTGCGCAACTCGCGCACATGCAGGCAGCTGGCGTGAATTACGAGCCGGTTAAACGCCGATAATCGTCGCATTTGTTGCGACTAGACGGAACTACTTCCGTCCACCGACAACTGTGGATTCTTTGATTGCTCGGTGAGGTGGCGCTTCAAACTAGAACACATGAAATATCAGTTAACTTTATTAGATAAATAAATAAAAGACTTACTTCGGCACAGTTCTTTGCCACAGGATTGCTTGGTGAGTTACAACTGATAATGATGATGATGATGATGATGATATTTAGCTTGTGGGGCGCTCAACTGCGCGGCCATCACCACCCATACAAAGTCCCAATTTTGACACAGCCCAATTCTTACTCAAAGCAATATCGCCGCTGTTACGAATGATGATGATGGGGATGAAATGATGAGGACAATACAAACACCCAGTCCCTGGGCAGAGAAAATCCCCAACCCGGCCGGGAATCAAACCCGGAACCCCGTGATCCAGAGGCACCAACGCCAGACACTAGACCATCTACGCGGACGAGTTACAACTGTTACTGACTATTAAAGCGTCACTTGATGCACAGATTTTTTCTTGCAGTACAATGCTCGGAATGTGACTGAAGTAGTCCAGATAAACTTTAACGTTCACATTGATCCTATACTATGGTACTGACTCCTTCAGATGAGGTCACAAACTGAACTGAGCTCTTGCATGCTCGAAATTATATTGACCTCAGCGTGAGGGCGCTGCTACGCTAAGAGGAGAGGCGTAGTATTCAAGAACGCCTCCCATACGTCGTTGCGGATTGCGGCGAGCTCTCGCTAATGTCTGCGGTAGCGATTCGAGTTGCCGACTTTGATGTGGTACCGAGATCTCTCGACAGTACTGGCCCTTCACCTCAGCGGGTGATAAGGTGTTTCATGAAGTCGTCCTGAGTATTGTCTGGATCAGACAGGAACAGTATTTCCATTGCCGTTTCAGTCTCGCGACCATGGAGCAGAAAGAACGGCGCGAAGTCTATAGTGTCTTGCTTTTCTGTGTTATATGCGAATATTACGACAGGCAGTATTGTATCCCAGTCTCTCCGTTCGACGTCAACAGAGATGACATGCAACTATCTATGGAACAGACCCAGTGAGGTTGACATTGCTATGTTCTGAGGGAAGGAAATTTTTCTGACCACTACCGGTATGTTTGAAATCACTCTCCCACGCACCCTAACTTTACAGAAATTATTCAGTGCGTGGTAAGGGAAAGGAAGAATTTACTAATTTTAAAATAAGTAAAAGACTAGCACTCAATAGTATTGCTCGACTAGATAGCGAGACATTAGCAGTGCATGAGATTAGAAAAAAATACGAAAAAATATGAAACTAACTCACAGAAACAATGTACTTCAATTCCACTTCAAGATAAACTTATAACATCAACAAACATGGCACTAACTTTATTTAATCCATTCTTTCTGAACACCGTTAGGTCTACATGTACATCTACATCTACATCCATACTCCGAAAGCCACCTGACGGTGTGTGGCGGAGGGTACCTTGAGTACGCCGGCCGCGGTGGTCTCGCGGTTCTAGGCGCGCAGTCCGGAACCGCGCGACTGCTACGGTCGCAGGTTCGAATCCGGCCTCGGACATGGATGTGTGTGATGTCCTTAGGTTAGTTAGGTTTAAGTAGTTTTAAGTTCTAGGGGACTGATGACCACAGCTGTTAAGTCCCATAGTGCTCAGAGCCATTTTTGGTACCTTGAGTACCTCTATCGGTTCTCCCTACTATTCCAGTCTCGTATTGTTCGTGGAAAGGATTGTTGGTATGCCTCTGTGTGGGTTCTAATCTCTCTGATTTTATCCTCATGATCTCTTCGCGAGACATACATAGGAGGGAGCAATATACTGCTTGACTCCTCGACGAAGGTATGTTCTCGAAACTTCAACAAAAGCCCGTACCGAGCTACTGAGCGTCTCTCCTGCAGAGTCTTCCACTGGGGCCCTATTCTGTATCGTTCATATCGATCGGTATAGTTGGTTCGTTTTGGTAGTGACGTCATTTTCGGTTCTTTACCGAAATATCCTATTCAGTAAGCTTCTGAGATCTGTTTCGAACGGTTCTCCCACCGATTTTACGACAATTGTACCGAGAAGTTTTGGATTTCGGTGTCGCCCTGTCGATCGGTGAGCTGTGGTTTATGTACGCATATAATTTGTTATTTTAAACATATTTAGTAGTTTTAGCTTTGGATTTAGTGATTGTGTTACTAAAGAATCACCAGAGGACGCATCCGGTTGGAAAGTGAGTTCATAATAGACTATTTTCCTTTGTTAGAAATATGTTTAGGTTAGGTTGTTACTGTGAATGATTACATCCAAAAAGAAAACGTTTTCGGTCAATATTCTCTCAAAATACGTGTTATTTTAACGCAAATAAGAGTTTAAAGATCATTAAATAGCAAGACATCGGCTATGCTTACGTATATTACATGAGTGTGAACTGACTTTACTAGTGCATTTGTGTACTTTTTCCCACAAATGATTTAGTTAGTAATTATCGAAACGTGTTTACGACTTTCAAGTAACAATGGAAAGCAATTATGTGAAGTCTGATATCAGAAACCTTCCAACCTATTACGCATTTCTGACTTACGCAGCATCGTTTGGCAACGAAGTCAGCCTACGTTCCTCCGCAATAGTATAACTTTTCAGCCACGCGTAGTTGTATATTAGCGTAGGCATGTGGTTAGCGTGCGGGATTGCTACACCCAAGAACATGAATTCACGCACGGATGGACACACCAATTTTTTTTTTCCTCTTCATATATGCAACACGTTTTGACGCATTGTTATTCGTGTAAGTTAAGATTTTTCTGCAATATTACTTACATATAAGAGCGCACTTCCTCAGATATGATTTCGTGATTTCTGTGTGTTTAAAATACGAAATATGAAATTGTTGGAGATGAAATTGCTGTGAGTGAAACAACCGACAGTGACCTTTATATTTTTTCTTGTCAGAAATAATGCACCATTTTTTACGAATATATAGAGATTTCCGAGTATGCAGTTAGACAGGAATCTAAGAGCACAACTTAAATTACTGGGAATGTAACTATCAGCAGTCATATTCATAATCTTGCTTGTCACAAGTTTTTATCTGTGATCGAATCCTCAACAACAGTAGACAGAGATGAAAGATCTCAGCCGTAATATTTTTAGACTGTAGCACCATATACGAAACATTTTCATTCATGAGATGCCTGTTATAAACTTCGATGAACTGCAGGAGCTCTCGAAAACGTTTATTTTCAATTTTGTTTTTAAGACCGAAATCGTTGACGTATCATATAGAGAAATGGGCTACTTAATCATTTGGATCTCTAGGAGCGAGTTGTAACCACATTCTGTTTATCTTCTTATTCTTTGAAACTCTCAATCAATTTTGCGGGTGTTTTTATAGGTGTATCAGGTCAATGTGGTACTACACACTGTTCCTAACTCATTTTCCGAAGCGTAAAACCCAAAAACACAATTCCAGTGTGAATGAGAATAAGATGACATAATGCGGAATTTACGACAATCTGCAGAATACAGTCAAAAGCGCTATCGTTATTATGCATGCATGGAAACATGCGGTCAGGGAAACTGTAAAAATTTCTATGCATTTCAGCTGAGAATCGTTTTCGTCCGACATTTCCGCTGGTATTTTAGCAACACTTCGTACTGCGAAAACGCAAGTTCGGTACTGCGAAGAATAGCGCGCCTGTGTCATCGGTTAGCCGCTTTGTGTTCTTGGCACTGTGTGCGCTGCAGTGCGCGTGCGCGGATGTGCGGCCGTTCGCTTTTGATTGGCTTGCGCGACGCGAACCGACAACGCGCTTCGGTTCTCTAGATCCGAACGGTATCGCTACCGAAATGCATACTGAATAAAGATGGGACTCTAATTCGAGTACTAGACCGTTCGGTGCTCTAGAGTACCGAAACGATCGGCACAATGGCGTAAAGATACAGAATAGGCACCCTGGAGTTTATCTATCATCTCCGTAACGCTTTCGCGATTACTAAATGATCCTGTAATCAAGCGCGCTGCTCTCCGTTGGATCTTCTCTATATCATCTATCAACCTTATCTGGTATGCAGTATTCAAGCAGTGGGCGAACAAGTGTACTGTAACCTACTTCCTTTGTTTTCGGATTGCATTTCCTTAGGATTCTTCCAATGATTCTCAGTCTCGCATCTGCTTTACCGACAGTCAACTTTATATGATCATTCCATTTTAAATCACTCTTAGTGTCTACTCCCGGATAATTTTTGGGATTAACTGCTTCCAGTTGCTGACCAGCTATATTGTAGCTAAATGAATCTTTCTTTCTATGTATTCGCAGCACATTACAGTTGTCTACATTGAGATTCAATTGCCATTCCCTTCACCATGCGTCAATTCTCTGCAGATTCTCCTGCATTTCAGTATAATTTCCATTCTTACAGCCTCTCGATATACTACAGCATCATCTGCAAAAAGCCTCAGTGAACTTCTGATGTTATCCACAAGGTCGTTTATGTATATTGTGAACAGCAACGGTCCCACGACACTCCCCTGCAGCACACCTGAAATCACTCTTACTTTGGAAGACTTCTCTCCATTGAGAATGACATGCTGCGTTCTGTTATCTAGGAACTCTTCAATCCAATCACACAATTGGTCTGATAGTCCATATGCTCTTACTTTGTTCATTAAATGACTGTGGGGAACTGTATCAAACGCCTTGCGGAAGTCAAGAAACACGGCATCTACCTGGGAACCCGTGTTTATGGCCCTCTGAGTCTCGTGGACGAATAGCGCGAGCTGGGTTTCATACGATCGTCTTTTTCGAAACCCATGCTGATTCCTACAGAGTATATTTCTAGTCTCCAGAAAAGTTATTATACTCGAACATAATACGTGTCCCAAAATTCTACTACTGATGGACGTTATAGATATAGGTCTATAGTTCTGCACATCTGTTCGACGTCCCTTCTTGAAAACGGGGATGACCTGTGTCCTTTTCCCATCCTTTGGAACGCTACGCTCGTCTAGAGACCTACGGTGCACCGCTGCAAGAAGGGGGCAAGTTTCTTCGCGTACTCTGTGTAAAATCGAACTGGTATCCCATCAGGTCCAGCGGCCTTTCCTCTTTTGAGCGATTTTAATTGTTTCTCTATCCCTCTGTCGTCTATTTCGATATCTACCATTTTGTCATCTGTGCGACAATCTAGAGAACGAAGTACAGTGCAGTCTTCCTATGTGAAACAGCTTTGGAAAAAGACATTTAGTATTTCGGCCTTTAGTCTGTCATCCTCTGTTTCAGTACCATTTTGGTCACAGAGTGTCTGGACATTTTGCTTTGATCCACCTACCACGTTGACATCAGACCAAAATTTCTTAGGATTTTCTGCCAAGTCAGTACATAGAACTTTACTTTCGAATTCATTGTACGCCTCTCGCATAGCCCTCCTCACACTACATTTCGCTTCGCTTAATTTTTGTTTGTCTGCAAGCCTTTGGCTATATTTATGTTCGCTGTGAAGTTCCCTTTGCCCCCGCAGCAGTTTTCTAACTCGGTTGTTGTACCATAGTGGCTCTTTTCCATCTCTTACGATCTGGCTTGGCACATACTCATCTAATGCAGATTGTACGATGGTTTTGAACTTTGTCCACTGATCGTCAATACTATCTGTATTTGAGACAAAACTTTTGTGTTGAGCGGTCAGGTACTCTGAAATCTGCTTTTTGTCACTTTTGCTAAACAGAAAAATCTTCCTACCTTTTTAATATTTCTATTTACGGCTGAAATCATCGATGCAGTAACCGCTTTATGATCGCTGATTCCCTTTTCTGCGTTAACTGTTTCAAATAGTTCGGGTCTGTTTGTCACCAGAAGATCCTTTGTAAGAAATTCGGCTGAATTTGTCTCCAACTTTTTACCCAGCTTTCAGTACTTATAACGATTTCAGCTTCAGTGCTTTCTATTTGCGTTTACAGCTCTGGTTCTTTCCCAATTCAGCTACGACAATTTACGATTATAATATCGATGATCCCTAGGTCTGCTTTCGTCCTATTGTCGTCCTGCACCCTTTGAGACTGAAGTCTTCTTTGTACTTTCACAAGATCATCTAACCTGAAAAACCACCAAGTCCACTCCAGATACCCCTACTACCCATGTAGCCGCTTCTTGTGCGCGATGGTCATCTGACCTAATAAGCGGAACCTGAAACCCCATCACCCTATGACGCAAGTGAAGGAATCATCAGACTACATGGTCGCAGAACCATCTAAACCTCTATTCCAGGCACCCCATTCGGCTCTGTGCCAAAGATCAGCACACAGTCTTGTCGATGATGCTACAGATGGTGAGCTCTGACTTCACCTCACAAGCGAGGCTGGCGATCTTTACCACTTATGATATCCGCCAGAAGACAGACAGAATCTCTTATAATGCAAAGCGACACACATCACTGGTAACAACATAAACCACCACCTGTGACTGGCTATACACAGTGCTCTCCATGCCATCCAGAAGGATCCATTATAGATCTGACTGACCCTTATATGCACACAGAGTGCACACAGGACATCTTCCGCTCCTTGGCAGCCATATCCCTAAGAGGCCCCATTATGCACCTAACATTGGAAATCTCAAAAATCAGTAATCGTAATCTTTGTGAATGCCCAGATCTTGCAGACTGAGAAGCTTTCTCTGAAACAGGGCAAGCAATTGCAGCTTGTTCAGAATCCTTATCAGCCCCAGACAGTACCTAAAAATCTGTTTGTCGGACGAACCAGGGAGTCCGTTCAATGGATCCCACAGAAAGCCTTTCACCACCTTCCACACCCTGAAATGGGCTCACACTCGATCACAGGTCAAGGTTCAACCTTAATGTGGGGAGTAACCGGGCCAGCCACAGAAGTGGACCGATCTTGGGACATGTGGCACATACTAATGTCCTCTGAATCCCAACGTCCTCCCCCTCCTCCCCCCCTCCCCCCCCCCCCAACCCCGGTAGGGCCTATTGGCATCAGCCTCAAGTTGTGTGACTGAAGCTGGCACCACCTAGGCATGTGAGGGAAAGGTCACCAACTCACCTTGTGGCTGAACACAGGAATCACCGTCCCTATCCAGACTAAAGATGGCGGAACTCTGCACTACACAGTTATTAAAATGTAGGAATGTGCCTAGTAAACACACAAACAGAAAATAAATTTAATAATTAAATTAAATAGTACACAGTTAAAACTAAACAAGTCACTTATAGTTAGATGCCTGTAAAATAATACACAAACATTGTATCCTCCTGCGATGCTGGAGGAAAGGAGGCTCACTTACAAACAGCACAGGCTGTTCAAACAAAAAAAGTGACTATAACGATAGATACGGTGGAACTCTACACTACACAGTTATTAAAATACGGAACTGTGCCTAATGAATAAATGAACGCCCAAGAAGTATGAGAATTAAACTACAAAGCAAACAGGTAAAGCTAAACAGGTCCCTTCTAGTTAGAAGCTTGTGCTGTACTCTCCTGTACTGATGCTGGATGTGAGTCTGTTGCCTGCCTTGAAAGGCAGTCAATGTCCTAGTGTTTGAGTCCATTTTTGAATACCACTGTAAAGTCATGTTCTTGAAGCCGCAGTACTCATCTTTCGATTTCACTCGGCAGATACTTCAGGCTAGTCAGACTGCACAGAGAAAATCCCAGCAGTGAATAGATTACCAAATAAATACGGCCAGAACTTGTTGATGACATGGACAAATGTAAGATACCCTTTGTCCATTGAAGACTACTTCATCTTGGACTTGGAGAGTATTCTGTAAGTGTAAGCTATCATCTAGTCAACACCTTTCGGAATCTGTACTAGAACTGCACCTATCCCATAGCTGCTAGTGTCAGTATGAATTTAGGCTTTGGCATTGTCGTCATAGAATGCTGGGACTGGAGAGAATGCTAATGCCTCCTCAAGGACAAGGAAATATCTTCCTTGCACCTTGTTCCAGGAACATTGGGGCTTCCCTGCAGGAGTTCTAGCTTGGGATGTGTCTTGGTATAAAATTCCTTTATGAATCACTGGTAGTACGAGCATAGTCCAATAAAACTTCTCATATGGCAGATGTGTCAGATAGTCGGAAAATAGGCGATAGCTCTTATTTTCTGCGGTTTTGCACTGACTGGATCACTATTAACTAGATGCATCAATAGTTATATTGGTTGAGCCATGAAGAGGTAGGTTTTCAGATTCCAGTGGCAGCCTGTAATTTGTACACACTTCAACACTGTTGACAGGCAGCTCAGAAGATCTTCAAATGTCTTCAAAAAACGACATGTCATCGAGATAGCAAACATACATCTTCCATTTAAGGTGTTAGAGCAAGTTGTCCATCATACACTAAGTTGGCTGGAGAGTTACATAGACCAAACAGCATAACTTTGAACTCATAGAGGCCCTCAACAGCTATGAAGGAAATCTTTTCCCAGTCAGCTTCATCAGCCTCGACTTGCCAGTAGCTTGTCTGCATGTTCATAGTTTGGAAATGCTTTGCTCCTTTCAAACACCATAGGGTGTCATCAGCATGCAGCTGTAGGCATATATCTTTCTTCATGATTTTGTTCAGTCGTTGGTAGTCAATGAAGAAACGCCATGTGCTTTCCCTCTTCTTCACAAGGACCACAAGAAGAGACTAAGACTCTCTAAATGTTCAATGATGTCATCTTGCAGCACCTTCTCCTGTCCTTCCCAAATAATGTGTTGCTCAGCCAGCAACACCTGTGTGATTGGTGGCTCATTAATGAATGATCCCCAGAGTGGTACGGTGTTTTACCAGGAGCCACTTGGCCTGTCTCTTCTCCACTCTGGATTTGAAAACATTCAGAAATAGGCCAGAAAGGCTGACACTCGTCGATGTTATTCCTCTCTCTCAGGCCAGATCCTGTTGGCAGTTCGACTGTAGCTTCCTTCCCTTGTGATGTTTGTGTGGGTCGTGGCGGAGCATGATTCTTCATTGATGGCACTGAGATACCTATCTTGGATTGGTTCAGTTGTCCCTACACAGATAGGGATGAGTTGTGGTTGATCGCGAAAGTTAGTGAACCGAAGTTTTGCTTGTCCTCCTGCAATGCTTATGATAATTGCTAGTATGTAGATATCGTTTGTGAATTGGAATAGCCTTTTGCAGTCAACAAAAGGTTCACAGTTTAACTTTCCATCTAGATTAGTGACTCGGCCCCATCTCGTTGATGATGGTGGGATAATAATATTTCCCATTTGTGACATTCAGGACAATCGCTTTCATATCACAGAATTCTATAGTGATGGCCGATAAACATTCGACATTTCAGGAAAAGAAGCCCTTGAGTCGACTCACACCCAGACAGGACGTCCGTTGACGATGATGTCGAGATTTCCTCACATCTTAGTGACTGTTATCCATAGATGATTTGTATCTGTGGCAGACTCACCGTCATAGATGGTCGCCTCGCTTGGTTTTCCGAAATTCAGCGACTAGGTGGCCGGCTGATACCTCTGCATAATAATGTAGGGGGTCAGCTACTATGTGTTGGGCTGCGACCCCATCCAGGGTAGGGTGGTGTG
Source organism: Schistocerca piceifrons (assembly GCF_021461385.2). Taxonomy (NCBI): domain Eukaryota; kingdom Metazoa; phylum Arthropoda; class Insecta; order Orthoptera; family Acrididae; genus Schistocerca; species Schistocerca piceifrons. Next base: position 88,242,756 of record NC_060149.1, on the reverse strand, counting down.
CTCTCGTCTGCATTTGACAGGCGCGAATAGGACTGTTGTGGTAATTGATGTCTTCCAGTATAGTAGTTGTCGAACACTAGTCTTCTTTCTCTGCAGTAGTGCACTACATGTACAAGGCGTCTAGAATGAAAACATATTTGGCAGAAGAGTTGGTTGTATCCGTATTGCTCAGATGCTAGGTGGTTGTTTGACAGCTGCGCCTGAAGTGAGAGTTAGGCGAGTCCTCTCTTCATGGTGTGTTCGACTGATGTTTGAGAGTGGTGCTAAAGTTTGATGCACCTCTTCCTGAACATTATCTTTTACCTCTTTACGCTTGCGATCAAAATTTAGCCAAAAACTCTTGTATAGTCGGTCCAACTTTCCTCTCTACCATTGCACAGTTGGCAACCCTGTGCCTGCATGATCATTGGGAACTCTGCTCTCGGAAATAACTACAAAATAAGAGATTAGAAGCTAATTCCAAACATTTCTTCTTGTATAAATATAAGTGTAATTACATTAGTGTGTTAGTGTTATGTGAAATAAGGCAAACTGATGTGGAAAGTCTATTTTCTTATTGTGCCTACAACCCTAATTTCAGGTATCTATTTACACGTGAGAATCTTTCAAAAAGAGTAAAATTAATTTCTTTTTCATTTGTTTCATTGTATCTAGTGTGAAAAGCAAGCAGCCATGTGCGTGTGTTGCTCTAGAGTATTTAAACAGAGGGTTTTGCGAAAACTGTTTGCTGTGATCTCATTAGGGCGAATGCAGTGTGAAAGAGACTGGGGTGATCAGTTGGGCTCTTTCATGGAATTGTAGGCTGTGCCAGAAAGACCGGAAAATCAGTAAACAGGAGCCGAAGATTTGTGCCATTCAGGCAGAGTAAGAAAACAAGAAATTTGAATTACGATAACTGGAAGGGTAAAAAGAGAAACGGTGGTGGGAAACGTTGATGAGCAAAGTGCGAACAGGGAAAAATTTTGTTAGCAAATTCGAAACTCAGTTAAGCAATAGATTATGCTTCCTACCAGAATAATTAGAGACGAAAGAGGCTCACAGAGATGTAGAGAAATGTGGGGTGCAGCAGAACAATGCTAAGAGATATATTGATAAATCGGGTGAAAATCAAAACAGTTAAAGAGGAATTTTGCTGCTAAGTAACACTCATGGGAGAGGTGTAAGCCAGCAGCGACAGGGAAAGTTAGGTGCTGTGTACCATGTCACAAATTTTGTGAAACCAAGTGTCAGTCTTAGTCAGGTAATAGAAGTCTTAGCACAAATTTGTGAAGATCTCAAGAAAGATTACGTGTTGATAGTTGGGGCAGTTGTAAAAAACCTGGCTAAAAACGAAAATATAGCATTAGGAGTGACCTGCACAAAATAGAAGCAGCTAGCGAGCACATAAATGTGTGTTTTATGAAGCCCTGGGGGTTTACTCTGCTGTAAGGCAAGTAAACATGAAGTTGAGAGGGCTCCTTCAGATGGATGCAAAATCTCGTCTCAGTGTTATTCCAGCAGCTGCTAGAGGAAGATGGGGATATACTTCTCTGACCCACATCGGAACAGGAGGGGTAAGGACAAGTTATTAGCTCTATTAGCTGAAAACATAAGGTGGACCAGCAGCTCACAAAGGCAAATGCCTATTGTTATTGAGGTCAGGAGAGATACTGACATTACGTCAAATTAAGAACTCATAATACGGGAATAAGTAAAATCAACTTGCTTCATCAGAATATTAGGGGTGTAACAAATAAATTGAATGAGTCGTTAATTTGTTTGCAAGATCTTAGTAGTCGCAAAGATTCTGAAGTAATTTGTCTCTCTGGACACCATTTAACCACAGGAACAGAAAATGTTCCTGTAAGTGGTCATAAGTTCGCTGAATATTCGTGTGGATCATATATCGGTAAAGAAATAGTTCTTACATGCGCAAAAAAATATATAAACACAAAAATGTAGAAATAAATAAATTTTGTACAGGTAAGGATGTACACTGAAGCGCCAAAGAAACTGGTACAGACATATGTATTCAAATACAAAGATATATAAACAGGCATAATACGGCGCTGCGGTCAGCAACGTCTATATAAGACAACACGTGTCTGGTGCAGTAATTAGATCGGTTACTGCTGCTACAATGGCAGGTTATCAAGATTTAAGTGAGTTTGAACGTAGTGTTATAGTCGGCGCACGAGCGATGGGACACAGCATCTTCGAGGTAACGATGAAGTACTTTCCCTTATGACCGTTTCACGAGTGTACCGTAAATATCAGAAATCCGATAAAACATCAAATCTCCGGCATCGCTGCGGCCGGAATAGGATCCTGCAAGAACGGGACTAACAGCGACTGAAGAGAATCGTTCAACGTGACAGAAGTGCAACCTTTCCGAAAATTGCTGCAGTTTCAATGCTGCGCCATCAACAAATGTCAGCCCGCGAACCATTCAACGAAACATCATCCACATGAACTTTCGGAGCCGAAAGCCCACGCGTGCACCCTAGATGACTGAGCAACACAAAGCTTTACGCCTCGCCTGGGCTTGTCAATACCGACATTGGACTGTTGATGGCTGGAAACATGTTACCTGGTCGGACGAGTCTCGTTTCAAATTCTATCGAGCGAGTGGACCTTTATGATTATGGAGACAACCTAATGAATCCATAGACCCCCGCATGTCAGCAAGAGACTGTTCAAGCTGGTGTGGTTCTGTAATGGTGTGGGGCATGTGCAGTTGGAGTGATATGGGACCTCTGATACGTCTAGATATGACTGTGACAGTTGACACATACTTAAATATCCTGTCTGATCACTTGCATCCATTCGTGTCCATTGTACATTCTAATGGACTTGGGCAATCCCAGCAGGACGATGGGACACCCCACACGTCCAGAATTGCTACAAGGTGGCTCCAGGAGCACTCTTCTGACTTTAAACACTTCCGTTGCCCACCAGTCTCCCCAACCATTAACATTATTGAAAATATGTGGGCTGCCTTCCAAAGTGCTGTTAAAAAGAGATCTCGATCTCCTCGTACTCTTACGGATTTATGGGCAGCCCTGCAGGATTCATGATGTCCGTTCCCTCCAGCATTACCTCAGACATCAGTCGAGTCCATGCAACATCGTGTTGCGGCACTTCTGCGTGCTCGCGGGGCCCTACACGATATTACGCATGTGCACCAGCTTCCTTGCCTCCTCGGTGTACCAACATGTGCTTGTGAGTTAGTATTGAGAAATGTTATACTTGTTATTGTACAGTACACAGGCCGCCACTGGTTAGATGGGAAATTTTCGTGAAAATTTTTGATGAATTATTGTGCTATCTGTCAGACAGAAGGCAATGATTGTTAATTTGTAGCGACTTTAATGTAAAAGTGTTGAAGGAATCGAACAGGAAAAGTGATCTAGAGGTGCCTCAGCCATTTATAATTTGGTATCTGTCCTAAATACCTTACTCAAGTTGCGTAAGTAGTACCTTTGCAGATAATGTAGTCATTCAACAAGCTGAAGCTAAAGAGACATATGCTAAAGACAATAAGATAACTAATATAAAAATGCCAGTCAATAAAGACACCTTGGATCAATACAGGTATCCGAGTCTCTTCACAACGGAAAAAGGTCTTGTACAAGTTACCCAGAACAAGTAATGGCCCAAAAATACTTTCTTATTATAAATAGTATTGTACATATTTGTTAAAAAATCCGCATTGTATGAAACTGACAGATCAGATAAGAAAATAATGTCTATATGGAATATTGTTAACGGAGAGACAGATAAAGAAGCCATAGAAATGACGTTACTTCTGTTAAAGAGAATGGGATCATTTGTAGCATATATTTTGATAATTACATTTTAGAAATAGAAAATTGGTTCAAATAGTTGAGAAAACAGAACGGAACAATACATTGACGAAGCAATACAGAGGAGGTTTAATGAATTAAAAGTTTGTCCCACATTCCCATCTGAAATAAAAAAGATCATCATGACTGAAAAGCAAAAGTTCGCATTGGGTGGATGATATCTCCAATAAAACATTGTAAAGTTGTGGCACTATAATATGTAGCATTCTTACTTATTTACGTGTGATATAATTAACTCTGTATGTTTTCCCAGAAAGATTGAAATATGTCATTTTTAGGCCTCTCTGAGAAAGGGTGACCCCAAGGATGTCAGTAACTATTGACCAGTGCCACTTCCTGCATCACCTTCTAAAATTTTGAGAAAGTAATGTATCCAAGGTTTGTCATCCGCCTGTGTAGTACTGTAATGAGATACCTAGCCAATCACAGTTTTTATTTCGGAAATAGCATTCTACTGAGTCAGCTATTTATACGTTTACTGAGCGCAAAATAAAATCTTTAAATGATAACATATCACCAACTGAGATCTTCAGTCAGTTACCAAACGCATTTGATTATGTCCATCACAATATTCTGTTGGAGAAAAAATCGAATACGTAGCTTAGCAAATGCCTGGTTTAGTTCTTATTTAAGAAACAGCAATCAGAAAGTTATCCTAGACTGTCTGACTAGTACGACGATAAATTGCAATGGCAGTCCCGCTACGGTCGCTGGTTCGAATCCTGCCTCGGGCATGGATGTGTGTGATGTTCTTAGGTTAGTTAGGTTTAAGTAGTTCTAAGTTCTAGTGGACTGATGGCCTCAGATGTTAAGTCCCATAGTGCTCAGAGCCATTTGAACCATTTTTTAATTCAGTCATGAAATTTGCTATCGACAGTCCATCGAAGTTTGAGAGTAACAAAAATATCCACAACTACAACACTAGAAGGATAAATGATCTGTATTACACGTTAATGAATGTATCTTTGATACAGAAAGGGGTGAAATCTGCAGCCATAAAACTATTTGATAATTTACCCGTGGAAATTAAAATGTTGGGCAGATAGCAGATGTGTTTTAAAATATTGATTAAATAAGTTTCACCTTAACAACTCCTTCTATACCATAAAAGAATTCTTAATTGAAGATAATTAGTCATTTTTTTTAAAAAAAAATAAAAAAACAAAAAAATCTGTAAATGGTTCGCAAGCAGCCACCTCAACATTATTAATTAATTTTTTTTCATTTGGTTGTATATAAGTGTTCTTTGTTTGTTCTGTTGATATGTTCCACGTCATCATGTTTATCCTGAATCTGATCTATGGTACAAGTAATTAGCTAATTAAACTGCAGTATCTCTCCTCATACTATCTGACGTATGGGAGAGGCGAGATCATGGTGGTCTTTCATGGGTACCATAGGGACCACATTTGAAAGTGAGTCCTACCTTTTCCATTCGACTCTTTTTCTGTTGCATTTCCTCGGTGCGCTGGAATCATTTAGTGAATTCCTCTGTCGTTGTAACATCCTTCAACAGAAGAACGTGGCACATTTCTTTCACGACTCCTTTCGTCAAATGTGATATTTGTTGGTTTCTGTCGTCATCGGATTCCCAGTGTTACTTAGGACCAAAACATCCTTTATGTACGACACTGTCATTTCCCCATTACGCTGGGCCCTGTTGTTCAATTGTTTTTCTGTTAAACGTACTTCCTGTAGACTGACACCAAATGTTTACTTCAGTTCGGCCTGGAATTTGTACCAGCTACTCTTGTTTGATCTCTAATCACTGATGGGCTGTGCAGTCCAAATACACATACGACAAACACATCATGTCATCCCACCCATTGTGTTCTGCGACTCAGTAGAATCCTTTCAGCCATTTTCACGTGTCGTGATAAGCATCTCCAGAAAACGCAGATCGATGCCTGATATGCTGCTGACTTACTTTTGGCTTGGAATCCATTGGTCTGCTGAATATACGGTCCTTTGGAATGATGTACTGCTTTTATTCCAGTTCCTGTCCGTGTAGATGACTGCTTCTACGTTGCTTCAACGGAGCTGCGGTGATGTAGATGTCTCGAAGTACCTGGCTTCCTCATCAAACAATTTAACGTCGTAACCATGGTCAAGAACAAATCCGAAAACAGCGTCGCCAATGAAGTACAAACACTCAGCACTGAAGCTTCGTTTAGTACAGACACGAGTGTATATCCAGAACAGATATGAACTCCTGGACAGGGAGTGGAGGTGTTTATTGCAGAATATGCAAACGTTATAATCATAAGAAGTTTCGAGAAGCTTCCAGAAATGATAATAACTAAATATTTGGTGGTGATGGTATTTGGACTTGCGGGTCGCAACACGCCAGCAACCAATGTTAACCGCTACATCACGAGGCATGCATCACAGCTAGTGGTAATATATATGACATCCTATGTGCGACATGCAATCAACTTAGTAAAATTTAGTTTAAACAAGTATTTGCAGTGCAACTTTCGATAAATTACTCAACATGCAACGTCCTGTCGATCGTAAAAGTTCAAAAATGGTTCAAATGGCTCTGAGCACTATGGGACTCAACTGCTCAGGTCATAAGTCCCCTAGAACTTAGAACTACTTAAACCTAACTAACCTAAGGACAACACAAACATCCATGCCCGAGGCAGGATTCGAACCTGCGACCGTAGTGGTCGCGCGGTTCCAGACTGTAGCGCCAGAACCGCTCGGCCACCAGCGGCCGGCCCGTAAAAGTTCATGATATCGTTAACCACAGTACGGAAATCTATAAAAATGTGAAAACCATAAAACCGTCGTGTCTGTCTGTTTGTGTGCTTGAACATGGCAATCTTCAAAACTACTAGAAGACATTTCCTAGGGTTTTCACAGGAAACTTGAGAGTAGCTTGGGGCAACGTATAGGCTATCGGATCAAGAAAAAAAAGGTTTCGTGATTTAAAGTCTTATCTAAAATCGTCTGCTCTGCTTTGTAGTTCGGATGTTTAACACAGTGACACGATCAACATCAACAACGGACGAATAGATGGCGCTGTTAGTTTCTTGGTACACCGGACAACCATTACACTGCACTGTTACATTTTTCAACTCACAATCAGTGCCAAATGTATTTCCGGGAGTTTACGCCTGCGATAGAATTTAGCACACCTGGCCTTCCATTACACAAAATTAATTTGGAAAACAGCGTCCGGATTATTCTGTTGTGAAATTCAAGCCCACCGAAAGGCTTAAAGTCGCTTCTCTCCAATATAACATCAATGAAGCGCGAATTTTGAAGGGAAATGGCGCAGGCGAGCGAGTTTTTATTCCACGAATCCCACTTATCCCTAACAATTTACCTTTTCGTTTGAAACGTGTATAATTCTTGGTGAATAAACAAAGCACACTGTGTGTTGCGCGCGTGTTATTTTGTGTCAGTTGCTTTTCGCAAGGCCAGCTCTACGTGGCAATCTTCCGTGTTAGTGAAACAAACAAATTCTTCGTTAATATCTCCAATCATACTATTTCAAAAGTTGTAAACAAAGAAGCTTTATAAGCTAAAATAAATCTCACGTGTATGAAGACTCGGTCACAACTATAAATATGAGGTCATGCTGAGAAATAGTGCCTCCGAATTTCTTACGTGAAAACTCATAAGCTTTTTAAACAAAAAGAACTTCAATAACATTCAACGAAATTCTAGTTTGTTATACCGTCTCTATAGAATGTTTGAAATCACTATGGCTGTAGGACATTAGGACATTGTTTTCATAAAACAGAACTGGAGATTGTCATTATAGACCGAAACCGGTAATCTGTTGAGAAAACATTTTGTGACCATAGACGTAAAGTAAAAGAAATTTATGTTTGACTTTGTTAACGGAGCCACAAACTCATCTCTGCTTGCACCGCTTCGTCACTACCAAAGTGAAGTCCTCGAAGGTACTCTTTAAGTTTTTTAAATAGATGAAAATCCGATGTGGCCAGGTCGGGACTGTGCGGAGGGTCATCAGTGACAGTGGACCAAAGGCGTCGGATTGTTGCAGATGTTCCAGCGCTCGTATGTGGTTTTCCATTGCCATGCTGAACGATAGTGTGCTCCATGTGTGGACGAGCTATTCGAATTAGTGCTTTCAGTTTCCTGAGCATCTCACAGTACCTTGCAGAGTTTATGGCGGTGCATTTAGGCACGAATTCCAATGCACCACACCTTGAACATCCCAGAATACTGTGAACATGACTTTGTCTGCTGGTGGCATGATCTTGAGATTTTTGCGGCGGAATCCACTTATGCTCTCTTTTTTCGGGGTTAAAATGGTGAGGCGATCTTTCATCACCAGTTTGGATTAGATTAGTACTTGTTCCATAGATAATGAATACGACTCTTCGTAATGATGTGGAACGTGTCAGGTTAATAAAAGGTGTCTATACAAGATACTACATTACACAAAATATTATATGACACTTAATGTTTTTAGTTTTTTTGTGGGGGTTGAGGAAATTATCCACTTATTATATCCAAAAATTCATCTAATGAGTAGAAGGAGTTACCATTCAGAAATTCTTTTAATTTCTTTTTAAATGCTATACGGCTATCTGTCAGACTTTTGATGCTATTGGCTCTGAGCACTATGGGACTCAACTTCTGAGGTCATTAGTCCCCTAGAACTTAGAACTAGTTAAACCTAACTAACCTAAGGACATCACACACACCCATGCCCGAGGCAGGATTCGAACCTGCGACCGTAGCGGTCTCGCGGTTCCAGACTGCAGCGCCAGAACCGTGCGGCCACTTCGGCCGGCAATCCTCGACTTTTGATGCTATTAGGTAACTGACTAAAGACTTTTGTCGCAGCATAATTTACCCCCTTCTGAGCCAAAGATAGTTTTAACCTTGAGTAGTGAAGATCACCCTTCCTCCTAGTGATGTAGCCATGTACACTGCTATTACTTTTGAATTCGTTCGGAATTTCATAAGTGAATATATATATAGTGAGGTTACAGTGAAGATCTCTAGCTCTTTAAATAAGCGTCTGCAGGATGATCTTGGATGAGCTCCAGCAATTATTCTGATTACACGCTTTTGTGCAATGAACACACTTTTACTCAAACCGCAGAATATGATGTCATACGAAATCAGAGAATGAAAATAGGCGTGGTAAGATAATTTACTGAGATGTATATCGCCAAAATTTGTAATGACCCTAATAGCATAAGTAGCTGCACTCAAACGTTTCAGCAGATCCTCAGTGTGTTTTTTCCAGTTCAATCCCTCATCAATGCATACACCCAGAAATTTTGAATATTCTACCTTAGCTACCGATTTCTGATCGAAGTCTATATTTATTAATGGTGTCATTCCATTTACTGTGTGGAACTGTATATACTGTGTTTCGTCAAAGTTTAATAAGAGCCCATTTGTAGATAACCACTTAATGATTTTCCGAAAAACATCGTTTACAATTTCACCAGTTAATTCTTGTCTGTTGGGTGTGATAGCTATACTTGTATCATCGGCAAAAAGTACCAGCTTTGAATCTTCGTGAATATAGAATGGCAAGTCATTAATATACTATATTAAGAACAGCAGAGGACCCAAGACCGAACCTTGCGGCACCCCATTCTTGATTGTTCCCCAGTTTGAGAAATCACCAGTTTTTTGCATATTATGTGAACTGCTTATTTCAATTTTCTGCACTCTTCCAGTTAAGTGTGATTTAAACAATTTGAGCACTGTCCCATTCATACCACAGTACTTGAGCTCACAATGTCGTTCAGGACCCCACCATCCTCGTGGTCAAAACGCAAAAGAAATTGTTTACAGATCTCGAATATTCTCTGGTTTATGTCAAGAGAGCATTCGAGACACCTTCCTTGCACATCGTTTTCTGTACCGCAGTTCTGAAATGATATTTTATTATGATGATCATTTCCCCCTATGTAGGTGGGCGCTAATAAAATATTTTCACATTCTGAGGAGAAAGTTTGTGAATGAGATTTCATAAGGAGATCCTGTCACAGCGAAAAACGCTTTTGTTTTTGTGACTGTCACCTCAATTCGTGTGTCATATCTGCGGCACTCTCACCCCTATTTCTCGATAATACAAAACGAGTTGCCCGTCTTTGAACTTTCTCGATGTCCTCCGTCAATCCTACCTGATTCAGATCTCACACAGCACAGCATTAATTCAGACGAGGACTGACGAAGATAATGTGAGCAGTCTCTTTAGTAGACCTATTACATTTTTAAGTGTTCTGTTAATAAATCGCAGTCTTTGGTTTGCTTTCCCCACAACATTACATATATGATCGACCCTGTTTGATATTTTGGTAACTCTAGATTCTATCCTAAGGGCCCGGGTTCGATTCCCAGCTGGGTCGGAGATTTTTCTCCGCTCAGGGACTGGGTGTTGTGTTGTCCTAATCATCATCATTTCATTCCCCATCAACGCGCAAGTCGCCGAAGTGGCGTCAAATCGAAAGACTTGCACCCGGCGAACGGTGTTCCCGATGGGACGCCCTGGTCACATGACATTTATTATTTAGTTGAGGTTACAGCCTTTAGATATGTGTGACTTATCATGTAATCGAAATTTATCGGATCACTTTTAGCACTCATGTGGATGACTTCCACTTTTCACAATTTAGAGTCAATTACCACTTTTTGCACCATACAGATATTTCGTCTAAATCACTCTGCAATTCGTTTTGATCATTTGATGACTTTACAAGATGGTAAATGACAGCATCAACTGAAAACAATCTTGGAGGACTTGGCATATGTTCTCCTAAATTGTTTATGTAGGTCAGGAACGACAGAGGGCCTATAACACTTCCTTGGGGAACTCCAGATATTACATTTGCTTTAATCGATGACTTTCCGTCAGTTGTTATGAACTATGACCTTTCAGACAGGAACGAATCCAATCGCACAACTGTGATTATAGTCCATATGTAAACAATTTAGTTAGAAGTCGCTTATGAGGAACGGCGTCAAAATCCTTCAGGAAATCTAAAACTATGGTATCAGTTTGACATCCCATGTCCATAGTACTCATTAAGTTGTAATAATAAAGAGCTGGTCGTGTTTCACGACAACGATATTTTCTGAATTTGTTTGCAATTTGTCAATAAATCGTTTTCTTCGAGGTGTTTCATAATGTTCGAGCACAGCATATGTTCCAAAATCCTACAACAAATCGACGATAGTGATACGGGTCCGTAATTCAGCGCCGGCCGCAGTGACCGAATGGTTCTACGCGCTTCATTCCGGAACCGCGCTGCTGCTACGGTCACAGGATCGAATCCTGCCTTGGGCATGGATGTGTGTGATGTCCTTAGGTTAGTTAGGTTTAAGTAGTTCTAAGTTCTAGGGGACTGATGACCTTAGATGTTAAGTCCCATAGTGCTCAGAGCCATTTGAACCATTCGTAATTCAGCAGGTTACTCCTGTTTCCTTTCTTGGGTGTTAGTGTGACTTGTGGAACTTTTCAGTCTCTGGGTAGGGATCTTTCTACGAGCGAGCGGTCGTATATGATTGCATACACTTTTTTCATCAGGTAAATATTCTGGAGATACTCCTGGAAGCTTTACAATAGGGAAATATATTAATACACGGCACTTCACTTACTTTAACTGATGGTAGGCCTACAGACTATAATGCCATACAAACTTATGTTATTCGCAACAACTTATTTACTTGGTTCTTGGTTTCTCAGAAGACAAAATTCAATGTGCCTTGCTTTAATAATAAAAAACTGGCAGGAGCAAGAGTAATTTTCAGAATATTTCAAGGTAGTGTTATAATCTCATTACTCTTCATCAAAATGAAAGTGAAATTGTGGATAACGTTGGAAGCTGCAGAAGGATTTTTCCGGTTCTTTCGTACACCGAGGTGACAAAACTCATGGGATCCCTCCTAGTATCGTGTGGGGCTCCTTTTGCACGGAGTAGTGCAGCTTCCCGACGTGGCATGGACTCAACAAGTTGTTGTAAGTCCACTGCATTAATATTGAACCATGCTGCTTCTGTAGCCGTCCATAATGCGAAAGTATTGCCGGTGCAGGACATTGCACACGAACTCACCTCCTCTCGATTATGTCATATAAATGTGTGATGGGATTCATGTCGGGCGATTTGGATGGGCAAATCATTCTCTCGAGTTCTCCAGAATGTTGTTCAAACCAACAATTGTAGCCCAGTGATAAGGCGCACTGTCATCCATAAAAATTCCATCGTTTTTTGGAAGCATGAAGTCCATGAATAGCTGCAAATGCTCTTCAGGTAGCCGAAAATAACCATTTCCAGATAATGATCGTTTCAGTTGGACCAGAGGACCCAGTCCCTTCGATGTAAACACAGCTCACAACATTATGGGACCACCACCAGCTTACACAGTGCCTTGTTAACAACTTAGGTCCATGGCCTCGTGGGGTCTGCGCCACACTCGAACCTTGCCATCAGCTCTTTTCAGCTGAAGTCAGGACTCAGCTGACCAGGCCATGATTTTTTCAGTTGCTCAAAGTACAGCCGATATGGTCACGAGTCCAGGAGAGACGCTGCAGCCGATGTGCTGTTGGTAAAGATACTCGTGTCGTTTGTCTACTGTCATAGCCCATTAATGCCAAATTTCACCCCACTGTCCTAAAGATACGTTCGTCGTGTGTTCCACGTTCATTTCTGAGGTTATCTCTCGCATTGTTGCTTGTCTGTTAGCTCTGAAAACTCTAGGCAAACACTACGGCTCTCGATCGTTAAGTGAACGCCGTCGGCCGTTGCGTTGTCCACGATGAGAAGTAAGGCCTGAAATCTTGTATTCTCAGCACACTCTTGACGCTGTGGATCTCGTAATATTGATATCTGAAATGGATTATCCCTTCCGTGTAGCTTCATCTACCATTGCACGTTCAAAATATGTTAACTCCAGTCGTGCGACCACAACCACGTCGGAAACCTTTACACATAAATCATCACTTGAGTGCAAATGGCAGCTCCGCCAATGCACTGCCCATGTATATACCTTGCGTAAGCGATACTACAGCCATCTGTACATGTGCGTATCGCTATCCCATTACTTTATCACCTCAGTGTAAGTAATGAGACTTCAGCAGTCCTATATCGAGGTGTGAAAGGTAAGAGTGATGTGACTGTCCCACCGATACAGGGAATCCTTCCTACACAAGATGCATAGAACAGACTGGGAGCACCGTACTGCAATGGTGACGGTGAAATTCTTGAATCATTGCACAACGAAAAGAAATGTCTCGATCACCCGGTCCGCAATAGGGAGCCTATTCACTGTTGCCAAATTCTCCTACAGTCAACAATTTTCCTTTATACCTAACTAGCGAAACCGAAAATGCTTCGCAGTTGCTAAATATCTGTGGGATTTTGAAATAGTCCTAATCTTCTTCTTCCTCCTTCCTCTATCCATCTCCTCCTATATCCCTCTCATTGTCCATCTCCTCCTTCTCCTCTTCCCCCTCTCTCTATCACCTCTCCCTTTCTCTATCCATCTCCACCTTCCTGCACTCTAGAAAATAAAACCACTCATTTTCACAACAGAGCACTGCATTTTCTTCCTCACAGTCAGTTTTCACAGTAAATCTGTTCGTTCTCGTTTAAAAATAGATATAAGTTACGCCTATCAGAATATTTCTTATTGTATCGTGTAAAAATCTAAAGTAAATCAGTCAAAGAGTTTCTAAGATTTTTGTTAACAAAATTCCCATATTAGGCCTATAAATTGCACTTGCGAACCGGTCAGTACTTTGCAATTCTTAAATATGAATGGAAATAGGATACAAATCCTTCTCACACTTCTCTCTGTCCATCTCCTCCTTCTGCCCCTTCCCTCTGTGCATCACCTCTTTCTCTTTCTATCAATCTCTCTCTCTATTCATCTTCTCCTCTGCCCCCCCCCCCCCCCCCCCACGCCAGCATCATCCTATTCCCTCCATTCCTTCTCTGTCCTCTTACCCCTCTCTCTGACCTTGAACGTTGTTTGTTGTTACTGCAAAGGAAACCTTGACTGGAAGTTGAAATCGCTTGAAATGAATGGGTAAATCGCTTGGGATCATTGGTGTACGCGGCATGAGAGACACCTCTCTAGCTGCTGGATCTATGAGGATGCTTCAGTGACAGTATTTCGCATAGTTTTATTCCGTGAATGGTAAGATTACAAAGTTACTGGCAATTCACATTCCGTAGTAGCATTCTAATCTTAAGCCAGTAACCCATAAATACGACTTTCCTGTTTTCTGTAAACCCGACAGTGAGGAAGAACGCAAAACAGTACATTTTAGTACATTCAATTTTTGTGCGAAAATATATGTAAGGAGAAAGAATATGTACATGGGAGAAACAATTTGTCTTACTGTTTACATGAACTCCTATCGTAGCGGAAACTGACTGCGAGAAACAAATGGAAACCACACATCTACACGGCACAGCACAGCATTTTCTTTCTCAAAGTCGGTTTTAACCGGTAAACTATACACTGTCATTTAAAAAGATATACAGCCTATATCCATCTCAATGCTTATAGAGTACCGTGTAAAAATTTTAAGTAGATCACTCAAGAAATTTTCGGTAATAAGAAATTTTTGGTAATAAGGTTCTGTTTTTATAGTTTATCAGGGTGTCCCAGCTATCTTGTCCACCCAAAATATCTCTGGAACAATAACAGCTATTGGAAAACGACTTTCACCGGTATCAATGTAGGGCTGGGGCCCATGAATGTACATATTTGGAAACATTCTAAAACGAAAGCATATGTGTTTTTTAACACAAAGTTATGTTTTTTTAAATGGACCTCCTATATTTTTTCTTCAGCAAACCATAGCATGACAAAGCACATACACAATGGCGTTGATTGCATCGCAATATTCCCATTACATCCCGAGATTTTAAGACGCGAAGTTGACGCTTGAAACACCCGACATGCGCTGCTAGCGCACGTCCTGAGGCTCAGGCGTGAACCTCATGCTGCCGGTAATCGCGATGTGATTGACATGCGTAATCACACTTCAATACATATCAAGAGGTCCGAAACGAATAATACGGTCTGCTGCGCGATTAAGGGGCAGCATGGGGTTCACGCCTGAGCCTCAGGACGTGCGCTAGCAGCGCATGTCGGGTGTTTCAAGCGTCAACTTCGCGTCTTAATATCTCCGGATGTAATGGGAATATTGCGATGCAATCAACGCCATTGTGTATGTGCTTTGTCATGCTATGATTTGCTGAAGAAAAAATATAGGAGGTCCATTTAAAAAAACATAACTTTGTGTTAAAAAACACATATGCTTTCGTTTTAGAATGTTTCCAAATATGTACATTCATGGGCCCCAGCCCTACCTTGATACCGGTGAAAGTCGTTTTCCAATAGCTGTTATTGTTCCAGAGATATTTTGGGTGGACAAGATAGCTGGGACACCCTGTATATGTATATTAAAAATGTATAGCCTATACACATCTGAATGTGCATTAGATTATCATGCAAAAATTGGAAGCATATCGGTCAGGAACGTTTTGAAACTTTTCCTCTTTATATATTACATACATATTTATATAATATATGATGACAATAGGGGTGAGACGCCTATTTACTAATAGTACTTCATTCTGCTAAGAGTGAGCAACACTCATCAGTCTGCAGGTTCCTTGCGTCTGTCTTGAGTGGGAAGCGTTGGATGCAGTCTGAGTCATCAGTCTTCTGACTGGTTGATGTGGCCCGCCACGAATTCCTCTCCTGTGCCAAACTTCTCATCTCGAGTAGCAATTGCATCCTACGTCCTCACTTATTTGCTGGATGTATTCCAATTTCTGTCTTTCTCTACAGTTTTTACCCTCTATCGTAACGGATATTTTTCCCATTTGTGAGCTTAAAATCTGTGGTATTCCGATTTACGCTGTAAAATAATTGTAGATGTTCAAATGGTTCAAATGGCGCTGAGCACTATGGGACTTAACATCGGAGGTCATCAGTCCGCTGTAACTTAGAACTACTTAAACCTAACTAACCTAAGGACAACACACACATCCATGCCCGAGGCAGGATTCGAACCTGCAACCGTAGCGGCCGCGCGGTTCCAGATTGAAGCGCCTAGAACCACTCGGCCACACCGAATTGTAGATTTACATGTAAACAATAACAGTGCTTTACACCCAACTGTGTTAGGTATAATTATTTTTTGCATGTAGTTACATGCACCTTTTTGCCATATTGGATTAGATATTTCAACTGACATTTCAGTCCGAATCCTAGGGAAGACATCATATTTTCTTCGCGGTATGAAGGTCATTCACACTAACTTTTATGTAAATTTATTTCTTCAAAGGCAATTCCTAGACATTATGAAACAATGACAAATACAGGACAGTGGAGTGAAGGAAGCCTCCAATTATCAGTGGAACATGTGAAAACTGGGGGCATGAGCTGCCTTCAAGCTTCTGAGACGTATGGCACTCAATATCGGACTTTAAAAAGACGCTTAGGGAAGAATTATGACAAAAAAGAGGAATGGGACCTCAAAGTGAGTAACTCAGAAAAACCAATTCTTTTGCTTTTGAATTGCAACCAGCACAAAATTTAAATAATTAATTATTAATCTATTGAAACAATAACAAAGTAAAGGTTCGTGTTAAAATAGGTATTGTAATAATACATTATAATTAATAGCAGTGGTAATTGTCACAAATGATAATACCGCTTTTAATAAAGAATTTTTTGTTGTGTTTTAGGTTGTCTTGGTTGTGTTATACATTAATAGGCTGCAGGATTCCGGATTTCCTGATACTGTAGAAGGAGTGGGAAAACTGGCATTTCAATTTGCCGAAACCAATGGTATTGCTCTCGCTTCAACAACTGGCTACAGTCATTCTTGAGACGTTTTGCTGTCTTGTGCAGAGGAAGCACAAGGGACCAGGCAATGGCTCTCAACGGGGAAGACATTGGAAATTATTTCAAATTGTTAGAGAATGTTCTCTTACAGAATAAATTAATTGACAGACCAGGCCATATATTTAATATGGACGAAACCGGCTTCCAGATGAACCCAAGAGTTGAATTAGTCATTGCTGAAAAAGGTTCCCTCGCGGTCAACCAAATGCCTGTATTATACAGTGAAGAGCCAAAGAAACTGGTACACCTGCCTAATATCGTGTAGGGCCCCCGCGAGCATGCAGAAGTGCTGCAACACGATGTGGCATGGACTCGTATAATGTCTGAAGTAGTGCTGGGGGGAACTGATACCATGAATCCTGCAGGGCTGTTCATAAACCCGTAAGAGTGCGAAGGGGTGGAGATCTCTTCTGAACGGCACGTTGCAAGGCATCCCAGATATTCTCAATAATGCTCATGTCTGGGAAGCATGATGGCCAGCGGAAGTATTTAAATTCAGAGGAGTGTTCCTGGACGTGTGGGTAGTCACATTGTCCTGCTGAAATTGCCCAAGTCCGTCGGAATGCACAATGGACATGAATGGAGTGAAGGTGATCAGACAGACTCGTATCTAGACACATCATTACAAAAATATGTAGCCTATGTCTGTCAGAATGTTCTTTACAGTACATAGTCTGTGCCCATCCAAATGTTCAGTAGAGTATTGTGCAAAAATTTGAAGTAAATCGGTGAAGTACTTTTCGAAATTCTCGTAAGAACGTTACACAACGATTTGCATGTATGTACTTCTTGGTGTAGATGGAAACAGAAGTAAGAGACAGAGATCACACGTCTAATGGATATGGCGTAATTGACAAAACCAGTGTAGTACATGACAACCAATAAATGAAAGTCTTGCGACTAGGGCCTCCCGTCGGGTAGACCGTTCGCCGGTGCAAGTCTTTCGATTTGACGCCACTTCGGTGACTTGCGCGTCGAGGGGGATGAAATGATGATGATTACGCCAACACAACACCTAGTCACTGAGCGGAGAAAATCTCCGACCTAGCCGAGAATCGAACCCGGGCACTTAGGATTGACATTCTGTCGCGCTAACGACTTTTTTTTTTTTTTTCCTCCTTCCTCCCCTTCAACCCATCCTTTACGCTCGCCAAGTGTTGCCTTCTCGGCCCGGCTTCTCCGCCTTTAAGAATGAATGTAACTTGATGTTGTGGAAACGCGCTTCTTCTGAACTACGAACGAAGGATGCCCCTTCTGTTGCCTTTGTTTGCAACATGGCTTGAATAAAAATAAATGTAAATTCCATTGAGAAGGCAGTCTCATAATTGTTGTAGAAATGTAACTGCATCTGTAAATTTCGTTCTCCGTGCGTGGAAAAACGGAAAGAAGCAAACTCATTATTGCTGATAAGTATAATTTCCTTTTTCAGAAGGTACTGAAGTAAAATAGGCTTCTTCTGCTTGATTTTACACTGAATTAACATAAATGTGTCTTCTTGTGAAAAGAAAAGGAAAGAAAAACAGAAACTAAATAAATGGCGTATACCAGTTTCATCACTGTGTTTCTCCGAAACCAAAGTAATAGATACACATAGGCTTAATTGGTCTATACTGATGATCTTCTCTGACTACTTTCTGTTGGAAATCCTCCTCCTGCTACGTGTAGAACAAACTTTAACCAAAAATCATTCGTCTAATATACGAAATGCTTGAATGTGCAATGTAAATTACGCATTTCTAATGGTTACAGGATTGTTTTAGTTAAAAAGTTTGCGTAATTTTCTTTGTATTTTTTAGTACACATCAACTTGTGGTGCTCAGTTGTAAGGTATACCCAGAAGTCCTCCCTATTGCTTGATTCTTTTGTTAGGACGTAATGCATCGTTTGGCCTTTCAACCAGTTAATTGCATTTCGTTTTGTTTTAGGGTAAGGTATACCGTCAGGGTTTAAAAATTCAGCAGTCGTAACGGCATTGGGCGTAGTTCTGCTGACGCTCGCTATCTTTTGTCTTATGTAGAGCCATATTTCTTTTACCCTGTCACACAGCAATCTATGCTCTTCGGTATCTGGTATTTTACATAATCGACACAGCGGTGACTCGGCCAATCGAATAGAGTGAAGTTTAGAGTTCGTCGTAATTTTTCTGTTTACAGCAAAGTACCAGGTCGATTTGACATACGTTGGCAAGTTCCGGCAGTGAATATTTTCCCATATTGTTTCCCAGTTATAACAAGGATACTTTTGTTCTACGTCGTTTCTGGGTTTGTCTTTCATCAAGTTATTATAAAGTTCTTTTACTTTCATGATGTCTTTTCCAGGAATCCTTGCCTGTATATAGCTGTATTCTACGAAAAAGTATTTCAAGTGGTATAGTCCGTTGGGTATGTGTTGGACATTTATAGGTGCACAGACGTCAGCAGGAGCTATTTCGTTTAACAAATGTGCAGCAGGGATACCACTTGGCTCTTTCCATTGTTTGTATGTGGTAGCAAGGTATAAGGCTTGCGCTTTTTTGCTGACACCGGTAAGATTTAACCCACCACATTTCGTAGGGAGCATAAGAATGTCATATTTGACTTTGAAAATACGTCCGCGGCTCACAAAGTGTCCTAGTGCAGATGCGATGCTTTTCACCAAAGTCGCAGGTGGTGGCAGAACTTGGGCTACATAATTAACTTTGGATGTGATGTATACATTTGCCACTGTTACTTTTTGAAGTTCATCGAGTTTCCTAATACTATGTGCTTGTACAGAGGCGCGTATGCTGTTAAGTAATTTTCGATAATTCGCAGCAATAGTGTGCTTGATATTTCTTTTAAAATCTATGCCGAGACATTTCATGGTTACAACCTCGCGTAACAGATGCTGCGTTTGCGTCCCAATTCCACGGCCGATGTTGAAAATCCCCGACTTTGTTCTATTAAGTTTTGCACCAGATGCCTGTTCATATTTTGTTACTATTCGTAGTGCGCTCTGTACTTCAGCGCCATTCACGACCAGGAAGCCAACATCATCAGCGTATGCCTTGCACACGATCTTTTCTCCATGTATTTGTAGTCCTTGTAGATGTTTCATAAGGGAGGCAAGCAGGGGCTCGATGGCGATGGCGAAGAGTGCCATTGACATTGGACACCCTTGCCTAATGGAGCTGGTGACGTCAATCGGGCGGCTAATGTGTCCATTGATGACAAATCTGGCTGAGTTGTTTGTTACTGTATTTCTTACTACCGCAATGAATAGAGGTGGGAAGCCCATTGCGCCCATGATGCGAAGGAGAAAACTATGATTAACTCTGTCGAAGGCTTTGTCAAAGTCGAGTGAGATGAGTGCACATTTTATTTTGCAGACGTCGGCCGTTGAGATTAGGTCCCTGTAATCACAGAGGGTCTGGAGAATTCATCTGTCTTTGCCCACACTTGTTTGATAAGGGCCAGTGACGCTGGTCATTGTGGTTTTCAGCCTGCGAGCGAGGATGCGGCCAAAGATTTTGTAATCGCTGTTTAAAAGCGTAATTGGCCTCAGAGCGCTTACAGATTTCGTATTGGTAGTTTTTGGCACTAGCACTACGAGTCCCTCACGAAATTCCTTCGGGATGTCATTCTCAGGGTTTAGCAGTTCGTTGCAGATGAGAGTAAACTTGCCTTTTACGAGGCCACTGAATCTGCGTTAAAGTTCTGCCGGAATTCCATCTGCCCCTGGAGCCTTATTTTTCGTGCTTCCATATATAGCTTCTTCGACGTCTTCTTCAGTCACTTCCGAGATGAGAGTTTGTGCTTCCGCGTGGCATACTTTGCCCTGGAGGTTAATCATTAACTCGTCTTGAAGCTGTTCGTCAACCGTCTGACTAGACATTAAGGATTCAAAATGCTGTACGATTGCCTCTTTAATCTCTCTTTGCTTCGTCAGCTTCCTTCCATCATCAGTTATTATTTCAGATAATATCTTGCGAGCCGCCCTTTTGCTTTCACGAATGACATGATAAATGGAAGTGACCTCGTGCTGGGCTATGTTCTGGGCACGCGACCTTATTTGGTAGCCTTCCATTTGTTTACGCCGTAGTGCTAAGATTTTTGCTTTAATTTTGTTAATTCTTTCGTAGTTGTCCACAACTGTTGCATCGCACTTGTACAAATCCCTTAGACACTGAAAGTAAAATATTATAGTTGATTTGTACCAAAAGTTTTTGTCTTTGGAGTAGATTATGAAAAACCTCCGTATTTTAGGTTTGGCATGTTTCAGCCACCAGTCAGTGCCAGAGTTGTACGAGCTAAATTTGCTTTCACACTCTCTCCATACCTTGTGAAATGCCTCCTGACAAGCATGGTCTTCCAGATGTGACACATTGAGCTTCCATGTGCCTCGACCTCTGAATGTCCCTTGTTTTATCAGATTGATTGTGCATATGTAAGCAGCATGATCTGAAAAAACGGTAGGCCATACTTCGGACTGCAAAATGAGGTGTTTCAAATTGTGCGTTACATATATCCTGTCGAGACGGCTCGCCGAGTGACTTGTGGCGTGGGTGAAACCAGGGGCTGCACCGTGCATATGTTCCCATGAGTCTATTAGTCTTAAGTCATTAACTATACGTTCCAGTTCAGTACACTTGTTAAAATTGGGAGTTTGGTCTTTGGCATGCAAAACACAATTAAAATCTCCTCCTAGGATAAGGTGATCATATCGAGTTCCAAATAGTGGGACAATTTCTTCTTTAAAGAACTCCGTTCTGCGGTGCCTGTTACTGGATCCTGAAGGGGCGTACACGTTAATGAGCCGTATGTTGTTTATTGTGGCCGCTATGCCTTTACTGTTTGGTAGTTTTACTACATCTTGGACTACTATGCCCTCCTTTGTGAGCAGAGCCGTGCCCATTTCCGCTCCATGCCCTGGGTTTGTAATGGCGTTGAAGCCAGGTACGTTACCAAGCTCAATGTCTGTCACTTCTTGTAAAAGGATAATGTTACTGTCAGAAGCATATATAAAATCTTTTAAGTTCTGTAGTTTAAAGGAACTGTGAATCTTGTTAAGGTTTACCGTCGCGATTTTGTATGCTTGTATGTCAGACATTCTTCGTTCTACTTGATCTAACTTTAAAAAACATTCTTCTGTTTTGTCTCGCAAACGTCAGCTTTAAAACGCATCTTAATAATATTCACCGGTAGCAAATGTTTCAGCGGTGTGTCCTTGTTCTTTAGAATGTTCGTTCGCGGAGACGTCGTCGTTGAAGAAATCAGCCACCTGTGGGGCTAGCTTACAGTCTGTCTGAGTTTCTGAAACTTCTGTCATTTCAGCGTCGGCATTGTTATGGTCGCTTTCGTCTGCCCAGCTGGTTGAGTTTGTCGTCGTGGGTGGGACGAGTGAAGCTTCATGAGAGTGACTCGTTCCTTGAGGGTCGTTGGATGCTTTCTTTGTTGGCTTTCCTTGGACGTCTCGTTTTTCCAGCGCAGAAGGGGAACGCTCCACAGAAACTGGTGTCGCTTTCGTGTTGCTACAGATCTGTTGGCGTAAGGTACTACCTATTTCCTTCGCTTTTTGTCGGAGTGTGGGAGCTGTCTCCTCTGCACCTTTGCGCGCCAGCCGGCGTTTCTTATTTTTCTTCGGAGAATTGCCTCTCGACGGACTTTCTTCAGTATCCACGTTAGTGTCGCTTTCCTGCAAGGTGTGTCGGTCTTCAGCTTCCGGCGGATCTGCTGCCTTTACAATTGCAGGTGCCTGTGTCGGTGGAACTTCAACTGTTTCCGTAGATTGGCGGGACTCTCGTAGGTCGTCAGCTATGACGGCACTGACGTCCATTGGAATTTCAGTGTTTGGAGAATTTGTATTTGCACACGATTCAGGGGCTGAGGAGACAGTCGGCCGTTCGCGTGCCACGGCGGCGTAGGTTCCTGGCAGTGTTGTCATCGCCGGTGGCCTGGCGGCCTCGCCGGCCGGCAGCTGTGCAACGCGCCGCTGTATACATTCTGCGCGAACGTGCCCAGGCTTGTTACATGCGGCACAGGTTCGCGGTTGGTCGTCATAAATTACAATCCCTCTATATCCGTAGACATTGATGTACGACGGGATGTGCTTTTGTAACTCTACACGAAGCTGACGTACGCCATTTAGTACTGGGAATTTATGCGCGCTTGACCATTTCTCGGCAAAGTTGCTGAGCACTTTCCCGAAGGGTGAAATTACAGCATTAATTTGGTCTGTTGTAATCTCAAAAGGTAACTCGAAGATTCGAATTGTGCGAATGCCAAAACCAGCATGTGCAACGGTGACTTCACCAACGTTTCCATCTGAGTGCTTAAATTTCATGACACCTCCGGAAGACTCAACTATTTTCTCGCACAACTCGGAACTACGCATTTTAACAAATACGACACAAGTTACAATCGACAGGTGGATCCCAATTACATCATTAAAGGAGAGCTTCACATCTTCTTCTAACCAATTTTCTACTTCAAACGACTTTGGTCTGGCATATCAAGGATCAAAGGTAAGTTTCAACGTATCTTTTCGACTTGGTTGAGCCATCACTGCATGCTACTCATTACTTCTCGAAGCGTTCTATAAAAGGAGTTTTAAGCCGCAGCAAGCGCAAGACTTACCACGCGGAAGCACAGACGGCGCAGCGCACACCACACTACGTCCTACCTCCACGCCGTCCGCCGGCGAACTGAACTCAGCTACCGGGAGTGGACACAACCAATAATTACTGTAATATCGTTTCTATTTTGGTCAGTGTCCGACTAGTATTACTCCTGAAAGTCTGCTAGCATTAATAGTCAAGTGTAAATGAATGCAACGTTAACGATTCTTATGGGAGCGACTGAGTTCAGGATGGAATTTTGGTATTACTCAGTTAGGTGGTTGGGCGTTCTGTGTCGAATATAAGTTGATAGATTTCAGATATGCCACGTGGTCTTGCACGCCACGATGCATGGCACACAGATAGTGAAGAGGATGTTAAACGGTGGTTACCTCAAACATGACCATGGTCCTTGATATGGCTTGCGTAAGTCTGTTGTGTGTCTGTGACAGAAAGTGGGATCACAAGTGCGAGCTGCACTGGTAAAAGTGTGGGTATTGCAGTGCAAGGAAATTCATTTCCCTAAGAATCTCATAGAAAGCGGGTCGCACCTATGTAGGCACTTACCACGTGATTCCAGCACAACTGTGAGCAGCAAAATGGCGGTGTAACACATTGCCCGTACATACATTTCAGCTCTCCAGGACGGCACCAAGTAGACTGGGATGGCTACAGTCCTGGCCGCAGATGCCCTTGTTTATTACCTCCGGGAAACAAACAGGACTCCTGTTCATTGAATCCTGAGGGAAATTCAAGGCCTCTCCAAGTGACTCTACCAATGTGCGGCATGGAATCTCATTAAAGTTCGTATTATCACACTAACAAGGGAACCTCCCCATCGCACCCTCCTCAGATTTAGTTATAAGTTGGCACAGTGGACAGGCCTTGAAAAACTGAACACAGATCAATCGAGAAAGCAGGAAGAAGTTGTGTGGAACCATGGAAAAAATAAGTAAAATATACAAACTGAGTAGTCCATGTGCAAGATATGCAACATCAAGCATCTGGTCAGCTCAGGAGCGCCGTGGTCCGGTGGTTACCGTGAACAACTGCGGAACGAGAGGTCCTTGGCTCTAGTCTACCCTCGGGTGAAAATTTTACTTTATTTATTTTCGCAAAGTTATGATCTGTCAGTTCGTTCATTGACGTCTGTGTTCACTGCAATAAGTTTTGTGTCTGTGTTTTGCGACCGAACCGCAAAACCGTGCGATTAGTAGACGAAAGTACGTTCCTCTCCAATGGGAACCGAAAACATTTGATCGCAAGGTCATAGGTCAACCGATTCCTCCACAGGAAAACACGTCTGATATATTCTATACGACACTGGTGACGGCATGTGCGTCACATGACAGGAATATGTTGTCGACCCACCTAACTTGTACACTTAGCGAATGGGTAAAAAGATTCTTCTACCTTGCCCAATTTAGGTTTTCTTTTGGATGTGATAATAACTCCCAAAAAAGTGATGAAAACATAAGAGTTTGTCACATAAACTGCAACAAATGAATGCAACAGTTTCACAGTCACACAGATTTCCCTGTGCTCTGTCAAAACATATGTTTTTAACGTTTTCCAATTTTTTCCGTTTGTATACCGTCAAATCCTGCATACGTCCAAGCAAATCTGAACATGTCCTGGAATTTTCGAGAGCGAAGTTGATTGTATGAGTGCCTGAACTTTGGTAATTGACACACGTCAATTGCTAGAAAATAAAAAAGTTAAAATTTTTACTCGAGGGAAAACTTGAATCAAGGTCCTTTCGTCCCGCAGTTACTTACGCTAACCACGAGACCACGGCACTCCTCAGATCACATTGTCATTGATGTGGCTTATGTTGCACATCGACTACTCAATTTGTATATTTTGCTTGTTTTTTTCATAGTTCGACAAAACTTCCTGTTTTCTCGATTGATCTGTGCTCAGTTTTTCAAGGCCTATCCACTGAGCCAACTTATAACTAAATCTGAGGGGGGTGCGATGGGGAGGTTCCCTTGTAAGAAACACAATGTTGTAGGAGTGGTGAGGAGATGTCAGCAAAGAACTTCGATTGAGAAAATAGTAGCTACATAGACCCATAGGTAAAACCATTGGGGGTGGTCAATAAGGTGGTGTTCCGAAGCGAGAACAACATTACTAGAAGAGCACAAAAGGTCCCTAGTGTTATGTGTCGCCGCGCGGAGTGGCCGTGCGGTTTGAGGCGTCATGCCACGGACTGCGCGGCTTCCAGCGCCGGAGGTTCGAGTCCTCCCTCGGGCATGGGTGTGTGTGTTGTTCTTAGCGTAAGTTAGCTTACGTTAGTTTAAGTAGTGTGTAAGTCCATGGGCCGATGACCTCAGCAGTTTGGTCCTTTAGGAATTCACGCACATTTGAACATTTTCTATTATGTGTCATTAAGATTCACTCAAGTTAAACCATAAATCTCAGACCACAGAAAACTCAGCATTGACAATTTTAAGCCGATATCAAGAGTGATGTAATTCCCAGTGCAAATGTTTTTCAAAAATGTAAAAGTAAACAGAAATAGTGGGCAGGGAAAGTTACATGGACGCATAAGATCCATAAAGGTGCTCTGTATTTAATTATCATTACTTAAGACATGCTATGCTCACAATCCACAGTGGGTAGTGTAATGTGACTTGAGTACTTTTGTATCACAGCTCACTAGAACTCCCTAGTCGCTTAATTAAGGGTTGTAAAGAAAAGTGTAGGATGTGTAAGAGTGGCGCCTCTAGCGAACAGCAAGAAAGTAGCACGGTAGCGACAGGCACTTCATGTAGTTCCTTATCAACTGATGGAAAGTGCCTAGGCACAGCTGCCGGCAAGACAGAAGAGCCCTGCAACCGCGAAGCTTATCCTCTTGGCCAGCACGCGGCTGCGTTGTGCGAGTACGAGCGCGAATACACTTCGCGAAGGTTGGCGGAAGTTGCCGAATATGACCGATGCTAATGACAGGCGCGTGCACACGGCCACGCGATGTGCTCCACTTAACACCACACTTGGGCAAAACTTGTATGAATGACAAATAACGGATATAGATATAAATCACTATTCGTTATTTGTTAATAACAAATACTATTCGAAACATTACTCACACGAATAAAAATACTTATTTGTCAGCTGTAAATAAAAAGTGTTAAGAATAGTAGATAAATTTGAAATCCGATTGCATTTATTCTTTGTTATTTATTAAACAAATGTACTTTTCGTTTCTATTAAATTAGTTTTCTCAACAACTCTTTTTTGAAATGCCTCATCAGAAGCTTTATTTGATTTACGGCGATTTACCGTTGTGACACTAAAGAATATATTTTGTACATATACAGTGACTGCTGAATTCATCTTTAATCACGACTTCAACGTATGACTTTCAGCTCACAATCTCTTTCACAAAAAATTTGCAAATCCTCAATTCTGCTGTAGTTTTTGGAAAATAATAGGTTGTGATTCCACTTGTAACTTCATTTTTCAAATCATATTTCATATAAAATTTTCTTTTTACGTCATAACGTCATTCTAAGCTAACGACCCAATCTATCTGAGATATTTTTGGCTGTTATACGTCTGCAGTCTGTTGCAAGCCTCCATTGAACATGGACAGCAACAGAGGGGAATCACCTGTTTTAAATCGTGAGTAAGACTTCGATAGATTAATTTCAGTTGGTATAGAAAGGCGAGAAACGTCTTCCTATCCTCTCTTGACCCTTTTACGATACAAAAATTGCTAATGTGCTGCAGTATTACGAATTCTTTTATATACTCGAATCCAGTGTCTCTTCCAAAATTTTTGAGTCTCAAAGTTCTACATTTTTGCAGAGCTAGATGTTGGATCGAAAAACTTTACATTTTCTAATGGAAAACTTATTCATAGTGAATCCTAAAACACAATGGATGACTTCGGATGTCAAGAATCATTTCATTAACGTTCTAGGAGACTTCAGATTAAACATCTGGTGATGTTAATCATTAGCAACCACAGGGTTCTTGCTTGGATCACTCATTTTGTAGGAAAGCAACTAAGAATTTTGTAATTGTATCAAGGAGACAAACATATCTGATAGTGTTAGTAATCTAAAATAGGTGTTAAAGATTGGGAGTTTTCGTCAGCTGCATTCTCATCATTAGCTGATTATATAGAGTTCTTGCGCCATGTTAGTGGTGGGAGATAAAGACATAGTCAGGTGCAGAGACAGTTGAAGGGGGCCAAGTCGGTAGAGTAAGGGCTGTAACGCACTAGGCAGGCAGTCTGCAGCTGCCAATAAAAGAATGACTCACACACTGGGCCACTGTGATTTCATGGCTCCATGCTGCCAGTTGTGAGCAGGCTGCCTCGTGGTGAACGCATGTGGCTACCAACAGTCTCCATGCACTTGTCGATGCAGACAGGCCTTGCTTGATCCTGAAACAAATTTTATGATGCCTTTCAAAGCTTGTAGGACCTCAGGGAATTTCCAATTCTGGTGAGACGTACAACATGTCTTCAAATTTATAGCCCTTTCTTTCTGAGGCAATATTTTGTAAAACACAGCATGCATTTATTATGGCAATTGCAAATTCTTCTCGAACATTCATTTGGCGATAAAAAACGCTCTGTGGTCCATTTATTTGTCAGAGAGTCGAAAGTACATTTCATTAACCATGTAGTCCGAGTCAGTCACTTTTTAAAAGTTCTTTTATTGTTTGTTAAACACCTTCCTCCATAACGATGCATTAAATTTTCAGATGTACCAAGTGTCTCGTCTCTGACAATGACACTCAGCATCGGTACTCCCTTGTCTGCTATGGGGCTTTTCTCTGATATTCGTAAATTTTTACTAGTAAGATTTTCATGTAAAATTGATTGCATAAAAATTGATGAATTACTAAATTTTACTTGAACTTATATTCCGCAGTGCATAAACCAAGTAAAGCTATGAAAAAATAATTGTTATAATTATAGTAAAGTATGTTTCTTATAAGAAAAAATGGCATAACATATTCCACATCCATTTCACTCGGTTGACCAGTACGACTGACTGTCAGCTGGCTGACTAAATTGGCTGCTCAACACAGCAGCTGCCTAGTGCGTTATAGCCCAAACAGCTGAGTCGTCTGCCTATAAGCATTCTTATGTTTCATGCGTTACACTGTTAGTCAAGTAAAGCTGGCTCAACGTAAAGTTTCAGTACTGCGGTCCTTTGCTAGGCATGGTGATGTGCCCTTGACTTCCTCCCACACTGAACAGACTTATACAGTCAGTCAGAGGGGGTTCTACATTTCATCGTGTACTCCAAAATATGGTGCAACTTCACCCGGTGTTATTGTTGTTGTTATAAGTGAAAGAAGCTATAAGAACAAAGAAAATCGCAGGATCAACCAGGGATAGAACCACAAGCCTAAGTTTTGTAATCTGGAACTTAAGCCACTGAGCCAGAAAGGTAGAATTCTGGTCAAGCCATTAATATGTCATTTGCGAAACGGGAACTGCACAGAGCCAAGGGAACAAATTCTAATTCTGTGCAAGAAGTAAACTAAGAAAATATGGTGGCATTAATGTTATATGTTATTTAATTAATAGATAATTTATTGGCGAATAAATTTGTTTCAGTGATCTACTTTTTCAAATTATTATCCATATAGAAATCTATTCGAATAATACCCATCTCTTTTCAACACTACATCTTACACTCCCTTTCTCTTTCTGATCATAGTATCAACTGTAACGAGCTTTGCTTGTTCATTTGCTCAACTTACTCACGAAAGCCCACAGTGTAACTGAATTGAAGTTTTCTTGTTAATTATAATCAAAGTTGACAATTATAGTTTGTCACATTCCTAAATGTAAATCTTTTTAACTTGTTCTTTTCAAAATACGTCTAAATATCAGTGCGATTTTAGCAGCTGGCTGTAAGCGGTATTAATTCATCAGCTATTAGAATGAAATTTTCACTCTACAGCGGAGTGTGCGCTGATATGAAATTTCCTGGCAGATTAAAACTGTGTGCCGGACCGAGACTCGAACTCGGGACCTTTGCCTTGCCTGCCAGGAAGTTTCATATCAGCGCACACTCCGCTGTAGAGTGAAAATGTCATTCTAGAAACACCCCCAGGCTGTGACTAAGCCATGTCTCCGCATATCCTTTCTTCCAGGAGTGAAAGTTCTGCAAGGTTCCCAGGAGAGCTTCTGTAAAGTTTGGACGGTAGGAGACGAGGTACTGGCTGAATTAAAGCTGTGAGGACGAGCCGTGAGTCGTGCTTAGGTAGCTCAGTCGGTAGAGCACATGCCCGCGAAAGGCAAAGGTCCCGAGTTCGAGTCTCGGTCCGGCACACTGTTTTAATCTGCCAGGAAGTTTCTCATCAGCTATTGTTTCACGGAAATATACAGTTTCACTACGGAAACAAGACCTTCAATAACATCCATTATTTGGTTATCACTATAATTTTCGTTATACCGTGGTAACACTTGGTGAATCTCATGCTAAAGGCACACACCTTCTCCATAGAAAACATGGAGAATCAACAGCTAAGAAGAAACTATAATTCTAAATGGGTATTAACGCTTGCCCGGCCCATTAGTGCCACTACTTTGTGTCGAAACTGTATAGGTAGAATCTGTTTCCTCACATGCTTACCGAGCGAGGTGGCGCAGTTGCTAGCACACTGGACTCGCATTTGGGAGGACGACGGTTCAATCACGCGTCCGGCCATCCTGACTTAGGTTTTCCTTGATTTCCCTAAATCGCTCCAGGCAAATGCCGGGAATGTTCCTTTGAAAGGGCACGGCCGTTTTCCTTCCCCGTCCTTCCCTAATCCGATGAGACCGATGACCTCGCTGTCTGGTCTCCTCCCCCAAACAACCCAAGAACACCTACTTGGCAAGGACACGCGCCTCTTGCCCGTCACCCCATCAGTGAACACTGCGTGATACAGAGTGATTGAACTGCCAGTTGTGTGCTTCGGTGTCTGCTTGCATAGCGAGTGATGTACACGAACGCTACTCACGCGGATTCACACGCGGATGCAGTGCTCTGCAAGACAGTCCCAGCAAGGACTTTGCACTCGACTACAATATAGCAAAATTTAGTAGCGTGCTGCATATTTAGTGTAAATAATTGAATGAGTACGGTGCATGTGTATTAAGGAAGATCCACGAAAACGGTTAGAATGAGTTGGCTCCGAGTACAGCAAAGTAATTTCAGGGCAACCTTACCGCAGGTTAAGAGAGGAAATAAAAGGTTGCTGGAGGATCTAGGAAGGCAGACCGCAGTCGCATCTTTCTTTTAGTATCTAGCTTTCAGGCAGTGCAGTCGTCCGTCTTGGGAGACCAATAGCTAATACATAGTGTGAGGTCAAGAAGTTTCCGGCTATACCTTGCAAAAGCAGGGTAGTGCAAAATCTGATTCCCTTACATTTTTACTACTGAACATAGGCTGCTTCTAGAAAAAGGGTTAACTGAACGTAAGTCAAAAGATACTGATGTGAAGGGAAACAAGTCATACAAACATTTGCCACATTCATGGACTGATCCCTTGCTTATCGAACTGACTGGATCCATAATATTTGTTGTCAATCTGTCCCATTGAGAACAAACTTATAATAAACAAATACACTCCTTCTCATTGTGTCAGTTTTGCGATGGTATCCCCCATCGAGTGACTCCCTCAGCCGTGGCTCTGCCAGAACTTGCTCTTCACCTACAAAGGTATTGTGCACAGCTGATCGCGATATAGTGGCGTGCAAGCTAGATATACATTCTTTTTCTATACAATTCCAATGCAGGGACGTATAGAACTGCTGACAGATCCGGCAGTGAAAAGCAGACTACCAATTAAACACATGCCATTATATGGCTTCGTGTAGCCTGCCCAAATTCGCTGATCCAGCATCCGTCAACACTTTCTTACCTTCAAAGTCATGACATCATTGCATTTGGTTCTCAGGCAATTGTGCTTGTTATATTTTACTGATATCAGAATCAGCCGTTTCTTATCACCAAGGCCGTTCCCAGAATTCTGCCATCCTTGAATCCAGACACATGCACCATGGCCATCCCTGGATTTCTGACATCAGCAACAGCACTTTCTTATCATCGAGGACACCTCCCCCTGCCCGCCCCCCATGTCCAGGCATGAATGTTCCCCACCCCAAGCACCCTGTGGCCCTGCTCATCACCATGCTGTCAGCCTGTTGCCTGCAAGGTCACTCCCTTCTCCCACACTTCAGGCGATGTTTTTATAATAATCTCACTGTGTGTATCATTATGTGTTGTCTGACATGAAGTGCCACCAGCAACAACAGCAGCAGCAATCAGTTTGGAAGAAGAAGGCTATCAGTAAGCATTTTGTCAACTCATCTCTAAGTATTATTATTATTATCATGTGTGTGTATCGTTATACTTAGGGCTTTGATAATATTGTTACAGATGTGGACATGCAGGCGTTGCGCGCGTAACAGCAGCAGTGACTGTCCTCAAGATGTCATCCTCTCCTAGTGTCGTTCAACTATTCGGTTGGCACAGCCGCTGCAGTAGCAAGAAACCCCTAATACAATGATGGATGAGGACACTCAGATGTTCCCACCTGGACCACAGCAGCCATCACTCTCCATAGGATGTATATCCAACTTGTTTGACGTGGTGTCGTCCGATTATGAAGCAGTCAAGACCCCCAAGAGCACTGTTGTTCTCCAACATATACAATATGATGTATGAGACAGGCGAAATACCCACAGACTACAAGAACAATATAATAACCCCAGTTTCAAAGGAATCAGTTGCTGACATGTGTGGAAATTACCGAACTATCAGTTTAATAAGTGACGGCTGCAAAATACTAACACGAATCCTTTACAGAAAAATGGAAAAACTCGTAGAAGCCGACATCGGGAAAGGTCAGTTTGGATTCCGGAGAAATGTACGAACACGCGAGGCAATACAGACCCTACGACTTACAGAATATATGTTAAGGAAAGGCAAACCTATGTTTATAGCATCTGTAGACTTAGAGAAAGCTTTTCACAGTGTTGACTGGAATGCTCTCTTTCAAATTCTAAAGATGGTAGTAAAATACGGGGAGCGAAAAGCTGTTTAAATTTTACGCAGAAACAAGATGGAAGTTGTAAGAGTCTGGGGGCACGAAAGGTAATCAATGGTTGAGAAGGGAGTGAGACAGGGTTGTAGTCTATTCCTGATGTCATTCAATCTGTATATTGAGAAGTAGTAAAGGAAACAAAAGAAAAATTTGGAGTGGGAATTAGAGTCCAGGGACATTATTGCTGTTTTGTCAGAGACAGTGAAGGACTTGGAAGAGCTGTTGAATGGAATGGACAGTATCTTGAAAGGAGGATATAAACATCAACAAAGGCAAAACGAGGATAACGGAATGTAGTTGAATTAAATCAGATCATGCTGAGGGAATTAGACTGGGAAATGGGACACTTAAAGGAGTAAATGAGTTTTTCTATTTGGGAAGCAAAATAACTGTTGACTGTCGATGTAGGGAGGATATAAAATGTAGACTGGCAACGGCAAGAAAAGCGTTTCTGAAGAAGAGAAATTTCTTGACATCCCGTTTAGATTTAAGTGTCGAGAAGTCCTTTCTGAAAGTATTTGTATGGAGTGTAGCCGCGTATGGAAGTGAAACCTGGACGATAAACAGTTTAGACAGGAAGAGAATAGCTTTGAAATGTGGTGCTACAGAAGAATGCCGAGGATGAACTGGGTAGATCACGTAACTAATGAGGAGATGTTGAACTGAATGGGGGAGAAGAGAAATCTGTGGTACAACCTGACCAAAAGGAGTGATCGATTGGTAGGACACGTTCTGAAGCATCAAGGGATCATCAGTTAAGTACTGGAAGGAAGTGTGTGGGGTAAAAATCGTAGAAGGAGACCAAGAGATGAATACAGTAAGCAGATCCAGAGGGATGTAGGTTGCAGTAGTTACTCAGAGATGAAGAGGCTTGCACAGGATAGATAGTATGGAGAGCTGTATGAATTTAGTCTTTGGACTGAAGACCACAATAACAACAGACATACAATATTACTTCCAGTGGCTTTAAACACGTAACTGTAGGCCTGGCACCTTAAAATCAGTTTGAAGTAGGTACAGAAGTAGAAAACGCACAATTTGTTGGTGCTGCAGTGCAGTAATCATGGTAAGAGTGGAAATACGTAAGCAATATGATGGAATATATAGAGAGGAAGCTGACATATGAATATGACACATTTCTTGCTCCTATTCACATTCACATATTTGGTTGTAACCTGTCTACAGTAGATATGCATCGTGTGGCAATGCTGGAATTAACCACATGGGATATGAACATACATCCAAATCACTCAAGTGTTGTTAAACTGATAGACGTGTATTATGGATTATCAATTGCAACAGATAGACTGTACCATTTCCATCCGTATCAAAGAGGGATGTACTGGGAATTTCTTGAGTATTTGCACGACAGTGTAGATATAGAATAAGTGGAGCAATTCATCAGTGCCTGTAGTCTCCCTGTACCAAAGTGTGTACGTGTTGAGCCTTTAACTATAAAATCAATGGAAGCTGAATTTACAGAAGGAATGTCAATGCAAAGGCTTGAATATGTTCAGACTGAATTCAAAGCATATAAATAAAATTGTTTGGACAGAACTGTGAAACTGAGTATTTTGTATATTTGTGTGTAATTAAAAATGTTCCACAAAAATAATTGTTCATATTTGCTACCCCCTACTGTGAACAAGATGAGTTTCTTGCAGTCGTGTACGTCAGCTGCTGTCTGTGCTTTGTATCTCTTCACGTTGTGAGCTCTGCCAATTATCTGGTATAAATCTTAGTAATGAATGGTCGCCTCCAGAAGTTGTCCTGGCGGCCTAGCCACTCCAATCCACCACATTGTATGAACATGCATTTTTTGTGGACTTCAATTCTTGCTGTGTGATACTGAAATGTTAAATCATAACGACTACTTCGAGCAAGTACATAAACTTCGAACTCTCATTTCCATTTCTCTGTATTTAAAGTCTTCAGGTCTAACAATAACAGATCCCAGTAATTATAACTCAAAGTAGTTTAACCAGACATCAACACCATACATAAAGGTTCTCTTTAATATAAAAGTGATTCATTTGTTTTGCATTGACAACATCAGCAACCCTTTTACTCCGAGCTGTCCATGGCACCGCGAAGTCAGAGTATCAAGCATACGTATAGCCACAGCCTCATACAGCAAGTGAATGCTGTGTATCATCACATGAGTAATGGGACAACAGGGATGTTGACGCATTTTGTTAGTATGGGTTGAATATATTCAGGCGCAAACTTGACTGATTTGTAACCCCCACCCCCTCCCCTTACACTATTGTCCTGCTAAGTGGATTACGAACCCTGAGGTGGATTTATGACCTTCTTGGGACAATCTGATGATCCAAGAAACCTCCCACTCTTCACTGTCCACTTCTCCACCCCCACCTCTCTGGAAACCTCCAACCCTCTGCCTTCCCCTCACCAATACTAGTACACTTCCAGCCCTGAGTTATTCGAATAGCCCTCTCCCACTCTATGATTCACTAATTAATTAAATCGATAAATTAATTAACCCATCCCCTCTGGTAAATCCTCCAGCTCTTCCTTTCCCTTCCACCACCCGGAAATGTGCAGGTCTATACTGAAGAGGAACGATCTCACAACAGGAAATTCAATTACATAGCGAAAGCTATACTGTTTATTTATAAAATTCAATTTGCAGGGCTGGGATCTCTCTTACCCATCATTCTCGGCTGTACTGAAAGATGGAGATCTTGTAAAACTAATCAAAAAGAAGTAATATAATCAACCGTTTTTTTTATTACGATCATGCAAGAAATACCTTCATGAAACACAAATCATACTTAATTACACTGTTAAAAAATTTTCGATCGCTACTGGGCTGCACCACAAGCCAGGTGCCTTGTGTATTCCCACATGAGCAGGCCCTGTGAATGCTGTTGGCTGCTGCACTAATCTCCCAAAGGAAAGCTTCAAGTGGCGGCAACCCTTTGATATTGATACCTGAGAAATTTCTGCCAAAACACATGCTCTCCTTCACTCGCTCCCTTTCTCTATCTCAGGTGGATGCTTCCTATTTGTGTGAACCAATGTATGCTAGAACAGGCAGACAAAGCTGTCCGCCCTACCCCTCTTCAGCGCTCATGCAGACCAGGGGTAAGTAATCGGTACATCCTTCTGTTTTGACACTTCCACTGCTTTGGAAATCTGTATGAGATGGAACAAAGACATTCGAGAAGAAGTATGGAGCACTTGTCATGTGCCACACTAATCCCTCCCTCACTCTGTCAGACTGATTGACTAATTAATTAAATCGATACCCTTTATGTGGCCAGTTTCTTCCTTCAGTCCTACTGGTAGATACTAGGATTAACACATTTGGTGGAATTTGATCCCGCAACTGCGCATTCTAAACCTGCTCTTCCCCATCTGTGTTTTTTCCTTTGTCTCCTATTGGTGGATACTGGCACCATTAGGTCATTTGGTAAGACGTCCATTACGTTGGAGGTAGCTGAAAATTTCAAATTTCAGCTCAGTTGCATGCTATGCCCGTAAATAATTTGCAGGAGAGGCTGGACAGGTGCGTGCTTGCAATACCACTATCGGAAATAATAAACTGACCAATCAGGAATTTCAGGTTGCGATTGGGATTTTAAAACACTACATAATTGCTAAACTGGCTCTCTCCACTATATTCGGAAGGAGAAGAAGTGCCTACTGCGTGATAGGATAGAGACAACAGCAACAAATAGCTCTGAAGCACAGAGTCCACTGCGACGTATTGAGAAGCACTAAACACGACATACTTTAACCATGATTCCATTCATAGTAGTAGTAGTAGTAGTTGTTGTTGTTGTTGTTCTTGTTGTTATGGCTAGATGTTGGATATCGGGATCATTCGGGAAATGTCATCGCGATTGGGTTTTTAAAGCACTACAGAGTTTCCAAATTAGTTCTCTCCACTACATCTGGGAGGATGTGGAGGAAGGGGTCTACTCTGACTGGATAGCGCAAGCACCACTGCAAGAATGAGTCCACTGCAATGTATTGAGAAGCCCCAAACATGACACACTTAAACCACGATCTAGCTCACAGCAGAAGTTTCCATGGCTGGATGTCAGAGATCAGTAAAACACTTGCACATCCCATTTGCTCATGTCCAAATGTCTACAGATAATGCGCCAATCCCCTCATACATCGCCAGCTGTAATGCTCAGAGGACGCTGAAAACTGTCGCCGCGACCGCAGCCGCATTTGTGGACTCATTTATATGCCAGAGTTCTCTACCCCTGGCCATGGAGGGCATCAGGTGATGACTGGAATGGTAGGAATTCGGATGTTATCAATATTCCACTGCCAACAGTTGACTGTGATCGATATTGAATCGGTCAATTTTCCATGGAGAATAGATGCAACACACGAGATCATGGAAATAGCCCAACGCAGCTATCCAGAGGGCGCTGCCACCAGGATTTGCCCCTGCAGCTTTAGGCAAGAACCGACTAGCTGTCCGGCCAGAGCTTTTCTTTGTACGGGCCGATCGCGAGAGCCTTAAGTTGGAAATGCCCAATCATTCTGGCCACAGGCTACATCTGTCACATACCCCATATGCCAAATCGTGTCGTTCTAGAAAAGCAGCCACATATTTATCACTGTAATTACTGTTAAATAATTACGACTGAAGCCCCAATCTGATGAATATCGAAAATGTGTGAAGTATTGGAAATACCTCCTTCTGAAAGCTATGGCTCTGGAAATATCAATATCCACATCCCTCTTATGACTGGACATATTTTTCCACTTTAAGTCCGTCATCCCCCTTACGGCTACTGGTACATACCTGGTGCATACCTCCCTTGCGACCAGACATAGTCATTTTCTTTGCACATGTCGGAACAATGACCATAGTAATTGTACACCCGAACACAAACTTTATAAGCCTGCCGATCACAGCGAATCTATCACACATCCCCTACTAAGTATGATATTTCGGCAGTAACTAATTACTGGTGGCCACAAACAATACTGAGTGAAGATCCGCGATGGATGGACATGACTCAATTGTTTTTCTTGCGAGTTGTACCAGTGTGCCTTAGGAAGAGAGACGTAATCATCTCATAAGCGACTAAATATTAAAAGCACGACTGCAACGTCCACGTTATTGCCACCCTGCATAAAAAGTGGTCCTGGTTCTACAGACACGCACAAGTATCACTAACGATATCCATGTTAAAAACTAAAGATGCTAGTATGGTACTTCTCCCGAATGAAGTGGTCTTCCACACAAATACCGAGACACTGAATGTAGATGATGATCGTAGGGTGTGTATTAACAGACTGAAAATGTGGGTGAACGTCACCAGCAGTGTAAACTCGTAATAAAATCACCCTTATCACCGAATTTATAAAGTGATTCGGCTAAGGAAGGAGCTATGAAGCCGATATTTGTAACTCCCTCTTGCAGCTACTAGGTATTTCACACGCTAACAAATAGTATTTGTAACATATTCTATCTCGATACCATATAGATAATGTGACAGAGGTTCTGCAATACATCCAGGGGATTATAGGCAAGAAAGGATGATGGCTGTCTGAGATTGATCACACACAGAAGATCGTGTGCTATGTGAGTAATCACTTAAAAACGAAGGGTATGAGTGAAGTCATAAGAAATGTACAAAATCCAATGACCAATACACTGGCTTTTCAGATCTTTAGTGCTATGCTTTCAAGTAGAAATGCTGTCTGTGATTTTTAACCAAGTCTCTCCATTCAAGCACATACTTGCGTTAGATCCTATAGAGAAGATTTTAATAATTAGAGCCACTGGTGAATTCTATTCATGGCACTCTCATATCTCTAAATGAGCCACCTTTTTCGAACCTGTGTGCTAAGGATTGCAAACAGCAAAACCCCATAGTGGTTTTAAACACTCCCTTTGCATCCATCTTGTAACAATTCCTCAGTCTCTGCCCCGCCCTCCCTGCAGCTTTGTCCATATGATCGTTCCCATTTATATCAGAACTGATCGCAACTCAGAGAGCGCTGTAACTAAGACCGTCTGCATCCCGTGGAGTACCAGGATGAGCTGAGTTAATGCAACAGGATCATGTTTCGACCACTCATTGCAAATGGGAACACGTTTCCATAGCTCCACCAACCCTGTACAATGTGCAAGGCCAGCGGCAAGCGAAGCTTGCTCCTGCAACACGAGGTATTACTGAAGGCAGTGATCAATTACAGTGGTGTTTCTGATCAGGAAAATTGGGAAGACTCCACATTATATGGGAGCTGGTAGAAGGACAAGTATTTTGCTACTGCATTGTGGTGTGTCTCCTAACTACAAACAGGTACTGCAGTCCATAGGAGATCAGCACCCCTCAGAGTGCATTCGTGCCTGCCATCCAAACATTCTGTTTATCCTCGTTATTTTGTACCATCCAACAGAGAAAAACCATGAACTATAAAAACTGCACTAACATCACTCAGTAGAGAACTGGATAAGATACTACCATACTCCTGTCGTCCAATATGTCGAAAACAAATACCATCTAAATTCTGATGTACACTGCTGGAAATGGAAAAAAGAACACATCGACACCGGTGTGTCAGACCCACCATACTTGCTCCGGACACTGCGAGAGGGCTGTACAAGCAATGATCACACGCACGGCACAGCGGACAAACCAGGAACCGCGGTGTTGGCCGTCGAATGGCGCTAGCTGCGCAGCATTTGTGCACCGCCGCCGTCAGTGTCAGCCAGTTTGCCGTGGCATACGGAGCTCCATCGCAGTCTCTAACACTGGTAGCATGCCGCGACAGCGTGGACGTGAACCGTATGTGCAGTTGACGGACTTTCAGCGAGGGCGTATAGTGGGCATGTGGGAGGCCGGGTGGACGTACCGCCGAATTGCTCAACACGTGGGGCGTGAGGTCTCCACAGTACATCGATGTTGTCGCCAGTGGTCGGCGGAAGGTGCACGTGCCCGTCGACCTGGGACCAGACCGCAGCGACGCACGGATGCACGCCAAGACCGTAGGATCCTACGCAGTGCCGTAGGGGACCGCACCGCCACTTCCCAGCAAATTAGGGACACTGTTGCTCCTGGGGTATCGGCGAGGACCATTCGCAACCGTCTCCATGAAGCTGGGCTACGGTCCCGCACACCGTTAGGCCGTCTTCCGCTCACGCCCCAACATCGTGCAGCCCGCCTCCAGTGGTGTCGCGACAGGCGTGAATGGAGGGACGAATGGAGACCTGTCGTCTTCAGCGATGAGAGTCGCTTCTGCCTTGGTGCCAATGATGGTCGTATGCGTGTTTGGCGCCGTGCAGGTGAGCGCCACAATCAGGACTGCATACGACCGAGGCACACAGGGCCAACACCCGGCATCATGGTGTGGGGAGCGATCTCCTACACTGGCCGTACACCACTGGTGATCGTCGAGGGGACACTGAATAGTGCACGGTACATCCAAACTGTCATCGAACCCATCGTTCTACCATTCCTAGACCGGCAAGGGAACTTGCTGTTCCAACAGGACAATGCACGTCCGCATGTATCCCGTGCCACCCAACGTGCTCTAGAAGGTGTAAGTCAACTACCCTGGCCAGCAAGATCTCCGGATCTGTCCCCCATTGAGCATGTTTGGGACTGGATGAAGCGTCGTCTCACGCGGTCTGCACGTCCAGCACGAACGCTGGTCCAACTGAGGCGCCAGGTGGAAATGGCATGGCAAGCCGTTCCACAGGACTACATCCAGCATCTCTACGATCGTCTCCATGGGAGAATAGCAGCCTGCATTGCTGCGAAAGGTGGATATACACTGTACTAGTGCCGACATTGTGCATGCTCTGTTGCCTGTGTCTATGTGCCTGTGGTTCTGTCAGTGTGATCATGTGATGTATCTGACCCCAGGAATGTGTCAATAAAGTTTCCCCTTCCTGGGACAATGAATTCACGGTGTTCTTATTTCAATTTCCAGGAATGTAAGATTACGATTCTCCATATTTCCCTATATGGAAGAAAATCGCTTTCTTAGGATAAAGTTGGAGATTGAAAGATCTCCCCGCATTGTCTTTGACTAACCCTCCCTACAGCACTGTCCTCGATTTAATTTGCAGCTGACCAGAAGTAGGAGGGTAAGGAGGGTACAATATCCGCACCAATCTTACTCACAGCGCCCATGCAAGTGTACAAGATCTCTCCAGATGTGAGCATGTTGAGCAGGTTAGCACCCCTTATCGGTGTATAGCAGATATAAGAATTCTGTATTGATATAACTGACTATTAAAAAGAAACGTGTGGTTTATGCATGATGGAGCTCTAGACGAACGGAGTTTCAAGTATTTTACATAAATCAACTGTGCTATCAACTCCAAAGTTTGTTATAGTGTCTGGGGTCACATTTAAGTGCATAACTGTTAAAGCCCTTCCCCCATGAACCATGGACCCTGCCGTTGGTGGGGAGGCTTGCGTGCCTTAGCGATACAGATAGCCGTACCGTAGGTGCAACCACAACGGAGGGGTATCTGTTGAGAGGTCAGGCAAACATGTGGTTGCTGAAGAGGGGCAGCAGTTTTTTCAGTAGTTGCAGGGGCAACAGTCTGGAATCTGGATGATTGACTGATCTGGCCTTGTAACACTAACCAAAACGGCCTTGCTGTGCTGGTACTGCGAACGGATGAAAGCAAGGGGAAACTACGACCGTATTTTTTACGGAGGGCATGCAGCTTTACTGTATGGATAAATGATGATGGCGTCCTCTTGGGTAAAATATTCCGGAGCTAAAATAGTCCCCCATTCGGATCTCCAGGCGGCAACTACTCAGGAGGACGTTGTTATCAAGAGAAAGAAAACTGGGGTTCTACGGATCGGAGCGTGGAATGTCAGATCCCTTAATCGGGCAGGTAGGTTAGAAAATTTAAAAAGGGAAATGAATAGGTTAAAGTTAGATATAGCGGGAATTAGTGAAGTTCGGTGGCAGGAGGGGCAAGACTTCTGGTCAGGTGAATACAGGGTTATAAATACAAAATGAAATAGGGGTAATGCAGGAGTAGGTTCAATGATGAATAAAAAAATAGGAATGCGGTAAGCTACTACAAACAGCATAGTGAACGCATTATTGTGGCCAAGATAGATACGGATCCTACGCCTACCACAGTAGTACAAGTTTATATGCCAACTAGCTCCGCGGATGACGAAGAGATTGATGAAATGTATGATAAGATAAAAGAAATTATTCAGATAGTGAAGGGAGACGAAAATTTAATAGTCATGGGTGACTGGAACTCGACAGTAGGAAAAGGAAGAGAAGTAAACGTAGTAGGTGAATATGGAATGGGAGTAAGGAATGAAAGAGGAAGCTGCCTGGTAGAATTTTGCACAGAACGTAACTTAATCATAGCTAACACTTGGTTCAGGAATCATGAAAGAACGTTGTATACATGGAAGAAGCCTGGAGTTACTGGAAGGTATTATATAGATTGTATAATAGTAAGACAGAGATTCAGGAACCAGGTTTTAAATTGTAAGACGTTTCCAGGGGCAGATGTGGACTCTGACCACAATCTATTGGTTATGAACTGTAGATTAAAACTGAAGAAACTGCAAAAAGGTGGTAAATTGAGGAGACGGGACCTGGATAAACTGAAAGAACAGGAGGTTGTAGAGAGCTTCAGGGAGAGCGTTATGGAACGATTGACAAGAATGGGGGAAAGAAATACAGTAGAAGAAGAATGGGTAGCTTTGAGAGACGAAATAGTGAAGGTAGCAGAGGATCAAGTAGGTAAAAAGACGAGGCTTAATAGAAATCCTTGAGTAACAGAAGAGATATTGAATTTAATTGACGAAAGGAGAAAATACAAAAATGCAGTAAATGAGGCAGACGAAAAAGAATACAAGCGTCTCAAAAATGAGATCTACAGGATGTGCAAAATGGCTAAGCACGGATGGCTATAGGACAAATGTAAGGATGTAGAGGCGCATATCACTAGGGGTAGGATAGATACTGCCTACAGGAAAATTAAAGAGATCTTTGGAGAAAAGAGAACGACTTGCATGAATATTAAGAGCTCAGATGGAAATCCAATAATAAGCAAAGAAGGGAAAGCAGAAAGGTGGAAGGAGTATATAGAGGGTCTATACAAGGGCGATGTTCTTGAGGACAATATTATAGAAATGGAAGAGAATGTAATGATGAAATAGGAGATATGATACTGTGTGAAGAGTTTGACAGAGTACTGAAAGACCTAAGTCGAAACAGGGCCGCGGGAGTAGACAACATCCCATTAGAACTAATGACAGCCTTGGGAGATCCAGGCCTAACAAATCTCTACCATCTAGTGAGCAAGATGTATGAGACAGATGAAATACCCTCAGAAAGTGTTCAA
Source organism: Schistocerca piceifrons (assembly GCF_021461385.2). Classification (NCBI taxonomy): domain Eukaryota; kingdom Metazoa; phylum Arthropoda; class Insecta; order Orthoptera; family Acrididae; genus Schistocerca; species Schistocerca piceifrons. The sequence goes on along the minus strand of NC_060149.1, from coordinate 88,200,054 downwards.
GAAGAATATAATAATTCCAACCCCAAAGAAAGCAGGTGTTGACAGATGTGAAAATTACCGAACTATCAGTTTAATAAGCCACGGCTGCAAAATACTAACGCGAATTCTTTACAGACGAATGGAAAAACTGGTAGAAGCCGACCTCGGGGAAATGTTGGAACACGTGAGGCAATATTGACACGACGACTTATCTTAGAAAATAGATTAAGGAAAGGCAAACCTACGTTTCTAGTATTTGTAGACTTAGAGAAAGCTTTTGACAGTGTTGACTGGAACACTCTCTTTCAAATTCTGATGCTGGCAGCGAAAGGCTATTTAAAACTTGTACAGAAACCAGATGGCAGTTATAAGGGTCGAGGTGCATGAAAGGAAAGCAATGGTTGGGAAAGGAGTGAGACATTTTTGTAGCCTATCCCCGATGTTATTCAATCTGTATATTGAGCAAGCAGTAAAGGAAACAAAAGAAAAATTCGGAGTAGGTATTAAAATCCATGGAGAAGAAATGAAAACTTTGAGGTTCGCCGATGACATTGTGATCTGTCAGAGACAGCAAAGGACCTGGAAGAGCAGCTGAACGGAATGGACAGTGTCTTGAAAGGAGGATATAAGATGAACATCAACAAAAGAAAAACGTGGATAATGGAATGTAGTCGCATTAAATCGGGTGATGCTGCGGGAATTAGATTAGGAAATGAGAGGCTTAAAGTAGTAAATGAGTTTTGCTATTTGAGGAGCAAAGTAACTGATGATGGTCGAAGTAGAGAGGATATAAACTGTAGACTGGCAATGGCAAGGAAAGCGTTTCTGAAGAAGAGAAATTTGTTAACATCGAGCATAGATTTACGTGTCAGGAAGTCGTTTCTGAAAGAATTTGTATGGAGTATAGCCATGTACGGAAGTGAAACGTGCACGATAAATAGTTTGGACAAGAAGAGAATAGAAGCTTTCGAAATGTGGTGCTACAGATGAATGGTGAAGATTAGATTGGCAGATCGCATAACTAATGAGGAGGTATTGAACAGAATTGGAGAGAAGATAAATGTGTGGCACAACTTGACTAGAAGAAGGGATCGGTCGGTAGGGCATATTCTGAGGCATCAAGCGATCACCAATTTAGTATTGAAGGGCAGCGTGGAGGGTAAAAATCGTACAGGGAGACCAAGAAATGAATACACTAAACATATTCAGAAGGATGTAGGTTGCATTAGGTACTGAGAGATGAAGAAGCTTGCACAGGATAGAGTAGCATAGAGAGCTGCATCAAACCAGTCTCTGGACTGAAGACCAGAACAACAACAACAATGTTAAAGCCATGTGGTTTCCAAAATATTACTCATCTTGATGCAACACTCTTAATACTATAATGCAGGACATATATGTCCAACATCTGACATACATCCACCCTACAAGTTTTCTATCCCACTCACTACAGTGACAAATTTTAAGATAATAAAACTACTTCCTTCTACACTAAAGAAAAACATAGATTCCTTATCATATATGCTCAATAGTTTTTAGGAGGTGAATACTGCCCATTGCTCACTTCTGATTATGGTTCAGAAATTATACCATGTTCACATCAGCCTATAAAATGATTATCAGCAATGGAAAATGCCTCTTACAACAAAACGGACAAACGCATAGCAATGGTGTTTGATATGTGAAATTACATGCCATGCTGCACCTACTCCATAAAAAGGACAGCTGTCAAGTAAATGTATACATAGGGTTTGCAGTAGTTCACAAACACGTGTCACTGACTTACAATCACTGCAGTTATAAAACTGAAGACTCGATATATTTCCAAGATGTGGCACAGAAATGGAGTACATTGCATACATCTTTGTTCTTCTAGAGAAGGGTGTTGCAATAGGTTTTCCATCGATGGACATGCTTCAGCACACATGCACTGGAAGCCCCCTACTGGCTGCTGTATGGGGATATTTGCTGTTAAAGATTGGAGATAGATAGCGATCTAAGTGATATACTAGACGCAACTGTATGTGAGTCGATCGCAAATTATTTCACATAACTGATTCACTCTGAGAGAACAACGGAAAAATGGTTATATGTGTGATAAGTGACCAGCAGCAACAACTGTCCCTCTCAAGAATGCATCATGAGCCTACCACCAAATCATACATCGTTACAACCACTCTCAGCCGATCACTCCATCTACTTTATAACATCCTTTAATTCAGATCGATGACAATTTAGAGGCAGATATTTCTCTTTACCAGTGAGGTGTGAAAGACAGCAGTCAACTTGCATGTATCAATATTACCTCAACAGACATACAGTAGAATGTTGTTAAAATATTATACAGCAACTGTTCTGTAAGGTATTTTTTGGCTGACACTGCATGGTCTTGATTGGTGGGGAGCACACAGATGCACATTGGAAATACTGTCTGTTAGGGTTTGAAACCCCTAGACAGCCTTGCACAGGGCCAAACATGCGATATGTAGTGCATATTGCAGTCCCCCAGCTGGTAATACAACGCTCTTTAGCTGAAGACACTTTATAAAAATCTATAAGGAGGTTGTCGATAACATTTGGGTCACGCCTTGGATAGTGATCACATACTTGTTCCCATGCACAAGAATTTTGCTGCACGAGGCACAGTATATGCAAGTAATCTCTCGTTGCCCCTCAATTTCCCCACAATTTGGCCTATTTTTCCTGTATTTATACGTATTTTCCGTCAATTTTCGTAATTTTATCGATTTTATGTAACTTCTGTCCATGGAATAATGACATCAGTTCTTGCCACATCCTTTTAAATTGCTTTTGAATGTAGTACAGTTGTCCACACCTAGCACAAATGCATCATTTTTCTGGCCTGACGGTATAGCATAGCACTTTACTCCAATGCATCCAGTTACCTTCACCCACATATTCTACAGTTTCAGTGCATTCGCTCTGTTTTCTGTATGTCTGTGTGTGTGTCATTGGTCATAGTATTTTGTACAATTCTTATGACTTCAATCTAGCGTTGCATTTTTTTAAGTGATTCCTCACATTGCACATGATTTACCATTCCCTTGCCTATAGCCCCATGTAATATGTTGCAGAAACTCTGTTACACTGTCGACATGGTATCAAGGTAGAATGTGTTACAAGTATTGTTTATTGGTGTGGGAAACACCTAGCAGCAGCAAGAGAGAGTTGCAAATATCAGCCTTAATACCAAGTTCCTTACCCTAAATTTGGTGATAAGGATTATTTTATTATGAGTTTACACTGCTAAGAATGTGTACCCATACTTTCGTTCTGTTAATAAAGATCCCACGATCACCATTTATATTCATTCAAAAGCAATACCATACCTCGATTTATAAGGCATGTATAATTTTTAACATTGATGTCATTAGCGATACATGTGCGCCCACAACTGCTGCTGTGTTCATGAGGAGAGTTTTCACTGACCCCTGAGCGTTACGGCTGGTGGTGTATGAGGGGCTTGGCACACTGCGTATGGACATTGGGACATGAGCACATAGGGTTTGCAAGTGTTTCAGTGATCTCCGACATCTAGCCATGACAAATCCTGCTGTGGACTACTGGTTCATGGTTTACGTGTGTCATGTTTAGTGCTTCTCAATACATTACAGTGGAATCTGTCTTGCAGTGGTATTTCCTGTCTCTATTCCATCATGCATTAGGATCTTCTTCCTCCTGATCAATTTATTGTTTCCGATACTGGTATTGTGAGCATGCGTCTGTCCAACTCCTGACGAAAATTGCTGCAACTGCGCTGAAATTTGAAATTTTCGGCTACCTCCAACGTAATGGACTTCCTACCAAATGACCTAACTGTGACAGTATCCACCAAAACTAGGCAAAGGAAACAGAAAATCTGGAAGGGGAATGAGTAGGGTTTGGAAACTGGGCAGTTTTGGGATCAAATCCCACCAAATATACGTGTTCTAGTATCAATCAATAGGATACAAGGAAGAAACTGGCTGCACACAATGGGTATCGATTTAATTAATTAGTCAGTCAAGTCAGTCGCTGATAGAGTGGGGAATATTTTCAAGATATCTACAACTGGAAGAGAAAGGTGGGGGTTATCAGGTATCCAGTACTTTGTTCAGGAGAAAAGTAGGGTTAATCTGGCACACAACAGACACTACCTACTTCTTCTCGAATGTCTTCGTTCCGTCTACCACAGGTTTCCATAGCAGTAGAAGTGTGAGAAGAAAGGGATGTACCAACTACCAACGCCAGGTCTGCATGAGCAGTGAGGGGGTGGGCAGGAGAATGGAGGGGAAGAGGGGTGGGGGGGGGACATCTTGGTCTGTTTGTGTTTGCATAAGTTGTTTCACACAAACAGGAAACACCCACTTGAGAGAGAGAGAGAGAGAGAAGGTGAGTGAGGGGGAGAGCATGCGTTTCGACAGGAATTTCTCAGGTAATAATATCAAAGGGTTGCCACCAACTGAAGCTTTTGTTTGGGGGATTAGCACGGCAGTCAACAGTGGTCACAGGACCTGCATGCATGGGAATACATGAGGTGTGGCCCAGCCGACATCGTGTGCTTCATAATCAAAATGTTTTTAACAGTGTAATTATGTGTGATAAGCATTTCATGACAGTATTCCTTGTGTGATCCGAATTAAAAATAACGATCTATTCAAATTCTTCCTTTCGATTAATTTTACAAGACCTGCATCTCCCAATACAGCAGAGAATGATGAGCAAGAGAGATCCAACTCCTACAGATTTTATAAATAAACAACATATCCTTTACTGTGCAACTGAACTGCCTGTTGTGAGACCCTTCCTCTCCAGCACAGACCCGCCAACTTCCATGTGGAGGAGGGGAGGCGAAAGGTTGGGGGATTTACCAGGGGGGAAGGGTTAATTAATTTATCGATTTAATTAATTAGTTAATCAAGTTGATAGAGCAGGAGAGTGGGCTATTCGAATAAGTCAGGCCTGAAAGTGTATTTGTATCAGCGAGGGGGAAAGGGGGAGACTTGAAGGCTCCAGAGGAATTGGGGAGGATGAAGGAAAGGGACAGTGGTGGGGAGGATTCTCGAGAGGATGATTATCCTCAGGGGGTCATCAACCCCAGGGGGTCATAATCCACTTAGCAGAACAAAAGGTTAATGGGAGGGGGAGGGGTTCACAAATTAATCAAGTTTACCCCTGAATAATTCAAACCTTAATAATAAAATGCGCCAGTACCCGTGTTGCCCCACTACACACAAAACTGCTCACTGCTGCCCTCGTTATGGTGCATGCATGCTCTCTATGAACACAGACCGAAGTGCACAGTATCTTCTGCTTTATTATACACTACTTAATAAATTTACACTATCACGATCATCCTTAACTAGTACGAATATTAATAGTAGGCCAGGTTATTTGTTAATACCCTACAATAGACGTTAATGGTGAAAGGGCCAAATAATAACACAGAAAAACCAAGTTAACACATCGTTTATTATTAGTAATAATAATTTTTTTTTTCAAAAACGTGGGTTGGGCACTCACCAATGCCTTTATATGTCCTCGTAGCCTAAATTCTAACAAATTCGGGTTCAGTGAACGTAGAGGCCATGCTACTGGCCCTCCTCAACAAGTCCATCACCTATGGAACTTTGCGATGATGCACCATTGCATGTTCTGTAGAAAATGGGGTTGTGCCCTGTCGTCCACAAACCGCAGTCGTCGTCTTTGTGCAAGGAGAATTTTCTCCAATAGCGCTGGTAATTCATCCCACAGAAATCAGTGACTCACAGCACCTGTTAAAATGTTTGGTAAAGTGTATGGCCCTATTAGTCAGTCACTCACAATTCCTGTCCGTTCATTGATACTGAAGCGGTCCTCATTTCTCACCTCCGCGATTGCTCGACGATTTGCGTCAACCCACACGTGTGTGTTGTGGTAATTTACCGTGCTATCTCTGGTGAACACTGCCTCCTCTGTAAATGAAATGCAACCTGCGAACTGCAAATCTTCAATGGTCCATATCTGGACATGTATTGGTTTCAAGACATACCATTGTCGGAACTTTTCTTGTTGTTGTGATGAATAGTACTGCCTGCAGGAGTACACAACACCTTTTTTTTTAAACAACCAGTGAAATGAAGAGCGGCACGAACGTCAAGGGAGTGTAACAGAAATGTTTATAAATTTCAACTGACAGATACTTCGAAAAGCCAAGTCATGTATCTCGCAAGAGCCTGCACAGAAAACTTTGAGAAGCACATTTCAATGCAGAAACTATCAATATTATTCAACTCCTCGCATCTGTCCCATATAGACCACATCTTTCTTCCCACGGTTCCATCTGCGAATGAAATGGGAAGAAACCTCAATATGTGCTACAATAAAAAAAAGTCTATCACCAACTGGACAGTGATTCAGAAAGTATAGAATTAGAAGGGAAGACACATTAGAAGCATTATCATTGTTCGATGACGTACAAAGCGGCAGCATTCGTGCCAGACTGTGATATCTGTGTGGAATTTTCATCTTTTTTGCATAAGTTTTGCAATGCACGTTTACATAAAGTAAACACCACTGCACCTTGAATCACAGGAAGACTTGACAATTTTTTAGGAGAGCCTCGAATAAACCACCGCCCAAGCATGTTTGTGATGAACTAGAGCGCTGGTAGTGTGCCACCCGAAGTTACCCAAAATTGTAGATCAGATATTAACCAATTTTGAGCAAGAATATGAAAAAAATTACGTTTATTTGAATTAAAATGGAATACAAAGCTTTCCTCGAACATTAAACGTAATACCAGTGAAAGTAGATCGCACACGCTATTAGCTCCGTTATTGTTGCCTTCGGGGTTAAGGGGAGTGGGTAGCTAATAACTACTTACCACATAGCGCAGTCACCAGGACAACTAATAATGTGCAGATATTGTCCCCATTAGACTTCAAATAAAGTATGAAGACGGTTTTGTGTACAGAGGTTAGTAGTAACCACCATTAATTGACTTTTGCCACGTTAAAGAGACTGCAGATTAAGAATGTTTTCCAACAGGCGCATTTCGCTGTATTAGTAAAGTGGTCTCTGTGTTTATTTTGTAAACATGTTGTACAAGTAATGCTATTTTACGTTTTAACTAATAAAGAAATAAAAACAGCTTTACTAACACATGTGATGTCACGTACACGCTACTTTCGGTGTTTATTGTTTCTGTTATATGTTTGATGACAGGTGCTTTATTCTCTCGTTGTTAGCAAAGGCTGTAGCCGAAAAACGCTCAATATCTCTTTTACTTCTCACTTTGTTTGACTGTTAGACGCCCACTTTACCTTTAACTCCTCTTATTTTTCATGCACACTTCACTTTTTTCATATAACTTCGAGTTCTAAATGTACTCACACAAATTTTACTGTAGTTCTCTTTGTTCTGCACTCAATACTGTGTTCTACGTTCATTTGTTTTCGTGTGTTTTATGGGTGTCGCTAACATCTCGAATACTTTAGTATTTGTGTGTGTGTGTGTGTGTGTGTGTGTGTGTGTGTGTGTGTGTGTGTTTTCTAATCTGTGCCTAATGCCTGTTCTTTTCTAGTACGAGTGTATCTACTGTTCTAATGTGAGTCCCATGCCAAATTAGAGCAGTGTTGTAAAAGGTTGGCGGCAAGAATACGTTCAGTTAATTTAAAAAGTGTGTATTTTGCCAAATCATCTTATTGTTAAGGAGGTACTATTTCACCTGTTGTCAAGAGAACATAGTAATACTACTGCTTCGGATTATGATCTGTATGTCTGTATCTTCTACTGTAGTATTATGCTGTCGTAGGTGGAAGTACTCTACAGAAGTTGAGTGATTTGTTCCATAGTTCTATGGTTCTACATGTACTTCTGTATCAAATGCTCTACAAGGTTGCCCTACATATCTTCCATCACACGTATTGCTCTTTAATTGGCAAAAATTCGGTTTGTGAAAGACGTCATCTTTCTAGTACTTGAGGCGAATATTTTTTAATTTGTTTGTTTTGTGAGCTACTTTAATGCTCAGTCTTGTAAAATTTTAGGTATTCAACGTGTGCATTTGAAGTATTACTTCACTGTGACCATGATTTCTTCTTTTTTCTCTTCTACACACTGCGTTATTTCTGTTCCCTTATCTTGTATATTTATTAATGTGGGCTTCTGCCCTTGCGTTGATCACGGTTGCGTGTATATTGTGTTATGTGCTTTTATTTTGTTGAACAGATTTATAACTAGATTATCTTTGCACCCATCTTCTGTGACTATTTGTACTATGATATTCACTTCGTTTTTGTAGTTTTCTGTGGTTAATGGTATTGTGTTTTGCCTGTTGAGCGTATGACTATGTCCAACTTGTGTTTTGGGTGACCTGATATTTAGTCTAGGTTATGTGTATGCTTAAGACAGGAAATAGAAAACAGTTCTTGTTATATGACATCAGTTGTGATTGATGAGTACCCAAACACACATATTAGTAATAATTTTTATTGCTTTGCAGGAAGAGGAAGCTGGTGCCCACCGCCTTCGTTATCAACCCACGTGGATAGAGAGGACGCTGTGAGAACAAAACCATAATGTTCATCCTATCTGTTCGCCGTTTGTTTGTGTCCGTTTGCATACACCACGTGTGTTGTCGTACCAGAATGCATCCAATGAGTGTTTGGTGTTCCTCAAACCGCTGTCCACGAAACGACAGGCGCAACATGTCTGCGCTTTCAGCTGCTTCCTGGAGATCATGTTGTCATTTGTTGAAAATAATTTAAATCGATTATTTTTAATTCCGTAGACATTGAAAACTACATCAAGAAATGGTGGCTTCATATTGAGCTAAGTTGATTAACATACATTTTTCATATTTACCCCACATTGATAAAATAAATCGGCAAACAAAACACAAGCTTCCCGGAAGGGCACTTTTGTGAGTTTTGCTGGCTTTCAGAGAAGCTGATTCAAAGAAGAGAACCCAAGCATACAATGGTTACAAAAAAGAGGCAACAAGATTTGCGAAGAGGAGAGGTACGCCTTAGAACATGAGGCCAGAAATTTTTCACTTACTGCATTTACAGTAACTGCACACAACTCGGAATTCTTCACGCAGTCACATTCTATCTTGCCTTGGTCAGATACTAGGCGTAAATGGCCATGCATGCCACACCTCGCACAGCTAGACATAGCACAATACTCACTTGTGCAGAAATTTACACCGCTGGAAGTGGCAGACGATGAAATACAGCACCAAATTATATCAGTAGCTCCTAGTTCATAAGCCCATTCAAGCGTACCAGAACCAATACAAGTTTCCCATATCTGTTGGCCAACTAAAGTTTAACAGATGAAATACACCGCCTTCGTTTATAATTGTTCGCTTAGGTTTGATCCATAATGTGCGTGTTCGAGATGTAGCCTCGAGGGCGACATATCTAAGCCGTTATTCTCACAGTGATTCATCAGCATTCCTGTAGGTTTTTTTTAAGTAAGAATCGTTTTTACATTAAAAAACAGAAGTGAATTTTCTAAAACGCTTTTATTATTACACAAGCTAATTTTGATAAAATTTCTGCTGATATTAAAGCATTTATAGCAATGAACAACACACTTCTGAAATCCATTCTTATAAAAGTCTGCTTTTCAAACACTTCTGAAAGTCCTTTTTAACGTTATCGTCATTGACTTGGACACGATCGCGTAATACGTATTTCAAATGCAGGAACAGGTGGTTATCAATGGATGCTACATCGAAGATACACAGCAACTGACCGATTTGCTCCCAGCAAAATTATTTGATGAGATACAGTGTCCACTGAATTGTAGATTGTATGCCACAGTTAAGGTCACACAATACGTCTCAGAATTGATTATATCTGTATGGAGCAATAAACGCACTAGTAACATCCTACCACTAGTGGGACAAGGGCGGCGCCAGCCCACATTCCTTTGTTGCCAGATGTATCCAAGATGGCGGCGATGACATCATCCAAGATGGCGGCATGTAGACTTGACAACAGCACATGACATCTTCCAAGATGGCAGCTGTGCATCATCCAAGATGGGATATTTTGGCAGGAAGATAGGTCAATTGGACTACCTCCACTAACGTAACCCCCTCCCCTCCCCCAGAAAAATGACAGGAAGTTCAAATTCCAACAGGATAATGCATCACACCACAGTTATATCTACTAACCTACGAAATTCGCGGGAAAATAGGTTACTTGGGCCACCTCCACTAACCTAAGTTATCCGACCTCCACCTCTTCCTAGGAACTGCCGCCAAGTTTGAATTTTGGTGTTAAAGAAAGGTCACTTGCGGTTTCTCACCCAACCTAAGATAACTGAGGGAAACAAAGCTCACCTCCACTAACCTAAGTCACCCGACTGCCACCTCTTCCTAGGGACTGGTGGTTAAAGGAATGAGCCTGCACTGGGCTGTTAGAAAGAGGAAGGAGTGTCCTTTATTTATTTAGTAACAATTTATTTAGGGATGGAGTATATTTATCACAGTGGTACAGAACACACACTCTGGCCTGCCCCATAGCATACAGACCTGCAAACTACTCCTAAATTACTCATATATAATGCTCTGCACACATGCCTGCTAATTGTAAACTGTCAAAATAAAGCATTGCACAGCTTACAGACCTGCAAACCAATCGTAAACAATACAATACATTTATGTCCACAGAGCCAAACAACTCGTAAATTGTGAAAATAATAATCCATGTAAGAGACTCTGCAAATATGCTTGTTAATCATCAACTCTCGAAATCATGCACCAGTCTTTATTTAAACAATTAGAGGAAACACCTCCATCCAGTGTGTTCCCCACATGGACCAGACTCCAACTGACCTAGTACAATAGAGGGCGCTGTCGTCTGTTCCGTGACGTAATCCAAGATGGCAGCCATGACCTCAGCTGATGATGCAAGTACCATTACCCAAGATGGCGGCAAACAGTGTGTTCACCATGAGGTCTGCACATAATACACAGTACCACCACCAGAGGGTGCTATCATCCGTCTCGTGACGTAATGCAAAATGGTGGGGGAGAGGGGAGGGGATGGTGGGAAAAGGACACTGCTTGTCCTGGACATAAGTTTTTATTTTGCAGGCACTGCCTCCACCACAACATCTAGACCCCAACTGACCTAGTACATAATACAGTCATCCCACCTCTGATATAATACAAGGCGGTGGTCTGGAGGAGGAAAATGGCGCGAAAATGACTCAGCCCGCGCTGGGCTATTGGAGAGAGTAAGGAAGGAGTGTAGTTTATTTATTTTGGAACAATTTATTTAGGGAACGATTTTGAGAGATAGTATATTTATCACACTGATACAAAACACATGCCCTGGCATGCTTGGAGTCACGCCACACAGCCCACAGATCTATAAACTACCCCTAAAAAACGCTCTGCAGATACGCAAACAACTCCTAACTTACCCAAATAAATTCAGCACAGACATGCAGACTCCTCCTAAATAATGCAGTACACAGATGTGAAGAGACGAAATCAACTCTTAAACTGTGCAAATAGTGCACAGCACTGCCTACAGACTTGCTTGAAAAGTAATCCAACAGACACTCAATCAACACACACAAGCACCATCCACCACCCCCTGTCTAGTAGACCACACAGGAGCCTACCTGTGGCCGTCAGCTGTCAAACTGCACGCAGGTCCCCTCAAGCATGAGGCGGTGACATCCCTTTCATACTTGATACCTAAGAAATTCATCTAGAAATACTTGTTCACTCAAGCACTGTTGCTGACGCGACTGGGTGGGAGCGCAGACACTCCAGGGGTGCACGCGCCGTCACAGTGTGGCCCACTGCTGGATGCAGGTGAAAGTTGCCTCTATTTTCGGGTATACAGTCAGTGTTATACTGAAGTCACAGAATTCCAAGGCGTGCTCACGCAGCTCCCATATGCGAGACACCTCCGGGCAGCATGTGTCATTACCATTGATGTCAGAGAAGCACAGGGCACATCGTTCCTAGCGCGACATGAGAGATATGTCTAACCAAACTTAACTGCCTAGTTTTGTGGCGGTGTTCGTAGCGACAAACACTTGGCTGTAGAAATGGCTTACGAAGTCACCGCCACACTTTTAATAGCGGGCCGACGGGTCCGCTGGAACAGTGAACAGAAAGATGAAAACCCAAACACTCATATTAAATAAAGGTCGGTACTTATCTTTTATTAATGAAGATACAGTAACACAGTAGTGAACTCGGTGTCTACAGAAATCTGTCTAGTTCGAGTCGGAGCGGCTAGGTCAGCGTCGGCTGACGACAAACAACAACTCTGCTACGATGAACACACAACTGACTAGCAAGTACACAATTCGGTGGCGAGTATACAACTGAGCGGCGAATACAGAACTGTCCTAGCGCTCGCGACTCCAGCGCTTAAGAAGCCAGAAGCCAGCGGTGGCGCGCGCAGACTTGCGGCGATTTGCTGTCTCGCTGGCGCTGCTTATGCGGACGGCGTCCGGACTTTGATGCTGCCAACCTTTTTGGCAGCGGGCTCGGTTGGCATTACTGGCCAGGACATAACACCTAGAATGACTGACACAACACCGCAAAGTGCGCGCATGTAGGTACAAACTTTCGCAAGCGCATCTAACAAGGTTCTCAATCTTATACTAATGTCACATGACTATGTAAAAAATAAGAACCGACTAGACCTCGCAGAAATTGTATAGTGTCCCAGAAATAGTTAACACTTGCTATAATAACGTCCCACCTCGTATGCATGAAAATTCTTACCATAACCTGTCTACGAAAATAGCGCAGAATAACATCTAATGCTGAGTTCCTCATGGACCTAACGTGGTACCCCTTCCACCATGTGTTACTCTTCCTGATTTCAAGACACACAAACGTCCTCTCCGCTATGTAGAGGCTCCTATATCCCAGCACAAAGGATGTGAATGAATCGAGCATTATGATTGGCTCTTATCGAATTTACTCGCTGAACTACTGACGCCGCCGGTCTCGAAGCACCGACTGCCTTTTTTCCGTCTGCAGACGAGATGTTCACTGGTTATTTTACACAGATCGCCATACTGCAGTGGCAATTTAATCTTACAAACTACCATACATATCGTCAAATATGGAAAGACTCTTACTCATTTACACTGCTTTCCCACCAAGGACAGGCCAGCCGTAGTGGCCGCGCGGTTCTAGGCGCTGCAGTCTGGAAACGCGCGACCGCTGCGGTCACAGGTTCGAATCCTGCCTCGGCCAAGAATGTGTGTGATGTCCTTAGGTTAGTTAGGTTTAAGTAGTTCTAAGTTCTAGGGGACTGATGACCTCGGAAGTTAAGTCCCATAGTGCTCAGAGCCATTTGAACCATTTGAACCACCAAGGACAGGAGCCTGAATAATAGTACGCGAAACCCATCTCCAACCCAGCAATATGTCACTACGTATCATGTCGATGTAATAAACATACAATTCGTATCCTCTCCCAAACAAAATTATCCCTTTTACATCATTTGTACATATACTGCGGAGATGGAAAGTACCGTATATACTCCGCAAAGCACTAGATATTTTCCCACAGCCGACGATCACATGTCAGCCACTCCCAACACATGACCAGAGCACCCTCAGCGGACTGAAGTCGCTCTCAGAGCCGTTCTATAAATCAGGTCTCCTTACGCCTCGGCACAAACACATTACTGTTTCTGCTCCGAACCTGCTTCCTTGCTTGCTCGCTTTTCTACACACATCTCCAGACTTGGGGATTACAAGGACACGTGTATTTTCGTATGGTTCGCCCTAATATTATACCGTTTTCGCGGTACTTCTCGATATCAAGCTTCCTAGCGATCGCTAGCGCAACATAATTCACAGGATATAGACTGGAAATTATTTCTCTACAAATACGAAACTTTAGCTAGGTGGGACATGCTGTACACCACTGACTAACTAGAAACTTGTCACGTCTGCGAAAACATTTACTTGGCAATTCGAAACAAATAGAGGAAACTGACATTTCCACTCTCGAATACCAATGTTCAGGATGTAATAGATTCCAAATCATCCCTATGATTTACAAGGTCAACTACAGTGTTTCTCATGCCTAGAGAACTGGCAAACGTGTCTTCCACACGCTAGATACACACACCACAATCGATCTTCTCTCAACTAAATAAAGGCGCGAAATGTGCAGAAGCTGTCCACTGAACAATTTACATGTGAGGGAATAACGATCCAGCGCAAATTCTACTCCATGTTCAATCTTCACAGATTTCCACGCAATCACGAAAGCTATCCAACACATTCTAAGTATTAGTTCGCTATTCTGTCGTCTAGAGGACAACAGGGTTAGTTCATCTACATTCCTACACTCCAACATGCATATCCGGTCTGACAGCTCCTACCGTTAACGGGAAACGTGATTCACCCCCGCACAGGTCACCTGCGCTGCAGGCAGAGCACGCACCGGTAGAATGTTTATCCTAAGAAATCGGTCACATACATATTTTACCTTTTGTACTTACAACTGAATGTTACGATCGCACTCTCAGTTGAACGACATTCGACAATGAGCGAAGTATCAGAAATACACTTTGTTGATAGCTGTGGCTCTGTAAATAGAAATATCAGTATCACTCTTGAGCCTTGACATACTCTTCCCATGCTGTCACAGTACTCCACGTCAAATCCATACCCTCCTTACGACTGGACATACTCATTTCCTTTGCATATGTCAGAGCACAAACACATACTTTGTAAGCCTGATGCTCAAATGCGAACATATCACAACCCCCTACTACTAAGTATAATACTCGTCAATAACTGATAGCTGGCGATATAAAAGATTACTAAGAGAAAATCAACCATGGGTGGACATGTCTCATAAATTTTTCTTCTGAATGGCACCACCGTGTCCTAGAAGGAGAGATGTAATCGGTCAAGTGTTAAAGAAACCCGATCCTAACAGTTACTGTATGTCACTGTCACAAGCGGTCTTGGTTCTACATGTGCACAAAACTATACATGTTAAAAGCTATACTGGCTTCGTAAATCGAGGTATGGCATTACCTCCGAATGAGGCGGTTTTTATATCTGGACAAATAACGAGACAGTGATCGCTGGAGTGTATATTACCAGACCAGCATTCCACTTACACATTGCAGACCATGCAACGTTGTTAAAAAAATCGCTGAATTTTGAAAGTGATTCGGATAAGGGACGTGATATGTAAGCGGTATTTGCGCCTCCCTCACACTGCCCCAGCTTGATATTTCTATATTACTTGTAACGTATTCTGACTCGACACCACTTCACAGGTTCTGCGACATATCCACTAAGTCATAGGCGATGACTGACTGAGAAGGAACACAAACAGTAGTAGTACATGATGTGCTGATTGAGGTCATAAGAAAATGTACACTAGTTTGTCAGATCTCTAGTGTCATAATATCTGCTAGAAATGATGTCCATTATCTAGAATAAAAACTTTCCATTAGACCACATACCTGCATCGGATCACACCCACAAGTATATCATATTTCTGGCACTCCCAGATCACGAAACGAGTCACCTTTCTTGAATATATCTGCTACAGAAAAATTCCAACCTGGTTTTAAGTAGCCCCCTACACATCTTGCAACTGCTCCCATTTCTACAGATATGCGCATGTGATCGTTCCAATTTAAGTCGGAACTGAGCAGAAGTCGGAGAAAGACATATCCGCCACCTTCTGTAAGCCGTGTAGAAACAGAACGACCTGAGTTAGTGCAACAGGAGCGTGTTTTGACCATTCGGTGGAAATGCGCGAGTTGTGGTGCCCCTATACACTAGATACAGACACTACAATCCGAAGAAGATCCGTGTCCATTCACATCTATCTCCCCAACATGCTATCATCGTTATAATGTACCATCCAACAGAGAGAAGTGACGAACTATAAAAGCTCCACTAACCTCATCCGATATAGGACTCACCTAGGTGTCATTGCTAGTGTGATGATGCATAGCTGCGATATAGGTCTGCTGCAGTGAGAGAGTTGTTGAAATGCTTCCCAAACTAGCATTCCTAACAGGACACACCATCCGTAATCGAATTTACCTATAAAACTGCT
Organism: Schistocerca piceifrons; assembly: GCF_021461385.2. NCBI lineage: Eukaryota > Metazoa > Arthropoda > Insecta > Orthoptera > Acrididae > Schistocerca > Schistocerca piceifrons. Next base: position 88,183,997 of record NC_060149.1, on the reverse strand, counting down.
GCTGTTGCCGATGCAGGACGATTCTATTAAATATACAGCTTTTGATCCATTGCAAAGCGCAGTTTAAGGATTCATCACCTGCACTATAGAAAGATGGCCGGATCCCACAGACGTACTGGAAGTCGCAAGAGACGCTCCCTGTCACCGTGTGTAGTTGTTTGAAACATCGTTTTCTAACACGCTTTTTACACTGTCATACATTTTGTTTTTCTGTCACGACTTCGATGTCTATGTTAGTTCCTAAACTCACATTAAGACGCTCTGATCCACGGCATCACGCAGAAAAGTAGACAACCGCACAATGTAAATCTTATTGTTACTGTGGCTACAATAGCACGCCACAAACGTTGGACGATTTTAAATAAAAGAGAGTTACAACATAAGCAAACTGGAAGAGTTTTAGGGCGTTGACGTAGGTTTCCAAACTAGATTTAAAGTCATCTGTCATTGTCACGGAGTAGCTGATGATTCTACGTTCCGTAACGACTGATTCAACTTATTGTAATCACGTGAACGATCAGTGTTTCGGTGCTATCCACCCCAGAAGATGCTGTCAATCCACCAAAATTCTTTCCCCAACAAGCCATATCGGTCGATCTTTATGTGGTAGCCAACAGCATGCCAGTGCACGGATGGAATGGAAAAGACACCATCCATATACTCTAAAAATAAACATCACAGCTGATAGCGCGAATAGTTTTACAGTAGTTTCAACACTGACGAATGATGTGACAGCATGTTTCTCAATTTCAGTATCATAGCTAAACCGCCCCTTCTCCACTTTTCGAGTATTATTGCAAACATGGGTAGATGACTGTGCAGTACTTCCACTCATTTTTAATTCTCGAACACATAAATCATCAGAGTATACCAGACCGGGCTCCACATATTTCTAACACCTCGAGCATAGTACTTAATTTACGATCTATCTCTCTGCGTATGGGAGTCACAGAGTATTCTCGCTGTCTTAAGGTAAAATTAGAGAGTGAAAGACCCTCCTCACACTGTCATTGACCATCCCGCCCAGCAGCACTGTTACCGAATTAATCTGCAACCGACCAGAAGAAGACCGCTACACTCCACGTTTCGTGAATGAATGGAGCTTTCCAAGTCCTCATCCATCTATATGCATGAGATTTCTCGTGATGCCTCCATGTCGAGGAGCTTAGCACTCCTTATCGATGTATAGTAACAATTTCAAAGTGTCGTGATGTAATAGTAGACGCTTAAGAAGAACAAGAAACGAATGATTTTTCTGCGCGATGGAGCTCCAGACGGATGGAGTTCGACGCATTTTTCAGTAAATCTACCAAGCTATCAACTCTAAAGTATTGTTCTAGAGTCTAGGATCGGTAAGTGGAAGATACTGGTAAGAGAGAACATAAACACACACACTCCTAAGGCTACTACGTTCTTCACTTAAAACGGGCTGTAACATTAGATCGCCTGTGTTTCGGTCCTATCAGTCCTATGGAATGTAGCGCTGTTAATATTCCAATGTCAGAAATACACTTCAAGCGCATGGCATACATCCTTCTTTTCGGTTTCTCTACGATAAACTATGTTATCGAACCGTAAAACGAAAAACTACTTCCGTAAAATATTTGCTCTGCGTGATACGAGCACAATATAGCTTTCCAGAGATGTATAGTGTCCACTGTTCACTTCCGATCACGGTTCAGAAATTATATGATGACTGCATCAGTCGTATATAAAATGATCGTTAATAGTGGGGGATACCTCCTACAAGGAAATAGATAAACACATATCAGCGGCATCCGAGATGTGAAAGTTACAAGTAATTCCGTCACTAACTCTGTAAACAGCACATCTGTCAGGAAAATGTGTACCTGGGGATTCCACCGCCTCACAAGCACTTATCGCTAGCTTCGTTATGATGCTGAAGTCTCGATTTTACACCCAAGATGCGACAGAGTTGATGGAGTACATCGCATAAATCAAAGTTCGCTTAGAGGAATATGTCAAGTTTCATTACACATGAGATGGAAGTCATCTGATGACGACAGGTCATCTCATGTGTGATGAAACTTGACACATTTCTCTAAGCGAACTTTGATTTATGCGATGTACTCCATCAACTCTGTCGCATCTTGGGTGTAAAATCGAGACTTCAGCATCATAACGAAGCTAGCGATAAGTGCTTGTGAGGCGCTGGAATCCCCAGGTACACATTTTCCTGACAGATGTGCTGTTTACAGAGTTAGTGACGGAATTACTTGTAATTTTCACATCTCGGACGCTGCTGCTATGTGTTTATCTATTTCCTTGTAGGAGGTATCCCCCACTATTAACGATCATTTTATATACGACTGATGCAGTCATCATATAATTTCTGAACCGTGATCGGATGTGAACAGTGGACACTATACATCTCTGGAAAGCTATATTGTGCTCTTATCACGCAGAGCAAATATTTTACGGAAGTAGTTTTTCGTTTTACGGTTCGATAACATAGTTTATCGTAGAGAAACTGAAAAGAAGGATGTATGCCATGCGCTTGAAGTGTATTTCTGACATTGGAATATTAACAGCGCTACATTCCATAGGACTGATAGGACCGAAACACAGGCGATCTAATGTTACAGCCCGTTTTAAGTGAAGAACGTAGTAGCCTTAGGAGTGTGTGTGTTTATGTTCTCTCTTACCAGTATCTTCCACTTACCGATCCTAGACTCTAGAACAATACTTTAGAGTTGATAGCTTGGTAGATTTACTGAAAAATGCGTCGAACTCCATCCGTCTGGAGCTCCATCGCGCAGAAAAATCATTCGTTTCTTGTTCTTCTTAAGCGTCTACTATTACATCACGACACTTTGAAATTGTTACTATACATCGATAAGGAGTGCTAAGCTCCTCGACATGGAGGCATCACGAGAAATCTCATGCATATAGATGGATGAGGACTTGGAAAGCTCCATTCATTCACGAAACGTGGAGTGTAGCGGTCTTCTTCTGGTCGGTTGCAGATTAATTCGGTAACGGTGCTGCTGGGCGGGATGGTCAATGACAGTGTGAGGAGGGTCTTTCACTCCCTAATTTTACCTTAAGACAGCGAGAATACTCTGTGACTCCCATACGCAGAGAGATAGTTCGTAAATTAAGTACTATGCTCGAGGTGTTAGAAATGCGTGGAGCCCGGTCTGGTATACTCATGATTTAAGTGATCGAGAGTTAACAATGAATGGAAGTACTGCACAGTCATCTACCCATGTTTGCAATAATACTCGAAAAGTGGAGAAGAGGCGATTTAGCTATGATACTGAAATTGAGAAACATGCTGTCACATCATTCGTCAGTGTTGAAATTACTGTAAAACTGTTAGCGCTACCAGATGTGATGCTTATTTTTAGAGTATATGGATGGTGTCTTTTCCATTCCATCCGTGCACTAGCATGCTGTTGGCTACCACATAAAGATTGACTGATGTCGCTTGTTTGAGTTGAGGAAAGAATTTTGGTGGATGGACAGCACCTTCGGGGGTGGATAGCACCGAAACATTGATCCCTTACATGATTACAATATGATGAATCAGTCGAAACGGAACGTAGAGTCATCAGCTACTCCGTGACAATGACAGATGACTTTAAATCTAGTTTGGAAACCTACGCCAACGCCCTAAAACTCTTCCAGTTTGCTTATGTTGTAACTCTCTTTTATTTAAAATCGTCCAATGTTTGTGGCGTGCTATGGTAGCCACAGTAACAATATTGATTTACATTGTGCGATGTCTACTTTTCTGCGTGGGGCCGTGGATCAGAGCGTCTTAATGTCAGTTTAGGACCTGACATAGACATCGAAGTCGTGACAGAAAAACAAACTGTGTGACAGTGTACAAAGAGTGTTAGAAACAATGTTTCAAACAACGACACACGGTCACAGGGAGCGTCTCTGGCGACTTACAGTACATCTGTGGGATCCGGCCATCTTTCTATAGTACAGGTGATGAACCCTTAAACTGCACTTTGCAATGGATCAAAAGCTGTATATTTAATAGAATCGTCCTGCATCGGCAACAGCAGCAGTTTGATCGTTAAATTCGATAACGGATGGTGTGTCCTGTTAGGAATGCTAGTTTGGGAAGCATTTCAACAACTCTCTCTCTGCACCTGACCCATATCGCAGCTATGCATCATCACACTAGCAATGACACCTAGGTGAGTCCTATATTGGATTAGGTTAGTGGAGCTTTTATAGTTCGTCATTTTTCTCTGTTGGATGGTACATTATAACGATGATAGCATGTTGGGGAGATAGATGTGAATGGACACGGATCTTTTTCGGGTTGTAGTGTCTGTATCTAATTTATAGGGGCACCACAATGCGCACATTTCCACCGAATGGTCAAAACACGCTCCTATTGCACTAACTCAGGTCGTCCTGTTTCTACACGGCTTGCAGAAGGTGGCGGATATGTTATTTTCCGACTCCTGCTCAGTTCCGACTTAAATTGGAACGATCACATGCGCATATCTGTAGAAATGGAAGCAGTTGCAAGATGTGTAGGGGGCTAACTAAAACCAGGTTGGAATTTATCTGTAGCAGATATATTCAAGAAAGGTGACTCGTTTCGTGATCTGGGAGTGCCAGAAATATGATATACTTGTGGGTGTGATCCGATGCAGGTATGTGGTCTAATGGAAAGATCTGATTCCAGATAATGGACATCATTTCTAGCAGATAGTATGACACTAGAGATCTGACAAACTAGTGTACATTTTCTTACGACCTCGATCAGCACATCATGTACTACTACTGTTTGTGTTCCTTCTCAATCAGTCATCGCCTATAGCTTAGTGGATATGTCGCAGAACCTCTGAAGTGGTATCGAGTCAGAATACGTTACAAGTAATATAGAAATATCAAGCTGGGGCAGTGTGAGGGAGGCGCAAATACCGCTTACATATCACGTCCCTTAGCCGAATCACTTTCAAAATTCAGCGTTTTTCTAGCGAGGTTGCAACGTGGGCTATGTGTAAGTGGAGTGCTGGTCTGGTAATGTACACTCCAGCGATCACCGTCTCGTTATTTGCCCAGATAAAAAAACCGCCCCATTCAGAGGTAATGCCGTACCTCGATTTATAAAGCCAGTATAGCTTTTAACATGGATAGTTTTGTGCACATGTAGAACCATTACCGCTTGTGACAGTAACATACAGTAATTGGTGGAATCGGTTTTTTTTAACATCTGGCCGATTACATCTCTCTTTCTAGGACACGGTGGTGGCACTCGCAAGAAATCTTATGAGACATGTCCACCTATGGTTGATTTTTTCTCAGTGTTATATCGTATCGCCAGCTATCAGTTATTGACGTGTATTATACTTAGTGGTAGGGGAGCATGATATGTTCGCATTTGTGCATCAGGCTAATGAACTATGTATTTGTGTCCCAATATGTGCAAAGGAAATGACTATGTCCAGTCATAAGGAAGGTATGGATTTGACGTGGAGTACTGTGACAGCATGGGAAGAGTATGTCAAGACTCAAGAGTGGTACTGATATTTCCGTTTCCATAGCCATAGCCGTCAACAGAGTGTATTTCTGATACTTCGCTAATTGTTGAATGTTGTTCAACTGAGACTGCAATCGTAACATTTAGTTTCAAGTACAGGAGTAAAATATATATGTGGCCGATTTCTTAGGATAAACATTCTACCTATTCATGCTCGGCCTGCAACGCCAGTGACCTGTGCAGGGATGATTCACGTTTCCCATTAGCGATAGGAGCTGTCAGACTGGAGATGCCAGCTGGAGTGTAGGAATGTAGATGAATTAACCGTGTTGTCCTCTAGACGACAGAATAGCGAACTAATACTTAGAAGGTGTTGGATAGCTTTCGTGATTGCATGGAAATCAGTGAAGATTGAACATGGAGTAGAATTTGCGCTGGATCGTTATTCCCTCCCATGTATATTGTTCAGTTGACTGCTTCTGCACATTTCGCGCCTTTATTTAGTTGAGAGTAGATCGATTGTGGTGTGTGTATCTAGTGTTTGGAAGACACGTTTGCCGGTTCTCTAGACATGTGAAACACTTTAGTTGACCTTGTGAATTATAGGGATGATTTGGAATCTATTACATCCCCAACGTTGGTGTTCCAGAGTGGAAATATCAGTTTCCTCTATTTGTTTCGAGTTGACGAGTAAATGTCTTCGCAGACGTGGCAAGTTTCTAGTTAGTCAATGGTTTACAGCACGTCCCACCTAGCTAAAGTTTCGTATTTGTAGAGAAATAATTTCCAATCTATATCTTGGGAAATATGTTGCGCTAGCGATCGGTAGGATGCTGTCAGGTGCTCGATATCGAGAAGTACCACGACAATGGTATAATATTATGGTGAAGCAATGCGAAAATACATGTGTCCTTGTAATCCCCAAGTCCGCATACATGCGTAGAAAAGGGAGCAAGCAAGGAAGCAGGTTCGGAGCAGAAACAGTAACGTGTTTGTGCCGAGGGGAAACGAGCTCGAAACGGTCGAACATCTCTGACAGCAACGTTGGTCCGCTGAGGGTGCTCTGGTGGCGCATTGTAGGTGGATGACATGTGATCATCAGCTGCGGGAAATTAACTAGTGCTGTGGGGAGTATATGCGGTATTGTCCATCTTCGTGGTATATGTACAAATGATGTAAAAGGGATAATTTTGTTTGGCAGAGGATACCAATGGTATGTTTACTACATCGGCACGTTATGCAGTGATATATTGCAGGTTTGGAGATGGGTTTTACACACTAATATTCAAGCTCCTCTCCTCGGTCGGAGAGCAGTGTAATTGAGTAGGAATCTTTCCGTATTTGATGTTATGTAGGATACGCGGTGATATATTGATGGGTCGCAGGTCAATTTCACGTTCTAATATTGAAGCTCCTGTCCTCGGTGGAAGAGCAGTGTAAATGCATAAGAGTCTTTCCATATTTGGCGATATGCATTGCAGTTTGTAAGATTTAATTGCCACTGCAATATAGAGATCTGTTTAAAATATCCACTGAAAGTATCGTCTGGAGAAGGAAAAATGGCGGACGGTGCTTCGATACAGGCGACATCAGTAATTCGGCAGGTAAATTCGATAAGAGCCAATTATAATATTCGATTCATTCACATCCTTTGTGCTGGGATATAGGAGGCTCTTCATAGTGAAGGGGACGTTTGTGTGTGTTAAAAGCAAGAAGGGTAACATGTGATGGACGGGGCATCATGTTATGTTCTCGAGGAAGAGTGCATTCGAAGTTATTCTGCGCTATTTTCGTAAACAGGTTCTGTTAGGGCTAATTTCCGTGCATACAAGTTGAGACATCAAAAAAGCGAGCATTAACTGTTTCTGGGACACTATACAATTTCTGCAAGGCCTAGTTGGTTCTTATTTTTTACATAGTCATGTCACATCAGTATAAGATTGAGAACCTTGTTAGATGTGCTTGAGAAGGCTTGTAGCTACATGCGCGCACTTTCCGGCGTTGTGTCAGTCACGCCAGGCAGTTAGGTTCAGTTAGACACATCTCTCATGTCGCGCTAGAAACAATGTGCCCTGTGCTATTCTGTCATCAATGGTAAAGACACCTGCTGCCCGGAGGTGTCTTGCATATGGGAACTGCGTGAGCACACCTTCGAGACCGGCCGGAGTGACCTAGCGGTTCTAGGCGCTACAGTCTGGAACAGCGCGACCGCTACGAGCGCAGGTTGGAATCCTGCCTCGGGCATGGATGTGTGTGATGTCCTTAGGTTAGTTAGCTTTAAGTAGTTCTAAGTCCTAGGGGACTGATCACCTTAAAAAAGTTAAGTCCCATAGTGCTCAGAGGCATTTGAACCATTTTGAACACCTTCTAGTTCTGTGACTTCAGTATAACACTGACTGTATACCCGAAAATAGAGGCAACTTTCACCTGCGTCCGGCAGTGGGTCACGCTGTGATGGCGCGTGCGCCCATGGAGTGTCTGCGCTCCCACCCAATCACGTCAGCAACACTGCCTGGGTGAACACGTATTTTTAGATGAATTTCTCAGGTATCAAGTATGAAAGGGATGTCGCCGCAACATGCTTGAGGGGACCTGTGTGCAGTTTGACAGCTGACGGCCACGTCACTTCGCAGGTCTGCAGGTAGGATCCTCTGTGGTCTACTAGAGAGAGGGTGGCGGATGGTGCTTGTGTGTGTTGATTGCGTGTCTGTTGGATTATTTTGCGAGCAGGTCTGTAGGCTGTGCTATGCACTATTTGGACAGTTTATGAGTTGATTTCGTGTCTGCACATCTGTATGCTGCATTATTTAGGAGGAGCCTGCATGTCTGTACTGAAATTATTTGGGTAAGTTAGAAGTTGTTTGCTTGTCTGCAGAGCGTTATTTAGAGGTAGTTACAGATCTGTGGTCTGTGTGGCATGACTCCAAGCATGTCAGAGTGTGTGTTTTGTATCAGTGTGATAAATATACTATCTCTCAAAATCGTTCCCTATATAAAAAAGTAAATAAAGTACACTCCTTCCTCACTCTCTCCAGTAGCCAAGCAGGCTGAGTCATTTTCGCGCCATTTTCCCCCTCCAGACCACGATCATGGATTAAGTCACAGGAGGGATGATGTCAACCTCTGGTGGCCGTATTGTGTACTAGGTCAGTTGGATCTAGATCTCTTGATGGAGACACTGCCTACAAAATAAAACTTTATACCCAGCACAGGCAGAGTTGCTTTCCACCCCCCCACCCCTCCCACCATCTTGGATTACGACACGAAATGGACGACAGCACTCACTGCTGGTGGTACTGTGTATTAAGTCCAGACTTCATGGTGAACACATTGTTTGCCGCCATCTTGGATAACGGTACTTGCATCATCAGCTGAGGTCACAGCTGTCATCTTGGATTACATTACAGAATGGATAACAGTGCCCTCCAGTGGTGGTACTGTGTACTAGGCCAGCTGGAGTCTGGACTGTCTGGGGAACACACTGTATGGTGGTGCTGCCTCTAATTGTTTAAATAAAGACTGGTGCATGATTTCGAGAGTTGATAATCAGCAAGCATGTTTGCAAAGTCTTGTACATGGATTATTATTTTGACAATTTACGAGTTGTTTGGCTCTATGGACATAAATGTATTGCATTATTTATGAGTCGTTTGCTGTGCAATGCGTTATTTTGACAGTTTACAATTAGCAGGCGTATGTTCAGAGCATTATACATGAGTTATTTAGGAGTAGTTTGCAGGTCTGTGTGCTGTGTGGCATGTCAGGGCGTGTGTTGTGCACCACTGTGATAAATATACTCCATCCCTAAATAAATTGTTACAAAATAAATAAAGTACACTCCTGCCTCTCTCCACCAGCCCAGTGCAGGCTATGTCCTTTTCTCACCAATCTCTAGGAAGAGGTGGCAGTCGGGTGACTTAGGTTGGTGGAGGTGAGCATTGTTTCCTGCAGTTTTCTTAGGTTGGTAGAGTAACCCCAATTGACCTTTCTTTACGGCCAAAATTTAAACTTGGCGCCAGTTCCTAGGATGAGGTGGCGGTCAGGTGACTTAGGTTAGTGGAGGTAGTCCAAGTCTCCTATCTTCAAAAAATGGTTCAAATGGCTCTGAGCACTATGGGACTTAACATCTGAGGTCATCAGTCCCCTAGAACTTACAAGGGGAGGCCGCCAATTGTGAAATTCAGATTCGATTCATACTGCGCATAAGAAAAGTTCATGGCCAGAGGTGTAATGTGGCAAAGCACCAAGATGCACTTCTCAGCCGTTGTCGAGAAAATCGACAGTTAAAAGAAACCGTTGCGGTGAAATACTCTCTACGATTAATAACTTTTTACAGCGTCGTAGCGCAGCGGTAAGCCCTCGGGTTCGTAATCCGAAGGTCGCTGAATCGAATCTCGCGCCATGCAATTTTTTTTTTTTTTTTTATGAATTGCTTATGCATGTTGGTGAAGGCGGATCGCTCTCCAATTGTACCGCCTCCATTTTTCCGTTTTTTTAACAGGGTGTACCAAAGCTCTCCCGTCCGCACTGATTTTCGACGATGTTATAAGTTGCGCTAGGGACCGCATCTACCTTCTTTCGAAGTTAGCAGGCAACTACGCTGTTATGCGGCGGCTCGTTTCGGCCCATTCAACATCTGTCCTTCAAGTGTAACTAGCGAGTAACGGAGTTTATATTTCATACATGCCGCAGCAAATTTGTGTTCGTGGGGTCTCTATTCTAATTCGAACGTTTGACTTACGCTATACGTATTCGTTTCGGAATACCGTTTCTACGTCTTCCGTTAACTGTACGTGGTTAACATTATGAAGACAATTAATAACATTTGTGAAATACAGCTTTGTTTGCGGAAAACATAATGATGTTCGAAGTCGCCAGTTTTTCCACGACAAACGACTTTCAACAACTTATTATATGCATAATTGTTGCAACTGATTGCCGGGAATTATATATATATATACACACTTGAATTACAAAAAAAAAATACTAAAAAAAAAAAAGAGCTGCATGGCGCGAGATTCGATCCGGCGACCTTCGGATTACGAACCCGAGCGCTTACCGCTGCTCCAAGACGCTGTAGAAAATTATTAATCGTAGAGAGTATTTCACCTCAACGGTTTCTTTTAACTGTCGATTTTCTCGACAACGGCTGAGAAGTGCATCTTGGTGCTTTGCCACATTACACCTCTGGTCATGAGCTTTTATTATGCGCAGTATGAATCGAATCTGAATTTCACAATTGGCGGCCTCCCCTTGTTAGAACTACTTAAACCTAACTAACCTAAGGACATCACACACACCCGTGTCCGAGGCAGGATTCGAACCTGCGACCGTAGCAGTCCCGCGGTTCCGGACTGCAGCGCCTAGAACCGCAGGGCCAGTCTCCTATCTACCTGTGATTTTCTTATGTTAGTAGAGATAGCCCAATTGACCTATCTTTACCACCAAAATTCAAACTTGGCGCCAGTTGCTAGGAAGAGGCTGCGGTCGGATAACTTAGGTTAGTGGAGGTAGCCCAAGTGACCTATCTCCTGCGATTTTCTTAGGCTAGTAGAGAAAACCGTGGTGTGATGCATTATCGTGTTGGAATTAGAAATTCCTGACATTTTTCTGGGGGAAGGGAAGGGAGGGACGTTAGGTTAGTGGAGGTGGTGCAATTCACCTATCTTCCCCCCGACATCCGCCATCTTGGATGACGTCATCACCGCCGTCTTGGATACACCTGGCAACAATGGAATGTGGAGTGGCGCTTCTCTTGTCCCGCCAACCCTGCCTGCACCAAAACACAGAGAGCACAATCTTTTTCCCTGAAATTGTTTGCCTGAGCCTTCTTTGCTGATGTTGATTGCCTCAATTCCATTGACTGGTGTTTCGTTGAGGTTTTACGTCAGGCACCCAAGTTTCGTCTCTAGTAACATTTTGGCTTCAAACTTCATCACTTTTTTACTGTCTGCTCAAGGAAATTGAAAGTACTGCCTACTCCTTTGATTTTGTGCACCTTAGTCAGCATTTTAGTACCAAGCTTGAGCACAGCTTACGACAGTATACATTGTGGAACTATTCCACAAAGAAAACATTTTTATACTCGAGGAGCCTCATTGACATAATAATTAAGCAGTAAAACATCTGTTTTCCTTAACTTTCAGATAAAATTCTTGTACTAGGTCTTCAGCAGTGACAGATGGTCTCCCATTTCGCACTTCATCATGAGCATTAGCGTCATCATCATCTGTTCCATTTTCTTACCATTCCATTACTTTTTCCATAAACTTCACTAATAAATAATCTGTCATTAAATTTTGACCGCTTTCGTGTCTTTTACACACCGACAACCAATCTCAACGCCCCTCTTCGAATGAGGCCGAGAAGCAGAGGATGCGGCACCTCCTGTTTTTTTTTTTTAGCGTGCTCACGAACTTTATCATTCTATTTTGAGTAAGATCGAATACACATATACACAGACGAATGATTCCACCCTTGATTCTGAGGTTAGCCAATAAATGAAGGTACTCAGCATGCATGCGCCAATCGCCAATTGCAACTCTGCAGCTGCCCTATCGATAAAGGGTAGTCAGTCAAAAAACAAAAAAATTAACACCTCATGTATTCGTCCTCAGCTACAGATTATTCGAAAACACTAGCAGTATGCAAGTAAGTGAATTTGTGTGCGTCATGTTCTGATATGGAAGGTAGTTAGTATACATTTTACGCTAGCCGTCAATGCATTTAGCCTCCACCGGACTGAGACCAGCAGTTTAGCAGGTTTTAATGTTAATTAAGTTATGGTCAGAGAGAAAGATACAGGTTTTCTAAAACAGAGCCCTGCGGAAGATATTTGGAATAATTTATGAGGGAGGAGAGTGACGAAGATGAAAAAACAGGGAGCTCAACGAGATGTATAATGATCCAGATATTGTTGCGGAAGTCAAGACAAGGAAGCTGAGACGGGCTGGGCACGTCTATAGAAGACAAGAGAGATCGAGGTTGGACGAAGTGTCGCTTCAGAAATGGCTCTAAGCACTATGGGACTTAACATCTGAGGTCATCAGTCCCCTGGAATTAACACTACTTAAACCTAACTAACCTAAGGACATCACACACATTCACGCCCGAAGCAGGATTCGAACCTGCGAAGTGTCGGAGAAGGAATCTGAATGGCAAAGACCTTAAAGCAGACCGAATATATGATGGAGAGACCAGGTGGCCAAGGATCTTCAGAGTTGGAGCAAGGGAAGAAAATGCCAAGGACAGAGCGCTGTAGAGGAGACTGCTTGACGAGGGCAGAAACCGACTGCCGTTTGTGGGGCCAGGAGAGTAAGAGTAAGAACATGGTCAGCTCAGCCGAGGAACCGTCCAGCTTTTCTTCTTTCTCAAGTTCTTATTTTCATCAGTCTGTAATTATTCTTGAATAGAGCAGGTAAAAATATTACATTAATTCATTTGAATGCTGAGGAAATCATTAACTTACTACTCAGGTAGAAAAAGATAAAACTGTAGTGAGGATCAAGTGTACAAGATCTTGTTAGTTATCGGTTACCTTGTGAGGACTGTTATTAAAACCATCACGTATAGTGACTTTCCACCTCCATCTTCACGACAGGATCATGAGCGTGATGACAATAAATCTGAAGCAAAATATAAGTATGAGCTACTTTCGCGTAAAGTAATTATAGCGGAACAAGAGATTTTCACTAAAAACATCATGTTGTTGCAGATGATAAGCTATAAGATCCTACTAAATCTAAATAACTCTTAATGAAGGAAAAATATCGCAGTTAATGAAAAATGTTATCACAAAAAGCTAGTATTTTCAGAAATTAATCATGTAAGGACCTACTGGTGGCGTCCAAAACATATGTGGGCGAGAGAAGTTCGTTCTAAATGTTATCACAAAAAGTTAGTATTTTCAGAAAATAGTAAAATAAGGTAAAAGAAGTGCCTACTGGTAGCTTCCAAAACATATGTGGGCAAGAGAAGTTCGTTCTAAAAAGTTATCACAAAAAGTTAGTATTTTCAGGTGTTAGTAAAATAAGGTAAAAGAAGTACCTACTGGCGGCGTCCATAACATATGTGGGTGAGAGAGGTAACGTAAGAAGAATTTATGTTTTCGTAAACAAGCGGAGTTTAGTGCTATAATTTGTTTGGCTTACATTGTTGCAATTACTGCATAAAGAGACCAAAGAATAATTGTTGATTAGTACATTTGCCACGAATTCTCATATGATTCACTTCGAAAAACGCTGCAGTATTATCGATGTAGTTGTAAATTCTTAAAATTTCTCCCGTCTGTGGAAGTCTGTTAGAGCGACAGCGCATAAAATGTATGGAGATGAGCAGGCCACATACTGCCTTCGTGGGAGCGGCTCATGCCGCCTGATAGACCCGCAGCGTGGTGTGGATGCTGCTAGCTTGCGTCAGGCCCAAAGCGGTGCACTGGTGCACTGCTCAGCCCCCAGAGGTGAGTCTGCCTCTAAACACCCTGCATCTTTGTACAGTAGCAATGCTATCAGCCGAGAGCATCCTTACTGAAACTGATAAGAACAGTTCATAGGCTGCAGCAGTTGTGAGAAAACAACGAAACTCAATGACGTTCCAGCATCTGTACAGACTTCATTTGACAGCTTAAAAACCGAAAAGAAAACTCTGGAAGAGGTTTCACATCGACATGAAAGCCACCTCAATTAAATTTTGCGTTAGTTATACTGTGTTTGTATGATTCCTATAAGTCTCCATCACAAAAGACAACAATCATGAAGAAGGAGCAAAGCAAACGTTCGTCGCTTGGATAACTAGTAAGTCACCAAAAAGAAGACAATTTGCAGAAAGAGAAGGCGCAGTGATGCCCTAACTCTATTGATGAACATCAAAATAATGGTATTTGGCAGATTACACGCATGATACATCATCAAGTAGCAACACGACCATTGTGATGTTTGTGCATGTTCATTGCCTTTTGTTACGCTTGGATCCACAACCGAAGTTCTTTTAAGAAGTAATTTTCTTGCCTCAGGTGTTTCTTATTCGAAGCAATCACTTTATTTCCTTGAGACTTAGCTAATTTTCCCCCTAAGCAATAATCGAACTACATTACATAAAAATTACGTCATACACTTCCATTTCCCAGTATGTTACGACTCAGATAGCAGTGCAGAATAGATTATGTAACGGCGCTCCATACTCCCGTCGAAGGGAACAGCATTGTGCATTTCCAGATATAATATTCTGCATCTATCGCAAGAAAATACAACCCAAATGTGACTCTAGTCACCGTACTAGTAAACACAGTATATTACATTAAAATAGGTAAGCGTATATCTTGAATTTAAAAAAATCGCGTGTCATTCTGATCGTCTTAAAACCAGAGCGCACCAAAATCTACGAGCTTTTTTATGCCGTTTGGGTTTACGACGTTGACTACGCCACATGTGTTTTATTAAGAAATATTTTCTGCACCATTTTATTCTATTGTGTGTGCTGGTACGGTTGCTAAACCCGCATATGGCTTCATTTTTTCAATATGCATACAGCACCCCAAATTTTTAATGTACATCACTCAGTTCAGCGGCAATACGGGAGTCCATTACCTGTTGATCTACGTATTCCACGCTTCTCTGTGGATGATAACATGCTGACAAATGGAAATATATAACGTAATTTTGGGTGATGTTGCTTAATAATACGCTACCCAGTGAAACAACATAGCAATTTGCCAATGAAATAAACTATTTGTGCCAAACAAAAAAATGGCCTGACGCAGGGAAATTACTCCTTTCACGAAATTTGTAAACGTTGTCTTGGGTGAGCCTTGATAATGTTGCATGCGTCCGTCAGTACTCCACTTTGCATGGGGAGTACATAATTTTTGTTTTCTTCTGGCACGAGTCACATTTTGTTTGCTTTTCATATAGGAAACCCCTGTCTATGGGGAACTGTAAATGGATGTAGCGCACAGTTCTATATGACTTAGAAAAATGTATGCTGCTCCACGAAATCTTTCATTTCTCTTTATGTTGTTGTGTAAACAGCAGTGCAAAAAAGTTCCCTATGGTAATGCTAACCACATGTGAGGCATTTTTTCCAGTATTTTATAATTGTATACTGAATTATGATATATGGTAATTGACTTTGATCTTTTGATAAGTTTATATCTCAATATTTAGAGACATAAAGCATATTAGTCTAATTTTTTCAATAAAATGCATTAATTACAGGTATAACTGGTTTACCAAGAAACGAAGTCGTCATCAGTCAGCACATATATGTCATTCAACAAATTTGTGTTATTTATTCTTTCTTCCGTTCACATAACAGTAAGAGCATTAGTATCAATACTGTTCGATGAAGCAAGTAAAGAAGCCACACAGACGTCATTCATAAATCAGTATTTGATTACTATCAAATGTGAAGTATAATAGTTTGGTGGTGAGGCCAACGAAGTAAGTGCCTTCTATAGCTATTATTCTGCAATCACATTTCCATCACACAGTTCGATTGATGGCCCAGGAGGAAACTAATATTTTACTACAACCTTGCTACAAGTGTGTTGCCTTCATCGTACGAATATTTGGTACACTTGTATATTTGACACACCTGCGTTGCTATTGTATTGTATGTTAACCGGGGGCCTAGAAACGACGGAGAGGCTCCGTCCCCGCCGCAGCCGCAGTGGTCCACAACCCCACGACGACTACCGCAGTCCACTTCACCCCTCCGCCTCCCCATACCGAACCACTCTTTCAGGGTTATTGTGCGATTCGGCCCCCAGTGGAACCCCCCCCCCCCCCCGTCTCCCTCCCTGCATCAGAGAACATCTCACACCAGACGAGTGTAACCTCTATCTTTGCGTGGTGGTGTACGCCTGCGTGGAGAACTTGCTTGCGCAGCAATCGCCGACATAGTGTAGCTCAGGCGGAATAAGGGGAACCAGCCCGCATTCGCCGAGGCAAACGGAAAACCGCCTTAAAACCATCCACAGACTTGCCGGCTCACCGGACCTATACACAAGTCCGCCAGGCGAATTCGTGCCGGGGACCAGGCACTATTTCCCAATCCGGAAACCCGTGCGTTAGACCGTACGGCCAACCGGGCGGGCTGCGTTGCTATACAGCATCCTCTTTCGCACTATTTTCGTTACTCTGGTATAATAAGGACACATTAGAGGCCACATATTGGAAGTAAACGAGTGGTATTACTGCAATACATATCTTTCAACTTCTGATTTGTAACATATACTAACTGTTAAGGTATTGTGTCGCTATTTACAGGTTAAGTCGCGTAATATGTAACACCTCTTAAATTTGAGAACCATTCAACGTGTTGAAAGTGTGTTTTCTCAAATGTAACTATGTGGAGGAGAATGTAATTTTGTTAAACGGTTAATACTGTAAACACTTTTATTAAACGAGACTTTGAACTAAATTTGCTTTCTAATGAAATGATATACTTTGTTTAATGACAATGGACAGTTCCTTAAAAGACGAGTACAGTTATGTAACGTTTATTAATGTTGGCGTTGAAACGTTCCGCAGAATTATCTGAAAAATGTGCTAAAATTGGGAGGGAAGACGGCCGGAATCCGCTGTTGCTGTGCAAACACTTCTTATGCCCAGCTTCGTCGGTAGAGGTGTTTGTACCGGCCACCTTGCTTCTCAGTTTCAGCATATTTCTCAGAATCTTTCGCGAAATGTTTGAAAGCCAATGTTAACAACCATTATACCCTGTTCTCGTGTTTTAATAAATATCGAATTTCGTGAAAAAAGTATACTTATCCGTAGAAAACATTATTTTTGTGGTGTCGTCCGAAGAGCGAGGCGCCAAGGCAAGGCCCGTACAGCGAGACGGATGCAAAAGTAAACGTAGTCACTGCCAGAGGCAGCGACGAGTGAAGACCGTTGCGTAGCCATGCCCATAAGTTTCCATGCTCTCACTTACGTCTGAGCGCAGTGTCGCTCAGTCCAGTCATCAGTCATCGCCTTGCAACAACTGTGTTAGACAGAACTCCACATAAAAGTCCATGTTCTCGACTTGACAGTAAGGGCTGTTGCTTTTTTTAATACCAAATGCACATATCAAACGGACGTCTTCAACCAGCTGTATCCGTGCGAGGATTACCTCAATGCTCACGGCGGTGCCCCGTACGGCCTTTACAGCCTTTGAAAGGAAACTTTTTGAAGGCGTGTGCCAACTCCTTCTCACAAAGGCAGTTTCTATTTCGGGACTATCGACAAGTCCTTTACGCAGCAAATTTCGTTCATCGAATACTTCTGACTGGGGAAACTCCCGACGCACTTCCCTCAGAGTCAGTGGTAAAATTGCCCAGTGGGTAGCCCGTGATAAGAAAAAAGTACCTCCTTCTACATCCAATGTTTTGAATGACGTAGTATCGCCCGGACACGCCCTTCCCCCCCCCGCCCCCCCGAGTAAAGCTAAACCCACCACCGAACTAACGAGTATTATTTCGTCCAATACAAAAAATTTACTTCAATATCTCTGATGATATAATGCTTAAGAATAATAACATATAACAAAGTTATCTACCCCTCTGCGTACTATAATTGTCAGAAAACATACACTCCGGGAAATTGAAATAAGAACACCGTGAATTCATTGTCCCAGGAAGGGGAAACTTTATTGACACATTCCTGGGGTCAGATACATCACATGATCACACTGACAGAACCACAGGCACATAGACACAGGCAACAGAGCATGCACAATGTCGGCACTAGTACAGTGTATATCCACCTTTCGCAGCAATGCAGGCTGCTATTCTCCCATGGAGACGATCGTAGAGATGCTGGATGTAGTCCTGTGGAACGGCTTGCCATGCCATTTCCACCTGGCGCCTCAGTTGGACCAGCGTTCGTGCTGGACGTGCAGACCGCGTGAGACGACGCTTCATCCAGTCCCAAACATGCTCAATGGGGGACAGATCCGGAGATCTTGCTGGCCAGGGTAGTTGACTTACACCTTCTAGAGCACGTTGGGTGGCACAGGATACATGCGGACGTGCATTGTCCTGTTGGAACAGCAAGTTCCCTTGCCGGTCTAGGAATGGTAGAACGATGGGTTCGATGACGGTTTGGATGTACCGTGCACTATTCAGTGTCCCCTCGACGATCACCAGTGGTGTACGGCCAGTGTAGGAGATCGCTCCCCACACCATGATGCCGGGTGTTGGCCCTGTGTGCCTCGGTCGTATGCAGTCCTAATTGTGGCGCTCACCTGCACGGCGCCAAACACGCATACGACCATCATTGGCACCACGGCAGAAGCGACTCTCATCGCTGAAGACGACACGTCTCCATTCGTCCCTCCATTCACGCCTGTCGCGACACCACTGGAGGCGGGCTGCACGATGTTGGGGCGTGAGCGGAAGACGGCCTAACAGTGTGCGGGACCGTAGCCCAGCTTCATGGAGACGGTTGCGAATGGTCCTCGCCGATACCCCAGGAGCAACAGTGTCCCTAATTTGCTGGGAAGTGGCGGTGCGGTCCCCTACGGCACTGCGTAGGATCCTACGGTCTTGGCGTGCATCCGTGCGTCGCTGCGGTCAGGTCCCAGGTCGACGGGCACGTGCACCTTCCGCCGACCACTGGCGACAACATCGATGTACTGTGGAGACCTCACGCCCCACGTGTTGAGCAATTCGGCGGTACGTCCACCCGGCCTCCCACATGCCCACTATACGCCCTCGCTGAAAGTCCGTCAACTGCACATACGGTTCACGTCCACGCTGTCGCGGCATGCTACCAGTGTTAGAGACTGCGATGGAGCTCCGTATGCCACGGCAAACTGGCTGACACTGACGGCGGCGGTGCACAAATGCTGCGCAGCTAGCGCCATTCGACGGCCAACACCGCGGTTCCTGGTGTGTCCGCTGTGCCGTGCGTGTGATCATTGCTTGTACAGCCCTCTCGCAGTGTCCGGAGCAAGTATGGTGGGTCTGACACACCGGTGTCAATGTGTTCTTTTTTCCATTTCCATGAGTGTAGTTTCCATATTTTGAATCGTTCAGGAAAGAAAAGGATTGTCATGTCTTACCACATTCTCCCTGTAGATAAAATCGGTATTCAGACTCAGTAGTAGAACATCCAAGCGAGTAACCTCTCGGTTAAAAATAACTTTCTTATGCATCTGGAAGACAACAACTCAGTAACCACTTGAGGGTGAGAATGTTTCATATAATGAATCGTATGCGATTTTCCCTCTTCGGATATTATCTTCACCTCATAGCATTGTGTTAACTAACTCGATGATTTTCTTGTCCCTACGACGAGATATTTATTCTATTTCAGAGTTGCTTATTTCGAATAGTCTTCATAAATAGATCCTGCACCTGATTCGGTTCCAAGTAAAATGTAAAGTTATCTGACATTTCTGCCTGAAGGGTTTCGAGGGAATAGTTTAATCCACAATTAAATTTTTTTATGTATTCGTAGACGTTGGATCTAGTCTTTCGTGAACTGTGAGAGTGGAGAGTTAAGGACAACTGTTTGGTGTCCACCATTTCAACACGCAACATTCTCGACTTGACAGTGCGCGCTGTTGCTTTTTTAAATATCAAAATGCACGTAGGAATATACTTTGGTCGGGTGATTGGTTGATTTGGGGGAAGGGGCCAAACAACGAAGTCATCGGTTTGGGAAGGATGGGGAAGGAAGTCGGCCGTGCCCTGTCAAAGTAACCATCCCGGCATTTGCCTGAAGCGATTTAGGGAAATCACGGAAAACCTAAATCAGGATGGCCGGACGCGTGTTTGAACCGTCGTCCTTCTGAATGCGAGTCCAGTATGCTAACGACTGCGGCACCTCCCTCAGTGTATACTTTGGGGCAGTTCCTTTATCGGATCAGTGCATGTTGCCCATTGTATTTCCACTGAGCAGATTTCATTCCTTAGTGAGATCCTGAAAGGTTTGTAATACTCCCATTGAGACATTAACCCGCTATTTTCATCACGTCACAGTTAAAAAAAAGTATCTAAAGCGCCAGTACTTCTTGTGGCATACTTCATTTTCAGTTTGTATCTCATATAAAAGCGAAACAACGAACTTTTACTTTAGATATCACTCGTTTTATGTTGATGAACGTTTACCGTTCAATATGTTGTCATCTGAACATGTCCACTGGTACATGGTCAAGTGTTGCCAACTTAACATCGAGCATTGATGTCACAACTGTAATGCACTTTGTCATAATGCCCTACACTGCTGACTGACATTGACAACTGGCCATGCCCCCCAAGTGCCTGTTCGTTTAAGACACTTCACTAAAACAAACATGGCTTCTCTGACCTCAGAGTATAAATTTCGATTCAGATGACTCTTACCCAGATATAAAATTAGACGGATGGATAAACAATGTACAGATTGTATTCCATTTTAGGCTCCTCCTCAGTTTGTTTGGATCCACTTTATGTCGTCAGTGATAAGTATGACTAGTTCCTGGCTCCAGCACGCCCACCATTAACATTTCATCGTTGAAATTATCAACACATAGTGAAATATATTTAATGACGATTTAATAGGTTTTAGTCGCTTCCTTTTTCCTTCAATGTCAAGAATATGAACTTAGTCTACATGTACCTTGTTTTGGCAATTTGTACTACAAATTTTTGAAAATTTTATGCTCATATAATAGCGTTTGAGTTTTGGAATATTATGACAAAGCTAACCCGTAGAAGTTCTCCCCATAAATCCTATTATCACATTGTGTTCTATGAGTGCTTTATACTTTCAACAGATGTTAGAAATGTTAGGAAAATGTAATAGCTGAGATCAGATTTTGTAGCAGCGTAAATATTCTTGGATTAGATTTACAAAACAAGTTTTATATCACCCTAATACCACCTCCTTTCTTCAGCACATCTAACAACAGATTATTATACGAACTAACAGCAGGGTCAGTCACCACTTGCTGCTACATCTTCTCTTTCTGTGTTCTCTTTTCTCTATATAAATCATTGGTTTATGACATTACCTGACAAAGAAACTCTTACGTTCCATAATCTTAACAATACTGCGGCATTCAGAACACACTGAAGAATGGTGTTGCAGTGTGCCAAACTAATTTCCCTTCACTCTCTCATTTGGCTCCACAGCACAGTCAGCCCGATTCTACAGGGTGACCGTTATTGAACTATATGACTACGGTGCTGCAGTCATGGACTGTGCGCCTGGTCCCGGCGGAGGTTCGAGTCCTCCCTCAGGCATGGGTGTGTGTGTTTGTCCTTAGGATAATTTACTTTAAGCAGTGCGTAAGCTTAGGGACTGATGACCTTAGCGGTTAAGTCCCATAAGATTTCACACACATTTGAACATTTTTTTGAACTATATGAAATGAAATCGTCATAACTTCTGAACGGTTTACATTAGGACGTTCAAACTGCACGGTTGGCCGCAGGGCATGATGGGAACTAGTATGCGCTGTATGGTTTGGTTTAGCGTCGAAGTCCACTTTCATTTGGATGGGTTCGTCAATAATCAATATTGGTGCATTTGGGAGACTGAGAATCCGCATTTCGCGATCGAGAAGTGTCTTCACCCTCAACAGGTGACTGTGTGGTGTGCAATGGCCAGTCACGGTGTAATCAATGCGATATTCCTTGATAGTACGGTGACTACCGAACGGTACGTGAAGGTTTTGGAACATGATTTCATCCCCATTATCCAAAGTGACCCTGATTTCTGCAAAATGTGGTTCATGCAAGTTGGAGCTCGACCCCATCGAAGCAGGAGAGTGTTTGATGTCCTAGAGGAGCACTTTGGGGACCACATTCTGGCTCTGGGCTATTGTGTTGCTCAAATTCCAGAGGTCTTCGTTTTTGGCTGTGTCGATTTTCAATAGCTTTCCAGCAGCATCTAAACAACCTCTTTTCTTACGTACCAGGGTTCTTCGTACCAGGCCTATCACTAGTGTCAGCTTTTCCCTTAGTTTGCCATACGAGAACTGCAGTCCTCGGTATTCAACTTGCACTTTAGTTAATACTGCCTCCTTCTGTGCCTCTTGATGCAGCTCCACAACCACATCCTACAATCTATGCAATTCATCGCTAACTTCCCATGAATTGAAAATCAGACAAAAAGTACCCACCGATGGTTTGTCAGTACGACGTCCAGTTGCCTGGAGAACAGTACTCCAGGCTCTAGAGGCTGAATCTATGATACAGTTGCCACTCTCCTTCTGGGGCAGCGTCACAAAGACTACGACATTCATCTAGGACCCCCATTCCGTTATGCGATCTGAGAGAAAGGAACCGTTATCATTGCTTCATCACATCCGGTATAAAATTAGCGTCTTGATCTGTGATTACAATATCTGCAGCGCCAAAGGTGAGCAACCAATTGTTCCCCATTGGTTGGGCAACTGTACTGGTTTGTTGATCAGGTATTCCAATATATCGTGAGAAGTGGTCTAGCATACACCTACTCCTTACTGTTTTCCTAACAAATGGGTCTAAAATATCCATCCTATCATCCAGAAGGGTTGAGATACTTCTGCTACACTTTGTAATGGAATTGGCCTGTAGCTAAGATTAGTCCTTGGTGCACACTGTACACAGTCCCTGACGTATTGTTCGACATCTTGTTTCCTGATCCTCCCTAAAGATTTCTCGGCAACCTATCTATCAGTTGCTTTCTGCCCTCCATGGCCTGGCAACAGATGGTCATGTGCTTGTTTCTAAACTTCGTCCAGGAACACTGCAAGTACTACCACTCGTTGTCCACAGTTTGTCATTTTGCACAATAAGCCATCATGCATGACGAATTGTAGTTGTGACTTAAATATGTCGCAGTCAGTGTCATCTGCCTGGGCGATTTACCACTCAGCAATGTACGTGCCCAATGCTTCTAGAGCTGCAGTTTTCCTACTCAAACAATTTATGTTGGTATATCCCTTCCCTAGCTCTTGCACTACCTTGTAATTAAAGTTAATCACTTGTAGGGACCACCTTGTCAGTCTGCGGGAAGGAATCTTCAGCTCCAGTAGCCATTTTAACGTGGCATGATCCATCACTACTTAAAACTTTTAGTCATTAAATAGCAGTGGAAGTAAGAAATATCATAGATAACAGCCAAACTTTTCTTCTCATTCGCGGACTAATTTCATTCTGCTTTGTTCAGCTGTTGGGACATTCATGCTGCAGGCTTTTCTTTGTTGGTGTAGTGTTGCTACCCAGTCTTTAGAGAGATTAGTAAAAAAGTTATAAGAAAGCCACCATGAAATGTTGCAATAGCAACCACAGGCCGGTTAGTGGAGTGTGGCGACATGTGGGTTGAATTGTAAGACAGATCAGTGGAACCTTGCACCACACAGAAGTCACATATGTCTCAGCCATATAAATGGGTGGGAATTCTTAGGCAGATTCATTTGAAGTCCAGCAGCAGTAACACCACCACCACGCCAGATCGTAACTAGACAACAAGAAGATCATGCATCACGAGCTGCCACTATGTGTTCGAGACCGGATCGGGCCAGCCACCACCTGCTGTCCTTGCCTGCTATAGTCAGACTGCTGTCAGGGGGCAGCAGGTTGTGTCCCATGCATGGCAGTCTCCACCCACCTCATGGAGGATGTGAGCATGGTCTGAGTTGCCAAATGCGGGCGGTCCACAAAGGAATAGC
Organism: Schistocerca piceifrons; assembly: GCF_021461385.2. Taxonomy (NCBI): domain Eukaryota; kingdom Metazoa; phylum Arthropoda; class Insecta; order Orthoptera; family Acrididae; genus Schistocerca; species Schistocerca piceifrons. Next base: position 88,159,900 of record NC_060149.1, on the reverse strand, counting down.
TATGCAGCTGAAGCAGGAGAATGCTGCTGACGTCAAAGCTGTGGCCTACTCTCAGGCCAACGTCCGTTGTTCAGCCTGACATCAGCATCACAGGGTGCCTATGCATGCATCTGTTCACCTGGGGCAGAAACAGCAGCCTGAGAGCTGACAATGGCCAAAGTTGCTGGAGTCAGGCGCGTCTGCCTCGCATTACTAATGATAATTATATGTATTTCAAGTTGAATATATCATTTTTCCTTGACCACACACTCCACTGAGTGCTGTCAGCGTTCGACATTATCCATAATCTGATTAAGGATACAAACAATCACCATACTGCTTGCATTACAGGACAGAATAAATTCTTTTTCAAAAGTTTGGAAACATCAAAACTGGACCTAATGTAAACGCTTGCTTAAAAGTATAAAACACTGTTGGACATTTGGTAGATCATTCAACTTTTGCTACTTTACATAACAAGCAGTTCAAACGTTCAGCAACTACAGTAAAGCTCTTTACAAAATTACGATAATAGCTACATACTGTAGTTACAGAGACCCAAAATGATTGTAACTGTTTAGCTGTCTGCAGTGGTGAGATGTTCCAAAACACCGAGATTAAGCATGAATCTTTTCACACACCTTCCTGATTAATCACATGGCCAAGATAACTGACCTCCATTACTGCAAAATTATATTTATCAATGCTCAGCATTAGTCACACTGTCATCAGTCTTTTGAACACTTCCTCCAGTCATTGTACATGTTGTTCATGCCTTTTGAAAACGCTATGACGAAATCAAGCTAAGTATACATTGTTTCAGCTTCAGTTCTCTATTCACTCCAGCCAATAATCTTTGAAAAGTGACAGGTGGATACTTGAGTCCGAATGGCTTGCGATGGTACTGAAAATAGCCTCAGGGGAATGAAATCTGTCTTCAGCCAGTCTTCTAGTGGCACCTCCAATTGATGGTATCCACTCTTTAATCCATTGGCGGATAGATACTCTGAACCAAGGTCACCAGGTTCCACATTATGTTTGATATAGGATATGCATCGGTGATGTTTCCTGCACCCAGCTATCAGTAGTCACAGAAAAATATGTATTTCCTATTGCCATCTGGCGACTTCTCTGTGGGCCAAAATGGCAGTCGCTCTCCATGGGCTATCACCATATTTAATAATACCATCTGCTAACTGTTAGCTGATAAGTTTTTCCATTATCAGTTGTATACATTTTGGAATTCTGTATAGTTTCTTATACACTGAACGTTATTCCCCGTTGGGGTCCTGAGCTGCGTGACTGACGTTGCGGGTCCACCTGGGTGACATAAATCTGTGAGCTGCAGTAACGAAGTTAATCGCTTTCCTATCGTTCCCTTGTAAATATTTCACTTTTCTCGTAATTCAGGTGGGTCGATGGTTCTCTTGCAGCAAAGGTCCTTATTTGTCTTTTCTATGTCGTCTTCATCTAAAACATCGAAATTAGCAATCAACAATTCCTTTATCAGACTCGCTTCATTCATATCAAAATTATCGAAACTGACTGGAACCATAAAATCACCGTCCACATTACTGATACGTACTAAACTTCTGCGTACGAAACAGTGTGACTTACCAAATTTTTCCGTAGTTTCTAATGGGTCTACAACATGTACCTTGTAGCATTGTATCATGTAAATTGATCTTTAGTGCCTGTGTCTGCACATTATTTAGTACTATCTTTATAACTGGTGAACCTCATGACGTCACAATACTTGCAGCTGTTGCCCTGAAGGTTCAATTACACAATGTAAAACATCAATTTTGCGTGATATTTGAAGTCGAGTCCCACAATCATACCGTATCCTTCCCCAACACATGGCAGCACCTCCACAACTGAGCAGTGTTGTTTCCTATGACCTCACATCATTATCACCACTACACAGAACCTGTACCTTGGAGACCTCAATATCTTTCAGGCCATGAGATATAGACTGGCGACCAATACATGAGCCCCTGTATCCACTAGAAATTTTTTTTCTTTATCGTGGACTTTGGTTATCAAGCAGCATTCCATCTCTGGACTTGTTTTTGCAGTCACGTGTTCTCCTGGGAATTCCATCCGAAGGATGGGGCACCCCTGTCTGCATATAACGACTGATTACTGCTTGTCCCATGTTTTATTATGGCAGTCACACATCTTATATTATTAATATTTGTAATAATTTGAATTTCTGCAAAATAACCCACTATCATTTTTGAAAACTGAAAACTTTTGTTACAACTTCAGTTAAAGAAGCTTTCAACCCACGTTCATCCATGTGCAATAAATCTGGTTTCTTAAATGCCATTTTTAGAAAAAAAGCTGTACTCAAAGAGCTGTGAGAGTAATTTCAATGTAACTAATTGCAATATGTAAACATTTATTATTATTCTAATTATTTATTTTATATTTTGAATTGCTATTTTTCGTTTAACATTAATTTTTTCTATTGTTTTTAGTTTACCACTCAATGTAAGTGTATTTGTTAATTGGAAATGGTAAATAACTCCTTATCATGATACGAAAACATTAAAATAATGATAATCTGTAAAAATGCTTGAAACATAACGTTTTTCTTACACCAATCAGGAAAATGAATGCAATTCCTTCACGTAATATTCACGATGGAGAACAGAATGTCAAACAAAATCCGTCAGGATTTCAAATTGTTACAGGAATCCTCTAAATATCCTGATTTGTGTAAGGCATATTTGAGTACACTGGTAGGTCTTAGCGAAGAGAATTGATTATGTACTAGTGACTGTAGCTTGATTATATTGTTTCTCAAGTAGAGACTGACATCTTAATCAATCAATAGACCTGAAAGTCTTCTCACAAAGTTCTTCCAACATCAGAAGATGTATATGTCCAATGGCTATACCTGTGCTGTCAAGCGTTTAGGGATTACCAGATGATTAAGTGTCTTTTCCTCAGGTATGACTCTCAAAACTGTATTTTCACACTAGCTATAAACCTTTTCATAGATTTTAAAGAAACTAAAGGTTTGTTTGGACTGAGAATTGGAGAATCTCTTTCTGAAGCCCTAAATGTCCGTATGACAATATCGAAATCTGATAAACAAACGTCTGTCCAGAACAAAAGATATTTCGAAGATGTCTTTTTCCCAGTGATGGAGAAAAATTTGTATTTTTGTTCAGATTCTTGGGATGGTCAGTGTGCAAGAACTATTTAGACTCTAGAGCATCGTACCTGAGGACAAGGAATTTGCTCATCTGGTTATCCAAAAGGGCTCGACGGAACAGGTACAGCCGTTCGACGTATATGGCTTTTGATGTTGGAAGAACATTGTGAGAACGTTTTCGTATCTAGTTCTCATGAATGACTGTGATGTCAATGTCTACTTGACAAACAATTTAATCAAGCTGTAATCACTAGTACACAATTAGTTCTCTTCTCCAGGACATACCAGTATACTGAAATATTCCTGATACAAATCAGGATATTTAGAGACTCACCCACGACAATTTGAAATCCTGCTGAATTCTGTTTTATATTGTGTTCTACGTCGAATATATTATGTGTAGGAATTTCTTTGATTTTATGTGCTTGGTGTAAAAATAAATTATATCCTCGCTACATATGTCTGCTTGGCCTAAACTCTCATATTAAACACTGTTAACAGAACGTCAAAACATTTCTCACTCTTCAGTTGGTAAGTTGGAATAAACGAAACGATATCTGAATAACCATTTCATATTGTATTTTATTCTACTGCAACACTTTTTGTCGTGCATTCAACTCAAGCATTTTGGGATCGAAACAAATAGCCCATACGTAGCAACACATTTTCAAGTAATTAATGAATGTTTTGCAATCAGATTTCTAACTGAATTAAATCTATTTGTGTCTCAGGTGATTACAGGTACTCACAGAGGTAACATAGCACAGAACACTGTAGCGTGCATACTTGCACACAGCGAATATGGACATTCTCCAAAGCTAATTGCGGCACATAGTTAATTTATTTATGTACTTTCTAGTCTTAAATAGTATCTCTTACATTAAATTCCATTCTTCACGTAATGTTACTACAATATGTCAGAAATGTGAACAATAATGTCTAAGTAATGCCTACTTCCAGTTTCACTGATTTCTTGTGCTGATGAAATAGCTTACCTGAGAAGCTTTCTGAATAGCTCAATTGATGTGTCTAAATCTGTCTGATACCAAATGCACAATAATCAATTTTATATCAATTCTTGAGAATTGAAATTCCTAATTACTTATAAATACGTGTGTGAAGTACAAGAGAAGTGATAAATCAATTAGGTTTGAGTAAATTTTAATATGTTGCAAGGGAAGGCATCCTGATTGTTTCCCAGAGGCTTATCTACAATGTTTAGCATAATTAATATCCCAGCAACATGAAACCGCAATTTTTTTCGGTTTTGAGCCAAACATTTACAAAATTAAGCGCATGATAAATAACTTGCTGAACACTTTTTTTAGGTAGACTGAATTTCATAAAAGGTGAACTCATCCCCTCTTTCTGTCTCGAAGAGTTTAATAGTTCGAGTTTTGGCAAATTTTTCCTAAATAGGAAGAACTGTCTGATAATTTTCACCCAGAAGTTTGTAAGTGACGGGTACTATAGTACAGGGTGATTCAAAAAGAATACCACAACTTTAAAAATGTGTATTTAATGAAAGAAACATAATATAACCTTCTGTTATACATCATTACAAAGAGTATTTAAAAAGGTTTTTTTCACTCAAAAACAAGTTCAGAGATGTTCAATATGGCCCCCTCCAGACACTCGAGCAATATCAACCCGATACTCAAACTCGTTCCACACTCTCTGTAGCATATCAGGCGTAACAGTTTGGATAGCTGCTGTTGCTTCTCGTTTCAAATCATCAATGGTGGCTGGGAGAGGTGGCTGAAACACCATATCCTTAACATACCCCCATAAGAAAAAATCGCAGGGGGTAAGATCAGGGCTTCTTGGAGGCCAGTGATGAAGTGCTCTGTCACGGGCTGCCTGGCGGCCGATTCATCGCCTCGGGTAGTTGACGTTCAGGTAGTTACGGACAGATAAGTGCCAATGTGGTGGCGCTCCATCCTGCTGAAATATGAATTGTTGTGCTTCTTGTTCGAGCTGAGGGAACAGCCAATTCTCTAACATCTCCAGATACTGTAGTCCAGTTACAGTAGCACCTTCGAAGAAAAAGGGACCAAAAACTTTATTGGCTGAAATGGCACAGAAAACGTTCACCTTAGGCGAGTCACGTTCATACTGAGTTGTTTCCCGCGGATTCTCAGTGCCCCACGCTGAACAACTGTCGTCGATTCACTTCTGCCGTACTCAATAACACAAAAAGCTTTCTGTTGAGCGGTCGCCATCTTAGCATCAACTGACACTGACGCCTAGTCAACAGCGCCTCAAGCGAACAAATGTACAACTAAATGAAACTTTATAGCTCCCTTAATTCGCCGACAGATAGTGCTTAGCTCTGCCTTTTGTCGTTGCAGAGTTTTAAATTCCTAAAGTTGTGGTATTCTTTTTGAATCACCCTGTATAATTCTACTATATAACTTTCAAAGTAGAGTTAATTAACTAAATATAACCACCCACTATTTCGTAGTATTAAATAGATCTTGAGATACAAAGTTTTGAATAACATTATCGCATCGAAAAATTATAAGACAATCACATGTTGATCATTTTACATACACTGAAGAACGAAAGAAACTGGTACACCTGCCTATTATCGTGTAGGGCCCCGGCGATCACACAGAAGGGCCGCAACACGATGTGGCATGGACTCGAATAATGCCTGAAGTAGTGCTGGAGGAAACCGACACCATGAATCCTGCAGGGCTGTCCATAAATCCGTAAGAGTACGAGGGGGTGGAGATCTCTTCTGAAGAGCACGTTGCAAGGCATCCCAGATATGCCCAATAATGTTCATGTCTGGGGATTTTGGTGGCCAGCGGAAATGTTTAAACTCTGAAGAACGTTCTTAAAGCCTCTTTGTAGCAATTCTCGACGTGTGGGAGGTTGCACTGTCCTGCTGCAATTGCCCTAGTCCGTCGGAATGCACAATGCACATGAATGGATGCAGGTGATCATACGGGATGCATACCAGGGATCCTGTATCACTCCAACTGCACAGCCCCACACCATTACAAACCCTCCACCAGCTTGAACAGTCCCCTGCTGACATGAAGGGTCCATGGATTCATGAGGTTTTCTCCATACCCGTACACGTCCATTCACTCGATGAAATTCGAAACGAGACTCGTCCGACCAGGCAACATGTTTCCCGTAATCAACAGCCCAATGTCGGTGTTGATGGGCCCAGGCGAGGCGTAAAGCTTTCTGTTGTACAGTCATCAATGGCACACGCGTGGGCCTTCGGCTCTGAAAGTCAATATCGATGATGTTTCGTTATATGGTTCGCATGCTGACACTTGTTGATGGCCTAGCATTGAAATCCGTAGAAATTTGCGAAAGGGTTGCACTTCTGTCACGTTGATCGATTCTCTTCAGTCGTCGTTGGTCCCGTTCTCGCAGGATCTCTTTCCTGCCGCAGCGATGTTGGAGATTTGATGTATTACCGGAATCCTGATATTCACGGTACACTCGTGCAATGGTCGTACGGGAAAATACTTCAACGTTACCTCGAAGATGCTGTGTCCCATCGCTCGTGCGCCGGCTATAACACCACGTTCAAACTCACTTAAATCTTGATAAGCTGCCATTGTAGCAGCAGTAACCGATCTAATTACTGCGCCAGACACTTGTTGTCTTATATAGGCGTTGCTGACCGCAGTGCCGTATTCTGTCTGTTTACATATCTCTGTATTCGAATTCGTATGCCTATACCAGTTTCTTTGGCGCTTCAGTGCATATGTCAAGGAGTAAGGGTAACGCCAACATTAAAAACACAATAAAATTCAAACAAATCAGTAATGTGAAATTGGAAATATCGAGGTAACTGATTTAATTTGCTAACCTTCAGAACTGCAACATGAGGAAGAATAACAAATAATGAAATATTTCATATTGTGTGTTTACAGAATAGTAGGACGAATACACGATTAAATTTGTAGATGATTTGCGGCTATACGGGGTGCATCAGTTAGTACACAAAGCTGCCATTTCTGCCAACAGTGACGGCCGACTGGGCACCAAATGGATGAGTGATATACGTACGTCATTCCATGCGTCAGTCGTAGTGATTGACGAGCGGTGGCGTTCGTAGTGATTGGCGAGCGGTGGCGTCCCAGTCTGTTGAGAACCCCTAATCATTTGTTTTCCGTGGGTGGGAGATCTGGAGAACACACTGGCCAGAGCAATACTCAAACACCCTCGATAGTGAGGCAGTTCAGGACGGAACGTGAAACATGACCTTATTTGTTGAAGTATAACGCCATGTAGACTTCTAAAATAGGGCACAGACACCAGCCTTAACACGTCAGAAACGTAACACCTGTCTCCTAAATTCCCAGTTATACGAACCAGAGAGATAACTGTGTTGTGCATCCAATGACAACCCGTATTATAGCGCCAAGTGCTGGGCCCGAATGACGATGGTAAATGCAGACCAACAACTTTCATACTCCTCGGAGCCTCTCCACCTTGAAACATTCATAGTGATGCTACACGCAGAAGCAGAACTTGTCTGAAGAGACGATGCGGTGCCACTCAGGTGTCCAGTATTTTCGTTGGGGCGCTGTCGGCGCGCTTCTCTCTGCTGTCCCGTCACGGGATGCCACAACAATGGTCGCCGTGCGTATAGTCCGTGATGCTACCGGACGTCGTCGCCCTGTCCATATAGATACTTTTTTTTTTTTTTTTTTAGCAGACAAACCCATTTCCTAAATAAAAGGACGTGACGCGGCTGTACGATCCTGCACATGATGCTAGTGAACAATACGTCTGTCCTCTTGGGCTTTTGTCGTACGGTCCGCTGACATTCTACATGGCGTTTAGTTTCGCCATTCTGAACCCATAAATCCCATATTCGCATGTCAGCCGTGGGATCGAGATCAACGCGACCAGCAATGTCGGGGAACGATAAACCGTATTCTAGATGGATCGTGATCGTGCCACTGCAGAATTCCGACACTTTCTCGTAGGCGCTTCGCATTCTTAAGCGAGGCATAACACGTCCTTCTCACAAATACACAAAGTTCAGATGCGATTTCCGAATGAGAAACATACTGTATAACCTTCCCTAACATACAGAATGTAGGTGGAGTTACATATACACCTACGTCTACGTACATATCCCGCAAGCCAACGATGGTTCGTGGTGGAGGGTACCTTGTACCACTACTAGTCATTCCTTTCCTCTTCTGTACCCTTCCGTACAAGCCCTAATCTCTCTCACCCTTTCCCCAGCAATTCCCATTTGAGTGTCCGAAGCATTTCCGTAATAACTGCTTGTTGTTTGAACCTACTGGCAACTCTCAAATGCTTCGATGTCTTCCATTAAACCGACCTGGTGCGGATCCCAAACACTCTAACAGTACTCAACAATGTGTGGTACTAGTGTCCTACTGTATATGCGGCCTCATTTACAGATGAACCACACATTCCTCAAATTCTCCCAATAAACTTAAGTCGACCATTAGCCTCTCCTACTACAATCGTTACACGCTCATCCCATTTCATACTGCTTTGTAATATTACGCCTAGATATTTAATCAACATGACTATGTCAAGCAGCGCTCTACTGATGTTGTATCCGAACATTACGGGTTTGTTTTTCCTATTCATCTGCATGAACTTATATTTTTCTACATTCAGTGCTAGTTGCCATTCATCTCTCCAACTAGAAACTTTGTCTAAGCCATCTTGTACCCTCTTGCACTCACCAAACGACGACACTTTCACATACACCACAGCATTATCAGAAAACAGCAGCAGACTGCTGCCTACCTGTCCGCCAGATCATTTATGTGAACAGAAAATAACAGCGGTCCTATCACGCTTCCCTGGAGCACTCCTGCCGATACCCTTGTCTATGATGAGTAGTCGCCGTCGAGGTGAACATACTTGTTCTGCTACTTAACCCACCACGAGCTACTAACATATCTGGAAACCTATTTCGTATGCTTCTACCTTCGTCAACAGTCAGCAGTGTGGCATCATGTCAAATGCTTTACGGAAATCTTGGGATATGGAATGCACCTATTGGTCCTTCATCAATGGCTCACAGGATCTCATGTAAAAAAAGGTCAAGCTGAGTTTCGCAAGAGGGATGTTTTCTAAAACCGTGTTTATTTGTGGACAGAAGGTGTTCCCTCTCAAGGAACTTTATTATATTCGAACTGAGAATATGTTCAAGGATTCTGTAGCAAACTGATGTTAAAAATATTCGTCTGTAATTTTGCGGGTTCATTCTTTCACCCTTCTTATATACTGGAGTTGCCTGCGCTTTTATTCAGTCACTTGGGACTTTGCACTGGATAAATGAGAGCTAAGTAAGGGGACAATGCTGTAGAGTACTCTTTGTAAAACCGAATTTTGATTTGGATTAGGACTGGAGTTACACTAACTACTTTGTAAGTCTGTGTTGAAATGCTAGTTATATGCATATCCGAGCCCGTAAGGTGAGAATAGCCTGATCGAGACGGTCCCACCAATTATCGATTGGGCTTAAATTCTGGAGGTCTGGTGGCCAGTGGAGTACGTTAAACTCATCTTGGTGCTCCTCGAACCTCGCATGTACACTGCGAGCTATGTGACACGTTGCATTGTCCTGCTGGTAGATGCCATTGTGCTGAGGAGAAACAAACTGCATGCAGGGGTGGACTTTGTCCTCAAGAATTGATGCATACCTGTGTCGTTCCCTTGGGCCTTCCAAAATGAGACAGTCACCCAGGGAATGCTATGGAAGTATTCCTCAGATCCTAGCATCCCCTTCCCAGCCTGGACCAATCTGACAATCGTTGCAGAGCTGTGCATGACAATGGCAACTTGTCCGATGGAGCGTGATACATGATTCATCTGAAAAGGCTACCTGTCACCTTTCAGTGGACATTCAGTTGCGCCAATGGCGTACAAATTCCATCTTTCGTCGTTGATGAACAGCAGTCGTCATGGGTGCATGAAACATATGACTGCTGTGGAGGCCCATAAGCGGCGACGTGGGTTGGATGGTCATTGAGGAAACACCGTTGATAGATACCTGGTTAAACTGGGTGGTCTGCTGCTCAACAGATGCGCATATAATCACCTGTACACATCTCCACAGCTGCCTTTCGCCCCTGTCATCTATTACTTGAATAATGATAAAAAAACCAGTGGCTTTATTTGGTTAGGGCCTCTTTGCCACGCATGGCATACTTTAACCACATGTGACACAAGAACAGTTTAAAAACTTAAGTATTTCGGAAATGCTTCCACTCTTGGCTCGAAAGCCAATGATTAGGCCCTTTTGGCGCTCGAATAAATGGCTCCATTTTCGCATTAGGACAGTGACTGCATTGTTTTCCGCATCCCCCGGCAGGTTTTATATACCCTCCACTGCTAGTGTGGTAACTTGCCGTCTGTGAGGGGGTATTTCATGTTGGCGTCGAACATAGGTTATGGTCATATTAATGTAACTGGGCGGTCTAGATTATGCTCAAAAGGGGCAATTAATCACAGGAACATGCTACCCAAATCTACTGCCGAGATTACAGGAGTCTGTCAAAACGAACTGTCTCTTAAACCTGTTCAAGTGGATTTTCCAGTTCCACGACAATGTCCAAGCTCAGTATGCCCAGGAAACTATCACACTTGCTTCTTCTCTGCAATATCCGATTTTGTTTCACTGTCCTTATTGCAAAGGGATAAATTTATAAGTGAGTCTTGGAACCAGTAGAAGAACGTCATGACGAAACCAGACCACCGCAAAGTCGGTCGAAGCCGGCGAAGAGACTACGTGGTCAGCAGCTTCGCAACGGGGCACACCTGCCTGCAGGAGTATTGCAACCCAGTTACGAAAGCCGGAAGGTCACCGACACGTCCTAGACGATTCGGTACTGTACACTAACCGCTGTTAAACTGCGGAAATCAGCACGGCGGAACAGTATTTAACGGCGCTCGAATCAGTCTGTCGTCATCGAACAGCTGGACAGTGATGTGACGTCGAATCTGTGCTACTCTACGTCATGCCGATGACGCAGACAATTCTGCCACAGCCGGGACCCGAACCGTTGCGAGCCACCTAAAGCCTCTAAGAGCCGGGGGCAGCTCCGCGCTCTGCCGCAGTCTCGAAGGTACCCGGGAGCGTGACGCAGCCCCATGTACCCGCGGTCGCTGCCGCCAGCTGCACTCACTGTGGGCAGGAAACACGGCAACCTGCCGACGCAGCACGAGCCGCCTTGCAGTGGAGCGTGCAATCAACAGCCGGTGGCTTTCGCCTCTGGAGAGGCGCCGACATATTGTAATGATTGTAATCAAGCCTCAATAAATAAGTCATTATATCCATCATCCGGCCTTCTTCAGCAGCCCAAAATACTCCCTCAGCAGAGAATCCTATCGCACTATAAGCTATCAGAGCCATCCTGTTATTGCGTTCTCATGAAATGGCATCCAATGTCTTCTTCTTTCCTTGGATGAAGAACTTACCGCGTAGCAGACTAGAGGCAGAACGTTTCCCGGACATTGCAAAAACAGACATAATGTCTGAAACTTCCTGGCAGATTAAAACTGTGTGCCGGACCGAGACTCGAACTCGGGACCTTTGCCTTTCGTGGGCAAGTGCTCGACCAACTGAGCTACCCAAGCACGACTCACGCCCCCTCCTCACAGCTGTAAGTCCGCCAGTACCTCGTCTCCTACCTTCCAAACTTCACAGAAGCTCTCCTGCGAACCTTGCATAATTAAAGTTGCGAGGACGGGGCGTGAGTCGTGCTTGGGTAGCTCAGCTGGTTCGAGTCTCGGTCCTGCACACAGTTTTAATCTGCCAGGAAGTTTCATATCAGCGCACAGTCCGCTGTAGAGTGAAAATTTCATTCTGGAGACATAATTTCTGATGGAATAACCGCAATCACTGGTTTTTCTAATGTTATTTATAATCCACCTTGATTGCAAAAAATGTTTATTCACATGACCGGTTTCGGTTCCTCTAGAACCATCTTCAGACCTGTAAAGATAATGATACTAATTTACTAATTCACAAATGCAAAACTTTTTCATTCTATCCAATCAACATCAAATGTACCAGAACGTACCTGCAATTTCGGTTACACGAGTAACCCGTCCATACACAGCAAACTTCACATGCTACGTCACATAAAATTGGTTGACAGAATGCACGTCATTTATATTAATCATGACGCTATTACCGACAAGTGGCGTCTGGTACATTTGTTACATTACATATGCACATACTGTATTAAGAGCCGGCCGCGGTGGTCTAGCGGTTCTAGGCGCGCAGTCCGGAACCGCGCGACTGCTACGGTCGCAGGTTCGAATCCTGCGTCGGGCATGGATGTGTGTCATGTCCTTAGGTAAGCTAGGTTTAAGTAGTTCTAAGTTCTAGGGGACTGATGACCACAGCTGTTAAGTCCCATAGTGCTCAGAGCCATTTTTTGAACTGTATTAAGTAGATTTTTGTAATTTACTTTTATCTCTAAAACTACTTAATTAAAATCTGTAGATGTCAAGGTTAAAATCTGTGCTTGTGAATATTAAAATACACAATTAAATTATCATTATTATACCATCTAAAAACAAAGGGCGATTTTTATATCCATGGCGCTGGCGCAGACTTGTTTTCCTCCATGGTGTGCTTTCCTGGTTTCCTTCATTTCGGCGTTGTGGCGCGATCCAGCCAGTCGTCTGACGTCCATCGCCGTGGGCAAGAGGGCCGCACAGAAGGACCCCGTCAACGACGCCAGGCGCTGCACGCATCTTCCAGCTTCCCCACCATGCACCATCTCTCATCCCTCGGCCTGGACCTCCACACGCAACAGTTGTTAACTCAGTAAGTGGTCATAAAAATAGGCGCTATACTTAAACTCGCTTTGTTCGTTCAGGATTAAATCCGGATCTTTCTTTTTGTGGGTGTATATTTCAACTTCTTCCAAAATGTTAAGAAACCGTTCCTTATGAGCTCTATGTAGGATGTCTAAATTTCTACTGTCAAAACAAAACAGCGTTTGGGGCGCATATGACCGCCTTAAAGGACTCAGTCAAGAACATTGAACAAAATTTAGACATCCTGCATAGAGCTCATAAGGGACTGTTTATTAACATTTTGGAGAAATTGGAATATACGCCCACAAAAAGAAAGATCCGACTTTAATCCTCAAAAAAATGGTTCAAATGGCTCTGAGCACTATGGGACTTAACTTCTGAGGTCATCAGTCCCCTGGAACTTAGAACTACTTAAACCTAACTAACCTAAGGACATCACACACATCCATACCCGAACTTGCGACGTAGCGGTCGCGCGGTTCCAGACTGAAGCGCCTAGAACCGCTCGGCCACTCCGGCCTGCTATAATCCTCAACTAGCAAAGTGAGATAAATCATAACGCTTATTTTAGTATTTATGACGACTTACTGAGATAACAACTGTTGCGTGTGGAGGTCCTGGCCGAGGGATGAGTGATGGTGCATGGTGGGGAAGCTGGAAGATGCGTGCAGCGCCTGGCGTCGTTGACGGGGTCCTCTGCGCGGCCCTGTTGCCCACGGCGATGGACGTCAGACGACTGGGCGGATCGCACCACAACACCGAAATGGCGGAAACCACGAAAGCACACCATGGAGGAAAACAAGTCTGCACCAGCGCCATGGATATACAAATCGCCCTTTGTTTGTAGATCGTATAAAAATGATAATTTTTCTGTGTATTCACAGTAGCTTCTCAGTATATATACTCTCTTATGAAATCTGTTATTAACAACCAAACCCAATTCAAAAGTAATAGCAGTGTGCATAACTACAATACTAGGAGAAAGGATGATCTTCACTGTTCAAGATTAAATCTAACTTTGGCACAGAAAGGGGTGAATTATACTGGCACTAAAGTCTTTGGTCACTTACCAAATAGTATCAAAAGTCTGACAGATAACCAACAAGTATTTAAGAAGAAATTAAAAGAATTTCTGAATGACAACTCCTTCTACTCCATAGAGGAATTTTTAGATATAAATTAGGAGACGAGGTACTGGCAGAAGTAAAGCTGTGAGTACGGGCCGTGAGTCGTGCTTCGGTAGCTCAGCTGGTAGAGCACTTGCCCGCGAAAGGCAAAGGTCCCGAGTTCGAGTCTCGGTCGGGCACACAGTTTTAATCTGCCAGGAAGTTTCATATCAGCGCACACTCCGCTGCAGAGTGAAAATCTCATTCTGGAAACATCCCCCAGGCTGTGGCTAAGCCATGTCTCCGCAATATCCTTTCTTTCAGGAGTGCTGGTTCTGCAAGGTTCCCAGGAGAGCTTCTGTAAAGTTTGGAAGGTAGGAGACGAGGTACTGGCAGAAGTAAAGCTGTGAGTACCTGGCGTGAGTCGTGCTTCGGTAGCTCAGTTGGTAGAGCACTTGCCCGCGAAAGGCAAAGGTCCCGAGTTCGAGTCTCGGTCGGGCACACAGTTTTAATCTGCCAGGAAGTTTCATATCAGCGCACACTCCGCTGCAGAGTGAAAATCTCATTCTGGAAGAAAAAAAATATTTAAAAAATAAAAAAAAATAAAAAGAAAAAAGAAAAACAAAAAACACAAAAAATAAAGTTGTTATATTAACTTAAGTATGTTGTTAAATTAACCTAATTATGTCATGTATTAGAAAATTCGACTCGTTCCACATCATTACGAAATATCGTATTCATGATCCATGGAACTAGTATTAATCTAATCTAATCTAATCTAATTGACAAGCACAGATTTTAACCTTGACATCTACAGATTTTAATTAAGTATTTTTAGAGATAAAAATAAATTACAAAAATCTTCTTAATACAGTATGTGCATATGCAATATAACAAATGTACCTGACGCCACCTGCCGGTAATAGTTTTATAATTTATATAAATGACGTGCATTCTGCCAACCACTTTTATGTGACACAGCATGTGTAGTTTGCTGTGTATGGACGGGTTACTCCTGTAACAGAAATTGGAGGTACGTTCTGGTATATTTGATGTTGATTGGATAGGATGAAAAAGTTTTGCATTTGCGAAATAGTAAATTAGTATCATTATCGTTACAGATCTGAAGATGGTTCTAGAGGAACCGAAACTGGTCATCTGAATCAACATTTTTTTGCGATCAAGGCGGATTATAAATGACATTGGTTTCCTGGACAACCAAAATGCAGAATTCTACAACCACGGTCTCCGCCAAGTCATACATCGTTGGAAAAACTACATCGCATTGAAATGTAGAAAAGGACTAACACCATCAGCATGTTTCATGGTTTTTTGAGGCGATAATCAAGACGTTATAACTACTCCCTCATCCTGTCTGGATGCTTCCTCTGTGAAACCACTGAATGTCGCGACGCCAGAAAATCTTGTTCGCACATTTGTGAAGAAAAACAACACCTAATGATTAGTGAGTGTCATCAATATTATTTTCTGTGCTGACAGAACCACCGACTACAACCACCCCTAGAGGTGGATTCAATCTTCAGCCTGTAACAGAGCTACTTTTGGTGGTCATTCGTCTCCATATGAGCGATGATAACGTCTTCAACCGTTTTATATATGAATATGTTAACTACATTTTTAAAGTATTAGAACAATTGTTGATAAGCTGCAGACTGTCCCCTTGGTCCATCAGATAAATAGTTAACGTCTAATGATGTAAATAATTAATGAAACATTGTATCTTTCACGCTTTTAATACACCTCTTACTCTTGCTATTACCTCTTGTGCCGTCTATGATTCTCACGCTGTACGATATCCCACTCCCGCCTAGAGCTATTAATACGTCGAATATCACACACGCTCGAGCTACAGGCTCCCTTGTTTGGGAATGCTTCTACAGTGCTATCGGCAGCTGTCTACCTGTGCTCACCACGATTAGCGACTATCACAATCCAAAAATACAATATGAAAGGTATGTTGATTCATAGAAGGAGCTCTGTCATGTATAAGAGGGGAACAAGACGTTTCCGTACGAAGGCCCTACAGTCCAGAATCGGTATACCAATCAGGCAAAATCGCCGTGAGCATTGAGGCAATCATACTACCGAAGCACCAGGTTGAAGATACCCGTTTGCTAAAACACTGTGCTGTCTTTCCGCGTGAGGAAAGTCGTAATAGCCTGCTTCATATCCTCGTCCGACAGGATTCGTCGTCCATTCAAGGCCTTTCTCACGGGACCGAAGGCGTGATAATCGCATTGGGAGAGATCAGGACCCGTAACACAGATTAATCGATAACAGTAAAAACATGACGTGTGGTAACTGCAGGAATGTAGCCGCTGTGTGTTACGAGTTGATAATGTACTTATTCCACCAACAGTCATCTCAGGATATATTCGTTGTGTATTGGTTACTTACAACTCTGAGGCAAACGTAGTAGATAGCTTTTTACGCAGATACGTTCGTGTATATGATTAGCGGGCAGCATTTGGTCAGACAATCTGTGACGGGTAACAAAAGGTTTTCACGCTGTATCTGCAGGCAAATGCACTTTTCAGAATGTCTGCAGCTTCCTAGACTGAGGTAGTCTTCCATCAGGAACGACTCTTACTGTTAGTTGTCAGTTACACGCAATTCGTAACAACCTCCAATAGAAGTTCCTACCAAATGTCTCAAACCAAAGCCTTTCTCAGAAGAAGTCAATGTGTGTAACTTCAGGATTAGAGCTTAGGTCTCTCCTTTGTACATTAGCGATCACCTGCTGAAGAAAGAAGAGACTGTACAACAGAGTTCTTAGTTCTCCTGGAAATCATTATTAGGGCCTTCCCCGGCACGATGTCAATGATTCGTAGTCATTCTTCTTCAAGCTTTAAATTTCGATATTCATATTGTGACTGCGAGATAACCTTATACCCCACATTCCTCATATAAACTTTAGTTTTTTCAGGTTTTCCTCATCTCGATATTTCTAGGTAAGGAAACCAGTGTTAACCGTTTTCGTATCAATTATGCAATCACCTTGAACGTTTCTGTCATGTACATCGAAATTTCCCCCTTTTTTCCATAGAAAGTAAGTTATTTCTTTCCACAGAATAATGACGTCATTCTTCATGTGACTATCGGGTCGAATCTATAACTTCTAGTTTCTCCTCTAGGAATCCTGTTGTGGAAATTTAAAACTCTTATTACCTAAACGGCGTGTTAATTTTTTTATCTAACCTGCGGACTTCGTTGAATATATATTTCGAACATTTATTGCATATTTGAGCTTTTATAACTATTGCGCATTGTAATTTCATTTAAACATTGCAATAAACGTTGATGGTTTTGAAGCATACATTTAACACTTCATTGCAAAACAGTTTGTATCCCGCTCTCATCTTCTAGCTAGCCTTGGTTCATACTTGTACTACTCATATCGTGCTCAACAGCAATTTAGGGTTCTGCATTTCGAACACCACCAGATACGAAGGACCGGACACTTGTGCGAAAGAACGTGATGTCCTCTTCAGACCGACCTGTTTCCTCTCACTCTTGCGTCGCTCCACGTCATACAAAAGCCTTAACTCCGGCGACATTGTGGTTCACACAATACAAAGAAGAGGTTGACTAACAACATTTTTGCACTGTCTGTTATTTTGTTATACGGGGCAAACAAATGTACTTAACTATCACATACTGAAGAATGAGCACAAGAAGCTGTATCTGAAGATCTATTTGACGTACTGAAATAATATTTTGATGCTCAAATCGGAACGACTTGAGTCTGAAAGCTATCTCATAAATTATGATTGTAAGATCGATTTTTTAAGTTAATAGATAAAGCCTAGCAAGAAATTCGAGCTTATATCGTATTTTGATATTGTCTTCAAACTTTTCGTAGTCCTATCGCCGAAGGTGTTGTAGACAGAAAGATCAAATATAACCCACCTTTCATCAGATTTAATCTACTTCAAAAGTACTCACTCCACTTCAAAAATATTTGGAATGAAGTTTCATATCATACTCTTAGTTTGAAAGCTATTTGGCAAAAACTAAAAAAAGGGCGTAAAATCTTGCATTTTTTCCAAGATAGCGATGGATTACAAGATTATCATTTTTCACCAAATTTATTTCTGAAATCTTATTATCTGTAGGAATAAATGACTTTGTATCTTTTTATTAAAAGCTGTCACTGTTATGTTATTGTTGAAATAGAAAGAAAAGTCCAGTTGTGCTTCATGTCATGCATGGGAATGCACTTCTTGCACCGTTTCATACATGTTCTTGCAATGTCTTAACATTTTCCTGTTTTACTCTGTGTCAGCCTTTTTCGTAAAGCAGCATACATGCGGCACCAATTGCATTTTTAATTTCAATTAAAAACTGTATACTTATTAAAAATACTACTAGAATATTATAAAACTAATGCTAAGGAAATTTTATTTCATTTTTGTACTGTTGTGTTTCACAATTGTTCTGTTTCTACATGTAAGTTGCAAGTGCAATATGTAATGAATTTTTTAAAAAAGGCTGCATATATCTGGCAATAATTTATTTTTTTGTTGTAGACTCTTTTTCTTTTTCAAATAAATCTGATACAGATATTTTAATGTTGCAGGGCTAAAATGCATTCCTCCACCATCATCGGTATACTTTTGTGTGTTTCTGGTGCAGTTTTTAGCATGTCCATTCCAAGAAGGGAAAGACTCTGGCATAAATTCGCTACCTACAAATATCCACATTTGTCCTCTATGAGTCCATGGGACGGCCCCTCAGGAAGAGAACCAACTTGTGAAGAACTGAGAGCAATGTGGCGTTTCTCAAAACGCCAGTCACGCATCACAGAACTCACTAATGAGGTACCAATGTACAAAGATCCATTTGCTTATAACGTTTGGGAACCATATGGAGATACAAGGTCTCTAGGAAATGATATTCTGGATACCACAGGAAGAGAATATGTCTATGGCACAGTTGTTCATTATCCACAACATCGTCAGCCTTCTGAAGCTCGACAAAAGTACAGTCCCTATGATGAAGTAGTTAGGCTTCTTCATCGATCACCCTACATGAGCCCCTCACCAGTTTATGCGTCTGCTCACCAGCCATCTCCACGTTACAGTAGTTTTGAAGAATTAAAAAACATCATACGAGCAGAGAGAGCCCAAGAGCAGCAGCAGCAACAGCAGCAGCTGCAAGAACAACAACAACAACAACAAATGCCTGTCAGATCTCAGATAGTGGGAAGTGATTCTGACTATTACATCTCTGAGGACTCAGAATTTCCAAATGACGAATATCGTATCAGTAGCTATGAAAGTAGCGGTAACGTTCAGAACATAATGCCACCTATGATCTACGGAGTACCAAATGAAGCAATGTATTCAGACTCTCTGCCACCTAAGATGTACAGAGCTGAAGATCAGTTTTTAATGGGTTCTCAAACCAATGATCATATGTATAATGATCGTTCCCAGGAGTATATCGATGAAGTAAGTATGAAAAATAATTATAATTATTATCAGTAGCTTTTAGCCATTATTTATTATATTCCTAAATACTAATATTATGCTGCGTTTAGCCTCAGTTAAACGCTCCCAGCAAATATTAGAACTATGCTTTATACTTTCTCACTAACTGTATGTGACATGAAAGATGTTTATGATTTCGATACCTTGCATGTACATATTTAAAAGATCAATAATATATTCCAAGCAGTGTCCAAAAATGCTTTCATTGTGTTCATTGTGTAAAATAATACTTTTCTTTCTTTTCTTATGTATTGACCATCCCAATATTTTATATTAGTTGCTCTCAACCCAGCATCCATCTTCTGTCTTGGAATGGTGACCATTAACCCCACCCCTTCCTCCCATCCCCATCTAAAGTCCTAGTTTAACTCAGTCACAGTATCCCTTGTGCAAAATTTCTTCCATGTACAAACCACTGCCATACTCACATCTGCAAAACAGTAAACTTTTTTTAATACTAAACATACATTGTGATGTATTAAATTTACTATGTCCAAAAATACTTTTTTATGGTTTCAATGAGATCTTCCTAAGTTTCTAAAACAAAATCGTAAATGTCAGTACCAAAATCGTATCTGTAAAATTTGACATCTTAAACAGATCAGAATTAGTAGGTAAATTGTGAATACGCTAATAACAATGTATTGATGGGAGACTTTTAGAAATAATGCATACGTCAGACTTTAAATAATACCTGACAGAGACATATTATTTTATTAATAAACTACTGACCATTATAATCCATTAAATTTCGGGCATGCAGCCGGGCAAATAAAATTTCTTGCACTGATATTTCGGCCGCGTTTAGCCTCAGTTAAACGCTCTTAGCAAATATTACGAGGGTCATTCAATAATTAAAGGGATAAATTGGTCTGGAGAAAAAAGCATTTATTCTTACAAAACAATACTTTTTCTACTTTTCAACATAAACCCCTAGAACATTTATGCACTTCTTCAAACGGGTTACAAGTTTCTGTTTTAATCCCAGCTGCAAAGAACTCTTTATCTTGATGTTTGAACTAATTTCCCACAAACTTTTTCATGTCCTCGTCGTCCTGGAACCTCTTCCTGCGTAATGCCTCCTTCAGTGCACCAAACGAATGGAAATCACTAAATGCTAAATCAGGACTGTAAGAAGTATGAGGCAGTACTTCCCAGCCCATTTTGTCAATGGTTTCACGGGTCAGTTGAGCAATATGAGGACGTGCATTGTCTTGCTGGGGAATCACACCTCACCTCTGAGATCCACGACGCCTCTCTCTCATGGTTGGCTTCACCTTTTTCAAAAGCAAATCCGATTAGTATTGGCTGTTCATTTTACACTGCTCTTCGAAATAAGAATAAAAAATGGAGCTTCAGCATCCCAAAACACCGTCAACATGACTTTTCCTGATGATACTTGGGTTTTGAATTTTTTCTTGTGCTCCCACTTCATACTTTGTCTTTTTGATTCTGGCTCATAATAGTGAACCCAAGTTTCATCGCAAGTTAAAATTTTGTTGAGGAAGTGCTCACCTTCTCTTTCATAACGTTCCTTTAACTCTGTGCACACTAAACTTGTTTCCTTCTGTAGCAGCGTCAACTCCTTTGGGACCCATCTTGCACACGTTTTGCTGTACCTCAGCTTGTTGCAGATAATGTTATGAATTGTACCTATACTAACGTGAACCTTATAAACTATCATTTCCACAGTCACACGGCGGTCTTCACGGATAATATCATCAATTCGACTTTCAAGTGAGGGAGTTGAAACTGCAACTGGTCATCCAGAACGGTGTTCGTCAGTCACTGAGTCGCTACCATTTTTGAATTGTCTACCAACTTGTAAAAATTTGCAGGATTCGTACAACCTTCACCATAAACTGGAGTCTAGCCTTCAGCACGTAAAAAACGAATGACAGAACATTGTTCAACTAATTTGGATGTTTCAGTTTGAAATATATTTTTGAGGTTATAAACAAAAGAAGGTTGATACATCAGGTGATCAGGCCTCATCCCAGTGATGACAACTTAAAGCCAAAAAAGTACCAAACTTGCCCTACTAACAGTTTCGCCCCTAATCAGTTTGTCTCTTTAATTATTGAATGACCCTCGTAGAACTATGCTTTGTACTTTCTAACTAACTGTATATGGCATGAAAGATGTTTAAGATTTCGATACCTTACATGTACACTGTTAAAAGATCAGTAACATATTCCATTGTGATCATGAGTAAAATAACACTTTTTTTCTTTTGTTATGTACTGACCACACCCCCAATATTTTATATCAATTGTTCTCAACCTCTTACAACCTAGCGTCCATCTTCTGCCTTGGAATGGTGACCATTAACCCCATTTTATTTGCACTGCTCCATGCCCAAAATTTTATGGACTATTGATTACGCCACGAGAAGTTGAAATGTATTGACCATTATAATTGCAACACGACACAGGAGGCATGCAAGTGTTGTCAGATTGTCATCAAGTCTACTAAATACGAGTACACGGTATGTAAATGGTTAGCATTAGTAGTGGAACAAGGTCAGCATCACTCTACTCTCCAGTGTTGCCGATGTATCCAAGACGGCGGCGATGATGTCATGCAAGATGGCGGCCTGTAGACTTGGCAACACCGCATAACGTCATCCAAGATGGCTGCTTTTGGCGGGACAGTTCCAAACCCCTCCCCTCCCCCGGAAAATGGCAGGAAGTTAAAATTCCAACAACACACTGCGTCTACCTCCACTAACCTAGGAATATGGGGAGAAAGCAGGTCACTTCGGCTACCTGATAGCATCTCTTAATATGAATTGGTCGGAAAAGGACTCAGCCTATGCTGGATAGTAAGGACATAAGTCTCTATTTTGCAGGCAGTCTTGATTTAAACAATTTGAGGCAGTACCGCCATCCACTGTGTCCGCCACAAGGTCTGGAGTCAAACTGACCTAGTACACAGTACTGCCACCAGAGGGCACTGTTGTCCCTCCTGTGATGTAATCCAATATGGTGGCCTGGAGGGAAAAATGGCAAGGAAAATGACTCAGCCTGCACTGGGCTGCTGGAGAGAGGAAGGAGTGCACTTCATTCATTTTGGAACAATTTATTTAGGGACGGATTCCACGTAGTTCATTTATTACACTGAAAAAAATCACTTGCTCTGATGTGCTTGGGGTCGTAATACACAGTCTGCAGACCTGCAAACTACTCGTGAATAATGCAGTACACTGATGTACAGACATGCAAACAACTTGTAAACTACTGAAATAATACAGCACACAGCATACAGACCTGTAAACTACACGTAAATCACCGAAATAGTTCAGTACACCAAAGTGCAGACACGAAATCAACTTGTAAATTATCAAAATAAAGGATGTAAAACGCTCTGCAGACACGCTAACTACTCGTAAACTGTAAAAATAACGCATAGCAGAGCCTACCGACCTGCTCGCAAAATAATGCAACAGACACACAAATAATTCTTCAAAAAAAAAGGCTCCAAAAGATCGCACACACCGTCCGCTGCCCCTTGTCTACTGCACTGCACAGGACGCTATCACACACGCTCCCAAAAGTCGCGATGCACCGGCAGTCCGAACAAAGTGACGACGAAGCCGTCAGCTGCTGAGCCACGCAAAGGTACCCATTTACGTCCCCCAAGCATGAGGCGGTGGCATCCCTTTCATACTTGACCCCTCAGAAATTCCGCTCGAAATACGTGTTCACCTAGGCACCATTGCTAACGTGACAGGATGGGAGCGAAGACCTAATTGCAGAGTGACCCACCCTCGAAGATGCTGCATAAATCTGTTCCACTGCTTTCCAGAATAGCACACACTGCTTTCTCTCCCTTGTGATCATACCGGGCCACTTGAGCTGCGTCTAGCTGTGCACGCAAGCTTACCTGCCCAGCGTGGCTCACTCATCGCCGTGAAATGCAAGCACGTAGCTACAAACCATCGCAATGCATCTAAAAAAGTTTCCAATGTCATACTGATGTCATGTGGCTGTCTAAAATAAGGAAAAAGTCGACCTCTCGGAAATTGTATAGTGTCCCAGATATAGTTAATGCTCGCTTTTGCAGGTGATTTTGTGATGTCTCAGCCTGTTTCCATGGAAATTGTCCAATGCATTCTTCCTTGCGGTCCTAACATGTCACTCTGTCCATCACATCTTACCCTTCCTGCTTTCAACACACACAAAAGGTCTCACCGCTATGTAGAGACTCCTCTATCCCAGCACAAAGGATGTCTTGTGAATGAATGGAGCATTATGATAGGCTCTTATCGAAATTACCCGCCGAATTACTTATGCCGCCACTGTGGAAGCATCGTCCACCTTTCTTTTCTTTCTGCAGACGAGACTTTCAGTGGAAAAAAACTATTTTACACAGTTTGCCATACTGCACCGACAATTAAACATTACAATGTGACCTACAGATCGTCAAATATGGAAAGACTCTTACTCAATTACACTGCTCTCCCTCTGAGGACACGAGCTTGAATATTAGAGAATGAAACCGATCTCCAACCCAGCAATATATCACTGTGTACCGCATCGATGTAGTAAACATACAATTCGTATCCTGCACCATACAAAATCACCACTTTTACATCATTCGTACATATACCATGAAGACAGACAGCATAAGCACATGCACCATAGATATACTCACAGCACTAGATATTTCCCACAAGGTTGGGCGGTCATCTACTCACAATGCTTGACCAGAGCGCCCTCAGTGGCTCAAAGTCACTCTCAGAACTGTTGTGCAAAAAACAGGATTGCTTCCCTTCGGCACAAATGCATTACTGTTTCTGGTCTGGACCTGCTTCCTTCCTTTCTTTTCTACTCACATCTCCAGACTCTGGGATTACAAGAACATAATTGTAATTTCGCATGGTTGGCTACAAAATCATACTATTTTAGCGGTGTTTCTCTATATCAAGCACATAGCAATATTGCTTGCATTGCAGTTTCGCTCGTGCAACATAATTCCAAAGATATAGACAGGAAATTATTTCTCTAGAAAGTAGAAACCCGAAACTTTAGCGAGGTGGAGCATGCTGTAAACCATTGAGTAACCAGAAAGTTATCCCATCTGCAAAGACCCGTATGTCAAAACACGAAAAAAGAAAATAGAGGAAACTGATATTTCCACTCACGAATACCAATGTCTGTGATATAACAGATTCCAAATCATTCCTATAATTTACAAAGTCAGCTAAGGTGTGTCTCATTTCTAGAGAACCAGCAAACATGTCCTTCACCTGCTAGATGCACTCACCACAATCGATGTTCTACAACCAAATAAAGACGGTTAACGTGAAGAAGCAGTCAATCTGACAACTTACATTGGGAAGGAATTATGGTCCAGTGCAAACACACATACATACTGAATCTTTTCAAATTTCCACATGATCACGAAAGCTCCCAACACATAATAAGTATTAGTTTGCTATTTGGCAGTCTAGGTGACGACATGGTTAACTCAGCTACATTCCTACACTCCCAAAAGACCTTTCCATTTGGATAGCTCCAGCTATTACCGTAGAACGTGCATCATTCCCACCACAGGCCACCAGCTCTACACGCCAAGCACCCCTAGACACAAACGTCCTAGGAAAACTGGTCACATATAGATTTGATCGCTATGCTTACAATTGAATGTTACGATTGCAGTCTCCATTAAACGACATTCGACAATCAGCAAAGTATCATAAATACACCCTGCTGACGCCTGTGACCCTGCAAATAGAAATATCTGTACCATCCTTATGACTTGACATATTCTTCCATTTGCCATCACAGTATTCCACATCAATTCCATTCCTTCCTTACGACTGCACATAGTCATTTCCTTTGCACATGTTGGAGCACAAAAACATACGTTTATGCCTGATGCTCAAGGTGAACCTATCACACATCCACTACTACTAACAAGGGAACCTCCCCATCGCACCCCCCTCAGATTTAGTTATGAGTTGGCGCAGTGGATAGGCCTTGAAAAACTGAACACAGATCAATCGAGAAAACAGAAAGAAGTTGTGTGGAACTATGAAAAAATAAGCAAAATATACAAACTGAGTAGTCCATGCGCAAGATAGGCAACATCAAGGTAAATGTGAGCTTAGTAGTGCCGTGGTCCGTGGTTAGCGTGAGCAGCTGCGGAGCGAGAGGTCCTTGGTTCAAGTATTCCCTCGTGTGAAAATTTTATTTTCGCAAAGTTATGATCTGTCCGTTCGTTCCTTGACGTCTCTGATCACTGTAATAAGTTTAGTGTCTGTGTTTTGCGACCACACCGCAAAACCATGTGATTTGCAGACGAAAGGACGTGCCTCTCCAATGGGAACCGAAAACATTTTATCGCAAGGTCATAGGTCAACCGATTCCTCCACAGGAAATCACGTCTGATATATTCTATACGACACTGGTGACGGTATGTGCTCCACATGACAGGAATATGTTGTCGACCCACTTAACTTGTACACTTGGCGAATGGGTAAAAAGATTCTTCTACCTTGCCCGATTTAGGTTTTCTTGTGGATGTGATAATCACTCCCAAAAAAGCGATGAAAACATAAGAGTATGTCACATAAACCGAAAATAAAAAAATCAAAGTTTTCACTCGAGGGAAGACTTGAATCAAGGACCTCTCGTTCGGCAGCTGCTCACGCTAACCACGGGACCACTGCACTACTGAGTTCACATGCTCCTTGATATTGGCTATCTTGCACATGGACTACTCAGTTTGTATATTTTGCTTATTTTTTCATAGTTCCACACAACTTCTTTCTGTTTTCTCGATTGATCTGTGTTCAGTTTTTCAAGGCCAATCCACTGTGCCATTTTATAACTAAATCTGAGGGGGGTCCGATGGGGCGGTTCCCTTGTAAGTATAATACTTCGTTAATAACCGATACTAAGTCTAGGGGACTGATGACCTCAGATGTTAAGTCCCTTAGTGCTTAGAGCCATTTCAACCACTTTTTTGTGAATAAATCATCTGTAACTTCAATAACGAATAACTTAGAACTACGTAAACCTAAATAATCTAAGGACATCACACACATCCATGCCCGAGGCAGGATTCGAACCTGTGACCGTAGCGGTCGCGCGGTTCCAGACTGTAGCGCCTAGAACCACGCGGCCACACCAGCCGGCAGGTTTAAGTAGATCTAAGTTCTAGGGGACTGATGACCTCAGATGTTAAGTCCCATTGTGCTCAGAGACAGCTCAGTTTATGTGATCGCTCTAAGCTTGTTGATACCAGTGCCTACCGATTTTAATTGTATAATACAGCACTGAGGATGGTCACTAAGTGACCGAAAATCGATTGTGCGGATAATAAAACAAAAAAATACGACCAATGCTGATTCTCCTTCCAATTCTAATTCTAGCTACCACTCTGTCTTAGAAAGAGAGGCGTAATCGTCTTACAAACCGCCAGATGTTAAGAAACCCGATCGCAACAACTACTGTATGTTACTGTCACAAGCTGTTTTGGTTCTACAGGTGCACACATGTATCCATGTTAAAAGCTATACTGGCTTTATAAATCGAGGTATGGCATTACCTACGAATTACGTATTTCTTCCAAACACCACGACACTGAATATAGACGGTGATCGTAGGAGTGTATATTATCAGACCAGCAGTGCAGTTGCACGTCGCCGAAGGTGCACCCTTGTAATAAAATTACCGAATTTTGAAAATGATTCGGATAAGGAGCATGGTACAAAACCGGTATTTGCAACTCCCTCATGACACCGCTAGATATTTCTCCAGTATTTGTAACACATTCTGTCTCGATTCCATGTCAGAGGTTCTGCGATATATCCACTGAGGTTGTAAGAAATGTACACTAGCTTTTCAGCTCTCTAGTGCTATGCTTTCGGTAGAAATGACGTCTATGATTTGGAATCGAGTATTTCCATTCAACCACATACCTGAATTGTATCTGATGGAGAAGTCCTTTAATGATTACAGCCACAAGTGAATCATATTTCTAGCCTCCCATTCTCGAAACAAGTCACCTTTCTCGAACCTATCTGCTACAGTAAAATACCAACGTGGTTTTAAGTAGTCCCTATGCGTGTTGCCTGCCATTTCTGAAGCTTTGTGCAAGTGATTACTCCAATTTAAGTCAGAACTGAATAGAAGTTGGAGAGAGCCATATGCACCTGTGTAGAACCAGAGCTGCATTAGTTAGTGCGACAGGACTATGTTTTGACCATTCGGTGGAAATGGAAACAAGTTGTCATAGCTCTGTCAACAGTTGGAGAGAGCCATATCCACCACCTTGCATCTTGGGCATAAAATCGAGACTTCAGTTTCATAACTAAATTAGCGATAGGTGTTTGTGAGACACTACAAGCGTCATGTGCACATCTGCTTGACAGATGTGCTGTTTACAGAGTGGTAATTTAATGACTTGTAACTTCATATGTCAGACGCCGCTGCTATGCATTTAACTGTTTCCTTGTAAGAGGTATTCTCCATTACTAACGATCATTTTATATAGGACTGATGTGGGCATAGTACAATTTCTGAACCATGATTGGATGTAAACAGTGGATGCTATACATCTCTGGAAAGCTGTATTGTGCATGTATCACACAGAGCCACTGTTTTAAGGAAGAGCATTTTTTCGTTTTACATTTTGTTACCATAGTTTGTCACAGAGAAACCTGCAGAAGGATGTATGTCATGCGCTGGAAATATATTTGTTACACTGGAATATTAATAGCGCTTAATAGTGGAAACGAATGATAGGTCGGAAACATAAGCTATCTAACATTATAGCCCCTGCATGTGTTTATGACATATCTTATCAATACCCTCCTGGTACTGATCCCAGACACTAGAACAATACCTTAAATTGTTAGCGTAGTTGATTTATGTATAATGTTTTTTCCAACTCCAGCTGTCTGGAGCTCCATCATGCATAAAAATCACCCGTTCCTTGTTCATCTTAACTGTCTGCTATTACATCACAACACTTTCAAATGTGTTACTATGCATCGATAAGGAGTGCTAACCTTCTCGACATGGGCGCATCTGGAGAAATTTTGTGCACTTGGATGGGCGAGGACTCGGCAAACTCCATTCATTCACAATACGTGGAATGTAGCAGTCTACTTCTGGTCGGCTGCAGATTAAATCGGTAACGGTGATGCAGGACGCGCTGGTCAAAGACAGTGCGAGGGGGTTTTTCAGTGTCTAATTTTATCCTAAGACTGCGAGAATGCTCTGTGACTCCCATGTGCATAGAGATAGATCGTAAATTAAGTACAATGCTCCAGGTGTTAGAAATACGTAGAGCACTGTGTGACATACTTTGATGATGCATGTGTTCGAGAATTAACAATGAATGCATGTACTGCACAGTTATCTGTCTACATTCGCAATAATACTCGCAAGGTAGAGAAGGGGCGGTTTAGCTATGATACTGAAATTGGGGAAACATGGTGTCGCATCATCGGTCAGTGTTGAAATTACTATAAAATTGCTAAAACTGTTCGCATTATCAACTGTGATGCTTATTATTACAGTACATCGATGGTGTCTTTTACATCCCATCTGTCCACTGGTATTCTGTTGGTTACCACAGGACTGACATCGGTTGTTTGAGTTGGAGAAAGAGTTTCGGTCGAGGGGCAATACCTTCTGTGGGTGGCTAGCAGCGTAACAGTGATCGCGTACACGACTGCAAAATGAGGAATCAGTCGAAATGGAATGCAGAGCCGTAAGCTATTCCATCACTGTGACAGATGAGTTTGAATGTAGAGGTTGTCAATCACCTTTGGACTGTAGTTTGGTAACTCTCCACAATACCGCCAAGCTCTTCCAGTTTCTTTAATATTATTTAAAATCATCAAGTGTGTGTGATGTGTTATGGTTGCAGCAGTAACAACATGACTATACCGTACGACATCTAATTTTCTGTGAGAAACAATGGTTCAGAACGTGTTAATGTCAATTTAGAACCTGACACAGACCTCGAAGTCGTGGCGGAAAAAAAAACAAAATGTATGGCAGTGTACAAGGCGTGTTACAGCAGAAAAAGCAATGTTTCAAACAACGATATAGCCTCACAGGGAGAGTCTCTTCGACTTATAGTATAGTTTGTAGGCTACGGTCATCCTTGTAAGTACAGGTGACGAAACTTTATACTGGTCTGTGCAGTGGATCAATACCTGTATATTCAATAGGATTGTCATATGTGCTCAATACCGGCACGCAGATGATACTTGTTTTCGATGTATGAGAGGAGGGAGATGCGGTAAACATCTTATCTCGAGTTCTACATCGGATGAAGTTAGTGGAGCTTCTATAGTTTGTAATTTTTCTCTGTTGGATAGTACAGAATAATGAAGATAACAATGTTGGACTGACAGACCTGAATGGGCCCTGGGAGATGCAGATCTGCTTCGGACTGTAGCATCTGTATGTAGTTTGGAGATGCATCAGAATGCAGTAGGAAAATCGTCATCCTTCTTCCAGTTCCTGTACTGTCATTTATACTATCTAGTGCTGCAGGAGCAGGCTTCGTTTGGCACTGACCTTACATGTTGTACTCTGTTGGCAGGGCTACGACAACTTGTTACCATTTCTATCGAATGCTCAAAACATGGTCCTGTCGCACTAACTCATGTCAGTCTGTTTCTACACGGGTTGCAGAAGCTGGTGGATATGGCTCTCTCCGACTTCTATTCAGTTCCGAATTAAATTGAAACAATCACAAGCTGCAGCAATGGTAGCAGCTGCAAGATGCGTAGGGACTACCTATAACCAAGTTGGTATTTCACTGTAACAGGTAGGTTCAAGAAAGGCGACTCGTTTCGAGATAAGAGAGGCTAGAAATATGATTCACTTGTGGCTGTAATCATGAAAGGACTTCTCCATCAGATACGACGCAGGTATGTGGTTGAATGGAAAGACTCGATTCCAAATCATAGACATCATTTCTAACGAAAGCGTCGCGCTAGAGATCTGAAAAGCTAGTGTACATTTCTTACAACCTCAATCAGTAGACCATCTACAACTGTTTGTGATGCTTCTCATTCAACCATCACCTATAACTCAGTGGATATATCGCAGAAACTTTGATATGGCATCGAGACAGAATGTGTTACAAATACTGGAGAAATATATAGTGGTGTCATGGTGGAGTTGCAAATACTGGTTTCATACCACGCTCCTTAGGAGACTCACTTTCAAAATTGTGTCTAGGGGTGCTTGACGTGCAGCAGCTGTGGTCTGTGACAGGAATGATTCACATTTTCCATTAACAGCTGGAGCTGTCCAAATGGAAAAGTCTGTTGGGAGTGTAGGAATGTAGTTGAGTTAACCGTGTCGTTGCCTAGACTGCCGAATAGCTAACTAATACTTAGTATGTGTTGGGCAGCTTTCGTGATGGTGCGAAAATTTGAAAAGATTCAATAAGGATGTGTGTTTGCGCTTGACCGTTATTCCCTCCCAGTGTAAATTGTGAGACTGAGTGCTTCTTCACATTTCCCATCTTTATTTGTTATTTGGTTGAGAGAACATCGATTGTGGTGTGTGTATCTAGCAGGTGAATGACATGTTTGCTGGTTCTCTAGACATGAGGAACACCTTAACTGATCTTTTAAATTACATGGGTTATTTGGGATCTGTTACATCACTAACATTGGTATTTGTAAGTGGAAATATCAGTTTCCTCTATTTTCTTTTTTCGAGTTTTCACATAAAGGTCTTCGCAGTAGGGCTAAGTTTCTGGTTACTCAATGGTTTACAGCACGCTCCACCTTGCTATACTGCTATGGAAGTGACATTGCTATGTGCTTGATATCTAGAAGTACCGCGAAAATGGTATGATATTCCAGAAAACCATGCGAAATTATGTATGTTCTTGTAATCCCAGAGTCTACAGATGTGTGTAGAAAGGCAAGGAAGCAAGCAGGTCTGGACCAGAAACAGTAACGCGTTTGTGCCAAGGGGTAATGAGCCCGTATATTCACAACAGTTCTGAGACTGACTTCAATCCAGTGAGGGCACTCTGGTCATGCGTTGGGAGAGGATAACCATCTGACCTTCTGGGAAATACCTTGTGCCATGAGTATACCTATGGTGGTTATGCTGTCTGTCTTCGCTGTATATGTATGAATGATGTAAAAGGAGTGATTTCGTTTGGCGCAGGACACGAATTGTATGTTCACTACGTTTACATGGTATGCAGTGATATATTGCTGGGTTGGAGATCGGTTTCACGCTCTAATATTCAATCTTCTGCCTGTTTGAGAAAGCAGTGTAATTGAGTAAGAGTCTTTCCATATTTGACGATCTGTATGTCACTTTGTAAGGTTTAATTGTCGATGCAATATGGCGATCTGTGTAAAATAGTTTGTTCCGCTGAAAGTCTCATCTGCAGAAAGAAAGAAAAAGCGGACGGTGCTTCCACACTGGCGACATCAGTAATTCACTGGTTAAATTCCATTAGAGCCCATCACAGTGCTCCATTCATTCAAAAGGCGTCTTTTGTTTTGTGGTATAGGAGTCTCTACATAGCGATGAGAACATTTGCATGTGTTGGAAGCAGGAAGGGTAAGATGTAATGGACAGAGTGCCACATTAGGACCACAAGGAAAAATGAATTTGATGTTATTTTGTGCAATTTTCGTAAATAGGTTCTGTTAGGGTAAGAGTTTCCAATGAGACAGGCTGAGTCATCACGAAAGCTCCTGCAAAAGCGAGCATTAACTACTTCTGAGACACTATACAATTTCAGAGAAGTTGACTTGGTCCTTATTTTACATAGCCACGTGACATCAGTATGACATTGAGAAACTATTTAGAGGCGCTTGATATGGTGTGTAGGTATGAGTGCGCATTTCTTGGTGATGCATCAGCCACGTTGGCCTGGTAGGTATGCGTGCACAGCTAGACACAGCTCGAATGTCCCATTAGGATCGTGAGGAAGAGAAAGCAGCCTGTACTATTCTGGGAAGCAATGGAACAGATTTCTGCAGTGTCTGCGAGGGTGAGTCGCTCTGCAATTAGTTCTTCGCTCCCATCTAGTTGCGTCAGCAACGATGCCTAGGTGAGCATGTATTTTGAGAGGAATTTCTCCGGTGTCAAATATGAAAAGGATGCCACCGCCTCATTGCTTGCGGGACCTGAATAAGCACCTGCCCATGGCTCGGCAGCTGACGTCCACGTCGCCACTTTGTTCGGGCTGCCGGTACATCCCGACTTCTGGGATCATGTTCGGTAGCGTCCTGAGTGATACAGTGGACAGGGGGTGACGGACGCTGCGTGGGTGCATTGGAGCTTTTTTTGTGAGTTATGTGCGTGTCTGTAGCATTATTTTGCGAGCAGGTCTGTAGACTCTGTTATGTGTTATTTGGACAGTTTACAAGTAGTGAGCGTGTCTGCAGAGAGTTTTACATCTGTTATTTTGATAATTTACGAGTTGATTTCGTGTCTGCACTTCGGTGTACTTAATTATTTCGGTGAATTACGAGTAGTTTACAGATCTGTATGCTGTGTGCTGCATTATTTCAGTAATTTACGAGTTGTTTGCATGTCTGTACATCAGTGTACTGCATTATTTATGAGCAGTTTGCAGGTCTGCAGAATGCGTATTGTGATCCCAAGCACATCAGAGCGAGTGTTTTGTATCAGTGTAATAAATGAACTACGTGAAATCCGTCCCTAAATAAACTGTTCCAAAATAAGTAAAGTACACTCTTTCCTCTCTCGAGCAACCCAGAGGAGGCTGAGTCCTTTTCCCGCCATTTTTCCCTGCCAGACCGCCATCTAGGATTACGTCACGGGAGCAGCGATGGGGCCCTCTGATGGCTCTACTGTGTACTAGGTCAGTTGGACTCTGAACCTCTTGGTCAACACACTTGATGGCAGTGCTGCCTCTAATTGTTTAAATAAACACTGCATGCAAAATAAAGCCTTACATGCATCCTACCCAGCACAGGCTGGGTCCTTTCCTGCCGATTCCTAGGAAGATGTGGCCATCGGATGACTTAGGTTAGTGGGGGTAGCCTAAGTGACCTATATTCCCGCCATTTTCCTAGGTTATTGGAGGTAAATACAGTGTGTTACATTGTCCAGCTGGAATTTGAACTTCCCACCATTTGCTGGGGGAGGGGAGGGAGTGTGGAAATTCCCCACCAAAAGCCGCCATCTTGGATTATGGTATTCACGTCATCAAGTGACGTCACGGCCGCCATCTTGGATGACGTCATACGCTGTTGCCAAGTCTACAAGCCGCCATCTTGGATGATGTCATCTTGGATGCATCTGGCAATAATGGAGAGTGGGGTGACATGGCCTTGTTCCATTACTAGCACTCCGGCACAACCATAGAAAGCAGGAAGGAACAACATCACTCCACACTCTGTAAATAAGAAAAGAGTACACAGTAGGTTTTTTAGTCAGAAATACCATATAGTACTAGTTGTTTTTGAGAAGGTCGTTTTCTTTCTTGTGTAAGAAGGAGAAATGTTTACCAGCATATGTCAGAAACCGAAAGGCAGGATTGAGACTGTCGTTTAACTTTCCTCATTCCTCGCTTTAGTGGGGATCCTACGACTGTCATGCGAATATTGAATTGATGAGTTCAGGAGGGCCGTACCCATCATCATGCAAGATGTCAGCGGCCTCGCGTCACTTGCGCCAAAGCAGACAGATATATTGACAGATATGTTGCTCTTTCGAACGTGCCACGCCACATTCCTTGAATAACGAAATGGACAAGACAAGTGTCCACATGGACAGTGCGACATCTTCTGAAGCACTGCAGACTGTCAGCAGGGCGATCAGTTTTCGCCAAGAGAGAGAGGGGCGTCAGCAGCGGTGCACCCAACGTCACCAGCTGACCCACAAGTGGCACCATGTCGCCTTTTCTGTCAATTCCCGTTTCTTCATCGTGATGGACGTATCCACTTGTGAAGGCTCGAACGTTGCTCGACTGCATTCGTCATCATCATACGAGTTCAGCACCTGATGTAATGGTTATAGATGTCCTTGGGTACACAACACCAGTAACTCTGGTCCGGATTACCAGTAATTTGGACAGCAGGCGTTAAATTTTTTACATGTTAAGGCCGGTGGCTGTGCCCTACCTTCCAACAAGATAACGCAAGATTGCTTGTTGTACGTGCTGTCCTGATCTACCTCGATGCAAAGTGTGTTCGACTGTTGACCTGGCCAACACGTTCGTCATATCTCTCGCCAACATTTGGCCATGCATTGCCCCAAGAGCTCGCACACCACTGCTGGTCAGCCACTCCGTTTGATGAAATCTAGCGCAGGGGTAAAGCAGCAATGAGTAACGTACCAGTATCTGGCATCAAAGCCAAAGTTAACTGGATGCCCAGCTGGGCTACAGCTGAATTTGCTGCCAGAGGTGGCATCTTTGTGTAGTATATTTCACATCCTGTATACCCAAATTAGCTACACATTTAATTTCTTTATTTGCTAGCCTTCCTGGTGTTGCAAATTTAATGTCCAGAAGCGTAATAATAAGAATAATCTTATGTATCTGTGTTAGTTTGCGCCTCATGGTCAGATGCCAGTTTCGCCATATCTGGTTCCATTTTCGTCAATCGGAATCTCGTTTCGCCTCTTCCATATATCTGAACGTTCTGTCTTACTTTTACCAGGAGGTGCTGAATGATGCTGAAGTTTCTTTCTCAGTTAGTAGATGGAAAAGCTTCCTGACACAGAGAAGGAGAGAAGTTCTTCACTGTCAACTGGAAAAATTTCCAGCAAAGTTGCTTAAAACTACTATATTTGAATACATTTTCACATTCATATGTATTTCTAAAGCTTATAGTAGTAATTGAAATCACATTTTAAGCTATCATATTGGATTCAGATGTCATGTATGATCCAATATTCAGGAAGTTAAGTTCATCGGTATTTTTATGTTAGTAGCGTAAAGAAGAATCATAATAGCAAACATAGAAACCCCCACTCCCGCACACAGTTTCGTTAACATGCCTCCACCACCTCCCGCTGCCACCCATTTTCTTCCATCGTCCACCACTTCCTTAAGAAGTGAATTAATAACATCCCACAGCCACACTTTAACAAACGCATCACTAAAAATTTCCAAGAGAAAGAAGAGTTTTAGCTACTGACCTTCTACCTCATTTTCTTGCATTTACTGATATCGGATACTGTGTTAAGTTTGAAATTCATTTTATGTAGTAATTTTTTTAGAAATATAAGACATTTATTAATTCAACCATGGACGAAAACTACTTTCAGTTATTCTCATCCGTGTGCAACCTTAGCTCAGACTGGAGCACATGTACTCTCAATAAACTATTACGTGAGCTATCTGGTGACACAAACAATTATAAGTATAATTCTTACTTTAAGGAAAACCTAAAGCAGAGAAGAATTTTGATCCGCAGGATTGGTTTGTTGTGTAGTTTATTTCTGGCGATTATGACAGTGCTATAAGCTTTCCATCTCGAATGTGGTTAAAATATTTAAAACAGACACAACACTCAAATTAATTAGTAAGAAATATCTACTTCCTCATACTCATATACGCCATCATCCTCAAGCACACAAATAAATAAAGAATCTGATAACGTAGCACAGAAAAATTTTGTTGACACGTCTCTTACATATAAGGCAATGACGATGATGATAATGATGTGTGTCTTTGTGAGCGTGATTTCGCTGTCATTAGGAACAACTCTAAATTATCCATGGACGAGTGTATGATGAAATGTTGAACATTCTGTTGGATTAAAATCCCTTATAACACACACAGATCCAAAACATTTTATCTATCAGTCCTAAAATGCCTCATTAAACTTAGGAATTCAGATATATCAGAAGTAATATATATAGGTAATAAAACTGGTTTACTGGTCATTAGTACACTTCTTCTGCAACAGATAATTTGCAAGACCAAATAAAAATATAAATATTAGGTGACTAAAAAAGATGAGGTGGCAGCTAAGTCATTTAGCACAAGAACCACACTTTGACCATTCCTCTTGGTATAGGACGTAGCCATGCGTTTATGGACAATTCCCCGTTCAGCGATGGTCTTGCACATTCTTACGAGGTACGTCAGGATCAGGCAGTTGGTTTCGCTGACTGTAGCTCATAGTCCCTCACAACCAGCTTCTTCTACTTCAACAGGAACGTGGCTCTTTGACTCGCCAGTGAGATTACAACCTGCAGAAGGATTTTACACTGTGCATCATTGGGCCCACGGCAGGCTTCTTTGACTGGTGTGTTTACTTACTGTTCCCGACCCGACACCCTCCCCCCTCCCCCCCCCCCCCACACACACATTCTTCCGTGTCACATACCTAGCAGATTAACATATACATACACTTCTGTTGCAGGAGAACGATAGATTCATGTATGTTCTGTGGTCTCCCTGGTCACCATCTCAGGTTTCGTTGAAATTTTATGCCAACATTCGTACCTGACCCCAATTAACAGTGTTAAAGCAATATTGGCCGAGATGTAGTCACTTGTTTGACTCCATTAGCGACTTTCCGCAGAGCTAGCATGAATTTCCGATGACTTTCAGCTGTTACATCTTGAGTAATATTTTGTTGCAAGAAATGAAATTTGGCCATCTTTTAGAACTCTGTGCATTCTCTTACGAAAAATAATTAAAAGAATTTCACGACTGACAATCAGCCAGATAATTTTAGGCAAAATTGCCTACAAAAATCAACACCAGAAAAAATTTCAAAGTTTGACTTTCTATGTCTCCGAGACTAATGATACGACGAATGTGGACCTTGGCATGTAGTAACCTAACAACACAAGGTTTATAAATTGAAAGTTTTATGTACTTTCCAGTAGTGAATAAATTAAGTGCTAATTTGAAAATTTTGTGAACAGGTCAATAATGCGGTTTTTCGATCCGATTTGCAAAAACCTGTGTTCTTTAAAACTCTCCAAACTGGCCTCATTAGAAAACCCATGGTTTTACCTGTAAAGCAAAGTGCATTTCATTATGCAGCGCGGGCTAACAATGCTAAATAATTTCAATCAAACTTGCGCGCGAAAATCCTAGCAAGAAAAAAATCTAGAGTTCTGATTCTTGTATCTCGTAAAGTCGTGCTGGATATGAGGTTTACAACGCAATAACTCGCTAGCAAAAGGATATGAAATACAAAATTTCATTTAACTACTATTTTCAAACAATCTACAAATTCGTTGAAAATATGATTTTTTTGGGGAGAGGGAGGGGGGGGGGGGGCAGGAAGGTGAAAATCGAGTGAATTAGACACGTCTTTTACAAATACCATCTTCTGCTAAAGCTTAAAAAGCGGGCTCATTTGAACCAATGTGTTTTGAGTCCCTCAAGAATTTTCAACGTGGCCTAACAACGTTACATCAGTTGAGACAAGTAGCCGGAAAAATCGCACTGAGAATAAAATTTTAGCTTTTGCTTCTTATATCTCGTTGATTAAAGGCATAATAAACATAAAATTTCGAACGCAACAGCTTAAAAACATAAGATTTTCCAATATAAAATATTAGTCACGTACTGTTTTCCATATTTCTACAAAATCGGTTCAAACTTGATTTTCGTCAAAATTACAAAAATGGATCATATGCACTTTGCTTTGAGAAAATTCGTTTTCCGTAATTGCTTTCAAATTAATCACAGTTCGAAAGAGCATGTTTTTAAGCATCCAGAAAATCACGTTCGATTTTCCAATGTACGTTAACAATACCTCAAATGACGAACATATTATAGGG
Organism: Schistocerca piceifrons; assembly: GCF_021461385.2. NCBI lineage: Eukaryota > Metazoa > Arthropoda > Insecta > Orthoptera > Acrididae > Schistocerca > Schistocerca piceifrons. The sequence continues at coordinate 88,121,598 of NC_060149.1, read as the reverse complement.
AGTGTAGTACCATGGCAACAGGCTACGTTAGAGCAACCTGTTGTCCGTGCTTCGTTGCATGTGGATTTTTATTTTTAAATTGATAACTAATATCTCACTAGGCTGTGTTGGTCCATGGCGACATTGTCACTACCCATTCGAAAACTTGAACTGTCAAATCCATCGCCACTGGAGTCGTGCAATACCAGATATGGATGGGTTTCTTCATCTAGGTTCCCAAGCCTGTGATTTGATTGACTAATTTGAGCTACAACGCCGTGTGGTTGTACCTGTCTGCTTGCAAAGCCGTTTTGGTAAGTATCTTATGCCTGATTCTCATATCTGTAGGAGTGTCTCACATATGTGGCAAGAAAAAAAGTAATATCAGTTTTGATTTTAAACTTCTCAAAGTTGCAGTTTACAATTTTTTAATTTTTTCAGCCGCTTTCTGCAGTTCATTTTTACAGAAATTGATACTGTCCACCAGATGATGATGATGTTGAAGGAAAAGAGAGCGTGGAAAGAAGGTGTTCTTGCGGTATCCGACAGGCATCCTGTCTTTTGGTCCAATTAAATGAGTGAGCCGAACCGTGAAGATGCATAAATTTTATCAGAGCATCATGTTGTTCTGTTGATAAGTCAATAATGTTGCCAATCCACCATTCATTACCGTACACACAGGCAACGGAATGAGCAGGTAACAACTGAGTCAATTTCAGACTTAACATGCCCGCGCTACAAAATCTGGCAACAAAATTTATTGTGTCACTAGAAATTTTACTGATACAAATCGAGCTCGAGTCAGTTGGTATAAATGGATGATATTGTCTCATATCGACTACCGTGCGGCTTTCTCGCCATCTTATTTCTTGAAGCTTCTTGCTGTCTTAGATTTGTCATTTTGGAATATATGCCGTCTATATTTTGATCGCAAAAGTTGAATAGATCTTTTGGAATCAGTATTTGATTTGTTTGTGGCCTTTGTACGATTGCGCAAGTAGCCATTCACTTGGTTGTGCCACCAGTCGGATCACTTGGAGATCTTCCGTGGCTGTTGCCGAAAGAGTTCCTTACTATATCAATGTTCAAATCGTGTTTGTGGCTACACGGAGTGACAAAATTCTTTTAATTTTGTGCAGATGAGACACCACTTAATTAGTTTATTTTGATGATCTTCTTTGAGTCGACATTTTTCGAATAAGGTCGATCAGTTGGGGAATAAACACTTGTACAGATACCTTGTGATGTTGCAACTGATCTGAAATAATGCAAAAACTAACAGTTTGCAATGCCCTCGTTGACATAAAAGCTACTAGTGGATGCAATGTAGCTTCGCAAATTTTCCCACCAAAACCCTTGAGCAGCATCTTAAGCAATAAACTAATAATTTTGAATAAGTCTTTGGAACGCAAATCAAGAAACTAAATTATAAAATTATAGGCTTAGGCAGGTAGATGAAGATACCCTCGCAGCTGGTATTGTGTAACCCTATGGCGATGGGGTTTCCAGTTCATGTTCTTGAATGGATAGTAACAACGTCACCATGGAGCAAAACAATATAGTGAGATATCACTTGTCAATTTAAAAACAGAAAGCACATGCAACAAAACACGGACAACAGGTTGTTGCAATGTAGCCTGTTTCCGTGGTTCATTCCTTCAAATTTGTCAGTCATTTTCAGGTATTGTTAGCGCACGTTGGAAGTTCGAACATGATTTTCCGAAACCTTGAAAACATGCTATTTCCAAAAGTGATTAGTTTGAAATCAATTATGGAAAATAAATTTTCTAGCAGCAAACTGAATGTGATCTATTTCTGTAATTTTGACAAAAGTCAAGTTTGAACTGATCTAGTAGAAGTTTAGAAAACAAAACATGATTAATATTTTGTATTGGAAAACCTTATGTTGCTAAGTTGTGGTGTCAAAAGTTTCATGTTTATGACGCCTTTCATCAACGAGATATAAGAAGCCACAGTTTAAACTTTATTTGCAGTGCGATTTTTCCGCTGCTTTGCCTCAATTTATGTAGCATTGATACCCTATGTGAGAAATTAAGCGCACTATTCTTGTGGGAATTAAAACTCGTTGTTTCCAATGGTATTAAGCTTTAATAGAAAACGGTATTTGTTAAAGGTGTGTCGAATACACCCTGTTTTCATCTTTTCCCAAAAATCATCACATTTCGGACGAATTTGTAGATTATTTGAAAATAGTAGGTGATGAAATTTTTTATTCCACATCTTTGTGCTACCGAGTTATTGCGTTTTAAGTTTCATGTTCAGTATACCTTTACTCTACGAGACATAAGAATCAAAATGTCTTCTCGTGCCACGATTTTCGCTTCCAATTTTTATTCAAATTATCTAGAATTGTTAGCCTGCATTGGATAGTAAAGTACACTTTGTTTTAAGGTTCAAACCATGGTTTTTCGACGGCCGTGGTAGCCGAGCTGTTCTAGGCGCTTCAGTCCGGAAGCGCGCTACTGCTACGGTCGCAGGTTCGAATCCTGCCTCGAGCATGGCTGTGTGTGATGTTCTTAGGTTAGTTAGGTTTAAGTAGTTCTAAGTTCTAGGGGACTGATGACCTCAGATGTTAAGTCCCATAGTGCTCAGAGCCATTTGTACCATTTTTGAACCATGGTTTTTCTAATGAGCCCAGTTTGGAGAGTTTTATAGAAACCGGATCGAAAACACCGCAATTTTTACCTTTTTACAAAATCTTCTCTTTATTTAGTCTGTATTTATGATCGTTGTGTTATTAGGTTACTACATGCCAAGTTTCACGTTCGTCATACCCTTAGCCCCTGATATATAGTAAGTCAAACACCGAATTTTTTCGAGCGCTGGTTTTATCGGGCGACTTTACCTAAAATTTTTATGGTTGAATATCTCTCGTGAAGTACTTGTAATTATTATTCTTAAGAGAACGCACGCAGTTGTGTAAGATGGCCAAATTTCATTTCTTGCAACAGAATAACACTCGAGATATAACAGCTCAAAGTCGCCAGTCGTGCGTGGAGTCAAACATGTGACTATATCTCGGCCAGTATTGCTTCGACAAACGTTAAATTTTTCCAAAGTTCATAGTGACATGGGCGAATGTTCACATAAAATTTCATAGAACTCAGTGATGGCCGGGAATCAAAACGTTCCGAAATTAGGCCATTTGACATGGAATGACCCATCTTATATTTGCTAGACACTACAGTTCTGGAGCTTGTAGGGCACTTTCTTGGTAGCGAGGATACAGCATGTTATCTTGGATGCAGGGTCATCGACAGATGACGATGTTACTGCAACGCCCCACGGAAGATTTTAGGGACTCCTGCTACTCATTTTGTATATTAACCATATGGCAGACAATATTAATAGTAGCCTCTGAATCTTCGCACATGATGCAATTATATGTAATAGAGGACTGTGTAATAAAGCTGCACAAATGTTCGGTTACATATTGACAAGATTTGAAAGTGACGTATAGACTGGCAACTTTCTTTAAATGTTCAGAAATATAAAATGCTTCACTTCACAAAATTAAAAAAAATGTAGTGTCGTGTGACTACAACATCAGTGAGTCAAAATTTGAATCGGCCAATGCATGCGAATAACTGGGTGTTACAACTTGAGGGGTGTGAAATGGAATGTCGCAGACAAAGTAGGTGGCAGACTTCTGTTCATTGCTAGGATACTGGGAAAATGCACTCGATCTACTAAGAAGACTTAACGGAACACTAGTGCGCCCTATCGTAGAATATCGTCTCCAAGTCCGTGGGTCCCATACGAGATAGGACTATCAGGGGATAATGAACGTATACTAAGAAGGACAGCACGAATTGTCAACTTCCTGTTTGATTCAAAGAAATACGTCTTGGAGAGGCTGCAAAATCTGAACTGGCAAACGCTTGCAGATAGCCGCCAATAACCCTGCGAAATCCAACTTACAGAATTGTTAAGAACGGGCATTAAGTGAGTCATCTAAGGATATATTACAAACTGCTAAGTATCGTTTCTTTAGGGACTGCGAGAACAATTTTAGACTAATTGAAGTTCTGACATGAGCGTTTAAGCAAGCATTCTCCAGGAGATCCATACACGAATGGAATGTGAAGAAGACCTAATAACTGGGGCATTGTGACGTACCCTCTGCTATGCATTCCACAGTGCTTCCCAGAGTACGTAAGTAGATGTATATGATGGAATTAGAGCAAACGAGAAATATCTTGAAATTTGAGACGAGAATACTGAACAATAAAGGGGGTCCAGTTTCTTAGATTCATCAGGATGGACCATGATGAAATCTTACTGCTTATTTATTCTATTGCAAGAAGTCACGTTTAGATTAGTTCTAACATTGCGAACTCTTACAAAATTTAAGAATATTTAAATTTCAATGGTAAGTTTCAGTTCCATTTTTAGCTACAATATAGACATTTGCTAGACACGTGAAATCCCTCAGAACGAATCCCAAAGGCTTCTTAGTTGCTGATGGTTGTTATAGACCCGCTGAAAAGGCGCACGAGGAACGATATGTTATTCAGGCGAATGTGGATACGAGAACGTTTTGTATGTTAGTTTCACCTTGAAGAGCTGCTGGCTGAGGGTCTGTGGTGCGTCACAATTCCTCAGCAATATAACAGCGAACTGGCCTCACCTAAAATGCAATAGCTTCATGCTTATCTGCACAACCTATTTTTAGATATACTGTGAATGGGAAAGAAATTACCGAACATTCAGGAAATATTCCTCACACGTAGAGAAGGAATATATATTATATGGATATAGGTCAGGATACATTTTATGTGCACGTTAGAGCTCAGTTTCTACAAATTTTCAACGCAGCAGTCAAGTCCGCCACTATCTACTTACTTATTCATCTGCCACGGAATCTGTTGTTTGTAAGCTTACGAACATTTGTGGACTGAAATTAGGAGGACCTCCATCGTGCATGAAGTACATATTTTGTCGCATTCGCAAAGTCACATGTTCTAGCAGAACATGTAAGGTGTTCCCTAAGAAAGCGTGTTAAGTTTCTCCATTGAGGCTGGGCAGAAGAACATGAGGCCCTAACGGACAGTCAACAACATGCCGGTCCAAACTTTGGAAGAAAACTTTGTTGTTGCGATTGCACAATTTCTTACCGACTCTCGACAGCGCATAATAAGGAATACAAGTGGACCCAAAACTGAAGCATGTGAGACTCCCTTCGTGATTACTTCCTTGTCACTAAAATATTTTCTCCTTTGAACATTGTTTGAATTTATCAGCACAACGTTTTGCATTCTGTTTGTTAATTATCGTCCAAATCAGGTGTGTTTCTCATGATTAACGTGATTACGAAAAAAATAAAAAATGAGCTCTAACATGAACACAAAGCGTTTCCAGATCCATGTCCATATAACATATTTTATTTCTCTATGTCTGAGGAATGCTTCTAGAAAGCTTATCCATACCACTTTGTTACAACCTGTACAGTGATCTGAAAGACTCACAAAGCATTCTTCCATAAACGAATCGTTACACATAGTATAAATATCTATAAAGGTGTTCTTCAAATCCTGTGACTAGCATATATTAATACATTACGTACTTTGAGAGAATTTCCCACCAGCCCCTTCATATGTGTCAGCTTGGTAAAATTAGACCCAGAAATCTCATAGATTCTTGAAATTAAAATAGTTTTTCTCATGATCAATCTATGAAAATTAAAAACAATATATTTATGTTTAACAGACACTCACACTGATTTTTAGTGGCAAAATTAAAACTGGTGTTTTGAATTCACTACCCCAGTTTCTTAACTGTAACTAGTTCGTAGTTGTTGGAAATCTCAAAAAAAAAAAATTATTATCATCCACAACTGATGCACTAAACAGAGTTTTTAGCATGGACGTAATGCCACAGCTAGAAAAATATTTTAAAAATAGAAAAAACAGGGTTATGTCTACGAACGTATCTTAAAGGATATATTTCTGTTGCATACCACGATTCAGTAGGATGTAATTGACTTTGCATCTAAAATAACTTGGTGTAAGAAGGCATCATCACTATGTACGAAGATTTCATATTATATATTTATTAGGGCGCAAAACACTTAGGTCTTTAACGGCCCTACGTTATTGTTATGACATGACTGCTGTGCTTAAATAGATAAAACCATGTATCTTTAGAAAGCACTTAAAAAGTCGTTTTCCTTAAGAACCAAAAGCTAAAAAAGCAAACGCGTAGACACACACACACACACACACACACACACACACACACACAAAACACTCCCGCACAATTTGGCATCCTAAGATCCATTTATTTGTTACCTCTATGACTACGGACAAGAAAAGAAACGAAACAATGAAAAATACAAAATAAAAAATAAAAAGTTGTGGTTGACTGATCTTGGGACTAAAAAAGGACGAGTCACTCTGAACACACTAAAAGCTCCAGCCTAAAAGCTTTGACCGGAGTTCAGACAATACACAAAATTATAAGGTTTATGCCACAATCGTCATGTCCTCGCCTAAACTAGACGGTAGAATCCCACATAAATTTACCGTTGTCCTCTCCTGAGACATTAAACTCTAATCCAGTAAAATATAACGTACCCAAATTTTTACGCCATAGGCACGACCAAAGGGTGATTTCATGCGCTATTTCCCATACGGAAAGGGGTGAGTAAGACTTCATCCTGTCTCTGTGACCAGAAGGAGGGACGTCACAGTTGGATAGTTGGTTGTTCAGTTCACAGATTGTTGTCCTTCATCTCTAGGCATTATTCCTCTAATTAATGTATGATCTACTGACTGAAAAACGTGTTTACAAACTGTAGTGCAATGGTACATTGTCCAACTCCGTTAGCTCTGCGTGCTGACGTGGCTGCTTATATCAGCTTGTTCGTTTTCCTTTATTACCACGTGCGCTAGTACCCAGAAGGATATCACCTCCTTCTCATACTGTTGTAATAAGAGAAGAATGTCATGTATATTCTGTGTCTTTTTATTCTGCTGGGAAAATTTACATAACTGCCTGAAGAGCACCAATGGAATCGGAGCACATGACAAGTGTCATTCCTTGGTCTTGCCTCATTTGCTCCAGTGCCTTCAAAATCGTTTACGACTCAACATGACCTAATAAAATTAAAAAGGAACTCCGCGATCAGGGCCGAAAGATCCCATGATGCTGACCGGCTGCCGTGTCAACCTTTGCCATATGGTGTCATTCGGATGCGGTATGGCGGAGCATATGATCATCACACCATTCTCCCGGGCGTTATCCGTACTCCAGCCATTGGAGCTGGTACTTCTTATTCAAATAGTTCCTCAACTGGCTGACTAGATCCCGTCCCAGTCCTCTCACCATGTGACAATGCCTGGCAACGCCGGTAACGCACGTCCTCCGCATGGTAGTCAGACCTACGGAGACAGACTGCATGGTGCCACCTCTCACAGGCAGATCCTTAAGACACGGTCAGGTAGAACTATTAAGTAGCCAAGAACTACTTCCCGTTTTGACCTAACAGTACACCCAATTTTGAAACTATCGCTCATTTAAAATATAAGGTGCGATAAAAAAGTTTCCTTTTGAGAGCGTTACGGCAGTGTATATGCAACGTTGGGCGCCTCCGGTGCGGGTATACAAGCACTGACTTCTAGGGAGGGGTTTAATGTGGCATTCATGTCTTTCAGACATTTGTGTGGTAAATGCGCAGACGTGAACTATGATCACGTTATTTCCAAAGTCGTCTAAACAGGACCAACATGCTGTTACTTATTTCTTGGCTGCCGAAGGACAAACACCAGGACGTTCATCGGAGAATGAAGAAGGTATATATTTGTCCAATGAATACCCGTTTATCATCTGCATTTCTTCTTGGTGCAGCAATTTTAATAGCCAGTAGTGTAGTAACACCAATCGCGTAGCTTTGTGTTTCGCTATTAACTGACTGCATCGCCGAGACATTGTTTCTCTTCCCTGTCTTGAATAAATTTTTTTGGAAGAAAGCTCATAGTTGAACTTACTTTGATCTCAGTTCCATACAACACCCATTTGGATGTTTGCTGCCGCGATACGCTCATTGACTTCAGCAACAGGCATTTGATCTCTCGGAATCATCTCTTCTTCGTCGTCCTTACCTTTTCATTCTTGGAGCATAGTTATGCGGCATGATGCTATCCTGAATCACTTTTTGAAATTAATAATAAATCCCAGTGACACTGTAAAATTTGTACACCTGAGAGTTCTAGCTATGCATCCTTGCCATTGTAAATTGCTTGATAATACTGAACTGCAGATTATAATTTCGTCTGAAAACTGTTTTGCCTTCTCTTTTCTTTGCCACATCGTCCCGTATGTTTCGCTTTTAGCCTTCAGTTTATGGTATTTTTGAGGAGCTTCTCATATGTGTTGAAACCTCATCATCGTATATGTTCTCTGGTGTGTTGCCATCAAACAATATGATGACACTTTCCACTTTAAACTTATTATCAGGAAAATGTAGTATTCATTTTCACTGCTTCCATCGCTTCTTGCCTCTTGCAGTGAGGTGTTCATCATCGACACCATTAACTTCTTATCAGGAACAGGTTGGTATTCATTGGGCAAATATATTGTACTAGATCTGACATGTGATTACATTTTCACGCACTTTGAGTGCATAGATCCTGAGAAATCAGTACCCAGAACAACCACGTCTGACCATATTAACGGCCTTGATACGCCTGGGCATTGAGTCAAACAGAGCTTGGATGGAGTGTACAGCTACAGCTGCCCATGCAGCTTCAACACGATACCACAGTTCATCAAGAGTAGTGTCTGGTGTATTGTGACGACCCAGTTGCTCGGCCACCATTGACCAGATGTTTTCAGTTGGTGAGATATCTGGAGAACGTGCTGGCCAGGGCAGCAGTTGAACATTTTCTGTATCCAGAAAGGCCCGTACAGGACCTGTAACATGCGGTCGTGCATTATCCTGCTGAAATGTAGGGTTTCGCAGGGATCGAATGAAGGGTAGACCCACGGGTCGAACACATGTTCAAAGTGCCGTCAGTGCGAACAAGAGGTGACCGAGATGTGCAACCAATGGCACGCCATACCATCACGCCGGGTGATACGCCAGTATGGCGATGACGAATACACGCTTCCAATGTGCGTTCACCGCGAAGACAGCAAACACGGATGCGACAGTCATGATGCTGTAAACAGAACCTGGATTCATCCGAAAAAATGACGTTTTGCCATTCGTGCGCCCACGTTCGTCGTTGAGTACAGCATTGCAGGCGCTCCTGTCTGTGATGCAGCGTCAAGGGTAACCGCAGCCATGGTCTCCGAGCTGATAGTCCATGCTGTTGCAAACGTCGTCGAACTGTTCTGTGCAGATGGTTGTTGTCTTGCAAACGTCCCCATCTGTTGACTCAGGGATCGAGACGTGGCTGCACGATCCGTTATTGCCTTGCGGATAAGATGCCTGTCACCTCGACTGTTAGTGATACGAGGCCGCTGGGATCCAGCACGGCGTTCCGTATTACCCTCCTGATCCCACCGATTCCATATTCTGCTAACAGTCATTGGATCTCGACCAACGCGAGCAGCAATGTCGTGATACGATAAATCGCAATCGCGATAGGCTACAATCCGACCTTTATCAAAGTCGAAAGCGTGATGGTACGCATTTCTCCTCCTTACACGAGGTATCACAACTTTTCACCAGGCAACGTCGGTCAACTGCTGTTTGTGTGTGAGAAATCGGTTGGAAACTTTCCTCATGTCAGCACGTTGTAGATGTAGCCACCGGCGCCAACCTTATGTGAATGCTCTGACAAGTTAATCATTTGCATATCACAGCATCTTCTTCCTGTCGGTTAAATTCCGCGTCTGTAGCACGTCATCTTCGTGGTATAGCAATTTTAATGGCCAGTAGTGTAATTGATACCAGAAAACGTTATAATGATTCATCTTCTACACCAAGACCATTTTCATGAAGAAGAGTCCGTCGAAACTTCATCTCATCCAATTGCAATGTAACAGCAGGGTTAACTGCCAATCACACACCCATTAGACGCTTCAATACACAGATACCTTCACAAAATGCCGCTTCACATACAGACTGCACCGTCTCTACTGGCACCTTCACCTAATGGACGACTGCAGTGGTTTTCAGATAAACAAATATCACTAGTGCAATAACAGATCTCCAAATAATCCCTCAAGAGGTTGTGGTGCAAATGTGTTTGGTACAGTCCATGTACTTTCTGTGGAAGTTCATATGCCAGAGTACTTTAGGAAAACAAACTAGTCAAACGTTGAAACATCATGAGCAAAGTGGAAGCGCTGCACAGAAATGTGAAAACATACACTCAGTCAACCAAGCTGAGAAAACATTAGAAATCAAGTCATTCACATCATGATTGTGAACACAGGAGCGAAATAGAATAAGGGTGGTCACACCACGTGTGGGAGAACTAAGTTATTAGGGTAGTACCTTGCAATAATATAGCAATTTCACTTTTGTAGCAGTACTTCATCTCTCAAGTAATCTCTGTTTACGCATTTAGATGATGATCTACCTTTCAAATTTCTGAATCTATTGAGAGTGATACTATAAGCAGTGGTCACGTATTTTAAAATAGCATTTTTGTTTTAACCAATGTGTACAGCAATCTGCGAGCTTTTCACAGTTCACTGTGTGTTATGCTTACAAAAACCCGACTATCATCAATGCCCATTTCACTGACAAATGCATTGAAAGTGAACGTCCTAGTGTAAATATACAGATGCAAGGCATACGCGTTTGAGATCTGAATTTAACAGTATGCTGCTGATATCGTAGTAATGTCATGAACAAGAACAGAACAGAACACTATATCACTTCAGTCTCTCACAATAACTGTCCAGCAAATAGCTAAAGAAACGAGAATACCAAGCATTGCACTCACTTTTAGGAACCCATATACAATTTCTGACATATACCTCCAAGGCCATCGAGTGTGCGATGTCCTTATGTATACAGATTTTATGAAAGCCATATGAAGCTCACCCATCAGAACACTTCGGAAGAACTCTTTACGGTGACTTTCGTACATGTTATTCACTCGCTAGGAATGTGACAGACCAACACAATAAACTACGTAGACGAAACACGCTATACCTGGTCTACATACCCCTATACTGTTACCCTGCAATTAGTAACCAGCATTCACGTATCTATACCAGAATCATATTCCATCAGTTACTTATAGCTAACCTACTTCTCCCAATACTATTTCAAGTCTGCAAACATGTTATTCCCTCATCAGAATATGACACAATTAAGACTTAGCAGGTTATTGGTGAATTTGTGATGTTACTTATGGGTACTAACCTACATGGATCTGTAGCACATTCCGTCAACTTTATAGCTCGCAAACACTTGGTTGGTTGATTTGGGGGAATGGACCAAACAGCGAGGTCATCGAGCCCATCGGATTAGGAAAGGGTAGGGAAGATAGTCGGCCGTGCCATTTCAAAGGAACCATTCCGGCATTTGCCTGAAGCGATTTAGGGAAATCACGGAAAACCTAAATCATGATGGCCGGATGCAGGTTTGAACCGTCATCCGATTCCAGTGTGCAAACCACTGCGCCATCTCGCTCGGTCACAAACATTTGATAGCTAGTGCAACGTGTGTGGTTGCTAGATTTCCCATTTCCCACTGGGTTTTCCCTGACATCACGCTGAAAGTAGGTCATATGGACTATGTTCACAAATGAAGATGCTCAGTCACGCAGCTAGATTCCCCTTCCTCCTACATAATTCACGTTTTTATAGTTCATCTGTCTTACAGGGTAATTTGTTACACTTTCACTGTAACATGGGGTAATTTGTTATAATTTTGCTGTAATGTGGAGCAACTTGTTACAATTTCGTTGTACCATAGAACAATTTCTTACAATTCTTTTCTGTAATCTGGAGCGATTTGTTAAATTTTCACTGTAACATGGGGCAACTTGCTACAATTTCACTGTAGCATGGGACGTTCTGTTACAATTTTGCAGTAACATCAAGTAATTTGTAACTGGTCTTTCTTTGACATGTGGAATGTTATTACGGTTTCACTTTAACATGGAGTAATATGTTACAATTTCGCTGGGCAACGTTGATGTATGAGGCGATTTGATGCAGTTTCATGCCATGCTCATCTGTAATCAAATATAAAAGGACGACATTTGTACAATTTGTTACATTCTGTTACAAACAATGTAACAAATTACCTGTGTCATCTGCAGAACCTCATTTTGTATGTTCTTTGTGAAGACATGATGAGAAATTACAATAAGAAGACAAACAGAGACATAACATGAAAGGAAACATGTAGCAAAGCGGCGATCAAAGTAATATAAGGTCTTCGCTGACAAATATAGCTAATAACTATGGAATAAATTTCATGTCACTTCAGCGAATCTGTCAAAAAACAAAACTGACTCTACCAATGACCCTAATGCAGTTGTGCCTAATGTTTACTAAAAATTATTACCAAGTTTTCTTGAAATCTCAATGAAAATATAGCATTCTTGCTAAAAAGGAAATCTGAAACGAAGTTGGTGTTGGAAGAAGTATTTAAAGCCAATCCTCAACCCCTACAGAGATTGATTCAAGAAAGACAGCTATTCAGAAAGGAGAAGAAGAAAAAAATGGTTCAAATGGCTCTGAGCACTATGGGACTTAACATCTATGACCATCAGTCCCTTAGAACTTAGAACTACTTAAACCTAACTAACCTAAGGACATCACACACATCCATGCCCGAAGCAGGATTCGAACCTGCGACCGTAGCAGTCGCGCGGTTCCGGACTGAGCGCCTAGAACCGCGAGACCACCGCGGCCGGCGGGCAAATATTCATTGTAAGATACAGATAGGTATGGCAAAATATTATATTTCACAGAAGAATATAACAAAGCCCTTGGAGTAGGAGCAAATATCCCCAATAGTTCAAAATACAAAAACATTACTAAACTGCTACTGGAGGGTGTACCTGGCAATGGTGTTATAGATATTCCGATTAAGAATATTAGCAACAATCAATGTTCACAATACATCAACTATAATGCAGAAACAGAGCGATTAATCTGATGCTCAAAACGGCTTGATCATTGGCTTTCGAACCAATGGTGGAAGCATTTCCAAAATAGCTATGTCTGTAAACTCTTCAAATGTCGCCATGGTTAAAGTATAGCGTATATGGAAAAAAGCACTATCCAAAACCAGCTGCTGAGATGTGTGTGGGGTAATATACGAGCAACTCCTGAACAACAGACCACTCAAATCAACCAAGGGGTGTATCCTCAACGACTGTTCAGCGAACACTGCTGCATGTGGGTCTCTGCAGCAGGCTCCTGGTTCATGCAATCATCCTGACTGCTGTTCATCAGTGACAAAGGCTGGAATTTGCACTCCAGTGCTGTAACTAGAGATCCACAGCGTGGTGAAAGGTGGTCTTCTTATATGAATCACTTTTTATACTCTATTGACTCCACTGAACAGATGGCCGTTAGCATGTACAGCGTGGGATGTCTGACAGCAAATACCCTCCAGCTATTATCAAAAGGGCAACGGCCTTGCCGCAGTGGATACACCGGTTCCTGTCAGATCACCGAAGTTAAGCGCTGTCAGGCGTGGCCGGCACTTAGATGGGTGACCATCCGGGCCGTCATGTGCTGTTGCCATTTTTCGGGGTACATTCAGCCTCGTGATGCCAATTGAGGAACTACTCGACCGATTAGTAGCGGCTCCGAACAAAGAAAACCATCGTAACGACCGGGAGAGCGGTGTGCTGACCACACGCCCTTCCTATCCGCATCCCCATCTGAGGATGACACGGCGGTCGGATGGTCCCGATGGGCCACTTGTGGCCTGATGACGGAGTGCTTTATTATCAAAAGGGTCCAGACCAGAGGAGTGAGTGTTAGAGCCTGGGGAATGTTTATTGGCATCCTCTGGCTGATCTCATCATTCTGGAAGGCACAATGGATCAACACAAGTACCATCTATCTTTGAGGCCCATGTCTACCCCTACATGCAGTTTATTTCTCCTCAGCACAATGACATCCAACAGCAGGATAATGCAATATGTCACATGTGCGTGGTTTGAAGAGCACCATGATGAGTTTACTCTACTCCCCTGGCCACCAAACTCCCCAGTTTTAAACCTGAGAACCTGTGGGACTGCGTTATTTGGGTTGTTCGTACCATGGATACCCAACTGAGAAACCTAGTGCAGCTGGCCACGGTACTGGAGTTGGCATGGCTCTACTATCCCTGTCGATACCTTCCAGGTCCTCATTGATTCTCTTCCTGCTACAAAACGTGGCTATTGAGGCTTTTGTCCGGTGGTCACATTTAATATGACTTTACAGTATATGAGATTTAGACAACTTACAGTATGTGAATCCTCTACATGCGCTGAAATATTCATAGGAGAGTAAAGGTTTCAAATATTATTTGAGGATCATTGTGACAATCCATTAGGTCATAAATTTTTACCTCCATAATATTGTCACAAAATTGTTCTGTTTTGTACATGAGGACATTTAAATACTTCTTACTATAGTGTGTGACACTTTCAATGTAATTTATGCCACCAATGCAAATACTAAGACTGTCTGAGTTCACCTTGTCTTCATCCCAAGAATTCAGGACACATTGAGCAGTTTAGAACAGGAGCCGGCCGCTGTGACCGAGCGGTTCCATGTGCTTCAGTCTGGAACCACGCGGCTGCTACGGTCGCAGGTTCGAATCTGGCCTCAGGCATGGACGTGTGTGATGTCCTTAGGTTAGTTAGGTTTAGTTTTGGGGACTGATGACCTCAGAAGTTAAGTCCCGTAGTGCTTAGAGTTATCTGAACCATTTTTTAGAACAGGACACGTCGAGACTCTGAACTAACACTGAGTCACAGTTATGTCATGAGACAGGCAACCAGAATCTGCCTGGGGCCACTGCAAGAATCAAACAGCTTAAAAATTAAACTGTGGATAGGTGAACCATATAAGATATCTGTGGGGTGGACGCTGGTCCCCAAGAGCTCCAAACTGTTCTGCACCAAGTTGGATACTGTGTCCTGGACTGTGCTGCACAGACTGGGTATTGCATCCGATGTATCAAACCACATATCACATAGTCCATGTATTGCATATAGAGAACTGTGCTGCTGCTATTGGATGGTACTTTCCCTAACATAAGGGTAGTTCTCACAGGGATCTGTATGAGAACAGAATACATAGCTGCATCAGACTCATCAGGGGAATTTCTTTTCATTTTTCGACAGCATCGCTGTAGTGTCATGAAATTTAATCCATATTTACTTGCGATATTCTTCAATGAAGAACACACTATTACTTCATTCGCCACTTCATTACATGTTTCTTTTTGTCTTACGTCTCCGTTTGTCTAAAACTGTCAATATGTCATCCTTTTATATTCGATTGCAGATAAGCATTGAACGAAATTATGTCAAACTGCCACGTAGCAGAGAAAATTGTAAGAAATTAACCCATGGTAAATCAAACTGTAACAAAGTACCCCATGTTACAGCAAAAATTGTAACAAATTGTCCCATGTTACATTAAAACTGCAACAAATTCCCTCATGCTAATCGTCGGATGTTACAGTGAAATTGTAACAAAATTCCCCACGTTGAAGCGAAAGTGAAACTAAAAACCTCCAGTTATAACAAAAAATTTAACAGAATGCTTCTTGCTAAAGTTAACTTCCATTAGATTACTCTATGTTACATGTGCATTGTAACAAAATTTCCCTTTACAGTGAATCAGAAATAAAGTGATTTATTTAAAGGGGTAAAGCTTATAAGACAAGTGACCATCTCGGATTTTATACTTAACGCAAGCGGTCATCTTGGATTCTAAACTTGGCACATATGACTCACTTTCACCATGACATTAGTGAACAGCGAGCTGGAGACAGGAAATCTAGCTACCGTGTAGGCTCTACCAACTATGGTATGTTTGCTAACTAGAAAGCACCATCAGAGAGACATATGGCTGCTGCATGTTCAACATAGTCAGGGAAGGATTTCGCCGAGTAGGCGCCACAACCAACTCCATCCGAGATGTCAACTGACGCATCTGACGTCGTACAGCCTTCAGCACCCTCTCTCATCAGAGTGTGACTCACGCGGGCTCCATTCTAGGACATCAGTGGAGCAGTCCCTGCTACCAACCAAAGCAGAGCGACCTCCAGTGCACCCTCTGCCTACACTTACTCCCAATACAGTTGTCTCTCTGATGAACCAGCAGTTCTTGTCACCATGCCCTTGGACGAAGTTATGGACTCCCAGTGGATCCCTTAACCATCACTTACGTCACCATGGCAGAACCTATGATCCTCCTTCCTTCAAGATGCAGCTAGCAAAAATTGAGGTATTTCGACCCACACATGCTGTCGCAAACAGTGAAGGATGGTGTAGTCGTCAGTGGCACAGGATACAGTAAGGAAGAGATGATTTGTCTACTCACATAGGAGGTGGGGTGTATTAAATGGGGATCTTTTCAGAAGAGAGGCGCCATGTTATATCAGGTGCGGTGGCAGTGTGAGCTTTCCTGAGGTATAGAGAAACGAGGCACAATGATAATGATATGATACCATGTGTGTACATGTGCTACTTGTCCAGCTCCAACTGGCCCAACATCCTTATGAGTACCGACTTCATAACGGACTTGATTTTTTCTGTGGGATATGCTCTGGTTGGTTTTCATATTGCTCTCGCTACCTTACTTTCAGAATGGAGATTATTATGATTTAGACTAGCAACTCAGTAACTTGTGATTGTCAGTGTAAAGAAAAAGTAAATTACGTTGTATCAACAGCACAACATATTCAGCTCTTCAAACATGGAAGAGTCAGTAGAGATCTCGGCAGCAATTGTTGTGCCCTCAGTTGTATTGTGAAAACGGCATTGGTTCTAAAGGTCTATCACCACATTGTGTGGGTCATGTAGTTCCTTAGTGGACCTCTGTATGGCTCCAGCAGACATCGTACCAGATAGCTTACCTGACGATTCACAAATAAGCTATCCGACAGTCATTAATACACTACTACCATCTTTTTTCTGAGGTCCATCCTCTACAGCTACATCCACATACGCACTATCTCATGAAAATTATCCAGAATCCCTGTCTAATGTAGAACTGACCACTAGACGTCACAAGAGGAGGACCTCCCCCCAGCGGGAGGTATTGTGTTGTTAGTAGAGAAGCAGTAACAGCAGACTGGATCGATCAGAAGATATGAGTGACTTCGAACGTGGACTAGTCATTGGATATCACCAGTGTAACTAATACATCAGGAGCATTCAGCTCTTATAAAGGTTCCCAAGTCGACTGTTAGTGACGTGATTATGAAGGAAGGAAGGAAGAAACACAGCTAAACCAGGACTAGGCAGAACTCATGTACCGATGGACAGAGAAAGTCGACCGTTGGGGAGGGTAGTTGTAAACAGTCACAGGATATCAGCAGAAGCAATCACTCGTGGCCGGCCACTGTGGCCGAACGGTTCTAGGCGCTTCAGTCCGGAACCACGCGGCTACTACGGTCACAGGTTCGAATCCTGCCTCGGGCATGGATGTGTGTGATGTCCTTAGGTTAGTTAGGTTTACGTAGTTCTAAGTCTAGGTGACTGATGACCTCAGATGTTAAGTCCCATAGTGCTCAGAGCCATTTGAGCATTTGAATCTCTCGTGATTTCCAAAGTGTTACCAACAGTCCAGCTATCACAGTGATTGTGGGTAGGGAATTAAAAAGAATGGGGTACAAGGTCGAGAAGCCAGACATTTCTACAGTCAGTGTTACACAATGTTTGAGCTGGTGTAAAGAACGACGCCACTGAACAGTGCGTGATTTGGAGTGAAGAATCACGCGATACTCTGTGGCAATCCGATAGAAGGGTTTGGGTTTGGCAGATGTCTAGAGAATGTTACCGCCATCATGTGTAGTACCAACAGTGCATACAGAGGAGGTGTGTTACGACATGAGGGTGTTTTTCGTCGTTATGATGTGGTACCGTTATTTCAATGAAGGAAATGTTAATTGCTTAATAATATGAACACGTTCTATAGCATTATGTACAGCCTACAGTTGAGGAAGAGTTTGGAGACAATGATTGTTTGTATCACCTATCAGAAAGCAGCTTCTGTGGGGCAATAGTTTGTGAACAATAACGTTCCAGGAATCTACTGAACTTCCCAGAGTCCTGACCTGAGCCCCATGGAATACTTCTGAGATGAGATAGAACGTCGACTTTGCTCCAGATCCTAGCGTCCAGTATCACTACATTCTCTGGTTTCGGCTTTTGATGAGGAATCGGCTGCCATTCGTCCACTGACATTCGGACACCTCACTGAAATGGTCCACAGCAGAATTCAGTCCATGATATAGGCAAACAGACACCCTACTTTAATGTCCACTAATAGGTGTGCAGGTACATTTGATTGGGTAGTATATGATATGTCCACCAAAGGTGGCACCGAAAAATTACCCAGGTAGAAAATGAGTATGAAGTTTATTGTAAAATACATAAACAATTTTCTCTCATGAGAGTTAGTTTGGCACACAATAACTGAAAACCAGTCACTTCTTGAACACTGAAAAAACATTAATAATGTCTGACGACTTGAAAATGTCACAGTAAATTTAAAGTTCCACAATCCAGTGTCTGTTCACAAAGCATGCCACAGTCAAAGTCTGGAAGAGACATGCAAAAGTAGAAGTAACAACAGGATGAGCAAAATTTGAAGTCCTGAAGAGAAACAAAGAAGTTTAAGACTAGCGCACAGCCGACGAAAAACTAAGACAAATGTTACAAAGTCCAGTTTCTGGTTACGACATCTGAGACATGTTATCTTCTGTGTAGAGACCGCGAATGGTGTATGTCCATATCTCGCAGATCCTGGAGGTGAAGATCGACATGGACGGTGTCGATGTTGTAGAGGAGGTTCCAGAGTGAGATCCTGATTTGGGAATGCTTTTCAATTGGCACCTTCGTCAGAAAACTCACTCAGAACGATCTCCTTGGGCATAGTCCAGGCGGCAGCGTAGATAGTGCCCAAGTACCAGGATACTGCAGGTACTACTTTCAGTCACATTGCCACAGAGGAGAAAACGTCCATGGGTCCTAGTGGTGCTTGGGTTGCCACCTGGTGGCAACCTGTTGTCGTTGTTGCGGGTGGAGAGATCATTCCAGCAATACCAGTAGCCCTGGGTCTCTGGATGTCGCAGCTGCTTGCAGTTTTTTGCGGCCAACTGTGTTGTACTAGGCGAGTACCTCGAAGAGCACTGTGTTCTCAGCACTGTGACCCATGGTGAACTTGGCATCCAATGGACGGTTGACTATGACTACCTCAGCGGCCAAATCCAGGCAGAAGTAGATTTCAGGATCTGTGGCTCAGAGGCGGATGCGGGAGGAGGCCAGCATTAGCATGTTGGCTTATTAAACAGCGCTGAACGTCATAATTATAACTTGAAAGAAACAGAGCCCACCGCTGAAGGTGTTGTGCCATTTTGGTTGGAATATTTTCCAACCTTTTCAAAGGTGGGAGAAATGGCTTATGGTCAGTGAACAGTGTGAAATGAAGGCTGTAGACATAGTCATGAAACTTTTTAGTTCTAATATTATTGCTTTAGCTGATTTTTCTATGTGACTGTAGTTACACTCTGAAGTAGAGAGAGACTTAGACACAAGTGCAGTTGGTTGCTCCGCCCCATCAATCACATGTGAACAGGTCGCTCCCAGCCCATAGACTGATGGATCAGCTGGCAAGATTATGGGCGTGGTGGGGTTATATACCGTGAGGGAAACTGGGGTGTAAGGGGGCCTGTTTCCACTCCCTGAAATGTGGAATAAATCTGCGGTAGTAACTGACCTGGCACAACAAAAGAAATGGCTCTGAGCACTATGGGACTTAACTTCTGAGGTCATCAGTCCCCTAGAACTTACAACTACTTAAACGTAACTAACCTAAGGACATTACACACATCCATGCCCGAGACAGGATTCGAACCTGCGACCGTAGCGGTCGCGCGGTTCCAGACTGTAGAGCCTAGAACCGCTCGGCCACTTCGGCCGGCTCTGGCACAACACTGATTGGATGAAGGATTCGGCTAAGAATAGGTCATCTACCACTGCACTGTCTCGATATACTGTGGGGTAAGACAGATACCTGATGCACTAAAAGCATAACTCAAGTTTTTCCACATAGCGAACAATAAGCAGCACTTGCCTTAATGTATTTGAGGTTGACCTGTTTGAGGACCATGAACAGTGCGAGATATATATATGAGGGTTGGAACTTTAATAGTGGCAACTATTTATTTACAGCTCGTACAAAATAGATACGTGTTTCAAAGTTTTACTGACCTTCAAAGTAGTCACCAGTCACCAGAATTGTGTATAACCCGTTGCCAGCGACGTGTAAGTCGTAGGATACTCTTAGCAGTGCCAGTTGTGTTGACAGTTCGAGCGGCGCGGTCTATTAGCCGACGAATTTGTAGCAGTTCTGAATCGAATGCCGTGAAGTGTTTCCTTCAGTTTAGAAATCGAGTTGAACTTATTAGGGCTTAAGTCAGAGGAGTGCAGTAGGTGGTATAGCACTTAAGAGCCCCAGCAGTCAAACAAATCAGTAACAGCTTGCACTGTACATGTTTGAGCATTGTCCTACAAAATGATAGTCAGCTCCTGTAGAAAGTGTCACCACTTCTGTCTCTATGCTGTTCATTTTTGGAACACAACCTACGTCCAGCTTAGAGACAGAAGTGATGACGCTTTCTGCAGGACCTGACCATCATTTTGCAGGACAATGCTCAAACACGTCAAGTGCAAGGTGTTACTGATTTGGTTGACTGATGGGGCTGCCAAGTGCCTTACCACCTACTGCAGAAAGTGTCATCACTTCCGTCTCTATTCTGTTCATTTTTTAAACACAACTTATGACGAGCTTAGAGACAGAAGTGATGACACTTTCTGCAGTGCAGGACGAGACCATCATTTTGCAAGACAATGCTCAAGCACGTAAAGTGCAAGGTGTTACTGATTTGTTTGAGTGATAGGGCTGCCAAGTGCTTTACCACCTACTGGACTCCCCTGACTTACGCCCTCGTAAGTTCAACTCAACACTTCACGGCATTCGCTTCAGAACTGCTACAAATTCGTCGGGCAACACACAGCGCCGCTCAAACTGTCAACACAATTGGCACTGTTAAGAGTACCGTACGACTTACACATCGCTGGCAACGGGTTATACACAATGCTGGTGACTACTTTGAAGGTCAGTAAACACGTATCTATTTTGTACGAGCTGTAAATAAAGTTCCAAACCTCGTATATATGAGGGCTATTCAGAAAGTAAGGAATGATAGGTCACGAAATGGAAACCACAGTGAAAATCACAACTGTTTTATTTGCAACCGTTAGCTGCACCTTCCAGAGACTTCTCTACACAGTCGCTGCTCAGACTTAGACATCTGTCGTAGCGTTGTACCAACTTTTCAATTCCCTCGTTATAGAAGACAGCCACCAGTGCTTTTCGACTATTTTCTACTCTGGACTGCATCTCGTTGTCTGTGTCAAAATATTGTCTTCATAGCCAGCGGTTCATCTGAGCAGAGATGAACCTCAAGGGTAGCCAATTACGGGCTGCATTGTGAGTGATCAAACACTTCCCATCGAAAACGCTGCAGGAGCATCTTCATTGTCCCTGCACAGTGCGGCCGAGAATTGTCGTGTAGAACGAACCGCATGACAGTAATGATATGTGGATTGCATAGCTTCAGGCGGAATCTTTCGCCATGCCCTCATACTTGGCGGGAGACGCTAATTTCTAGCCACCTTTACGTTCTCACTGTGAGCTCAGAACTGAAAAGAGCGACATGATGCGATCGACGGGCATATTAGATACAGTGCCCAACGCATCTGTGCAAAGCGTCATCAGATTTTCACTGTAGTTTCCATTTCGCGGCCGATCCTTCCTTACTTTCCGAATAACCCTCGCATATTTGTGTGTGTGTGTGTGTGTGTGACGAGAACGTCATGTAAATAGTTCTCCATGTCTAGCACACTGTGTGTGAAGTGCTTGAGATAGCATTGAAAAATGACTGGAGCACTAGCAATGCCAAACAGAGGGCTATCATACTGAAATGATTCGAGGAGAGTATTGATCATGAAGAAACATGAGGTACATACAGTCAACAGAAGCATTAGATACACATCACAGAGGTCAATCTTGGTACACACTTTGGCATATGTGAAGTGCATAATTGTGCCCTCTACCTTTGGAACAGGATAAGTGTCGTACAAGATTAGGCATTAATGGTGATCTTGTAGTCCCCGCAAATGCGAAAAGGGTGGCCCATTGGTTATAAGGAACAAGAGTGAGAATACGTTCATTCTGCAATTGCTGTAGTTCCAGCTGAACATTGTCCCTGGCTTTGAAGAACTTCAGTGTCGCTCATGGGAGAAGGGCCACATGTCTCCTGAAATATTTGACACCTGAAGAGTGTTGATTGAACACTGAGCTAAATTTGGAAGAGAGGTCTTTTAGGCAGGGGTTGGCGCCCAGCAACTTGACAGTAGCGGCATAGTCGTGGATTCCAAAACCAAGAGTGCAGAATGGATCCAGGCCCAAGAGACATATGGCTTCAGGAACCTCGACCACCAAATCCTGGCTGAGAGGGCAGTCAAATGGTACTGAACTTGGGCTCTAAATTGGCTGTTGACTTTAATAATATCATTACTGTAACTGTGCAACAATGTGTCAGAAGGTTGAAGGGGAGACAACACCATGTGATAATAAGATTGCCAATCTATAGTGGTCACAGATAACCTCGTGCCTGTCTGTAGTTAGATAGGCACATTGTTGGTGTCTAGTGTCTATTGTGAGCATTAGAGATTCCTCTGAGTGTGGAAGCACAGATTGATGTAGGATTCGTCCAAGAATAGGTCCACCCTGTCATCCACCGTTGCATCTGAGGGGTTTGTACATTCACAACCCACATTCATTTTTAGCACTGCTTGGCACACTTCACCCCCATGTCCAGATTTCCCATGGGAGCTGAATTTAGCACGCCAGTAGTGGCACTGGTTGCTCTGGTGACTAATGAAACACTGGCTGCAGAAAAAGAGATGTTTAGGGCGGCATCTGGTCACTAAGTCTTTGCCTGAATTGTGTGAATCTGACCTGGCTGGAAGGTATGACTGGGGACGAAGGCGGTGTATTTGTTGGGCAGCGAACACTTTAGATGGGTCCTGCATGGTGGCTGACGATCTCAGAGACATTTCAAAAGCTCTGATAATGGGGAGACTTCAGTTTAAGGAGATCTGTGCATAGTTTTTTGTCTGGGACGTGCATGAGAATCATGTCCTGGAGCAAGGAGCATATGGTTGCTTACACGGAGGATAATTACACTGGAAATGGCAGTCGCAGAATAAACTCTGGAGGCAGGTGATCCATTCGCGGAAAGGTTGTCTGTTAAGTTTATGGCAGGTGAAAACTTGTGCCAGGCTGCCGCCACTTGCATCTGGGACTCAAATTATTCTAACAAACTGGACTTCAACCTGTTAAAGGACAGAGTGTGAGGTTCCACTTCCAGTTTAAGTTATTGCAAGAGGCAGTAAATGTCTGGGCCCACATACGCCAGAAAGGTGTGCTGCTGGGTATCACCTGAGATGCCGTGGGCTAGTGAGTGCTGTTCCACATCCACAACATAGTCTGCCTGTGGTCTGACATCGTTGTCGAACTGCTGGAACAGCGCAGGTGCGGTCCAGAATCCCTTGACCATAGTGTCGATCTGGGAGACGCGATAGGAGGGCTCCGGAAGCGATGTGGAGATGGCCAACAGCCACTTCATCAAGAGTTAATGAGTGCACTGCATCTGCTGGAGCACAACTACACCTATGCAGAGACGTCCACCAGGACTGCAATGCTGGAAGCAATGTGACAGTAAGTCTATGCAAAAAAAATTAGAAAATTAGAATAACAAGGCGTATACCACTTTCTGGAGCCAAAAGATTTTAAATTCGGTTAACCACCGAGCTTTTTATAAGGTTTTTGGATTCTCTCTCACAAATCCCATTGTGCATACAAAAACACCACCGTAAAGAGAAAAAGTGAATGTAGAAACCAACGAAACTTGCAGAACTAGCACTCCTGGAAGAAATGGCTTATCCTTTCTTCCAGGAGTGCTAGTTCTGCAAGTTTCGCAGAAGAGCTTCTGTCACGTTTGGAAGGTAGGAGACGAGGTACTGGCAGAATTGAAGCTGTGGGGACGGGTCATGAAGCGTGCTTGGGTAACTGAGTCGGTAGAGCACTCAATGGGAAGGTCGACTCAGCAGTGAAAGAGTGAAGGATACAGTCATTCTGTTCATTCGCTTCTCTTTTCACTTCTGACAGGTAATATAACACACTTGAGCACAGCAGTCGCATCGTTCCCCAAGATAGGCGTCTCTATATCTTCCTCAAAACTTACAGATGGTGTTCTATGAGAAATTATGAACGGCTTAAATTCCAGTGATGCATTGGTTATTTTAATCCATCCAGCAGATGGAGCAGTATACGAAAGAAGGCCTCTGAAATAGACGTTCAGTAAGGCTAACTGAAAGCAGTGCGGTCAGCTGGCTGCCATAAAACACTGTGACAGTCCCCAGTTCTTGGTGTACCACATGGGAGAAGTTATTCACAAAGCCTCTGCAGGTCGTTTTAGAAATAGTCTCTTAGTTGGTGGAAAAATTATTTTCACATTGCTGGCAGATGGGCGGCGCTGCATACATTCGGAATCAAATCTTCTGCCGAAATGTAGCTACGTTTCAGACAGAAAGGACTAAAACCACAAAGATTTGATCGGAGAGCAAATGGCATGATTTCCTGTACCAAATACTCTACTTTAGACCATCACCCTAAGAATCAACGACCATAACAAACATTTCCGCTGATCAATTTGTTCCATCACGACACTAGTGAAAATATGATCCTTGTTACTATACCAGAGGCCTCTGAAAAATCAGTGGCCTAAGACTTATTTTGAAGTGGCCAGGCCGAAAGTCCCACATTCTATCTGTGCTGTATAGAGAGTAACAGAGTGGAGTTTACGTCCAACGAGAGTGAGGTGTTCAAACGGCCATTCACAGTAAAGGAATTAGCTCTTTCAGTGGCTAAGACTTCTTCACAAAGGCCTGAGAAGTGACACAACAGTATACTATATATTACAACTTACAATCAAAGGAACTGCACCTTCATGCCGTTACCAGAATTTCGACTGATGGCCTCTACATTGATTCGTAGTGGGAAACAGTTCTAATACCCCTTCGAAAATCAAAGGAACTATGGTACAATCACCCTAACATAAGGACTGCAAAAGACCTTTGAGCAACACGTTAACCGTCGTTTTGTCTTTTGAACAGACACTAGCAGAGGCGGAATTTCTGCGGTTTGCATAATCCTCTGAGACCTTGGTAGCGTCCCTTCATATACATGATTACATTGTGCGCTAAGTACCAGAGGAAGAACGATTGTAGTAGAGAAATCGTTGTCAGCCAAGAAGACTGGCAACTAGTAGGAATTATCAAATGGCTCTGAGCACTGTGGGACTTAACTTCTGAGGTCATCAGTCCCCTAGAACTTAGAACTACTTAAACCTAACTAACCTAAGGACATCACACACATCCATACCCGAGGCAGGATTCGAACCTGCGACCGTAGCGGTCGCGCGGCCCCAGACTGTAGCGCCTAGAACCGCTCGGCCACTCCGGCCGTCAGTAGGAAATATCACGCCGACCAACAAATGAGTGAGTGGCGTAGGCAATGTGCTATTCTGTCGAGGAATTACTACAGGCCACAGTAAAGCCCATAAGATGTACTTCTTGTCCTCCACGTTCCTTCACTGTTGATTATCTTGTCGTGGTGCCTACTGCAACTGGGTCTGAATCGATGATCACTGCCTGAAATTCGAAAAGTTTGTTTTGGTCCGTATTAAACCATATTAAATTAAGCTAACACACTAAATTTTTCTTTAGGCTTTGGAGGACCTCCCCATCAGAAATCTCGAGGAGATTGGTGTTATGTAGCGCACTCATATGTGGTCACGCACGCCAGCGATAAAGCTAGAATGAAATACTTCTAACACCCCTCATACCTCTCGAACAGTTCGTGATATCGAAACGAGATTTTGGAAAATTATAGCATGCACGAGGAGAGTATTTTGTCACATGATAAATAAGCGGAAATTTCATATCTACCGTGATATACGAGTAACTGCATAGTTTTGTGATGGGTACTGTCATTTTTCAGGAGTCATCGATAGCTGGTGAAATTTGAATTAGTGTTGTTTCGCGACGAGATAATTGAAGAAATTACACTTTTACATTCATACCGATAATGTGCCTTTTTGTAATCTTTTGACTTGATCTGTCCTTAGTATAATACAAGTTTCCTGAGAGTTTCACTGGTGAACCCTTAAGAATATGCACTTACATTTTTCGTGGTACTGGGTCTCATTCAGTAGCTCAGGTTATCACCTGTATTATGGGAATCTGGGTACTGTTCGCTCATGATCTTCGTTCAATGTAAATTAAACGACTCCTTGTTCTTCAAATACAGAGTCAGCGCCCACGGGAAGACTCGAGGTCACTAAGATATTGCAACCCTTGTGTTGTTAAGAAGAACGATGCAATGTTCCTTCGGACATCTATGCACGTCCGAAGGAAGAGGTACTGCGGCGAGTGCAGTTGTTACGAAATACACGAAATGTATTCGCTGCTGCGAATACAAACAACCATCGGCTTTATAAGGGAATGACGACAATGAAAATTTGAGCCCAACCGGGACGCGAACCTGGATATCCCACTTTAGGTGAGCGGCCGTCTTACCCGCTCTGGCTATCAGTGCACACCTTACGGCGAAACCTATACTTCCATATGTCGTCGTTCCTGCGCCGCAACCTGTACTCGAACACACATTGTGTGATTCCAGTAGAGGAGAGGACATCTTAATTGAAAGTCACTACCTGGTATCGGTGGATAAATACGATATTGCCCTGCGCGGCAATTACATGACGTGTGCACGAGTACAAGTTGTGGCGCAGTAACGACAACATATGGAAGTTTGAGTATGGTCGTGAGCTGCGTACCGATAGACAAAGAGGTTAAGGCGAAAGCTCGCGTAAAGCGGGAAATCAGGGTTCGAGTCCCAGTCTGGGTCAGATTTTCATTGTCTTCATTCCCTTATACAGCTGATGGTTGTTCGTATTCTCAATCGCGAACACACCTCTTGAGTCGAGATGGTGTCCACGTTAGCATGGCAAGACTTTATCTTGTAGTAGCAAAGACCGTCCTTTCGGACAGGCTTCAACAGTGTCCGAAGAAAGCTAATAGAGATTTATTGTCACCAAATTGATCTTGCAGTCGTAGAGATACACACTGAATTCCTGACTGGTTATATGTTTGCCAGAGTCTCTTTCCACTTGCAAATAATTCATCTAGGTTTGGATTTACGTCTCTGACGTACAGTTTTTCGGTTATTCGTTATCATCAGAGATCTTACGTTCTGGTGCAAAGCCTACTCCATCTTGGGGCGATAGGCTATGTATTGCGCTCGAATTGCTCAGTCGGTAAGAGTATTACCCGTTGTGGTATCGAGTCCTGTTCCAGCATTCGTTTTTTATCTACCAGGAAGTTAAAAAAAAAGCCACGCTCGACTACAAAGGGAAATATTTGTTTTGAAGTCAGTATATGGTTACGTTATGGTATAGGTCTCATGAAACCATAAATAAATTGCAAAAATCTGCAACAGTTGGTTAAAACAGTGATCCCTGATGTGAATATATTGCATTTACTTACTTTCCAAAGTTTATTTAGTGTTATTTCCTCCTTATGAAAGGAAATAGCGCACTTAGAAAGTTTTCCTTCTTAAGAAAGGAAAATAAATGCATCTCAGGTACATTTAGATAATATATTTTACAGTGAGGAACAAAGCAGTTAATTATGTTGGTGGAATCTCTCGCTATAAATGGCGTACTCGTAAAATCATAAGAAGTATCACACTAGTCCAGCAATAGCACATGGCAACGCCTGCGCATTGTAACTTCAGTAATGACTGATGGCGCAGAGCCAGTGCCATAACTTGTGGCCATTCGAGGCTATGGAAATTTCCAAAAATATGCAAGGTTCTATTCAGCGACTTTATCAAGACCATCGGAGTGACACATAAACTGGAAAAAGTCGAATTATTTCATATGATTCTAATTGGTCTTGTTCGACATTAAGTGCATCTTTCAAACCGAATTGAATATTTTCGGTTCTATAAAACAAATTGCAACATGACGAAGAATAACAAATAATGAAATATTTCTTATTGTGTGCTTACAGTGTAGTAGGAAGAATACACGATTAAATTTGTAGGTAATTTGAGGTTATACAGGGTGCATCAATTACTACACAAAGGTGCCACTTCTGCCAACAGCACCGAGCGAAGTGGCGCAGTGGTTAGCACGCTGGATTCGCATTCGGGAGGATGACGGTTCAAGCCATCCTGATTTAGGTTCTTCAGGATTTCCCTAAATCGCTTCAGGCAAATGCTGGGATAGTTCCTTTGAAAGGGCACGGCCGACTTCATTCCCTAATCCGATGGGGCCGATGACCTCGCTGTTTGGTCCCTCCCCCAACGAACCAACCAACCAACCAAGACCGGACCTTACAAATGTTTTGTAAGCAATATCTCGTATAGACAAACTGCAGTTTCCAGTATTCTCCCTCCCATTTGCTTTTAATACAACTGAGCCTGTATGAAAACCGTGAAAAACTTAAAACTGAATGGGCTGTCGGGGATATCAACCGAAAGCCTGTCCTGTGTTTTACATCTCGCTCTATGAGCTAGGAAAGACGAGTGTTGGTTGGAGCCTCTATTTGGTATGCGATTGTGCCAGGTACTGTTGATGCGCACTTACGGATCTACAGATGTGGATCTCCGTTGTATTATTACACCAGAGTTGTGCAGAAAGTCATCAGTGCTACTCATTTGCACAGTATAAGCCTGGCCGTGAATAACTGTGCGCAACTCTTAACCCAACGCTTCTACTCAGATATTTTGCCGAGACAAATATATCCTACTATTATAATAACGTCGCTAATAGGCACACGCTACAAAAATTTGTCATATCACTGCATTTATTTAATAGCTCTCATGTATCGTAGAGATATGCTCTACTAAGAAGTTGATTATTTTAATTAAAATATTCTATCGACAGAGTTGGAAAAATAACACCAACTTAAAGAATAACACTACGTCTCGTTGCAGTATTGTCTTTAATGAACAAACAGCGCCAGTATTCTGAATGCCATTTTTGCTTGGACTATTTTCACAAACAAGAGAGTCTGAATTAACGCAGTTGACCATATAGAATGGAATAACTTCGCTTCGTAAAGTTATTGAAGATTTTTCTGATAGAATGCTAATTGGAATTTGTGAGCAGCAGCTTGACCCAGCTACTAACATCTAAAATTCCATAGTTTCATGCTTTCTAAAACTACTCTAGGACTTACATTATAAAAAAATAAAACTGTAAAATCCAAGCGTTCGCTAATTAATTAGTTATTAAAACTTACAGTGATTTCTTAATCGCGTTTTTTAGCTTAGTTTGAGCCCTAACTCTTTAGCAAACTTTTCAGCTATAAATGTACTTTTTAATGAGTACATACATCGGCAGCTCTCACTTTTTATCATTTTTAGCGATTTCTAAGATGTGGAAGGAAAAATACACTGCAGTGAACAACTTTTAATAGTCAATTCTCTGGCGGTTTCAATGAGTTATGAGGCTGCAAATGCATGCAGGGCAACACCAGTAGGGAATGCCTAGTGCAGTGGACTGTGTACATTTTCAGCCTCAGGACTGATTGAAAACGCCAAAGAAGCGACCATTAACAGCTGTCCACTGTAGTGGACACTATGCACCACAGGGTTATGGATTGGTTGCAGACGGTTCTTTAACTTGAGTCTTTACATGTAAGGACGTCACCTATGTTTATTCAAGTTGGAACTGAGTCACTAATACAACTTACCACCCAGATTATTTATTTTGAGCCACATACAAATCAACTAAAATTCTCCATTAACTTCCAAATAGTCGTTCCCTGACGAATCCGAAATTGAAAACCCTGAAGAAAGTTAGTAACTCATTTGGATCCTACTACACGAAAATATTTACTCTTTCACTTCAGGCGAGATCTGGTTACTCTATTGAGCTTATCCCACATAACCAATCAATCCAGTTTATCAAACTGACTCAAAAGGCAACCACAAATAAGTTGAGATGTAAAGCTCCGCTTCGTGCCTTATGTTGCTACACCAATGTACCTCAAGGCCACTCCTTAGTTTTTCACCCTTTCAGGAACAGCGATTCAATGCCACTACTTATTATACATGGAGAAAACTAACATCGTCCTCCCCACCCCCTCTTCTATTAATGCTCGGCCTTACTGCACGATTATGGCATTATGAAGCGCAGTTTGAGTTCCATGGTATCTAGGAGAGTCTTGCCAATGTGCGTCAGTCCAAAAACTTTCGAATTTGGATTAATAAAGAATAGAGAAGACTTAAAATGGTGACTGTAGTGCTTCAGGCGATCTATATTGTTGTAACGGCGACCAGAACGGTCGCGGGGTTGTAGTGACGGGAGCCGGCCGGAGTGGCCGAGCGGTTAAAGGCGCTACAGTCTGGAACCGCACGACCGCTATGGTCGCAGGTTCGAATCCTGCCTCGGGCATGGATGTGTGTGACGTCCTTAGGTTAGTCAGGTTTAAGTAGTTCTAAGTTCTAGGGGACTTATGACCACAGCAATTGAGTCCCATAGTGCTCAGAGCCATTTTTTTGTAGTGACGGAAACGCGGTGGGACCAGCGGAGCGGTCCGCGAACAACACAACGGGGAGGACGGACACGACCAACGAAGGACCTTACGACACAACAAGGACAACAGAGTCACGAACCAAACAACACAACCACGTCCACTCGTCAAGAAAACACGAAAGTCAATACGCTGTCCAATGCGAGGCGATATGTCCTGAGACGCACGCGAGGTCAGACTGGCAGGCAGAGCTTTTTTTTTTTTTTTTTTTTTTTATTGTGATTTCATTCCCCTGCCCCATATGGGCAGGGGAGGGCTGTCAGCAGCACAATCCGCCGCTCTTCAGCCGAGTGACATGACAACTGAAACAAGAATAAAATAATACATACATAAGGAGGTAAAAAAAGGGAACATAAAACAGAGTAAGGGGAGAAAATGGAGGTAAAAATACACTGACATGTAGACGTTCATTGGGGACAGTTAAAAAAGTCACCAGAAAGTTAAAAAACGCAGTTGGCGATTCTTAAAACACAGAGAAGGCACTGGATGCGCATGCACAGGTTAAAAGTTGGCCACAGTATTAAAAACACTCCGAAACAACACACTTAAAACCCACTTGGAGCACACACGACGAAGAATAAAACTACCAGGTGGGACCTGCCGAGGGAAAGGTCAGAGAGGATGGAAAAGGAGGGGAGAGTATGGGGCAGCTGGGGAAGCGGCGGGATGAAGAGAGGAGGGGCAACCGTGGGTTCACAAAGAGGCAGGAGACACATGGGGCGGGAGAGGGAAAGGGAAGACAGGGCAGGAGGGAGCGCAGAGACACTGAAAGAAGGCACAAGAGATGGAGGGGGAGTAGGAGGGGAAATCCGCTCAGAAGGAGGGAGGGGGAGGAGAGGGAGCCCTGAGGAGGAGGCAGGAAGAGGGGGTTAGAGTTGGTAGGAAGGGTAGATGTCAGGGCGAAGCTCATCATCCGGGAGTGGTAGATGGTGGAAGTTGTGTTGGGAAAGGAGATGGAGGGTGTGGAGATGGAGAGAGGGAGGGACACAACGGTAAAGGTGCGGCAACTGGTTGGGAGTGGAGAGGAAGGGAGACACCAGGGGGTGAGGGGGATCAAGGCGGCGGACAATATATAGTGTGCGGATGTGTTCAAGGAAAAGGAAAAGGTGGGGGAAGGGGATGAGGTCATAGAGGATGCGCGTGGGGGACGGAAGGCGGACGCGGAAGGCGAGGCGGAGTGCATGACGTTCGAGGATTTGGAGGGCGTTATAGAACCGGGGTGGGGCAGAAATCCAAGCAATGCTGGCATAACAAAGGATGGGGAGGATCATGGATTTGTAGGTGTGGAGGATGGTGGAAGGATGCAGACCCCATGTCTGGCCGGACAGGAGTTTCAGGAGGCGGAGGCGGTTTTGAGCTTTGTTTTGGATGGTAAGGAGATGGGGAGTCCAGGTGAGGTGGCGGTCGAGGGTGAGGCCAAGGTATTTGAGGGTAGGAGTGAGGTGGATAGGACGGCCATAAATGGTGAGGTAGAAATCATGGAGGCGGAAGGAGCGGGTGGTGCGGCCTATGATGATCGCCTGGGTCTTGGAGGAATTAACACGGAGGAACCACTGGTTGCACCAAGCGGTGAATTGGTCAAGGTGGGTTTGGAGGGTACGTTGGGACAGGCTGAGCGACAGGCAGGCGCTTAAGTACTCGATCGGGGAGACCGCTATTGGCCGCTGCAACCACGTGTTCCACTGTGGCGCCTTCACTCTAAATGCGGGCCAGGAGACGCGCGCCGCCACAGCTTACGGCGCGATGGTGCAGAGACCTCTATTGGTCTTCGACGTCCATGACGTCTGGCGGGGATTCAAATTCCGCGGCGCGCGGTACCAGATATATGGTCTCCCCTCACTTGAACAAAATGCACAGAACGTTCATACAATCATGTGAACTAGGCAGAAAAGTCCTTCTTTGGAATATTGTTCCATTCGCATATCACATTAGCTTGAAAGTCGGTTATGTCGTCAAAAGTGTTGACCCTTCATGTGAATTTCTGCACTTCGTCGTTATGTGGTAGGTTTGTGTTGATAACACCAAGTCTCGTCATTCGTGATAATTTTTTCCTGACAAAAACTGCCCACATTTTTCATTCCAGTCAAGACACGACAGGCCTCCACATGTCGCTGTTTTTGTTCAGGAGTCACGGTGTGCAGGAGAAACTGTGCATACACCTTTCTCTTCTGCAAGACATTCTGGACAATACCTTACAAATCTTTCGAGATGTTACTCCATAGCGATTTGTGACTCAACAACGTTGACCCAGACCCCCACTGCCTAACACTGCCTGGTAGAGTGGACATCTCTTGTTCATAGTTGTTAATTCAAGCTGCCGCCGTAGTAACTGCGCATACGTCGCTTATATGCCGGAAAAATACAAGTGTCGGAACTTTTTGGACAGATGGTGCACATGTACGCTCCTAACTGGTTGGACCCGCATCTCTTCATGCTTGTAATGGTGCTAGATAGGTGGCATGTCACTCGCCTAAATTAAACAATCAGGCTCCTCCTGCCGTCACGAGATGTCCTCCTAAGGGTCGACTGTATAAAGCAAAGCATTTAACCTTAGTTTAAGACAGAAAATGACATTAGGTCAAGATTAACCTGGAAATCTGCGTTGTACAACGTTAATCATAGATCACATCGCCGAAAAGTCGAATCTTATTTGACTGGCGATAATTCGTGGTTCAAAACCAGGTTAAACTCTAATCATCAGTTTATAGAATAGTGGCACTACGATTGATCGCTTTTGTTTTTAGTAGATACCAATCGAATAACAAAAACAGTTGTTATTAACACAAAACATTGCAATCAAATATGTGACTGCGTCGTTCCCCCGCTGCTGATGCTCAAATACTTTTTTCGATTTGGCAGGTTACGTTAAAGGAAATTACTGGCTACCATGTGTACTTAACGAACAATCTCGTAACAGCTCTTGGGAGACACCTCGTAATTTGTGTGATTAGTTCAAAAGCATTCTATAGGCACTTAGCAGCATAGTAAGAAAGGAAAATTCGAATATTTGCAGTGAACAGTTAAATATTGCAATTTTGACAGCAGCGAATAACGATTCAACGTCACTTGTATAGGCTCTCTTTGGCCTCGAGTAGTAGTAACTATTCAATTCGTATTAAATTTTTAACTGCCGAACACGTCCTTAAACTGCTATGGCAGTTCCACGTGCGTTGATAAATAGAACATAGGCAAGTATTTTGAAATAAACTAACCACATAAATATGTTTAATTAATTTCGATGGCTCAGAGGTTCCGTTGTGCACCGTAATGCAGAAGATCACATATTCATTACCATGTTATTCAATACCATTGAAACCATGCGATACTCTCAGTTTTCCGAGCGTTCTGGACCACTGTTGGGCAAAATTCTGTGTGCAGTAATTCTACGCAATGTGAATTACATTGTTTCCTTTCGTTTACTTTACAAACATCTGAGCATTCAGATGCGTCCACAGAGGACGACGATGAGAAGGCTCGCACGTTCCGTGAAAGGGTGAACCCACTCTTGGAGTTAAATAAAGTAATTAAAACTGAGGTTTCGTTTGGAGAAAAGAACTGTAGAGCAGTTGCAACTAAGGCTCAGAGACTGATGGAACCAACCAAAAGAAACCCACCACTGACTGCAGTGTGCATGTTGCTATTAACCTTAAGATTTTACGCCAAAGGAACCTTACAAATATTAGTTGGTGATCTGTTTAAAGCAGACATAGCAACAGGTTGCAGAGCTGTCCATAGCTTATCGGTCTTACGAGAGAATTAAAAGCAACAGCAACTTCTCTCCATGCATTTACTGTGTTCGACACGGTGAGTTTGTTTTTTACAGTCAATTATATATTTATACTGGCCCCACACAGTTTTCAGCAGCAAATTTTTCTCCTATTGAAAGAAGTTTGATAATCGCTTCTTTTTCAGTTTGTTTGCCTCCACGGTTATAGCACGACACCTTCGACAATAAATATTGCGTAAATGCGACGTACGATAAATATCTGTTGTCGAAGCGCGATAATCGTGTCGATAGCCGATTTTAGCCGTGTTTCCAATCATCCGAAGATCAAATCTGAACCTACTTCGGTGGGTCTACCGGTGCAATAGAGCTGAATCCTGAATATAGTACAGTGTGTGATCTAATGTCAAATTTGATGTCCAGTGAACGATGTTTATACAGTCGGCGCCAAATATTTGATATATTTTAGCGAACGTAAGAGACGAGGAACAAATTCTTAACACAAGTAATTACCACACATGAATACAGAAAACATAACAAATCAGATACCTATCATACTAATGCAATATCCTTCTTTACCAAAGCTCATTGTGTAAAGAGTAATTGTCACATACATTTACATCCCCCTTAAGCCCAATGCCAAATTGTTGTTTCGCAATGGGTGGGGCAGAAAGCTGTTGATAGACTGAGTAGACCTCGGGGATTTTTTAATAATCTGGTAGACGGAGGTGGTTAATATTGCCATTGGATAGGATCTGAGTGTTTGAGGATGGGAGGAATAGGGAACTTGTAGGTATAGTCTTCGCAGTAGTTGGGTAATATTACAGAATATTGAGTCTCTAATTTAAGGGAGACATAAGTCAGGCGGAAACGTTTTAGATGTTTGAGGTCACGCAGAAACTTTGTGAGCCGCTAGAGTACGGGTGGGGGAGGGTAGATGAATAAGGGAAGCGGGGCGGAGTGTAAGTCGTTCAAGGTTTTTGTGGCATTTTTGGCTGAGTAGTATTTTAGTCTATTATTAGATTATTTGTTGGTGCTAATTTTGTAGCTATTAAGTGAGCATTCGAAGTTAGCTTTTGATCCGAAGTATTCTAGTGTTTTATTCAAACGTATTGGATGGTTGTTGCTTCTTAGGTAAAGATCTTGCCAGTAAAATTCATGGGTATTGTACAGATATAGCCTGAGTGTTTGCAAAGTTAATCAAGAGGTACTATATTTAGAAAAAATATGGTAGTAGTGACGAACTTTGGAACACGCCAGAATTTGGATAGGAAATGCGATGGTGGTTGTTGTTTATTGTTACTTTGAACAGACGGTTAGTCAAAAAGGTTGCTGTTGGGCGTGATTAATCGACTGGAAGCGCATACATGTTTGAACAGGAGGCTAGAATGCCATGAATACATGTTGACGTTTAATTTCTAGAGATAGTAAGGGCGAGAGTCAATGCTCGTCGTGTTGTCGGTATAAGAGGTATAACAGGTGTTATACTGAGATGGAAACCACAGAAGATACTAGGAAGAGGTACGTAACGTTCAAGGTGTGTCTAGATCTTCTTTGAGACAACAGATTCGAAGATCTTACTGAAGACTGGAGCAAAACAAATGGGTAGGTAGATAGAGTTATCAGTAGGATGTTTGCTGGATTTAAGGAAGAGAAAAATTTATGAGTTCCTCCAGTGTTAAAGAGTGGTATTAAATTAAGCATCTGGGATTTATAATAAGGAAAGAGACATTCGTTAAGGTATCAGTCCTTGATTTGGTGATGACTAAGCTCTGTGTTATGTTTCTTTGTAACAGTAGATTATATACCATATTTTGTAAATGAAATCCGTTTGTGATGTGGATTTTAATGGTAGAAGTTGTGTATGAACAGAGCAGTCAGTGTGTTAATGCACTCACGATTATACTGGTTACACGAGGGATGCATAGGCAATATTAACTTCCAATCAATGAGGACATTATTAAATATAGTGGAACTATGGGGCCATTAAGTTCATTAATTTCTTAGGGGGAGGAAATACAAAAGTTGACTTTAGTTATGTTTCCTAGAAGAAGTTAGTAGTTTTCGAGGAGGGGTAGTAAGGAGTGTTAATGTGATCTGTATGTTTGTTAAAAGCCTTCTAATGTTTACTTCAGTTTATGTGTAGTGTTTTAATACGTTTTCTGTCTGTCTCGAGCAGTTGCATTGTATTTTTGGACTTAATACGCTACAAATGTGCCCACAATTTTTGCCGAAGTTGTTTAGTATGAGTGTCATAGGTACAGAGGAACACGCAATGGAGCCAACGAGAATCTATAAGCACTTCTGAAGCTATGTGGGGACAAGAGTTCCGTTTGGATAGATGGGATGGGTGGATATGTGCACTGAGGCAACGTAATACATTCATTGTTGTAGGAAGGAAGCAACGTTGTTTCTATATTCGTGATTTTGGAACGTGGCTGGTTGGCTTCTGGCCTGGATGTGGGTGTGCTATCTGTAGAGATTCCAGTTGGCATTATTCTAATCTTGTATTAGTTTGGGATAGTTGCTGTGGAGGTGCAGTAGTTGGTATTGAATGTGAACTAGGATCAACTGAACTATAATCACATCTAGTCAAACCAAGGATCTGTGAATTTTGCGTCCAAGGAGGTTGACGGATGCCATTATTACGGTTGGGCTGGATGGCCCTGAGAGTGGGTGAGGGAGGTTAGAGAAACTAAGTCTGCTAAGTGGAAGGTAATTTACTGCCGTCGTCCATTGACGTCAGGAGCAGCTGTGAATATTGAGGTGGTTTGTGATATAATGTGGATGTTTCTCAGGTATCTGATGGTGACTCCGTCTTTCACCACCAGAGACCTAAGATTGTCAGTTGGCTGTAGGCAGTGGGGATACATGGATATATGCACGTAGTGTTGTAAAGTTGAAGAAATGTTTCGCTCAAAAAAGGTGTGGAAGCGATTCTCTTCTATATCCCTAGCCTCTGCAAGCTACAACTCAATCTTGGTCTGAACACGATCAGGCATCACAGACTAGCTTAAGTACCTTTACAAAAGGGCACACTTGTATTCAGATTCACCCATGGTACAACGTGACTTGCTTTCTGTTTCTCTAATTGCACTCCGTCTTCAGGCCACGAGTGGCCTACCGGGACCATCCGACCGCCGTGTCATCCTCAGTGGAGGATGCAGATAGGAGTGGCGTGGGGTCAGCACACCGCTGTCCCGGTCGTTATGATGGTATTCTTGACCGAAGCCGCTACTATTCGGTCGAGTAGCTCCTCAATTGGCATCACGAAGCTGAGTGAATCCCGAAAATCATTAAAATTATTCAAGCTTCATAGCCTATGAAACTGATTTGATAATATAATTCATAATCTCAATATATCATTTTATAATATCATTAATGTTCTAATTAGAAACAAATGTAAACCAGTGACACATTATTTTTATGATTCTGTACATCAAATCAGTGTGGATATATAAAGTTAATTTCCTTTTTGAGATATAGTAAAATGAAAGGCACATCTCCCTTTAAAGAACAAAATTGAAAATATGCCACTGCTTGATACAATACATTTATTAATTCTGCTGAGCACACGTTTAATCCAATTGATATGCCATCAAATACATTTTCCACTGCATTGTCTCCTTTCTGGATAGAATTATAACTGTCAGTAACTACTGGTTAGGTCGAAAGTCGTTAAATATCTTATCATTTTAAATTTTTACAACTTCAGGTTTGATTCCAAAGGGAAGCAGTTGCGCCCAGTGACTGTATACTTTTCCAGTAGAAACGGGTACAGTAATTAAGTGCAAATGATATTTCCTGTATACAGGGTGTTACAAAAAGGTACGATCAAACTTTCGGGAAACATTCCTCACACACAAAGAAAGAAAATATGTTATGTGGACATGTGTCCGGAAACTCTTACTTTCCATGTTAGAGATCATTTTATTACTTCTCTTCACATCACATTAATCATGGAATGGAAACACACGGCAACAGAACGTACCAGCGTGACTTCAAACACTTTTTTACAGGAAATGTTCAAAATGTCCTCCGTTGGCGAGGATACATGCATCCACCCTCCGTCGCATGGAATCCCTGATGCGCTGATGCAGCCCTGGAGAATGGCGTCTTGTATCACAGCCGTCCACAATACGAGCACGAAGAGTCTGTACATTTGGTACCGGGGTTGCGTAGACAAGAGCTTTCAAATGCCCCCATAAATGAAAGTCAAGACGGTTGAGGTCAGGAGAGCGCGGAGGCCATGGAACTGGTCCGCCTCTACTAATCCATCGGTCACCGAATCTGTTGTTGAGAAGTGTACGAACACTTCGACTGAAAAGTGCAGGAGCTCCATCGTGCATGAACCACATGTTGTGTCGTACTTGTAAAGGTACATGTTCTAGCAGCACAGGTACAGTATCCTGTATGAAATCATGATAACGTGCTCCATTGAGCGTAGGTGGTAGAACATGGGGCCCAATCAAGACATCACCAACAATGCCTGCCCAAACGTTCACAGAAAATCTGTGTTGATGACGTGATTGCACAATTGCGTGCAGATTCTCGTCAGCCCACACATGTTGATTGTGAAAATTTACAATTTGATCACGTTGGAATGAAGCCTCATCCGTAAAGAGAACATTTGCACTGAAATGAGGATTGACACATTGTTGGATGAACCATTCGCAGAAGTGTACCCGTGGAGGCCAATCAGCTGCTGATAGTGCTTGCACATGCTGTACATGGTACGGAAACAACTGGTTCTCCCGTAGCACTCTCCATACAGTGACGCGGTCAACGTTACCTTGTACAGCAGCAACTTCTCTGACGCTGACATTAGGGTTATCGTCAACTGCACGAAGAATTGCCTCGTCCACTGCAGGTGTCCTCGTCGTTCTAGGTCTTCCGCAGTCGCGACTCATAGGCTGGAATGTTCCGTGATCCCTAAGACGCCGATCAATTGCTTCGAACATCCTCCTGCCGGGACACCTTCATTCTGGAAATCTGTCTCGATACAAACGTACCGCGCCACGGCTATTGCCCCGTGATAATCCATGCGTCAAATTGGCATCTGCCAACTCCGCATTTGTAAACGTTGCACTGACTGCAAAACCACGTTCGTGATGAAAACTGACCAGTTGATGCTACGTACTGATGTGCTTGATCCTGGTACTGTAGAGCAATGAGTCGCATGTCAACACAAGCACCGAAGTCAACATTACCTTCCTTCAATTGGGCCAACTGGCGGTGAATCGAGGAAGTACAGTACATACTGACGAACTAAAATGAGTTCTAACATGGAAATTAAGCGTTGTTACAAAGATATGTGTGCATCTGGCACAGGCGTTACGGCTTCTGGATATCGATTTTGAGAAAGCCTTCGATAATGTCAGCCGTGAGTACTTAAGGAGTGTGTTACAGCATTTCAGATTTCCACAAGCAAAGCACAATAGATTTATTGTTACGAAACGGTTTCCAAAGTGCAAGTAAACGGACATCTTACGGAAACATTTCCCAATCCAACGTTCCGTCTGACAGGGTTGCTCTTTATCAGGGATATTCTCCGTCATCACTTTAGAACTACTAATTCATACAGTTAGTACTTACATGCCATCTATGCCTGTTATCAGAATACTTATGACACCCATTCTAAAATTCTCCGACCTGTAGGGCGTTTTCACAAGGAAGCCATGGCGTCAAGTAAGAACAACGATTAAATACAGCTCTTGTGACTAAAGGAAGCGCGCATCCCTTTACTTAATGTGTAGAAATGGATGGGTTGGGTGTGAAATAAGGAAAAAAAACATAAACGTCCTAATTGGCTTTAATTCGAAAGGGAATGGTACAAGTAAGACGTACCCTGATAGTGTGAGGAACTTGAATATCATTCACAGGATTCTACAGGCCAACACACTGTCTCAGGCCAAAATGCGGTATGTTGCACTAGTCATTCCCGTTGATAGGAAATATATAGTAAAAATTTAAAAAATATGTAGTATGGTCTATTTGAAAAAGTATGTTTTTTCATGTAGCCAGGGATTAGAGATGGTAACCTAGTCTTAGTCGATTGTGAGACCAAATGTC
Organism: Schistocerca piceifrons; assembly: GCF_021461385.2. Lineage (NCBI taxonomy): Eukaryota > Metazoa > Arthropoda > Insecta > Orthoptera > Acrididae > Schistocerca > Schistocerca piceifrons. Next base: position 88,080,906 of record NC_060149.1, on the reverse strand, counting down.
CAGCCCCTGTAGCGAAAAGTCTAATAAACACACTGAAACTGCCTGAAAATTTGTCGGATTTACCAAAGATTACATGGAGGTGTGTGTGAATTCCCAAGAAACCAGACTGCTGAGGTCATCGGTCGCTCTAGACTTAAACACTACTTAAACTAACTTCTGCTAAGAACAACACACATACCCATGCCCGAAGGAGGACTCGAACCTCCAGCTGGAGGTGCTGTGCAATTCGTGACATGGCGCCTCGAACCACACGGCCACTCCGCGCAGCTACATGGAGGTTATCACGGTAGAGCCATAGGTTACAGGTAAATGCAACAACTATATCTGGAGTCTCACAAACCGCAATGTATCTATTGGAGAAGATTCCTAATTAAGGGCGGCAAATACAATTATTGTAAATTTTAAGAAGGAAACTCCATACCAGATTAAACACAATGACGTAAACTGGAAGATGGTATGGCCGAATCCATCAGCTCACAGACACGCTCAGCTGCATTCGTGTTCTACAAATACTGACAGCATCATGTCGCCACGAAATAAAACTGATGAGTCATTCATTTCGCACTGCGACTTGTTGGCACACCCATGTACCGGACAGTGGCTTTCCGCCAAATTACATGTCTGTGGAAGTTGGATACACCTTATAATCAACGAGTGTTAACTAATTAAACACCTTCAAAGCGTTTCCAGTCTCCAAGACAAGAACACTTGCGTGGTTTATAGATTTGTATTCAGTGAAGAATGAGAATCAACAGCAGTTCTTTGCTACAAGCGGAAATCATAGAAATCCAGCAATTTCGTTATTATATAATGGTTTTAGCAGGCCATATGAAACTAGTAAATTGATGGACAATTACTCACCTGTGATGTAGCGATTTTAATAACGACTCATTACTGGAAATATTCTCAGAATTCAGAGAAAGGCGTGTATAAAAAAACCTTTCAGATCTTTTTTAAGATGCTGCCTGGGTCGTTCTAACCATAAGGCAAGACAAAGCGACCGCCTAGTTTCAGGGGTGGCAGAGGGCGGAAAAAATTTATTTCAAGTCAGTCAGAGAAAAAATTGAGCAAATGAGGAGTAAAATGAAAAAGAGGAAAAATTAAAACACCGAATTGTTTTTAAAAGCTTACGGAACAGTTGCTTAATAAGTATTTTTCTTAATTTGACGAAAGTAAGCATATTGAGCCGTATATAAAAAAAAGAGAACACTGTTCGGAAAACATTCTCAGAGCAAAAGAACGTACTCTGAGCAAGTTCTCAGTTTCACACGAATAAAAAATTTGGAGCATATCCTCTGACGAGGGAATATTTACTACCTCCCCTCCTTCTTGAGAAGGATTATCTGCGTGTGTCATCTGCCGCGTCCGACTCAGAACACATGCGTAATCTTACATTTCATGTAACTCGCTCAAACGGGCAAGCTGTTTAGTGCACATGTATGGAAATGGCGCCTGAGTGTCCTGGGATAGTTGAACTACATCGTGATTTTAGTTTTATGTATGGCAACAGATTATTATGATGATACACGGACATTTTATGGAAATGCATTTTCTGACGGTGTTATCGAATTTTCGACATGTGGGTAGCTTTTTTGTTATTGAAGTTAGCTGAACACATTATGCGAACTAAATTTTAAGAATGCATCTCATTTTCACCTACCCCAAACCGGAACTCTGTCAGAGTTTTCTAACACAGGCAACTTTAGTTAAATATGATGCATAAACTAATGGTCCGCTCACAAGTCAGGTACTGAAGCGGCCACTGTGAGTTTTCGTTACAATCAGTAAATCGCTAGGATTGTAATAAACCACTTATTACTTTTCCTGAGCTGCCTACTTATTTCAAACATAACAAACTAGAGGATTTATGCTGTGAGAAAACATGAAGAATAACATCTGAAAATCTGATAGAATTACAATGCCCTGGAGACATATGAGTCCCAACTGTATCTTCTTCTGCTGCTGATCCTTTTACTATAGCGATATGACCTCGAATGAAGAGGCACATGAAATTGCTCTAGTTGTAAAGGTGGTAGGGAAGAAGGGGACTTGATTCTTACTGACCTAGAATGGAAAATTGGGAGGAGAGGGGTTCCTTCCATTTTTGACACGTACAATTGGCCTACATGGTTATCTGCGCTCGCACCAACACATTGGTTCAGTGACTTTTAATGTACCACTTAAAATTACTCAAGATGTGGGGATTTTCCAAGGAAGGGGGGTGGGTACCGAGGATTTCGGAAGGTAGCCCTGAAGATAAAAATTTCATTTGCCTCAGGTGTAATGTAGACTGGAAGTGACTTTGAGATAAGATAACTACTAGGATCAGAACCCACCCTGCCATCCTACTGGAATGAATTGCTCAAATAAGATTTCATAGCACCTGTTTATCTTCGAAAATGTGTCGGCTTGGTTTCAAGTTGAGCTGGGAATGATTCGAGATCACAATAAAAAACTTTTCTGTGAAATAAAAAAGTAACACTAATCAAAATTAAGGCAGTCTGCTATCCTACTCTGTGCGTAACAGCATTGACCCTACACAAGGTAACTGAGATGTTGTTGCCCAAAGCAGTCAAAGATGGCCCTAAAGAAGTCATCCAGTACGTCAGGAGGGTTCCTTCGACAATGCACAGCAACTTTCAACTGGTCCCACGCGTGCTAATTCAAGTTCACGTCAGAATCTGCCCCAGCTAATTCCATTCGGTTGAGTCCTGCCTCCAGGAAAAGTGTAGATTGTTTGTTCACACGTTATCGCTTTGAAAGACAACACAATCGCCGAACTAATTCCTGTAGAGCTGACAATAGTTTGGAGAATCCTGTTTCGGTACTGCACAGCCTTAAAATTGTATTCTATAATGGTAAGAGTTTCTCAATATCTGTACATGATAACTGTTCAAAACATAACTGAGCTACTTCCTGCTGAACACACAAGACTGAAACCCTGAGACGTGCGTTGACACATAGCCTCCTCAACACTCTTCTATGACGATCATTAAGTATCAGACAAATTTTGCACTCATAAATGAAGAACCCGATGGTATTAGTCCAGGATTCCTTGCAGGTGTGGGTGATTTTGTACTGTTATTCATAACTGACACATATGTAGACTGTGTAGCGACAGTTTTCTTCAGTCTAGGTCGACACAGCCTATCATTTCCTTCCAAAATGGCAGCGTGGAGTTAGGTTATGTACCATTATCTGATTGTGTCAGACTTGCTTATAGCGTCCCTCAGAAATTGAACTCCATTGTACTGGATGGTTCTAACTACGGTGCAGCTACTCACAGAGGTCCAGTGCGGGCTGTAGTTATCATATGGCAGCGAAACTTGGTAGATATTCTAATGTATTAACGCAGAACAGATTTATGCTGGAAAAAAATTACTCCCAGTTTTGGCCACCAGGTGCAAATTTGGCGCTGTAATAGACATAACCAGTCCTCATATTGAACAAATTGTGTAAGTGCCACTTAATAATATCAGCAGTACACTTTCCTCACTTGTTTGACCTTTTCTGCCCTTCGCCTGTTTCTATCTCATTTCAAATACTAACATTTCTATACGCGTTTCTTGCATTCACAGCGCCAGATTTGCGCCTGGTGGCCAAAATTGAAACCAATTTTTTTCCAGTGTAAAACGGTTCCGCATTAACACATTTGAGTGTCTTGAAGGTTTCGATGTCATACGATAATTACAGGCCATACTAGACCTCTATGGGTAGCTGCACTTTAGTTGTAACTACATGCAGTATTAAATGCAAAAGCAATTAAAAGTAATTACTGTCCATTCTTTTTAACTACGCTTTTCTTTTAAAAACAGACTTGCTCGACTTTGCTTGCTAACTGGTGGAAACTTCTAAGCTAACTGTCATCTAGTGGTAAAGAAAATACACTGTAAGAAAAACAAACCGATACACTACTAATGAATTATCCAAATGGGCAGAAATCAGTCGATGTAACGACTCTGTACAGACAAAGAAATGATTACAATTTCACAAAAAATGGATGATTTATTCAAGAGGAAATCTTCACAAAATGAGCAAATCAGTAACACGTTGGACTACTTCTGCCCCTGAAGTAAGCAGTTAGTCGTACTGGCGTTGACTGATAGAGTTGCTGGATGTTCTCCTCAGGAATATTGTGCCAAATTATGTCTAGTTAACGCGTTAGATGGTGAAAATCCTGAGTTAGTTAGAAGGCTCTGACCATAATGCTCCAAACATTCTCACCTGTAGAGAGAACTGGCGACCTCGCTGTTCAAGGCAGTTTTTGGCAAGCACGAAGACAAATAATAGAAACACTCTTCGTGTGCAGGCTGGTTTTATCTTGCTGAAATGGAAGTCCAGGATGGTTTGCATGAAAGGCAACAAAATGGGGCATACAATATTGTCAACACACCACTATGCTGTCTGGGTGCTGCAGATGACAACCAAAGGGGTCCTGCTACGAAAAGAAATCGCACCCCATACCATCACTCCTGGTTTCCAGGCTGAATGGTAGGTGACAGTCAGCTTGGTATCAAACCATTGTCTGTATCATCTCCACTTGTCTTTCCTGGTCATTGAGACACAGTTCGAAGCAAGACTCATCACTGAAGGCAGGTCTACTACAGTCAATGAGATTCCAGATTGAAAATATCTCTCGAGACACTCTCGACAGTGGCAGGATACCATACTGATTGTCAGGTGCCATATCACCTGACAACCAGGAGTGATGGTCTCGGGTGCCATTTCATTTTGTAGCAGGACTGATACAAGGCTGATTCTGGATATATGATTTGCTATATTAATAAATAGCAGTTTTGAAGATCTGTAAGTGCCAAACTTATATGTATAATGCATCAAAGACAAGGAATTTGAGACTTACGAGAATTTTACCCATTTATCAGACATTTTATGGGACTCAGGTGTAAATCAGCATGTTTCACAGTAACAAATATACTATGGACCTACATTAGTAATTATATATGAAAAGGGGTTTTAACCACTATTAGTAGACTTATAGAATATATAGACATATAAGCCACTTATATGTACTTATTTTTCGAACAGTGAACAGTTACCCATCTTCTGATGTCAAATAATGTAACACAACATGTTTTCTTTAATTCTTAATTTAAAAAAGGCATAACCCTCTCAGATATATAAATATATTAATCTCTAAAAAACCAAGCACATATTTTACTCCATTCAGTATTTACTGTTGGCTGAATTCATCTGTTTGCATTTTCAGGAGTAATCTTGTGGCACACGACATTTCACATCCCAAGAAGAGGTTTCCTGTAGTATTAAATTTCTAATTATCAATGTAATACAAGAAAAAACTTTTCCAGTATCAGAACTGTTTCTAATTTCTATGGAGATGCTTAAAAACATGCTGAAGTAAATACGTATATATCCTTCCAAGTATGATGTAATTAATTTATACATATTATACTAAAATGACAATAAACGTATTATGTAAGCAGATGGCAATTTTGTGACAGTAGATAATCATGTAACTGGTTAAAGGTAGATTTGTTGGACAGTCTGCTACCACTATGAAAACAAAGTACTCTATATTTTCATTTCATATTAATATCAGTCACTCAAATACAGTGATTATACCACTATAACATAATGCGAAAGACATTCAAAACATATTATTTAATTATATGTAAGTTACCAACACAAAAATGTCATCTCTTATCAATATTAGACAATAATTAATCCCTCTGATAATTACTGTCTCCAACTATATGAGTTTTGCTTGAATTGCTGTTCTTAAGAGGAAAACTTCTGAACTCAAAATAACACTAGTGCATAAAACCCTGCAGCAATACAGTACAATTGTTTCTAAGCTGTAAGAAATTGCTGATTTCAAACATTCATTAAAAATGACATTATTATTTAATTCATAAATTTCTTATTGCCATACCACTTAAGATTGCTGGTGATATGTATGTACAACTTTTATCCCATTTTAAACATAGAAAATAGTATCTCTCTCACAGAATGAAGCTGTAACATATTTCTTTTCTTAAAAGGCTGCTTTTTGTTATTTTGCATCATGCAACATGAAATTGTAAACTTCAGATAATTTGCTTCTAAGTCATAATGAAATACTATTCAGAATACAGTCTGCCCTGAGATGTAGATACACACCTAAGAAATCTTTGTAAAATTAATATATTAGGTTTCAAAACCAAAGATATAAGAAAATATTTAAACAGTGAATCAGCAGTATCAGAAATATGTGAAATTTGTTTAATGCTTTCAGTTTCAGAAAGTCTATTTAGTTATGTGTAATAGAGAAGTTTGTTACAATTTAACAATTTCCACATGTCTATCATATCTTAATATAGTTTGGCTCTATGCCCAGATGTGTTGAATGATATGTCAGCTTTTTTTTCATGTGATGCAAATATTCAGGTTCTGTTATAGTTTCCATCTCTTTTTCAATAGCCATTTAATTACTAACAGAAAATTTGTATGTATTGTATGAAGTCAATATGGTATGTACAGTATTCAAATTTCTTTCTTCAGTAATAATGCTTAAAAAGCACTGTACAAACAAAAGCAAAAAAAAGATTAATTGTAGAACTGGACAACAGTTCTTAAACCAATACCATTAAATAAATGAAAAACTGATTCCTATCTATTTTACTGAATATTAAATAAATATTTTGTTCTACATATAATGCAAAACAATAAAACATTGTGATAAAAGTGACAATATATTTACCATTGTTACTGTTACTTCCATTAAAACACAGTCATAATTTTTGACTGTATGAAAGTCTGACAGTATTTTGAGAACATAATGCCCCTGTTAATAATTAAGAGTTGTATATCAAATAATCATGTGATACATATTGGAGAGAAAATGCATAGTTAGTGCCAATAAAATTTGTTGATTTCTTCAACATATGGTGTACACTAGTTTCTCTTCTGAATTCCACGCTTTTAACACAATGGTCTTACATATTACATTTTTCATTGGAAAGAGACAATTTATCTGAGCTCTAATATTTCGAAAATTCTCATGTATGTATTGATCATTCCCTGTTTTAGACAAAATAAACATTTTTCTGTATGGATGTTAGTTTTTTATTATCAAGGTAAAACAATGAATTATATTCATTACTGTTGCATTAATTTTGAGCTAAAATTACTGTTTTTAATTTTCAAAGGAAATGGAACACTGAATATTATTATGAATTTAATGATGGTGGAAGTTTTCAGTTACTCTAGAGTTATTATCACATTAATGATGGTGAAAGTTATCAGTTACTCTAGAATTATTATCACATTAATGATGGTGAAAGTTTTCAGTTACTCTAGAATGCCTAGTTCTGACTACTAATGTTTTACATATTGGCTTGTATTTTTCCTTCCAGTGGTGAAAATACTGAAATTAATACAGAAAATGACATAAGATTTTATGCCTCATACCGCCCAAGTCTTTGATATAGCAGAAGAATATTATCTAACACCAATTTGTATCTAATACTTTCCTTTCACAATGATGTCAGTTCTGCTCTTTCATCTTCTTATGGATACATCTGTACTTCCATTGTAAATTTTCACCGTACACTTTTTTTATACATCTAATCATGTTTTTCTCTCTACATTGCTTTACAGTTCCAGCTAATATACTTCAGTTCTGTAACACTGCTACATGCAATGGAAATTTTGTCTGCAAAGCCAAAATCTGATGCAAAGCTCTAAAAAGTTACTTGTCATTTTCAGAATTAATCTCTAATAGGCCAGTGGAACGCAATAGAAAATTCGATGCTTTTTACCCCTCATTCAACTTTATTTTGCCTCTCTGTAATTTAATTTTTAATTTGATGTTAATCTTAAATTGAAGTTTTACTTCAGTTAAGGCCTCTTAGAAAAAGATATGAACAAATAAAGAGTTTATTTTTAAAAAACTATTTCAATTAATTCTGTTACTATTTGTGGTTTTATTATTATGTAGTACCACAATTATAGTTTAGCCTACAAAAAAAAAAAAGAAAGCTTGTATTCATATGAATTAAGTCAATAATTGTTGTTAGTAAAAATTTAGTCATGTGAAATTTTGTATGTATGCATTTATACTAACACATATACTTTGTGTCTGTGAAATGAAATATTACACTACCTGTATGAAAATTCATATTTAAATTCTGTAGGCTGTACTTGCCCCATTTTCCATTGTTAAATAAGTAATAATAACCTACTGACCATAAATAATTGCTTTAAAATTTTTAAAAATTACTCTGACCTATTTCAGATGTTTTCCCAATTAATATTGTATCAAAGACCATATAAAGTGAATTTTGGAATCTTGAATTGGATCAATATGTGTAAATGTGCATAAGTATACATGAAGTAATTTTAGTAATAGTGAAGTAAGTATAGATGAATCCTAAGATATGTTTGCTTGTTATTTTTTAATTAAAATTTCTTTCATCTACTAATGTAATAGTTTTATATTGCTTTAAGGATGTGAAACTACAGAATCAATTTTCTAAGCTTTGTATAAGGGCATTTTGGCACCATTTGCCATTAACATTTGTGGAGAGAGTTCTGTACCAGAACTATGTAATAACTAGATACATTGACCATGTAAGTTCTCATATGGTCCTCTTTCTGCATACAGCAGATCTCTTATCGAAAGCCTTGTGTTATTCTGACCTAAAGTTACTGTATAATTTTCATTTTTAATGGTTTGTACCATCTGAAAGTAGTAATACAATTAATAACTTCCATTACACCTCTCTCTACAAATGACTTTTCAGAAACAATTTCACATATCACTGAATGGATTGAATCAATGTCTTACCTTTATTATGTTATGGCACTATGCAGCAACATATCATAGTGGAGTAAATTCATCTCAGTGTTCCCTCCTTTCTATGATACTACCCATGATTTAACCTAATAGTTTTACACAGTATGTCTGACACTGGTTCGATGTACTATGTAAGTGTAAATCATATTTCTGTATAAACAACCACTTTTTGTGACAAAAAATATAACCCATTACATTATTGTTGAGGCCATAATTTATTCATTGCGTTCATATTACTTATAAAAACATACCCAAATCCACAATACTGTCAGAGGTTTAATGAAATATACAAATGTTTACTCAGTTTAATTAAATACTAATGTATTCATATGTCAATGTGTAAATGTTTCACAGAAATTCAGTTATAAAAATCTTCTTAAGTGTGTATATGAATAACCTTATGTGATGGAACGAAATTAACTAGAAAGCATTAAGCATTGAATGGTTACTTTTGTAGAACTTTCCACTACATCTCAAAATTTAATTGAAACTATTTGTAGATAAATATATTTTTCTATCATTTTTAATAACTGGAATGTCATTCAGATAGTTATTTTAACTAGTATACTTCATCTCTTAAGTGTGAAAACAAAACTACCAAATCATTCACATATCACATGTGATAAAGTGTATCAGCATCTTGGGGCTTCTATTCTCTTTGGTGGTTGGTGTCAATTAAAAACGGAAAAAAAAACCTAATAATCGATTTCTATTTCCCACTTCATCCAAATATAACATGTGCTCCTTTTATTAATTATTTATGTGTTAATAGTGATGCTACGTAGACCACTGTCTTTAGTGTACTGTACATCATTTATAAAGCTATTTATTTTAAGAATGATATTTCTCTACTTATATCTTATGACAACTAATTTTCAATGTGAAGTGTAATTAAATGTGTTATGTAAGGAATAAAAGATCAGCTATAATATACTCCTATTCCTATTCATCTCTGTTGATACCACTATCTGAAGGGTATGATTGTCCATAAGAACTTCTTATTATACTTTTGTATAAATCAGCATAAAAGTCCTGTTGCCTTGTACCAAATTAACATATTTCACCATATTTGTGAAATTAATGAAACAAATTACAGCGCTATAATGGCGTGCAAGTTGCTTCTGAACCGTGGAACCATCCAAAAAGGAAATACATTCTGCTGTAGACCGTTTAGTGCAGACTTGCCTGATATGCTTACTGTACATTGACATCAGTTGTATTATGCAGTGGGCTGTACCAGGGCTTAAACACAAACAATTTTAGGTAATCAGTGGTCAAAGTACAAATTTCTACTGAATTATTACAAATCACAAGCGACTAAATATAATATCATTACATTGATGTCTTACTAAGAGAACAGATGTTACAAAAGAATCATGTGAAAGGTGTTACAGTATATAAGACTACCTTTTGTCTGAAGGTTTTGCTTTTTCAGTGATAATACAGACCATAGAATTTCTTACAAAACATTTTTCCCAGTATACTATTAAGTGTTGAGTTGTGAGCAGTTATTCGAGCACTAGAGGAATATTTGTAAATTTTAAGAGTGAGATAAAACAGTGCAAAATTTGAGCAACATACCAAGAACCATAGCACATTTTGAGGGTAAAAGCTTATCACGCAAAGTGTCTTTTCACATGCCATATCTAATTCCAAAACGATGGTGTAACAGAATGTCTTCTTTACTGTACATGTCACCTACAAATGTGGTAGGTAAACAACACAGGTTCCTATAATGTTCGCTGGTAAATGTATCAGGAGCTGATTCCATCTCACACAGACCACACCTACATGAGATTACTTTGATCTCCTGCTTTAAGAGTCTCCTGGCAAGTAGAATGCATTGCCTCATGTACATAGTTTTTGACATGCGTGGGCTATTCCTTCAGTCACTACTAATGTGTACTATAACTGTTCATTACAAGTGACTTCTTTAAACAATTCAGGTATTCAGTGATAGTGTTAATGCGCCTGTGCTATTTTTTTGTATCCTATGATGTTTGGTAATTAGAGACACACAAAGAGTTCAGAATATTCGTCTCATGTCCTCTACAGACTGTTCCTCACAGTCAGCTAACAGTAATTTTCTTCTGATTTTGGTACTGGCGGTACACCATTGATATGATTTCATGCAAAAATCACAGTGCCTGTATGACCATAAGCATGGAGTACTTAATATAGTCATCATCCACAATCAAGATGCATCATTTCCATGACTAGTAGATTGTCTAACAACTTCGAAGTTACATATCACGTCTAACTATTCCACCCCTTGTGGTAACAGGATCTCTCAGTCAACAACACATCAATAATTTCTAATTCAGTTGCTTAAGTCAGTATTATGAGTAACGATTGTGAAAAATTGCGAGAAATACATAGATTGACTGAGGCGTGAAAGAAAAAATCGATGCTTATTTTAATATTTCAAAAGCTGGTGTGTGGTTCCAAACAGAAAATTTAATTTGGGAGTGGACTATGAATCTTTGTAATGTATTAGAATTTCATGCCCAACTATGACTCTAATCTAAGTGATGAATTTTTGGAGAGAAACGTCTACCAACTGAGCCACCTGAATTAGTCCACAATCTACCACGATAGCTTTAGTAGTTAGTATATCTGTTCTACATTTCCAACCTTCACAGAAGTTCTCATGGATACCTTACCAAACCGATATCCCTGGAAATCGAGATATGGTGGAAAATGGCCTACCCACCATAGATGTTGTTTCCAGAACCTATCTGTTATTTCAGTAGAGCATGTTCTGTTAGGATAAGTAGGGTACTCTTTAACAGTATTCATATCCTCGAGAGACTTCTAACAGTCCTCACTTATATTGTTTGTGCTTGTAAGCACAGAAAGCGTCACTGTAACTAAGAAATTCTGTGACTCTACTGATCAACATCAATTGCATGTTGAGGATATATGGGATAATTACTTAAGGCTTACATCTGATTGGTTAACAAGATATTGGTTTAAAAATGTCAGTTTATTGACAATGAACTTCAATAGAATAAACTTTTTAAAAAACTGTAAATAAGAACATTTTTGCTGTACTGATATTGATTACTGTCCCTAAACAATTTTACGGAGTCAGTACACGACCGCTACAGTGACAGATGAATTGGGCAGGATGATGCACAATATCCCTTCAGGATGCAGTCTGCTGTGGTAGAGGTGACTGGAGTCGAATGATGGATCAACAGGAAACATCTCAGGTTAATAATGTCTTTTATTTATGACAGTTATGGATATGGAATCATAGCTGGAGAGGGGCAGTGGCCTTATGTTATAGCCAGCCATGATCACTGGAGTGTGCTGGGATCAGCAGTTGCCCACCAGAACATGCTGGTGGTGGTGCATGTCAGTGTCAACGCAGCTGTAGAGAGCTAATTCGATGCAGGCGCATTGTGGCTGATGGATGATAGAAGACAGCCCTGGCAGCTTGGCCCCCGCCATAGTGTCAACATACGACACACCACGTCAGGCGGAAATGGCCTGCACCTTCTGGAACGACTAGCGACTATGTGTACACCCTCTCTGGATGTTGGACAGCATATAGGACAGCATCAATGTAGACCCACACGGAGTAGTGGGCAGTGACAGTGCAGCAGCATTTCTTTCGTGGTCATCATGTGGTGTTGACTGCATCACTGAGCATACTGGGCACAGATAAGCACTGCAGAGCACAATGAGAATAACATTCTGATTTGGGTGGTATATATGTGAGCCAGGGTGGCTAGTATTTCTCTAATGGCAGCACTTCCAGCCTCGAAATAGTAACAGGCTAGAGTACTTGGCAATGATCTCTTCAGTCACCCTGGTTTTTTTGTCTCGTCAACAACTTGAGAAGCCCTGCTGGAGCTGTAAGATGCCACAACTTTAGCTTTCAGAGATGCAGGCTGTCGTATTTCACAGCATCAGCATGCTGAATTAGCGTTGTTGCGTCCTAAATATCCTCTCTTGCTCAATAGCACCTGGTCACTGGGCTTACAAACACTTCTCCCCCTATAACATCATTCTGCTGAATCAACATAGGAGCAGTTTATCAGCCATGGCAAAGCCAGGGTGCAACATAGTATATGATATGAAATTAGTACCTCAACCTTCGAAAATTTTCCCAAGTGTGTGAGAACGATCTTAACCATACAAAAGCTAGGCCATAGTAACTGTATTCTCACTCAGTAATGGCATGCACTCTGTGCAGCCAATACTGTTATTTTAAAAATATATTGTTAGCAGCTGAACAACTATTAAGGAACAAACACAAAAGTAAATAATAATTGTTGGGAGAAGGGCATCCCCACCAAAGAGAAAAAATTACTTGTAAATGAAATTTGCAGATCCTAGTGAAAAATTACAAAATCAGAAAAAGCTCAAAAAAAGTTAAAGTTGAATCAGCTGTGTTGTGGTTAATTACAAATGTAATCCCATAAAGAAACAGTATAATATATTATATAAAAATATTTTGCAGCATAAAACACAAAGGAAAATACTATCTAGTGTTATCATTATGGAACTTAAAATAGTATTAAATGCGAGAATGTTTTAAAAATCAATACCAAATCATAGGTAAACAAAGTTAGAAATATTTAAAAACATTCTTTTGATATGTTTTATAACATTTCTTTTAATGCTGACCAACTGGAAAATAATATACAGAAAAAGAGACAGACAAGACCATTGGCTTCAACTGTCGCATTTTGACAGACTAATAAAAGGGTATTGCTCTGTTGTTAAGACACACAACGCAGCGTATTCACTTCTGGCTCTTTCTGCGATTCAGTGAAATAGATTCAAGTGAGAAGCGGGGATGTGTGTATGATTGGCTATCATAGGAACGTTGTCATAACGCTGTAAATGACGCCTAAGCAGCACGGTTCATTATGCATGGCTAATCGTGAAGTATATGGGAAACAAAGTCACCAGCATGCCTTCTGATCTTCTACGACACGCAGCATGATGTCAGCTAAACGGCTTGACGCAGACGTCCATAGCAACTGCATATCGTTGCCACCATGTAAACACAAAGGCATTAATAGCAGTACCATCAAGCAATACCGCCACTGCGTAACATTAACCCAAGCAGTACCAACATATTTTTTATAATATACATTATTAGTGGGAGAAAGGACGGGTGGAGGTACTTTAAGACCACAATTAAAAAATAAGAGATACCAATTCTGGTAATTATTATTGATTTTTATTTACAATATAATTTCTAAACGGATAATGGTATTCAAGTAGGGCTCACGACCCAAAGATATTAAATACTACATTCATTGCAAAAAGTTGCATCTGGTACTAACGAGGAGACTTTATGATCATTCCGATTAGACTTAAATTTTCACATTTTGTTTAACTGAAATAATGTAAAACAATTATAGAATCTGGTAGAAGATTTCATTAAAACAGTAAATATTTTTTTCAGAATTTTAAACTGTAAAGTATATATAACTAGATTACAAAATTTACATGGCGTGAGCATAAAGTAGACCCCCTCCAGTTATTATTGCTAGGGATAAGCCTTTCCATACAGGTGTTGACTTGCTATTGGAAGAATTACACACAATATTTTGCTCAAATACAATGTTTCTGCACTGACACACGTCCTGCTGCTCACTGTAATGCAATACAGAGGTTACAGTGCTTTAAATTTACGAACACAAGTACACTGGTCTCACTGTAGGTACCACTCTTCAGGCTGGTTACACACTGACACACATAAAGAAATAAGCAGAAACACAAAACTGACAAATTAGGATAAAGTCACTGTTTTTTCCACTGCAAACCACATACTTATTGGTGCGATATTATAATAATTTCAACGTGATGTGGACCGTAGGATATAAAATATTCAGGGGCCATACTAAGGGTGTGGGGGGGGGGGGGGGGGGGGTAGTCCCCTATCTAGGGCGCCGGCAGACAGGGCGCCGCAAAAACTGACTATGAAAAGAAAACAATAAAGAAGACTGCTTAAGAAATAACTAATAGAGGTATGTGAGTTCTCGTAGCCCTCATGTCCATGGGTAACGCCTTTCCTACGGGCAATATCGGTAAGAATTTGCTATTGTCACAGCATCATTTTCTTCTAGTGTCAAAGGAGTTTAATTGCGTTAAACATTTTTTCTTCAAAATGGCTTCGTAGCCGAAACAGCGTAGTATACAAAATAAAAATAAATGGACACGAAAAACAGCAAATTCAGTAAACTAATTTCTTCCAAGAAATTCTTCAGTGTCATTTCACCTAAGTAGCATCATAAAGAAATATCTACTGGCGATGTAGCGTCTATCGCTAAAAAGGTTAATATGGCTTCAACGTGATCGGTTCTCACAGTTGTCTCCCTCACAGCTCACTTATGCTCAGCAACAGAGTTATTGCTGCTTCTTCACTACGATATTGAAGGATTTCAAAGATATATGAGATGATGCTTAACTAAATATGCTATTTGAGCGAAAGCTCCACTTTGCCGACTTCTGCCAACTACCGACTGGAGTGAACTGCATCAGTGGAGAAGACAAGCATAAAAGACAGTGGAGATATATAATTGTGGTGCTCTCTTGATTCGGCTGGCATGCTCTGTTGTGTAAATTAAGAGACAATTTAAGAATAAGCTTTCTGTGTCTCGTCAATAACATTATAGGGTCAATAGCGCTTCCTTTTTATTACACCATTTTACAAAATTATAAAATTCGTAAATCTCCATGGAAAAGTTTACAAAAAGATAATTTCATGGGGACACAGTTTTAGACATTGGCCAGCTGCGTAGGATCACTTCGGTATGGCTCTAAATACAATTCACATATTCTAGTTCTAACGAATTTTGATGTATAATATTGCTGATTCGTGTGTATTGCACGTATAAGACAATGAACCAGGTGGTATATGGATGCACTGAGACAGTTGCTACTGCAATAAGACAGCCACAAAAGATATTATGTGTGAGAAATTCAAAGTCGTGTACTATTGGTGTTATACAAGTTCAAGTGCGAGGATTTTTTTCTTTTAATTTGTTGGAAATGTTGCGAAAAAAACCTAAACCAGAAAATAGTCATATCACAATGTGAAAGTGAAGTTACATTAAAGTTATGAAATGAGACAGGAATATTGCAACGTGAATACGACATCTGGCATAAGATAACAAACAGTCTATGTTTTAAAATTTGAAACTAAGTAAAGAAAGCAAAACCAGTAATAAATGCGTTAATTGACGAATTACAGTTATAAGACACTGTAGTAAACTCTTAGACAGTGTTCACATATTTTGTCATAGAGAACGTCACATGAGAGAATGAGTTAACACAGTAAAGCTAGATGATAATAGTCTACCAGCCCATTGCAGCAGAAAACGTTTGAAGAAAGGGAGAGCCATAATGTCCGAGAAACAAGTAAGTATACACATCGTAAAGTTAAGCAAACAATGGGTGGGGCAATACTTTGAAGTTTGTGTGGTCGTAATAAATGCAAAAATAACAATGACAATGATTGTAATATACAGAGAGCCTGCATGGCTCTAAAAACAATTAAATAATATTTTACATTATTGTTGTCTAAAACACTGTTTCAAATGTGGGTGATTTTCATCTTAAAGTCCTTACAGACAACGGCTGTAGGGCTGATCTGGCATGCATAATGAGCACATATAATGTCACTATACTGTCAGATTTACCCACAAGAGTCGCTGGTAACAGAAATTCTCTCACTGACAACATTTTCATAGAAAGATCAGAGGTCCCAACATCCCAACATAACTGTAGAGTTGACTTTAATTAGTCTTTCTAACTGCGATTTCAGTTACTTCTAGTTGCTGAAAATATTTTCAAAATGCTTTTCTTTTGGAACCATGACCAGTTTTCGGCATTTATGCCCATCTTCAGATGGCTAACGTTTCCTGTTACGTACCGCAAGTGTTGTCATTAGCTCCAGCACTGCACAAGAACATTCGAATACTTAGTGCCACATTCCCTTTGTTTAGTTGCCAAAAACATGCTAATGTGCCTGCATTTATTTAGATATAAAGTGAAACAGTTGTATTAACTTCAAACGTGTACTGGTTTTGGTCTCTGCTGCTTTTCCTCTATACTAGTTGTTGCAATGCTATGTGATGCAGGTGTCATTAGATTACAGTGAGGATATTCTTGTTCAGATGTCTGACTGTTCAGGGTCCATATTATGTTTAATCCCAGTGCAGGCGCACCTATGTATAAGCGCATCATACACATACGAAATTTTTTGCACCATTCCGTTTTTGTTTCATAATGGTGAGCCATACCAATTCCTTCGCTATAGTTTCATCTAACACAGTGTGAATTGTGTTGTCATGTGTCCAGGTGAGCAGCAATACTATAACATAAATAGCGAGTTAGGTTAGAAAAAAATTACGATCCTTTAAGGAAATAGCCGACATTATGAGTTAGCAGCACAGTACCACGATGGAGCAGCTGTCTACGACATAATGAGCAATCGCATAAGCAGTTGTCTGAGATCTGATGCAACTACACTGTTTAATGTTTCGAGTGGGTTATTACTGTGGGATAACAACGGTGTGTGGGAACAGTCATATGAAAAAAGTTTATTTCATTATTATTTAATTCGACAATACTTTAGTGCATATTATGTAAGTTTGTTTTGTCGTTGTTTAATTAATCTAAGATTAATATTATGATGTTTCTCTGATATGTTTACCTTCGAAACATGCCCGCATCTCGTGGTCGTGTGGTAGCGTTCTCGCTTCCCACGCCCGGGTTCCCGGGTTCGATTCCCGGCGGGGTCAGGGATTTTCTCTGCCTCGTGATGGCTGGGTGTTGTGTGATGTCCTTAGGTTAGTTAGGTTTAAATAGTTCTAAGTTCTAGGGGACTGATGACCATAGATGTTAAGTCCCATAGTGCTCAGAGCCATTTGAACCTTCGAAACATAATAAAAGCTATTTTTACCTGTGTACGAAGTACACTGCTTGCCCACATGAACTATGAAAAGTGACATGCCTGCTTGAGGGTTACTTTGTGTGCCCAAGGAAATTATGTAGAAATTGTTTGTTAACTAGCTGCAGTTGCTCAATCAGAATATACTGGGGTAACTGAGTCTTGCATACTTTAGTGATATGTGATATCTGTAAGTTATTTTTAATGTTAGAAACCGATTGTAGACTCATTCAAATTTTTTGTCTAAAGGCATCCATGTGCTCATCGTATATTATACTGAAGCTCCTGCCAGTCTGACTGAAATAAAAGCTGGTACAACTGCCAAAAACGATCTTCTTAAGTTCCTGATTCTTCAGGACCTACACAATTGGTTTTGATGTTGTGGATTATGTTATGTTGCATAGTGCTATTGATGCAGGAATTTCTTCAAAAAAGATTTGCAAACTTGGTATGATAAGGGGCCTAGGAAGGGAATGCATGCAAATATTTCCTTTTCTGCTGGAGGTTGTGAATTTATTGAAGGTAATTTTATGCTTTTAATTTTATTACAATGGCTGTCAAATAATTGTGGCTTATGTATATTATTTTTAGCTACTGTTTCGATAACATTTATTTATTTCTCTTTGGCAGATGTATTAAGGACAATTTATGTATACAGTTTAACATGGATTTGAAATAAGTCATTTTGTGCTGTGTAAGGTGGCATGAAGAACAAGCTCTAATTACATCTGTGGAGATGGGTTTTCTATGAATTTCTAAAGCATGCTTTTGATTAAGCTTTTCTTATTCTACGGGGGTGAATGAAAAGTAAGGCCACCACCTTTGTTAATTGGGTTTGGATGGGAATATTTTAATAAATCAAACGCAGAAATAATCCTTAGAATGTGATCTTTAATTACCAATATTCACTTTTCCACATAATCACCAGCCAATTCGATACATTTCTGCCATCGATGAACACGTTCTCTGAAGCTGTCGCGGAAGAAGTCGACACTCTGTTTCCACACTAGTGACTAGTGACAACTGTACAATTACAATTCTTGTCTAACTCACGTGCATGTGTATCATACACATCACATTCTTGTGTTACCTTCCTGGGTCTTTAGGAACTTCTTTATGGAAGACAAGGTAGAGAGACCTATACAAACAGATTTTCCAGGACCGACATCAGATTTTCGTGCGCAGTATATCATTTTCACCACGCCTGCCACGATTCCAATTATGCATCTGCATTAGTTTTTGATGTGACGGACCTGTTTCTACCCTCCTATGGAACCGGCCGAACTGGGTCACACACAAAGATTTCTGGGTTATCTACAGCATCACAGCTGATCAATGGTACATCTTTCGACTACATCCCCGGACTGAGTTACTTGGTGCCATATGAACACATTTCCAGCAGGATTCATACTGTACAGCGTGTGTTACCTCGACTGCCACAATTTCTGCCAGAACAAGCACTTACTTGGTTTATGACTGTAGAATCTGTGCTTTCAATTAAAGTCACCAATGATACAGCAAAATATTTTGCATTACTGTGTAATTCCGGAGATCACAGGTCTATTATCACTGACATAAACCTGTCACCGCCCACCTTTTGCAAGTTCGAAACAGACAAGACTGCTTTATTATACAAAGATTATGCAAATCACCTGAACAAAAAGTTCATCAGGCAATTTACTCAGAATAGTTTAGTGGCTGACACCTTCACAGTTCTGATGCAATTTCTGGAGCCTAGTGAACATGAAGTTAATGCCAGACAGTACATTGTGAGCAATAAGACAAGCAAATTGCCTCGTGTTTTTCAAGTAACCTTGATTATGGATGAAGGAGTCACACAAGTTGTCAAACTACAGATGGCTGACTGCGTTTTCACACTACAAGGGGGATGCTCTTACTACTCGGGTGCTACCAGTAAACTACACCTACGACAGTCATATTGCGCTGTGACACAGTGTTTAGTAGCCAAGCAGGGTTGAACACGTCCAGTGAATCATGATGACCCTACATTGGTCAACACCTCCTGGCTCCCAAGATACAACCTAATCGGCTGCGAATAACGGACCAGCTAACGCCATTTGGCACTCAGAGTACCACCAACAACTGACAGAGTGCGTGTTGGTGTTGGTGTTGGTTTCACTCGCTTTTTGGTACTGCCATGTAAAACTACATCTTACCTTGTGAGCTCATAAATTCCATCATGATAATCAGAAGGTATCACAGAGCTCAAATTCTAGTCCCTTATGTTGTGAGTAGCTCTATATGATTACTAAAATGGGACATATCTGATCAGCATACTCCAAAAGGAACCTGATTGGTATAAAATGGATGTCATTGACAAGTTTTTTGACGCAATGGGTAGGAACATACGGCCTCCATTTATCAAAGTTTAGAGTCACTCTTCAGTAAAGTAGAGTCACTCTCCAGTGAAGTTGTAATTTGCACTCTTGGCTTTGGACTGACGTACTTACATTTGTTTCATAATTTTCAGATTACTGCCTGCATCTAGTCTGAATTACATTCTGAAGCACTCTTCTGATGTTATGTTATCCTCCAGCGTCCCTTATCAAAATAATTCTGGTATCTGTAAAATTTCTACGTTCAAATTTTCCTAATAAACGCGATAAAGCATTCAGAATTACATTACTTTGTCCTGTTTTTTATTGCTGGTTGAAATTATGTTCTCGCATTGATAACGCCCATTTCTTAAAATGAAAGTGTTTGCATTTCAACAAAATCGATAAATCTTTGTGATCAGTCTTTACAGTTGTGCGCAGACCCAACAAATAAAATCTAAATCTCAACTCCAGATAATAGCACCTGCTTCCCAGTGGTAACTGTGTATTTCCTGTCCCAAGTAGATAGTGTTTTGCTCACAAGTGCTGTTCTGTGGTGCTTTTTCGATCCATTGAGCTCATACGATTCACAAGCTTGGTGCTTCTGACATCTGTTCTCTAATTTCATCAACGATCTTCTGCTGCTCTGCAATTGTAATCCTGATGATACCGGATAATATTCTCTGATGACGCAGAAATAAAAATTACAGAAAGGAAGAAGTACCTTAAGTTGTTTTCTTATGTTAGAATTGCAAAATTCGTGATTGGTTCTTTCTCTGTAGGATCCAGTTCACCACCTCTTGATAAGACTGAATGTCCAAAAAATTTACCTGCGTATGTGAAAACTCTGACTTACACAAATTTATAGCAACTTTTAATTTCTAAAACTTTTTTAAAACTTGATTTAAAATTTTGGTAGTTCTTCCCTTCATATAGAATTAGCTAACATATCATCAACAAAAGTAGCAACTGCAGTTGATATTAGTGATGTATTTAAGGGGGAAGCTTGTGGGCTTAAGCTCCCATGTCCCCTCCCCTAAAAATTCTGAAATAATAGACATGTTTTTCTTGAACTCCTGCATACAATAACGTAATACTGTGGATACAAAACAAGGGTTAAAAACACCAATGATTTAGTATGTGATGAAGCAGGTTGTATACTGCTCAAAATTCGTGAAGATTTCCTGCATATTTGTTCCAGTATTTGGTGTGACTGGAAAAGGATTAGCTGGATCTGCAATAGAAAATCCGGTAAAATGTGGCCTTAATGTGTGATTTTTACAAGGACTGGGCTATGACAATGCTGCATCCATGTCGGGAAAATCCCATGGGGGCCATGTGTTTGCAGAACAGGACTACCCTTTAGCTGTATATTCTCACTTTGCAGCTCATAATTTCAATTTGGTAATCACCGACAGATGCTACAATCCACTTATTAGGGATTCAGTAAGTACACTGGAAATGGAATATTGTATCTTTGGGCCTCCACAATGCATACAGATATTAAGTGATCCCTTGAATCAATAAATGATGTTCGAATTAGGAGTTTGAAACGTATCACACTCACTAGACGTACGGAGCATTTTTGCAGTGCACAAGACTTGAAGGGAATATATGGTTGTGTTGTTTTATCTCTGCGGAAGAGTCAAGAATGTGATAATAAGACCATATCCCACAATGCTGTGATAATATTAGCAGCGATCATCAAGGGAGGTTTTGTCGTATGCTCCATTATACTTTGTAAACTGTTCGCTCTGGGTGAGTCGATCTGTCGTCAACCTCTGTGCCAAGATACAGATTTTGCAGAGTTAATCGGCATTTCCAGGAATCTCAAAAGGGAACTGCTGGCCATGAGAAAAATCTTGATACTCTCGCCTTTGCCGATTAGCTTCAGTCAACGGAGATGAAATCAAGCACCCACACATTTGTACCAAGTAAGCACATCTTGCAAATCAGCTTACCAGTGATGATGTTAAGGGTTACTACAAAGTGTCTGTGTTCATGCCCTTTCTGCATGTTTTCATTAGTTCACTGCAGGATAGATTCTAGATATATTGCGAACTTTTTAACAGCTTTCAGTGTCTGCCATCACGACGAATTGTAGACAAATATATCATTGATGAAGTTACGAAACTCCTTCACTTTACGATTCAGATTCATTGTTGTTGTTGTTGTTGTTGTTGCTGCTGCTGTCTTCAGTCCAGAGACTGGTTTGATGCAGCTCTCCGAACTACTCTATCCTGTGCAAGCCTCTTTATCTCCGAACAGCTACTGCAACCTACATTCTTTTGAAATTGCTTAATGTATTCATCTCTTGGTTACCCTCTACGATTTTTACTCTCCACGTTTCCCTCCAATACTAAACTGCTGATCCGTTGATGCCTTAGAACATATCCTACCAACCGACCCCGTCTTCCAGTCAATCTGTGCCAAAATTCCTCTCCTCCCCAGTTCTATTCAGTACCTCCTCATTAGTTACGTGATCTACCCAACTAATCTACAGCATTCTTCTGTAGCACCACATTTCGAAAGCTTCTATTCTCTTCATGTCTACACTGTTTATAGTCCATGTTTCACTTCCATACACGGCTGCACTCCATACAAATACTTGCAGAAAAAACTTCGCAACACTTAAATCTATACTCAGTGTTATCAAATTTCTCTTCAGAAACGTTTTCCTTGCCATAGCCAGTCTACATTTTATATCCTCCCTACTTCCACAGTCATCAGTTATTTTGCTTCCCAAATAACAAAACTCATTTACTCCTTTAAGTGTCTCATTTCCTAATCTAATTCCCTCAGCATGATCTGATTTCATTCGACTACATTCCATTATCCTCGTTTTGCTTTTCTTGATGTTCATCTTATATCCTCCTTTCAAAACACTGACCATTCCATTCAGCTACTCTTCCACGTCCTTTGCTGTCTCAGACAGAATTACAATGCCGTCGGCAAACCCTAAAGTTTTTATTCCTTCTCAGTGGATTTTAATTCCTGCTCCAAAATTTTCTTTTGTTTCCTTTACTGCTTGCTCAGTATACAGATTGAATAACATCGGGGACAGGCTACAACACTGTCTCACTTCCTTCTCAACCACTGCTTCCGTTTCATGCCCCTCAATTCTTATGACTGCCATCTGATTTCTGTACAAATTGTAAATAGCATTTCGCTCCCTGTGTTTTACCTTCGCCACCTTCAGAATTTGAAAGGGAGTATTCCAGTCAACATAGTCAAAAGCTTTCTCTAAGTTTACAAATATTAGAAATGTATGTTTGTCTTTCCTTAACCTATCTTCTAAGAAAACTCGTAGGGTCAGTACTGCATCGCATTTTCCAAGATTTGTGTGGAATCCAAACTGATCTTCCTCGGGGTGGACTTCTACAAGTTTTTCCATTAGTATGTAAAGAATTCGTGTTACTATTTTGCAAATGCGACTTATTAAACTGATAGGTCGGTGATTTTCACACGTGTCAGCACGTGCTTTCTTTGGAATTGCAATTGTTATATTATTCTTGAAGTCTGAGAGTGTTTCCCCTATCTCATGAGTCTTGCTCACCAGATGGAAGGGTATTGTCATGGCTGGCTCTCCCAAGGCTATCAACAGTTCTAACGGAATGTTGTCTACTCCCGGGCTTTGTTTCGACTTCTGTCTTTCAGTGCTCTGTCAAATTCTTCAACCAGTATCTTGTCTCTCGTTTCATCTTCATCTACGTCCTTTTCAATTTCCATAATATTGCCCTCAAGTACATCGCCTTTGTATAGACGCTCTATATACTCCTTCCACCTTTCTGCTTTCCCTTCTTTGCTTAGGGCTGGTTTTCCACCTGAGCTCTTTATATTCATGCAGGTAGTTCTCTTTTCTCCACAGGTCTCTTTAATTTTCTTGTAGGCAGTATCTATCTTACCACTGTTTATCCATGGTTTTATGTCCTTACATTTGTCGTGTAGCCATCCCTGCTTAGCCATTTTGCGTTTCCAGTCGATCTCATTTTTGAGACGTTTGTATTCCTTTAGCCTGTTTCTTTTACTGCATTTTTATGTTTCCTCCTTTCATCAATTAAATTCAATATCCTTTCTGTTACCTATGGATTTCTACTAGCCCTCGTCTTTTTATCTACTTGATCCTCTGCTGCCTTCACTGTTTCATCTCTCAGAGTTACCTATTCTTCTTCTACTGCTCTCGTCCATCGTTCCCCAACGCTCCCGCTGAAACTCTCTACAGCGTCTGGTTATTTCAGTTTATCCAGGTCCCATCTCTCTAAATTCCTACATTTTTACAGCTTCTTCAGTTTTGGACTACAGTTCATAACCAATAAACTGTGGTCAGAGTCCACATCTACTCCTGAAAATGTCTTACAGTTTAAAACCTGGTTCCTAAATCTGTGGCTTGTGCGGAATTCTACCAGGCGGTTTCCTCTTTCATTCCTTACCCCCTGTCCATATTCACCTACTACTTTTCCTTCTCTTCCCTTTGCTACTATCAAACTCCAGTCCCCTATGACTACTCAATTTTCGTCTCCCTTAACTATCTGAATAATTTCTTTTATCACATCATACTTTTCTTCAATCTCTTCATCATCTGCGGAGCTAGTTGGCATATAAACTTGTACTACTGCGGTAGGCGTGGGCTTCGTGTCTATCTTAGCTACAATAATGTGTTCACAATGCTGTTCGTAGTAGCTTATCGGCGTTCCTATTTTTTAGTTCATTATTAAACCTATTCGTGCATTACCCTATTTTGCATTTATAGCCCTGTATTCACCTGACCAGAAGTCTTGTTCATCCTGCCACCGAACGTCACTAATTCCCACTATATCTAATTTTAACCCATGCATTTCCCTTTTTAAATTTTCTAACCTACCTGCCCGATTAAGGGATCTGACATTCCACACTCCGATCCGTAGAACGCCAGTTTTGTTTCTGCTGATGACGAAGTCCTCCTGAGCAGTCCCCTCCCAGATCTGAATGGGGGACTGATCAGTCCCCTCCCAGATCCGAATGGGGGACTATTTTACCTCTGGAATATTTTTCCCAAGAGGACGCCATCATCATTTAACCATACGGTAAAGCAGCAAGTCCTCGGAAAAAACTATGGCTGTAGTTTCCCCTTGCTTTCAGCCGTCACAGTAGCAGCGCAGCAAGGCCATTTTGATTGATGTTACAACGCGTGATCAGTCAATCATCTAGACTGTTACCCCTGAAACTACTGAAAAGGTTGCTGCCCCTCTTCAGGAACCACACGTTCGTCTGGCGTCTCAACAGATACCCCTCCACTGTGGTTGCACCTACGGTATGGCTATCTGGATCGCTGAGGCTCGCAAGCATCCCCACCAATGGCAAGGTCCCTGGTTCATGGGGAGGGGGGGGGGCAGAAATTTCAAATCAGCTGTTGTCATTAAAGCGGCTAGTCAGATTCATTACTCCCCAATTTAACAATGGATGAATTGAAACTCTTTCGTCAGTGTCCGAGTCGACTGGAGCAGTTACCTCAAAACACAGTGGAGGCTTTGTCTATCTGCGATCTTCAGATCTACCCTAATGTTTTTCGGTTTCTACAGCTCTTAGCAACTCTACCAGTGACAATGGCTAAGAATGAGTGCAATTTCTTCACCCTTAAGAGGATCAAGACATACCTAAGGAATACAACTACGGAGGCACATCTGAATGTTTTCGCCATAATACAATTAACTGGGCAGAAATGACTGATCTACATCTACAGCTACATACATACTCCGCAATCCACTATACGGTGCGTGGCGGAGGGTACCTCGTACCACAACTAGCATCTTCTCTCCCTTTACCACTTCCAGACAGAACGAGGGAAAAATGACTGCCTATATACCTCTGTACGAGCCCTAATCTCTCTTATCTTACCTTTGTGGTCTTTCCGCGAAATGTAAGTTGGCGGCAGTAAAATTGTACTGCAGTCAGCCTCAGATACTGGTTCTCTAAATTTCCTCAGTAGCGATTCACGAAAAGAACGCCTCCTTTCCTCTAGAGAGTCCCACCCGAGTTCCTGAAGCATTTCCGTAAC
Organism: Schistocerca piceifrons; assembly: GCF_021461385.2. NCBI lineage: Eukaryota > Metazoa > Arthropoda > Insecta > Orthoptera > Acrididae > Schistocerca > Schistocerca piceifrons. The sequence continues at coordinate 88,054,801 of NC_060149.1, read as the reverse complement.
ACTCGCGTGATGATCAAACCTACCAGTAACAAATCTAGCAGCCCACCTCTGAATTGCTTCTATGTCCTCCCTCAATCCGACCTGGTAGGGATCTCAAACGCTCGAGCAGTACTCAAGAATAGGTCGCATTAGTGTTTTATAAGCGGTCTCCTTTACAGATGAACCACATCTTCCCAAAATTCTACCAATGAACCGAAGACGATTATCCGCCTTGCCGACAACTGCCATTACATGCTTGTCCCACTTCATATCGCTCTGCAATGTTACGCCCAACTCTTTAATCGACGTAACTGTGTCAAGCGCTACACTACAAATGGAGTATTCAAACATTACGGGATTCTTTTTGCTATTCATCTGCATTAATTTACATTTATCTATAATTAGAGTTAGCTGCCATTCTTTACACCAATCACAAATCCGGTCCAAGTCATCTTGTATCCTCCTACACTCACTCAACGACGACACCTTCCCGTACACCACAGCATCATCAGCAAACAGCCGCACATTGCTATCCACCCAATACAAAAGATCATTTATGTAGACAGAAAACAACAGCGGACCTACCACACTTCCCTGGGGGCACTCCAGATGATACCCTCACCTTCGATGAACACTCACCATCGAGAACAACGTACTGGGTTCTATTACTTAAGAAGTCTTCGAGCCACTCACATATTTGGGAACCAATTCCATATGGTCGTACCTTAGTTAGGAGTCTGCAGTGGGGCACCGAGTCAAACCTTTCCTAAGTCAAGGAATATGACATCCGTCTGATACCTTTCATCCATGGTTCGCAAGATATCATGTGAAAAAAGGGCGAGTTGCGTTTCGCAGGAGCGATGCTTTCCAAAGCCGTGCTGATGTATGGACAGCAACTTCTCTGTCTCAAGGAAATTCATTACATTCGAACCGAGAATATGTTCGAGAATCCTGCAACAAACCGATGCTACGGACATTGGTCTGTAATTTTGAGGATCCGTCCTTCTACCCTTCTTATATACAGGTGTCACCTGCGCTTTTTTCCCAGTCGCTCGGGACTTTCCGTTGGCAAGAGATTCGCGATAAATGCAAGCTAAGTAAGGAGGCAATGCAGTAGAGTACTCTCTGTAAAACCGAATTGGAATCCCATCAGGACCTGGCGATTTATTTATTTTCAAATCATTCAGCTGCTTCACAACCCCAGGTATGTCTATCACTATGTCCTCCATACGGGAATCTGTACGATAGCGCCGGCCTATGTGGCCGAGCAGTTCTAGGCGCTTCAGTCTGGAACTGCGCGACCGCTACGTTCGCAGGTTCGAATCCTGCCTCGGGCGTGGATGTGTGTGATGTCCTTAGGTTAATTAGGTTTAAGTAATTCTAAGTTTTAGGGGACTGATGACCTCAGGTGTTAAGTCTCATAGTGCTCACAGCCAATTGAACCATTTTTTGTAGGAGACTCAAACGGCGGTATGTTTGTACGATCCTCCTACGTGAAAGATTTATCAAATGCTAAATTTAAAATTTCAGCTTTCGTTTTGCTGTCTTCCGCTGCCAGGCCAGACTAATCAGTGAGTGACTGGATGGAAGCCTTCGACCCGCATACTGATTTTACGTAAGACCAGAATTTCCTTGGGTTTTCAGCAAGATCTTTTGCTAAGGTATGACGGTGGTAGTGGTTCAATGCTTGGCGCATCGCACTTCTTACAGCAGCACGAATCTCTATTAACTTTTGCCTGTCCTCATTCCCCCGATCTTTCTTGTACCGCGAGTATAACTGTCTTTGCTTCCTGAGCATTCTCCGAATTGCGCTGTTAAACCACGGTGGGTCTTTTCCGTCCATAACCCACTTTTTCGGCACATACTTGTCCAATGCGTGATTTACAATGTGTTTAAAAGTTACCCATAATTCTTCCACGTCCATCGTACCGGAAGTAAAGGAAGTGGATTCATTTACTAAGTGGAATGCTAACAACTGCTTATCTGCTCTTTCTAGTAAGAATACTCTCCTAGCCTTCTCGACCGACTTCTTAACTTTCGTAACCATAGTCGTAATGACAACATCGTTATCACTAATCCCTGTCTCAACACTGACACCGTCGATGAGGTCTGGTCTGTTCGTGGCTACCAGATCTAAAATATTCCCAGTACGCGTTGGCTGTCGATTTAGCTCCTCAAGACAGTTTTCGGATAATGTGTTCAAAAGTGATTCACGCTACCTGTAATGAACCCATAGACATCCCAGTGTATACTAGGTAGGTTGAATGATTCAGATGGCTCTGAGCACTATGGGACTTAACATCTGAGGTCATCAGTCCCCTAGAACTTAGAACTACTTAAACCTAACTAACCTAAGGACATCACACACATCCATGCCCGAGGCAGGATTCGAACCTGCGACCGTAGCGGTCTCGTGGTTCCGGACTGAAGCGCCTAGAACCGCTCGGCCACACCAGCCGGCAGGTAGGTTGAAGTCGCCTCCGGGTACTTCTGCAATACAGAGAGTACACTCTCTTTGAATGATTCTAGAACTGTCACGGTGGAACATGGTCGCCGATAATAATACCCAACAATTACCTTTATTTCTCCTAGCCCTGTTAAACGTGTGCAGATAACTTCACAATCACACTCTACTTCGACCTCAGTAGACACAAATTTTTGTCAACTGAAATGAAGACACCACCTCCTACGGTGTCTAATCTGTCTTTCTGATACACGTTCCAACCCTCACTAAATATTTCAGAACTTCCTATCTCAGGGTTTAGCCAGGTCTCAGTTCCGAGAATAATTTGCGCGCCACACGCTTCCTGGAGGGCAGTAAATTCAGGAACTATATTCCGAACACTCTGAAAATTTACTGTTTAATATCTTGATAGCTGAAGTGTCTTTACACTGAGCGTGTCCAATGACACATTATTTTTCTGATTCTGTACATCAAATCAGTATGGATATATAAAGTTAATTTTCTTTTTGAGATATAGCAAAATGAAAGGCACATCTCCCTTTAAAGAACAAAATTGAAAATATGCCACAGCTTGATACAATACATTTATTAATTCTGCTGAGCACATGTTTAATCCAATTGATATGCCATCAAATACATTTTCCACTGCATTGTCTCCTATCTGGATAGAATTATAACTGTCAGTAACTACTGGTTAGGTCAAAAGTGGTTAAATATCTTATCACTTTAAATTTTTACAACTTCAGGTTTGATTCCAAAGGGAAGCAGTTGTGCCCAGCGACTGTATTCTTTTCGAGTAGTAACGGGTACAGCAATTAAGTGCAAATGATATTTCCTGTATACAGGGTGTTACAAAAAGGTACGGCCAAACTTTCAGGAAACATTCCTCACACAGAAAGAAAGAAAATACGTTATGTGGACATGTGTCCGGAAACTCTTACTTTCCATGTTGGAGCTCATTTTATTACTTCTCTTCAAATCACATTAATCATGGAATGGAAACACACAGCAACAGAACCTACCAGCGTGACTTCAAACACTTTGTTACAGGAAATGTTCAAAATGTCCTCCGTTAGCGAGGATACATGCATCCACCCTCCGTCGAATGGAATCCCTGATGCGCTGATGCAGCCCTGGAGAATGGCGTACTGTATCACAGCCGTCCACAATACGAGCACGAAGAGTCTCTGCATTTGGTACCGGGGTTGCGTAGACAAGAGCTTTGAAATGCCGCCATAAATGAAAGTCAAGAGGTTGAGGTCAGGAGAGCGCGGAGGCCATGGAATTGGTCCGCCTCTACCAATCCCTCGGTCACCGAATCTGTTGTTGAGAAGCGTACGAACACTTCGACTGAAAAGTGCAGGAGCTCCATCGTGCATGAACCATATGTTGTGTCGTACTTGTCAAGGCACATGTTCTAGCAGCACAGATACAGTATCCCGTATGAAATCATGATAACGTGCTCCATTGAGCGTAGGTGGTAGAACATGGGGCCCAATCAAGGCATCACCAACAATGTCTGCCCAAACGTTCACAGAAAATATGTGTTGATGACGTGATTGCACAATTGCGTGCAGATTCTCGTCAGCCCACACATGTTGATTGTGAAAATTTACAATTTGATCACGTTGGAATGAAGCCTCATCCGTAAAGAGAACATTTGCACTGAAATGAGGATTGACACATTGTTGGATGAACCATTCGCAGAAGTGTACCCGTGGAGGCCAATCAGCTGCTGATAGTGCTTGCACACGCTGTACATGGTACGGAAACAAAAGGTTCTCCCGTAGCACTCTCCATACAGTGACGCGGTCAACGTTACCTTGTACAGCAGCAACTTCTCTGACGCTGACATTAGTGTTATCGTCAACTGCACGAAGAATTGCCTCGTCCACTGCAGGTGTCCTCGTCGTTCTAGGTCTTCCCCAGTCGCGAGTCATACGCTGGAATGTTCCGTACTCCCTAAGACGCTGATCAGTTGCTTCGAACGTCTTCCTGTCGGGACACCTTCGTTCTGGAAATCTGTCTCGATACAAACGTAGCGCGCCACGGCTATTGCCCCGTGGTAATCCGTACATCAAATGGGCATCTGCCAACTCCGCATTTGTAAACATTGCACTGACTGCAAAACCACGTTCGTGATTAACACTAACCTGTTGATGCTACGTACTAATGTGCTTGAAGCTGGTACTGTAGAGCAATGACTCGCATGTCAACACAAGCACCGAAGTCAACATTACCTTCCTTCAATTGGGCCAACTGGCGGTGAATCGAGGAAGTACAGTACGTACTGACGAAACTAAAATGAGCTCTAACATGAAAATTAAGCGTTTCCGGACGCATGTCCACATAACATCTTTTCTTTATTTGTGTGTGAGGAATGTTTCCTGAAAGTTTGGCCTTACCTTTTAGTAACACCCTGTATATTGATCTTCAGTTCAGTAAATGGAAGTTAAAACATTAAAATCACTTGTATATGCAGTAGTCCCAACTGGACTATTCATGGCAGATGTTGAGTGTGAACTCAAGTTCTTTCTTCAATGGTCCAGTCTTCCTCTGTGAAACAGCTTTGGAAAAAGACATTTAGTATTTCGGCCTTTAGTCTGTCATCCTCTGTTTCAGTACCATTTTGGTCACAGAGTGTCTGGACATTTTTTTGACCCACATACCGCTTTGAAATAAAATCAAAATTTCTTAGGATTTTCTGCCAAGTCAGTACATAGAACTTTACTTCCGAATTCGTTGAACGCCTCTCGCATAGCCCTCCTCACACTACATTTCGCTTCATGTAATTTTTGTTTGTCTGCAAGGCTTTGGCTGTGTTTATGTTTCCTGTGAAGTTCCCTTTGCTTCCGTAGCAGTTTTCTAACTCAGTTGTTGTATCACGGTGGCTCTTTTCCATCTCTTACGATCTTGCTTGGTACATGCTCATCTAATGCATATTGTATGATGGTTTTGAACTTTGTCCACTGCCACGTGGAATTGTTACTACGACCAGAAAGCTCACTCGATCGTAACTTTCAAACTATTTCATTTAGAAACACCGAACATTCATTAAAATGTTCGTAACTCCAGTCGCTTCAATCAGAACGTATTCGAACCGCAATTAACTCACTACTTCTTCGTTTTTCAGAGTATTTTTACGGGGATAGCTAACATGGTGTTATCCATAGGCCGGTTAGCAAGCGACTGTCTCGAAACATTCTACTCACTGCCCACTCCACTATACACTCCTGGAAATTGAAATAAGAACACCGTGAATTCATTGTCCCAGGAAGGGGAAACTTTATTGACACATTCCTGGGGTCAGATGCATCACATGATCACACTGACAGAACCACAGGCACATAGACACAGGCAACAGAGCATGCACAATGTCGGCACTAGTACAGTGTATATCCACCTTTCGCAGCAATGCAGGCTGCTATTCTCCCATGGAGACGATCGTAGAGATGCTGGATGTAGTCCTGTGGAACGGCTTGCCATGCCATTTCCACCTGGCGCCTCAGTTGGACCAGCGTTCGTGCTGGACGTGCAGACCGCGTGAGACGACGCTTCATCCAGTCCCAAACATGCTCAATGGGGGACTGATCCGGAGATCTTGCTGGCCAGGGTAGTTGACTTACACCTTCTAGAGCACGTTGGGTGGCACGGGATACATGCGGACGTGCATTGTCCTGTTGGAACAGCAAGTTCCCTTGCCGGTCTAGGAATGGTAGAACGATGGGTTCGATGACGGTTTGGATGTACCGTGCACTATTCAGTGTCCCCACGACGATCACCAGTGGTGTACGGCCAGTGTAGGAGATCGCTCCACACACCATGATGCCGGGTGTTGGCCCTGTGTGCCTCGGTCGTATGCAGTCCTGATTGTGGCGCTCACCTGCACGGCGCCAAACACGCATACGACCATCATTGGCACCAAAGCAGAAGCGACTCTCATCGCTGAAGACGACACGTCTCCATTCGTCCCTCCATTCACGCCTGTCGCGACACCACTGGAGGCGGGCTGCACGATGTTGGGGCGTGAGCGGAAGACGGCCTGACGGTGTGCGGGACCGTAGCCCAGCTTCATGGAGACGGTTGCGAATGGTCCTCGCCGATACCCCAGGAGCAACAGTGTCCCTAATTTGCTGGGAAGTGGCGGTGCGGTCCCCTACGGCACTGCGTAGAATCCTACGGTCTTGGCGTGCATCCGTGCGTCGCTGCGGTCCGGTCCCAGGTCGACAGGCACGTGCACCTTCCGCCGACCACTGGCGACAACATCGATGTACTGTGGAGACCTCACGCCCCACGTGTTAAGCAATTCGGCGGTACGTCCACCCGGCCTCCCGCATGCCCACTATACGCCCTCGCTCAAAGTCCGTCAACTGCACATACGGTTCACGTCCACGCTGTCGCGGCATGCTACCAGTGTTAAAGACTGCGATGGAGCTCCGTATGCCACGGCAAACTGGCTGACACTGACGGCGGCGGTGCACAAATGCTGCGCAGCTAGCGCCACTCGACGGCCAACACCGCGGTTCCTGGTGTGTCCGCTGTGCCGTGCGTGTGATCATTGCTTGTACAGCCCTCTCGCAGTGTCCGGAGAAAGTATGGTGGGTCTGACACACCGGTGTCAATGTGTTCTTTTTTCCATTTCCAGGAGTGTATTAGTGAGGGAACAGCTTAATTCTGATTGGTTGTTGATCTAAACGGCCAATCCGAATGTTCCTTCCAGATCATTCTAGCGGCAAAACTTGCCTTATCCAATCAATAATTTTATAGTAATTAACGTTATTAAAACTTCAGTTTCTAGCATATTGTTTAATCAAAATAAGCGAAGTACGAAATGTTCTCCAAATTGATAAATGAACTTATCCTGCCTCTAACTTTCATTCTGGCTGTCTTCATACAAAAGCATGCTCTCACCGACATACGTCACCTGAATCATGGTTGCACCATAAGTTTTCCACGGTCTATTTGTACAAGGTTTTATGAAAAATTACAAATTGAGTTTTAACGTATGTCCCACACACACTTTCTCAGTCATTAACATGCACTCACACAACAAAATATAATCAAATAGTAATTTTGACCGATTTTTGTATTACGTAATGCTCAGTGACTAAAGTGTCATAAAAGAAAATTCTAATTAATTGATTTTTATGCACTAGTAACTTTTTAATTGCTTCAAATGATAATGTAAGTCAATCTGTATTTCTTTCTAACATGCTTTTAAAAAACAAGCGTTTGTTTTAGTACTTTTAGGTAATTTTCTTTACTTCCGGCACTATAATAAATAAAAATCTGAAATTTTTATAGCAACATTCCATTAATAACGGAAGGCTGCGTACCAAATTTGAACAAAATTGGATAATAACTAATATGGATTATTTAGATTCGTAGAGGGTATGAATTTTCGTATTGACCGACTGTTACGCTATACAGCTCTCACGTCAGGCAGCGTCAGCTGCGCTGTGAGCAAAGCGAAAAAAAAGAACATAGCCATCTTGCAGCCACCGTACCAAACGGCTGCGTGCCTTACTGCTACGAATGTTATCTCGTAATAACTCGCTACGTTACACCCAATTTGGCGAATAGGGTGTCAATGGTAATGAAATGATGATAACACGATACCCAGACCCTTAGCAGAGCAGTGTGTCCATTTGCTGTACAGCTACCATTCTGTAAATATTTGTTTGTGTGAACCCAGCCTCAGTGTTTATCGGAGATGCTGGTGAACATAATGAAATGGCTGAAAGGATTTGACCGAGTTGCTAAATACTACAGGAGGTATGACGTATTGTGTTTGACAAAAGTGTGTTTTTGCTTGGACTGCATAACTCTGTAGTGGTTCGAGAATGACGAAGAGAAACTCAATTGCTGGGAAAAATTCCAGCCAAATTGAAAAAAAAAAACATTTGATGACAATCAACAAGTCAACTTACTAGAAAAACAAGTGAAGAACGAGGTTCAATATCAGGACGAAACGAAATAGTCAAATATACAGAATGTTTTGGCCCTATGTAACATTGTGAATCGAAATATGACAGAAACTGACAAAATTTATATTTGATAAAGGAAGCGCCAAAGACATATAACTAGCTCATCTGGTAGAGGATGTCACAGTAACAGAAAAATTCATCAACTGGTGCCAGTGCATCGAGGAAATGCGACAAAAAAAGAGTTGAACAAAGAGGTATCATCGTCTAAGGAATGTGGTTCCTATGGTATTTGCTGAAGGTGATCATCACCTCACTTCTCTCATACACCAGGTAGAAGGACAAGAGTTATGGCATATTATGGCAGCCAGAAGTTTCAGACTGAATACACAATAAAAAGCAACTAGAAACCTTGAGCCTATTGATTAACAGGCAATAGAAAATGTTGAAGATGAGGCCCCTCGATCTTTGTCACCAATCTCGACCACTAGTCAAACGTGTCAAGAAGAATGGGCTTGGCCAATTTGGACTTAAGCCGCCGCTTTCAACCGACAACCCAGATCCGAGCAATGTAGGCACAACCAACTCCTCTGCCAGGTAAAACCCCCCACAGAAGAACAGACATTCAGAGGATGGAGGACAACAAGCAAGTCTGTTTTCAATGTGCATACCCTGGACACGTTTTGTGCTACTGCAGAGAACAACAGTCATATTCACGCCTGTCACCTACAGAGAATTATAGCCGACCTGTGGGCTGAAGCTCATCGCCGTACCCTGTATGAGGACACTCCCATGTACGTCGTAACTGTTTGCCGTTGCCATACAGAAGTACCAGCTACTTGCCTAGTTGCCAAACTCATCAAGTCTAAGTGAGCGGCCTATATATGGAGGTCAGGATACCGCAGATGAAAATTCTCCACGGATAAGTTACCAAGATGACAGGAAATCCCATCGACGTCATCATCAATGGCCGAGCTGTCCAGGCGCTAATCGATTCAGGGGCATCTTTTTCTGTAATGTCAAATGCTTATGGTCATCAGCTAAAGAAGACTATGTTCTATGACACAAAAGCAATTGTGCTGAAGACCGCAAACGGGAAATAATTCTAGCCTGCAGGGACATGTATTACAAGAACAACAATCAAGGATGGAATACAGACTTTCGTATTTGTCGCTTTAGCAGAATGTTGTCAGGCTGTTGTTCTTGGGTGGGACTTCTTGCAGACGTTGTAAACAGTCATAGACTGTGGAAGTCCAGAGCTCCATATTGTCGAAACTATTCCAACAGGCACACATAAGAATGATTATTCTCGGCTGTTGTTTGCCGCTGATGACATTATTTTTCTGCCATCTTCGATAATACATGTTCCAGTTGCCAGTCGAGATGCTCGGTTGAACTGTGAAGATTTTGTCACTTGCCAAAAGACCTTCAGCAAGCGTAGTAGGTGGTCAAGGAGAGTTTTGGATCACTAAATATCACGAGCAGCCACAAATCATCGCAAAGATATGTGCATAGAGCCAGTCGAATTGGTTCAGGAAGGGCAGCTTAGAGTCATTGATGAAGAATTTTCTGAGCTACTACACTAGACAATGCAGGGAAGGAAGCTACTATTGAATTGCCAATATTATCTGGGCTGACTGAGGAACAACGTCAGCAAGTGATAGCCCCTCTGAATCAGTTGCTATCGAGCAGCCCATGGCAAAATACTGCATCAACAATTTGGATCATTCACCAATTAACCAGTGCTCACACAGGGTGTCGCTGTCTGAATGAAAGATAATCTGGGAGCAAGTGGAGAAGATGCTGCAAGATGGAATCATTGAGTCCTCAGAGTCCTTGGTCCTCTTCAGTGGTTCTTTTCAAGAAGAAGAACGTCACATGACCTTTCTGTGTCATCTTCCAACAACCGAACAAAATTGTTAAGAAAGATCTCCATCCATTGCCATGCGCCGATGACACCTTAGACTGCTTGAAAGAAGCAAAGTATTTCTCTGCTATGGACATGCAGACAGGCTAGTGGTAAATCAACATTGATGAGGCTGGCTTGGAAAAGACTGCCTTCGTAACTGGTGGCATCTATAAGATTAAAGTTATGTCATTTGAACTATGTAACGTTACAGACACCTCAGAATGTATGCTGGACAACCTGGTTCAGTACCTTACATGGACAAAGCATCTTTCCTATCTGGTTGACACTGTCCTTTTTGGAAGACATTTGATGAACATCTAAGTCACCTGACAACTATGCTGAAGTATGTTCAGATTGCAGGTCTCCAATTGAATCCAAAAAAGTGCCTATTCGTCATCCATTAAATAAAAATACTGGTACACCTAGTGAGTGGCTATGGATTCCGTCCTGATACAGAGGAAATAAGAGCAGTCATAGATACTCAGACTCCTAGGCACATTCGTGATGTCAAACAACTTTCTCAGAATGTGCTCACACTATCATCAAATCATAAATGACTTGTTTACCAAGGCATGATCCTTGCAAGAACTATTGCAGGGAAACACCAAATTTTCCTGGAGTGTGATGCTAGAAAGATCTTTCCTTCTTATTAGGGAGGCGAGTAGTATATGGGAACATTGAGCACACTAAAACATAAAATGTAAATGTGCAAAATCTGAATCGATGTATGTCCCAAAAAATGTAGATAAAATTAAAAATTACAAAAAATGGAGTCAGATTATATACATCTAATATACCTAATATATTTACAGTTGATGATGATATGATGGTTTTCTCTTTCAATGATGAAAATGAACATAAGAAGATTGAATTTCATTGCAGTTAACATCAATATGGAAGTGTATCATAATTTCTTAGCACTATCCTTTTGTCATCACTGAAATGAGAATTATTTCTTAAGATGGTCTTTTATTGAAATTTTTGTATTAGCATCTCTTGTTATCTGATTGTACTCTAATTGTATCTTTTCTCCCACTTCACTTAGTATTAATCTCACTCTTTTTTTAATGTTTTTATAGTTCAAAGTCAACCCCTTTACCTATGTTACAGTGATCGTATCATACATCTCAAAATAGTAATTTTTAAGTCTTGTTGGACCCCAGTCTAAAAATCCAGTTATTTCCTAGCTAATCATTCCATTAATCCAATATGCAACCTGTTTCCCCCATATTTGTTCCATTCAATGTATACTACAGAATCTGTATCAAAACAAACAAAACCTTTTCCTAACTTACTTAACATTTCATATAATGTAAGTCTTGCATTTGTATTAAATGAATGATGCTATGAAGATATTTATAGTTATATTATTTTATACATAATAATCCTAGGAATAGTACTTTATCTGTACAATTCTCTTATTAATAAAGTTTATATGTATATTACCGAACTGGTCCAAATTTTCCCTGTAATGAATTCACAGATATCTTAGCAACTACGCATTTACCTTTGCTTTCATTTGTCTCATAAGACTCTAATTCAATACCCAAGTTTTCTTTTACGACTTTCATACATAAATCTCTGGTTTTAAATCCATGTGGACTCGTTTCCAATTTTATCTTCATAAAATCTTTTACATCATTCTGAAATAACATTTTGTTCTTATTTTCAAAATTCAGCACTTCATATATTTCTAAAATGTAATACCCTTATTCCATAGCTTTATTTTTTTCATCAGTGGTCCAAGTACCTAAAAAACTCTTTCCTTTATCATTGTGATTAAATTTATTTATTTTTTTCTTCTGCAAATTTTATACATAAAAGGAACAACAGATTTTTATTTTTATCAATCTTTATCTGCACAGGCAGCACAGGATGATGCAATCTCCTAGGTGCTAATATTTTACATTTTGTTAATCCATAGCAGTCCCTATTATAATATTTTGGTTTAAATATTTTTGTTGGATACCCTACAGCTTAATGTTCATAATACTCTACATTTGAGTTGAGACTAAATACACCGATATTTCTTATTATAGTGTTAATGCAATGTGCTTTAGTATTTTCATGACAACCGTGGAAACTGCCTCTTGGATCAAATAATTCAATAACTTCAGGGAACTGTTTCAATTTCTTAAGCTTTTTATGTTCTGCTGACTTAACCCAACTGCATTCCCACATTTCCACTAAATTATTTCCTAAATTTCATATGATTACACTTTTCATTACTGTCTTGTGATATAAATCATCCTTTGAGTCTTGATTTCTGTTGTTAATCGTTTCATTTTTTAAATAATTTTACAACTATGCCAAAAACATTGGTTCAAATGGTTCAAATGGCTCTGAGCACTATGCGACTTAACTCCTGAGGTCATCAGTCGCCAAGAACATAGAACTAATTAAACCTAACTAACCTAAGGACATCACACACATCCATGCCCGAGGCAGGATTCGAACCTGCGACCGTAGCGGTCGCTCGGTTCCAGACTGTAGCGCCTAGAACCACACGGCCACTCTGGCCGGCCTGCCAAAAACATTGATTATACTGATATACAGTACTGCATTCTTTATTACAGCCATCTAGTTTAGCTCCAGCTACGTTTACTTCACCACCATTCAGAGCATGTTGAATATTATTCTTGTTTTAAACTCTTTAACCAAGCTATAGACACCTTACTATGATATTTTTCTTGTTCTTTCTCTAACACGGAAATTCTTATATTGCATAAATATTTAGATCTGTATACAGCAATACAAACTTCAGTAATTATTAAACAACAGAATTGATCCACGTTAGCTTTTCCTAGAAACAGTTTCCCTAATTATGAAGAATTTTTTGTCAACATATCTACATCAGAGTTACAATATTGATTAGTCTCTCTCTTCATACTGCATATAAAATTTTCCTCGGTTTTTCAATATGCCATCTGAGAAATATTTCTCTTTCTTTTGGTTTCACAGATACAACATGATAGTATTCCATATCAACAATAGATCCTATATAATTTTCGTTTCATAAATGTGGGTAATAAACTTTTCTTTAAGTCTTTTGAAACAAATTTTGTTGCAGAATCCTGCAACACGTTCTCAGCTCAACTATAATATACTTTGTTGAGGCTAAGAAGCTTAGTTTTAAGAAGCATCGCTCATTTCAAACTCAGCTTGCACTTTTCTCACATGATATACACAGTACATTCCATATTTCTAGATTTTTGGAAAACATTGGACATGGTGCCCCATTGCAATCTGTTAACAGTTCACAGATATGTGAGAGGCTCTAAGACTTCTTAAATAACAGAACCCAGTATGTTGTCCTCGATAGAGAGTGTTCATCAGAGACAAGGGTATCGTCAGAAGTACCCAGGGAAGTGTGATAGGACCGCTGTTCTTCTCTATATACATAAATGATTTAGTGGACAGGGTGGACAGCCATCTGCAATTGTTTGCTAATGATGTCATGGTGTATGGTAAGGTGTCGAAGTTGAGTGACTGTAGGAAGATACAATACCATTCCAGTTGGTGTGATGAATGGCAGCTGGCCGTAAATGTGGAGAAAAGTAAGCTAATACACATGAGTAGGAAGAACAAACCTGTAATGTTCAGATACAGTGAAGTCGCTTAAATATCAGGGGTAAACGTTGAAAAGTGATACGAGGTGGAACGAGCATGTGAAAACTGTGGTAGGGATGGCAAATGGTAGGCTTCAGTTCATTGGTAGAATTTTAGGAAAGAGTAATTCTCCTGTCATATAGGAAGCTGGTGCGACCTATTCTTGACTACTACTAGAGTATTTAGGATACATATCAGATTGGATTGAAGGAAGACTCGAACCAAGAAGGTCTGCTAGATTTGTTGCCGGTAGGTTTGAACAGTACGTAAATGTTATGGAGGTGCTTCGCGAACTCAGATGGGAATCCCTGGACAGAAGGCAGCGTTCTTTTTGGAAAACACTGTGACCTCCCCTCTCCTTCTTTCTCTCTCTTGCTCTGCCGTCGTCATTTTCTTCTTTTCTCCTCAGCTGTCCAAACCATCTTCCTTCTTCCTTCGTCGTACCATGGCTATATCTCAGTGTTTTCGACAAAGGGGGGGGGGGAAGATGATGTAATGTGTTACTATCTGTTTTGACTCTCCCACTCTCAAGTGACATAAAGTATATCTGGCCAGTCATCATCTGACTTTAATAGACATCCCGACAAGATTATTGCCTAAAGATTTCGTGGGCTACTCGGACGATTACCCATCTAATGCTACAGCACTATTGAGAAAATTTAGAGAAACGGCATTTGAAGCTGACTGCCGAACGATTCTACTGTCGCCAACATACATCGTGGTACCGATCACGAAGATATGATACGAGAAATGAGGGTTCATATAGTGACATGCAGAAAATCGTTTTTCCCTCGCTCTATCTGCGAGTAGAACAGGACAAGTAGAGGTACAGGGTACCCTCCGCCAAGCACCTTATGGTAGCTTGTGGAGTATCTATTTTGATGCAGATATGTTTTTCGGGAATTAGTAAGTATACCTTGTACGAAATTGCTTCTATCCATAATTTTTAAACCTAATTGTTTTATTTCCAATACATTAGTTTAGCACATGTGTAATTAGTATATTGTCTAATTCTGTTGTCATTACAATACATCAGAATACGTTTTGAATCATATTCTTCAGCACAATGAGCTGTCAATGTATAGCCCATGTATTTATTAGACATCATCCACTTACAGAAATGATAATTTGTCTTAAATTTATAAACAGTATCACCATTAAAATTATGTGTCCTTCTGTTTCTTGCTGAGCCTCATAACCGAACCACATAGATTTCTCTCTTAGCAATAATTTTTCAACATGTTTTATGTCTTCTAGAGTAAATCCTTTTTCGTTATATTCTCCAAGTTCGTTACATAATGTGATAGTTGGTACGTTTTATATTTTGTATTTACTTCTATGGTATTCTGGGTTTCTATGATATTCTTCTATATCTTTTACAGCACTACATTGACCACTCTTTTTGGTGTTTCCCATTTATTGTACATACCATATCTAATTTGGTAGGAATCCTAACACACGTACCTTTATTTCTTAGTTGTCTACATACCTTTATACATAATATTCCAACCAATCACAGCTTTACAATCATCCCAGCCTATCATTTTTGCGTATCTATGAGGTAATATAGTGTTATCATTACTGACCTGCAAAAATGTTTTATAAATATTTTGACATTTCTTATATCTACATTTGCAATATGATAAACATTTCCTACCTCATTATACACAGTTTCTTCAGTGGTATATATTTACTGACACTTACAAGCTTAGTTGCTAACTCCATTCATATAACAGTAAAATGCTCAAACTTTTGAATGGTACTCCTTAGTACAGTTATTACCTCTGGAATTAATACAGGTGATTTAAATGCAGTCTGGGCAAAATAGTGGTAACTCTGTTGTACCACCTCTTATTAACTTTCTTGTGAATTCATTACACTCATAAAAGTACTCTCATTGAAAATATATAATATCCCACTCATGTACCTCAATACAGAATTTATAGCTTAGGTAACCCCTGAAAATCCTCTGCTTATAACTTCACATACCTTATATTAAAAATTGTATTCATCCAAGTCTGCATAGTAAAAATATTAATGTAAATATAGCAGCTTTGGACATTCTGAGATTAATTGCAATATGTGTAAATGCATCATATAACACATATAACACAACTTCACCACTTGGCCTTTGATACACAGCATTTTTTCTTTGCAAATCTTGTGGTAAGAATGTGAACCAATTAGTTACTAACTGTGATGTTGGTATTTTATCATGTACTATTCACATCTACTTCTGATATTAAATGCATATAATTCCATTCACAAATATTATTTGCTCAATATGATAATGTTGACATAATAATTCAATTCATTCAACTGCTGTAGGGGACATAACAGTTTTTGATTTTACATTTTTGCTGGAGGTACTGATATTTTACCATACAAGCTTTGAATAGCGTTAATATCATTTTGAGATAATGGTAAATTTGTTCCATTGTACTATGCGTACATTACAGATCCTAATATGTCATCTTAATATGTGATCAGTGTCATGAACTAAGACTTCAAATAGATTTATCTGATCTTTCGGTGTATTACTATCAGTCTCCAAGTACCATATCTCATCTTGATCTATATATATGTCCATTGGATCATTATTCATAGTTGAATAAAATACATGCACATTACCTTTTCCATCTACTTTTCTTGGGCATTGGTAATCTCTGTCAGTTTAATATCTATGTATTTGTCTTTCAATCATAATTAAAATATAAGAATTATTATTACCAGGATGAAATTGAACACCAATGTACCTTTGCTATAAATGAAATGCGGCCTCTCCCACTCATAATACTTTTTAGTTGCTGCTTCATAAGCCTATTTTATATTTCTCTTATTCCATTATGCATACTGGTACTGCATCTACCAAATGCATCTTTCACACAACATCCGGGCATATTCCAAAAATCTGAAGTATTTTTACTTATCCCACCACTTATTCCCGTAATTATATTAACTGAAATAATAGTAACATTTCTCTTAATACATCATCATTTACTTGGGTATTTAGATTATCCACTATATCCAAATAAGCGAAACCATTTCAGTAGTTTATTAATTTACTCTTATCATCTGCAACACTATTTTCACCACTAAGAGTAAAGAAGTATCTTCACTTACATACACTTAATACATCATAAGATGTTAATGCAATATACCTTATTATGCATTGATAATTAAAATTTATGACAAATTCTATTAATCCCATTTAATATGAAGTTGTTAAACCAAATAATAGAAAAACGCAACAACAATGTACCTTACTACACACATCAAAAAAAGTTTAGCATCACCACAGTTCCCAGAACTCTTGAAAATAGACGTTGACTATGCATGCTGTATCACAGATACAGTCCCTTTGACTGTTGAGAGATGTCAAGATGTCACTAAACCCGCCCAAAGATGTAAACAACCATAGATGAGCAGAGCCTATTAGACAGAGGGGGTCCGACTGCTGATTAGTTTCAGTCATTCCACCAGAAGGAGATACATGACTTGTGGTTTCTGTAGTTCAACTACACCTAGACGGTCAATTCCGCGCTTTGATGGCGTCCGCATTGTTACTTTGTGCCAGGACGGGCTCTCAACAAGGGAAGTGTCCAGGCATCTCAGAGTGAACCAAAACGATGTTTCCAGAATGAGATTTTCACTCTGCAGCGGAGTGTGCGCTGATATGAAACTTCCTGGCAGATTAAAACTGTGTGCCCGACCGAGACTCGAACTCGAGACCTTCGCTTTCACGGGCAAGTGCTCTACCATCTGAGCTACTGAAGCACGACTCACGCCCACTCCTCACAGCTTTACTTCTGCCACTATCTCGTCTCCTACCTTCCGAACTTTACAGAAGCTCTCCTGCGCAGGAGCATAAATAGGGCGCTGATGACCTCGACGTTGAGCGCCCATAAGCCGCAACACACCCACACTAGAGCATAAATCTCTAACAGAAAATATATATTTGTAGCCTTTACTAATTTTTGATATCCCTTTTAGCTGACCTGAATCCATTTCAGTTAAATCAGCCTACCATAATCTTCTCATAGGCTTATGGAATTGATTTATAATGTCTTGTCCTAACAACATTTAATGCTAACTTTTTTACAAATATACTCCTATACACACTACACAAGCACTGTCAATACTACTTCAACCATTGTTAGTTGTTGATCTGTGCTGATTATGTGTCTCTGCATATTTTTTGCAGTTTAGGCAACAGATATGTTCATTCACTTATACAGATTAAAAATGGCTTAATTTTTTCAATTGCTCTAAATTCATCATCAGTAGATGTAGTTATTTAACTAAACATAATTAACTTTAGATCTACTGCCACAGTTGTACCACATCTTTTAATTTTATAGTTAGAAAATTTCAATTGTGTACTATTATTGATTCATTATTATTATTTATTTCATGTAGCTTATCAATTACACTTTCCATAATATTATGATCATTGAAAGTTAAATCTCAATTTATATTTTTAGCAATAGCAAAGATTCTTTAAAGCCTAAAATTGTATTCAAAATTATGCATTTTTGGCTCTTTTCTTGTTATAAATGAAAACACAGTTATTTGTTTATCATACATCTTTTTTTCTAGTCCAATAAATCTATGTAAAGCATAATTAAGTGTTGAATTCATGTTATTTATCTTTTCATAATAATCATGTGAAGCACTTTTATAAATTCTATGATAGTTATTAAACTGTCACATGGTGACATAGTTACAGAACTTTGTTCAAATATTTGTGTACTCAGCTTTTGTAGCAAGATTTTATAATTCATTTTCTAAATACTATTCGTTAACTACATCTTTACCACTAAAATCAATATAACTATTTGTTAATTTAAAAAAATTACTTAATTCACAGCGAAATTGTCTAATTAATTTTTTTTAATTTTTAGATCCAATTCTTTCTTATTTTGATTTCCAGTAATTCCAATGTTGGTTTAATTTTTTCGAAATCTTTAGATTAAGTAACTCATATTTTATTTTTCCTAGTACCTTATTTCCAAAACTATCGATTTATTACATTCAAAATATCAGTGCAATAATAACCATCTGACAGTAGCCTTAACACAAATGTACACCAGCTGATGGCTGAAGATGATAAATACAGCGGATTGGCAGTTGAAGCTATGAAGTAGAAGTTACGTGATTAAATTATAAGATGAAGTGATTTCTACGCGACTGCATCCTACAAGTAAGCTTCGCTTTATGGCGTTTTTCGATATAAGCTGAATCTGATTGGCTGAGCTCTGAATCTTAAAAGTTCTGACAATCACAATTCTCCTTAGAGGGCTTCCGTCCCCTTCTCTGGGCTACGTTTCATTTGATTAACCAACGATCTCCGCTCTACTACTCTCCACTAAAAAGTCGTTCCTGCTATTACTGTCTCTCTTCTCTTCAAATGAGGCAGCTCCTCCCCAGCACTGTTGTGCTCTCTGTCCATCTGGAAAAAGTTTGATCAAGCAATATTCAGAGTTGTTATGTAGATAAACAATGTTTTTTGAAAGACCTACGCGTTCGTTGGCATCTCACACTTTTCAGAAGCCTAAACTGGGGTTACCATTCCATCTGCAAGATACGGATCTCTGGTGACCATCCCAAAAGTTGACTTCCTATGTTTGGTGGACAATAGCACACCTTGGTATAAATTCTTCCTCGCTCCATTTCGTTAAATTATCGCATAGGTGGTCACTACAGAACGTCTAAACTGTTCTCTATCTGCATGGCAGCACTCTGGGGTGTCTCAGGGGAGCGTGTGGGCCAACCAAAGCAATGACCGCGTACCCCCACCGGTCTTCTCAGAAAGACGCAGCACGGTGTGTAACTGCTCGGCGCTTGGCTCGGCACCTGTGTCGACCAGTATGCGGCCAAAACATTTCACTTATTTTCAGCTACCATGCAAATCTGTTTTAGATTACGTAGTATCTTGTAGAAGACACCATTTTAAAGCACAGAGCATCCTGTGTGATGTTGTCTGAGTCAGGGAATTTTTCTAGTCATGACTAGAATGAGAGGTAATTTCACATTTCGACATCACCCACAGGATGACAACCGCCTCCCACACACAGAAGAATGGCCTCACATAGCGAATTAATAAGACTCTGGCAGATGTATGTAGGTGTCGAACAGTGAGAGAGGGATTCATAAGACGCTGGCAGATATGTCCTCGATGTTTTTAGATGTCAAACAGTAAGAGTGGAACACAATGCTACTCGTCATGACATTCGCATGCAACACAGCGAAAGATAACAGTACACACTTCACCTCATTCTTGCTGCTTCGTGGTCGTGATGCCAAAACGACAATGGATACAATGCTTCCATTTGAACCACATGACACTCAGGATGACTACATCAACATCTCATGTCATGACCGTAGAAGCAAGACAGCTACCATGCATATGGGCTGTGGGTGGCCAGGAGAAGGACCAAAAGCGTTAGAACACTAAGCACCAATTAGTGAGATAGAGCCAGGAACAGTTGGTTTGGATGTTTTTTCCTGTGAGGAAAGTAGAACTATCGGAAAGTTACTAAAGTGCTGCTTTGTTACTTGCTGAATGTCACATATGTCTTCATCAAGAAGACAAAGGGCAGAGACATTATCCATGTCATCTACATGAAGCCCCACTACAAAAAAATGGCTCTGAGCACTATGGGACACCCAATACAGTCCAGAGGTGCAGATCACGATAGGAATGTCAAGGAAACTGAAGACCCACTCAACATTCATGAAGCTGATGAAGCTTCAGCCGAGTGGGCTACCTTCGATAGTCATCAGAGAGAAGAGAATGTAACAACATGAGATCAATGTGAGTATCTGCCAGTCCAACGATACAGAGGATCACTGGCAAAATCTAGATCCGAGGCGCTGTAGTCGGGTCCAATGAGAATTTCAGAAACAGTGGTCTCTGTTTCTCTAGGAGAGGTAGCAATACCAGGAGCTATGGCATACCCAGTTCACTTAGCATTGCTTGTTGGCGAGCTCCTGGTCGACAGTTCAGTTGCAACCATCAGCTACTCTTTGTAATTTAGTATATATCATTTCTGGAAGGTTCTTGAAATCTTATGTTTGTAATGTTTCTATATT
This sequence comes from Schistocerca piceifrons, assembly GCF_021461385.2. Taxonomy (NCBI): domain Eukaryota; kingdom Metazoa; phylum Arthropoda; class Insecta; order Orthoptera; family Acrididae; genus Schistocerca; species Schistocerca piceifrons. Next base: position 88,033,821 of record NC_060149.1, on the reverse strand, counting down.
CTAGTATATTCTATGTTTCTATAAATACCAGCAATCCAGAACATCCAACATGTGGCTAAATATCTGCATTCTCTGTCCAAGAATTCAATTTTGTTCTAGCTGTACTTCTGTGTCAGTAATAAACGTCCCTTCAGCCCTAAATATTGTAATCCAATGATGAATCTGCATTCGGATTCGGACTTGATTGTGGTTGTAATGTTATACATATGTAGGTGAGTTATTTGGCTGCCTAGACTTGGTAGGAGATGAATCTATGTATGTGGCTGAACACTAGTGGACCCAGCAGCCAGGGTGTGATGTGGCCAAAGCGCCATTGCTGAGCCAGATGCAGAGACTGTGCTGGAACATAGGCCAGAATTGATGGAGTTCAGAATAGTCTGAAATAAGGTTACTTACAGCTCCTAAAAATTTCGTAGTAAATCACATTTAAATAATAGATCAAACCTGAATACATCTCTGATATCAGAAAAATTAGGTGCATCAATGAACCAATAATATTTCAATATCTTAAGAATTACAGACGTTAATATTTTACAGTGACTAAACATTTTCACAATGAGCCTTTGAATTAACAACTTTTAAATCTTTCATGCGATTCCAACAACCGATATCTCAGTTGATATCACTGACCTACAAGTATCATCCATAAAAGCTATTCATTTGTATCTATTTTATTTTTGATTTATTATGTATACGTATCTTTTTCATTATGAAAATATCTGTCGGAACATCGTATTCTCCACACTAACGCAGCAGCTGAATGCAGCATGAATACTTCATGTCTTTTCAAGCTTGTGTCACTATTTAGGCAGTCTGCTATTATTTTCACAAAATCGTTATTTAAATGTTGATTGCAGTTGGTATTAGAAGCCATAGTAATTTAGAAGTGGGCAATTGTATGTGTTATCTGGCACCATCACTGAAAGGAAATCCAAAAGATGCTTCTATCAGAAATACATAAGTAATTGTTTAAACAACATTTAACGACACTTTGTTGTCATTTAATGCGAGCTCACTGGCGAGAGAATGCCAGCTTATCTATTTATGAAAAAAAGCTCTAGTAATATTTCAGTGTGCCCAAACGTTTATAACATTTTTAACATTGTTGTAATATATTCGTTTAATTAAGATAGTGGTCAAGTTAATTCAGAACCATGTCTGCACAAGATCACAATGATGTATTGAGGAGGGGATAGCATTCAACTAATGGAGAAGCAGACAGTGGCCAATGCTGCGTAAGTCAAGTGCAGACAGACACTTTTTGAGAGATGTCCTCTAGGAATCGATTCTATACACGTTCAAGGGCGTTCTGGAAGAACGGAGACCTCTCTATGGTAATGTGGGTTATTCGATCGTGTAGGTAATTGATTCTGGGCGGTGAATGGCTGCTACAATACTTTAACTTTTGAAGGGACTCACATGAAGTCCGTATGTGCTCCAGCGCAGAACTTTAACTTTTTACGATCGCATTACGGAATTGAGAATAGACGTAGTATGAGCTCCTACTCATTATCTTACGTGTTTTAATTTGTAAATCATCAGGCTGAACACTGAACTATTTAGAGCTGGCGAATATTTCGTGTGTTGTGATCACGAGAATTGTCTTAATTTTCGAGTCTTGGATGATTGTTTGTTTACTTTAGGGATTCTGCTAGAACTCTTGTAACACTCTCAACACAACTTCAGTGCATTTAACAAGATTATTTCTGTTTGTACTATACTTATTTATTGTAGAACCACTACCCGTTTATTAAGGCTTTGATTTTATCTATAAACATCTTAAAACATAAATCTCTGTCGTCTACATTAATTATAGACGTTAGAATAGAACCTTTTTTTATTAATTATTCATTTATCTTTATTTAACATCTTTCTTCTTTGAGTTACCAGTCGACTGATTGGTTTGATTGATCCCGCCACGAATTCCTCTCCTGGGCCAAACTCATCTTCTCAGAATAGCACTTGTAACACACATCCTCAGCTATTTGCAGGATGTATTCCAATCCCTGCCTTACTCTACAGTTTTTGCCCTCTACAGTTCCCTCTAGTTCCATGGAATGTATTCCCTGATATCTCAACAGATGTCCTATCATCCTTTTCCATCTCCTTGTCAGCGTTTTCCACATATTCCTTTCCCCTCCGATTCTGCGCAAAACCTCCTTATTCCTTACCTCATCAGTCCACCTAATTTTCAACATTCGTCCGTAGTACCACATCTCAAATGCTTCGATTCTCTTCTGTTCCGGTTTTCCCACAGTCAATATTTCACTACCATACAATGCTGTGCTCCAAACATACATTCTCAGAAACTTCTTCCCAAAATTAAGGCCTATGTTTGACACTAGTAGACTTCTCTTGACCAGGAATGCCCTTTTTGCCAGTACTATTGTGCTTGCGATGTCTTCCTTGCTCCGTCTGTAATTGGTTATTTTGCTGCCTAGGTGGTGTAATTCCTTAACTTCATCTACTTCGTGAGCATGAATCCTGACGTTAAGTTTCTCGCGGTTCTCATTTCTGCAACTTTTCATTACTTTCGTCTTTCTACGTTTTACTCTCAGTCCATATTCTGTACTCATTAGATTGTTCATTCCATTCAACAGATCATGTAATTCTTCTTCGCTTTCACTCAGGTTAGCAGTGTCGTCAGCGAACAGTATCATTGGTACACTTTCACCTTGAATTTTAATTCCACTCCTGAATCTTTCTTTTATTTCCATCATTGCGTCTACGATGTACAGACTGAACAGTAGTTGTGAAAGACTACACTCTTTTTAATCCGACCACTTCGACCACGGTCATCCACTTTTATTATTCCCTCTTGGTTATTGTACATATTGTATATTACCTGTCACTCCTTATAGCTTACTCCAATTTTTCCTCACCATTCCAGGTCGACAAATCACATGAATGTGTCTTGATTTTTCTTTAGTCTTGCTTACATTATCAACAGTAACATCAGAATTGCTTCTCTGGTGTCTTTACCTTTCCTAATGTCAAACTGATTGTCATCTGACACATCTTCAGTTTTCTTTCCCATTCTTCTGTATATTATACTTGTCAGCAACTTGCATGCATGAGCTGTTAAGATGACTGTGCGATAATTCTCGCACTTGTGAGCTTTTGTAGTCTTCGGAATTGTGTGGATGATATTTTTCCAAGTCAGATGGCACATCACCATCTTCATACATTCTACACACCAACATTAATAGTCGTTATGTTGCCACTTCCCCCAACGATTTTAGAAGGTCTGAATGAGTGTTATCTATCGCTTCTGCCTTATTTGTTCTTAAGTCCTCCAGAGCTCCCTTAAATTCTGATTTTAATACTAGATCCCATTTCTCCTGTAAATCGACTCCAATTTCTTTTTCTATCACTTCAGATAACTCTTCCGCTTCATAGAGGCCTTCAATGTACTTTTTCCACCTATCCGCTCTCTCCTCTGCATTTAACACTGGAATTCCCGTGACACGCTTAATGTTACCACTCTTGTTTTTAGTTTCACCGAAGGATGTTTTGTCTTTCCTATATGCCGAGTCAGTTCTTCCAACAATCATTTCCTTTTCGATTCCTTCACATTTTTCATGCAGCCATTTCGTTTTAGCTTCTATATGCGCCTCCTGTTTATTTCATTCCTCAGCGACTTGTATTTCTGTATTCCTGGATTTCCCTGAACATTTTTGTACTTGCTTCTTTCATCAATCAACTGATGTATTTCTTCTGTTACCCATGGTTTCTTCGCATTTACCTTCCTTGTAATTATGTTTTTTTTAAAAAAAACTTCTTTGACTGCCATTTTTAGCGATGTCTATTCCTCTTCACTATACTGCCTACTGAGCTATTCCTTCTTGCTGTAGCTATAGCCCTAGAGAACTTCTAACGTATCTCGTCATTCCTTGCAAAGGAACCTCCCCATCGCATCCCCCCTCAGATTTAGTTATAAGTTGGCACAGTGGATAGGCCTTGAAAAACTGAACACAAATCAATCAAGAAAACAGGAAGACGTTGTGTGGAACTATGAAAAAAATAAGCAAAATATACAAACTGAGTAGTCAATGCGCAAGATACGCAACATCAAGGACAGTAAGAGCTTAGGAGCGCCGTGGTCCCGTGGTTAGCGTGAGCAGCTACAGACCGGGAGATTCTTGGTTTAAGTCTTCCCTCAACTGAAAAGTTTTATTTCCTTATTTTCTCAAAGTTATGATGTGTCCGTTTGTTCATTGACGTCTCTGTTCACTGTAATAAGTTTAGTGTCTTTGTTTTGCTGGATTCATATTGCCCACGGAATACATATCACGTATTTAATGCACTCTCGTCCAAAGTAGCGAACAGTCAACTGCCAGCCAGGGAGCCTCGTTAGCAGGAATACAGTCTTTTCCGTTTGCTGTAGTCGACTGACGTCGTGTGTTTCGATGTTTGTTTAGGTGTAGCGTCCCCATACTACGGCGCACTTACCTCGCATCGGACGGACGGACGGACAGATAATAATTGTCTGAAAATAAAAAATTAAACTTTTCACTCGAGGGAAGATTTGAACCAAGGACTTCTCGTTCCGTAGCTGCTCACACTAAACGTGGGACCACGGCGCTCCTTAGCACTCAATATCCTTGATGTTGCTTATCTTGCACATGGACTACTCAGTTTGTATATTTTGCTTATTTTTTACATAGTTCCATACAACTTCTTCCTGTTTTCTCGATTGATCTGTGTTCAGTTTTTCAAAGCCTATCCACTGTGCCAACTTATAACTAAACCTGAGGGGGGTGCGATGGGGAGGTTCCCTTGTTAGTACTTCCGTATCCCACTTCTTTGCGTACTGATTCTTCCTGACTAATCTCTTAAACTTCAGCTTACTCTTAATCACTGCTACATTGTGATCTGAGTCTATATCTGCTCCTGGGTACGCCTTACAATCCAGTATCTGATTTCGGAATCTCTGTCTGACCAAGATGCAATCTAACTGAAATCTTCCCATATCACCCGGCCTTTTCTAAGTGTACCTCCTGCTCTTGTTGATTCTTGAACAGAGTATTCGCAATTACTAGCTGAAAATTATTACAGAACTCAATTAGTCTTTCTCCTCTCTCATTCATTTCCCCAAGCCCATATTCTCCTGTAACTGTTTCTTCTACTCCTTCCCCTACAACTACATTCCAATCCCCTGTGACTATCAGATTTTCATCTCCCTTTACGTACTGTATTACTCTTTCATTATCCTCCTATACTTTCTCTATCTCTTCATTTTCCTCTTGTGACGTCGGCATGTGTACGTGTACTATCGCTGTCGATGTTGGTTTGCTGTCGATTCTGATAACAACAACCGTATCACTGAACTGCTCGCAGTAACACGCTCTCTGCCCTACCTTCCTATTCACAACGAATCCTACTCCCATTGCATCTTTTTCTGCTGCTGTTGATATTACCCTATACTCACCTGACCAGAAATCCTTGTCTTCTTTCCATTTCACCTTACTGACCCCTCCTACATCCAGATTGAGCCTTTACATTTCTCTTTTCAGATTTTCCAAGTTCTCTACCACGTTCAAGCTTCTGACATTCCACGTCCTAACTCTTAGAACGTTATCCTTTCGTTGGTTATCCAATATTTTTATCGTGGTCACCTCCCCCTTGTCAGTCACCTCCCAGAGATCCCAATGGGTGACTACTACGGAATCTTTTGCCACTGGAGAGATCATCAGGACACTTTTCAATTACAGGCCACAAGTTCTGTGGATACACGTTACGTGTCTTTAATGCAGTGATTTCCATAGCCTTCTGCTTCCTCATGCCGTTGATTGGTAGATCATTTCTGATTCTTCCACCTTGAAGGGGTAGTTTCCCACGTCAGCGACAAGAGAGTGCCCTGAACCTCTGTCCGCTTCTCCACCCTCTTTGACAAGGCCGTTGGCAGAATGAGGGTGACTCCCTAAGCCTGAAGTATTCGGCCGCCAATGCTGATTATTAATCAAAATTTAAACGGTGGTGGTTTCGAACCTAGGATAGAAGGCGTTTTGATTATTAATATAAGACGCTACCCCTAATTCGCAATTCTAGCCAATGCAGACAGTATCTGACTGCTAGATCACATCTACAGAGTATTATTTGCAGCGAGTTAGCTGCTGGGCATGAAAGCAGACATGTGCGGCTCTACCCTACGATATTATCAAGCTATTCTTTTTAAACAGAGCCGTGCATAGCCCAGTTACCTAAGGTACTAGCAACATTAGGTACACTCGCAGTTAGTTTGTTCGTATAGAATGCTCGTCAGAGAGCAACTACTCAAGAGCAACTACTCAGCAGAATATCTGTTAGGTAACATCACATGGATTCGACGTGACAATACTGTACAAATTTCTTAGCCAGAGAACTCAGTTTCTTACATTCCTCTTTAAGTCTCTTTAACTTCATTAGTTTGTTTATGGCACTTTGGACACTTTTTGCGTGTTACTTGTAGAAAGTGAAATAATACCTCATTATTATTTCTTACTAAGCCTTCGTTGGACAGTGGGGTAGTAATTTCCATTGTCGAGCTTAGTAGTGGACTTCCTAGTTCGTTACCTGTACTAACATTAACGTTCACTACATTAACCAGAAACATAAGCAACATAAAGTGAGTTATACGTTTTTACCCCATCTCAATGTAAAACGACTAGTCGCCAGTAAGGGATAATTTTTATAAATATTCTGAAATCAGTATTATTGTGCTTTACCAGAAGCAAAGAATATTATAAAGTCAACTTTGGTGTACATAAATTCACGCTGACCAACAGATCCATTTCATTAGTGACACAAAAAAGAAATTTTCAGTGCAATAAAATGTTCTTGCATCAGTCTGAAACAATTTAATAATTATATAATTGTACATTATTATTAAACCAAATGTCCTAACTGGTTCTGTGACACCTCACAGCAACCTATACTGTTAGCACAGACAGGATCGGATCCAAGCTTCAATTCCTGGGTGTCACAAACTGTTCATGACTTAGGATGATTTTCAAAATGTTTTACCATCGACATCTCTTTTGAGGAGAAAGGATGGGAGAGGGTGGGGGGGGGGGGGGGGGAGAGGGGATGAATGTAACGTCTTTTTATGTGCAGGTTACGTATATTGTGGATTCTCTGTTCTCACCATCTTCCCGCCCCGTCACCATGAGCAAATATAAGGGGTGTTCAAAAAGAAACGAGCCGGAGGCATAATTCCAGAAACCAGTAACATGAAGTATTGACCCTGGCTGTTGAGACGCTTTTCCCACTGTCACACAAGGCGGTGAATGGCTGTCTCATCAAATTCCCAGGTCTGCGACGTTAACCAGTTCAGCACATACAGCTGGATGTCGTCGTCCGAGGTGAATCGTTTGCCCTCAGAGCCTTTTTAAGGGGGCCAAAAATTGCGTAAACACAGGAAGAGAGGTCCAGACTGTATAGAGGGTGGCCCGGCGAAGCTCCCATTTGAATTTCTGCAGGAGTGCCGCGACTGTGTTGGCCGTATGAGGCTTTGCATCGTCGTGGAGCAGAATGACCCCATGGGTGAGATTGCCTGGTCGTTTTGATTTGATCGCTTGGCGAAGGGTGGTCAAGGTTTGTGAGTAATGCTGGGCATATACTGTTGTCCCGTGCTGCAGGAAGTGAATCAGATGCCGGCCATCTTGGTCAAAGCAGAACGTCAGCATAGAGTCAAACGATTTACCTCGGATGACGACGTCCAGCTGTAAGTGCGGAACTGGTTAACATCGCAGCCCCAGGAATTTTATGAGACAGCTATTCACCACCTTATGTCACATTGGTACAAGTGTCTCAACAGCCAGGGTTGATACTTCTAACATACAGGTAATAGTTTCTGTAATTATGCCTCTGGCTCGTTTCTTTTTGAACGCCCCTTATATAACTTGCAAGAATACAGTTCACTGTCGAACATCTCGATGATATCAAAAAGAGACCAGCCTCGACATGGCGCTTCCATCTAGCCATCTAAATTTGAAACATTGAACCACAAATGAAACACAAGTACAAACAAGCAGCATACAAACCTCCAAGGTTTCTTTCACAGTTACAGTGTCTTCTCTGTTGTATGTTCTATGCAGCAGAAAAATTCTTAAATTGAAAAGATTCATCACATCTGGGAGTGCCTCTCCTTCAGATCCGATGTGATGTTCTCTAGCAATGGGATGTACAAGGCCCTTCGAAACTATTCTTTGGTGGGCTGAGCAATCTATCTCGGTATACCTGTCGAGAAACCATATCATGTGCTTTCATTGCGATGTCCAGTTGCTCAATGACTTCTTGAGCTTCAAAGAACAGCTACTGGAAAATCAAATCCACATTAGAAGGTTATCAGTGCCAGTTCAGGGAGAGATAACGATCCTTTCACTTCCAGTGTCACGTTACACATCTGGTGTCAGGTTACAGACTTGGTCAGTTTACAGGCAAGGTCACTCCCCAATACTCTCTTCCCAAGAAACCACCGAGAAATGTTCAATGTCATCCAGGGGAATCCCCACACATCTTTGGCAAATGTGTGTTAGATTCTGGCCCATCAAGTGGAGCCCCCAACCCCTTCCCTACCCCTCCGATCCACACTGGACCACTATGAAGGGTGGACCAAAAGGAACTGAAGTCTCCCCACCCCTTCCTTTATTATATTATGAATCCAGTTGCCACATTCTCTTTCATCTGAGGCAAGGTATTCTTGGTGGAAAGATGATGTGCCAGAAGCAGCAGCAGCAGGAACCAGCCAGTGCCCTCAGGCACAAGAGAGACAAGTCTGCTGGATTTGAAAGTAGGTATCTAATAATATTATAATTTGTAATATCGTTATTAACAAATATATATTCGAATATATATTTACAGTTATTTATTGTTTCAGCAGCACAACACGTTGCTGAGCCGGTTGTGGAGGAACTGCTCCACAAGGACATCCACATACTATTGGCTGCACTGCCACAGCAGCCGCCCACAAATAAATTTCCTGATCTATCGGACATGGTGTCAATCAACTATAATGTTCTGCTGCATCTGCAACACCTGCCGTCATTCGGCTGCTGCTATCGTTGGAGCTGACACGGCTCACAGAACCACTGGCAAGTCACCCATCATGAGTACTACTGTTCGCCAGCACATACAACGTTACTGTGTGTGTATCTAAACGAGTAAATGCGGTCCTGGGTCTGGATAAAGTCTTTGAAATGGTGACTGAAGTTGAAATCACACAACACATTGATTCAAACGTTCAGTATTCATTATTTGTGCAGGAATATTTGTACAGTGTGATGGATTATATAGACAATAAGATGATGAACAAGTATGATCCCATCCCACACTCAAACAGAAGTTCAACGTTACGATGTGGTCATCTTAGGTGACATATATAGTGAAAACATGCTAGTATTAATTTCATGGGGCCCAAATACATACTTAAAACATTCAAGTGTTCCGAAATTGGATGATATCTACTGTGTAATACTGATCGCTATAGAAAGCCTGTGCCACTGGGAGGCATGTGTAAGAGCGGCTTGCTATAAGTTTGTAGATCATTTGAGCAATAATAGCATTACAGTGAATCAAGTGGAGCAGTATAAAAATTCCTGTATACCTCCTGTGCTGAAGTGCGTAACCGTGGAACCTGTAAAGTCTGTAGAGGGTGAGCTCACAGAGGGAATTTCTTTGTGATTAGTGCCACCTATTAACTTGAATGTCATATAGGCAGAATTTAAGGCCTATTTTCAAAATTTTGTGTTACCATTACGTAATGAAATTTTTAGATAAATAACGACTAAAGCACAGTATGCTTCCTACAGAGTTATTACTTTCATGCACAGCCCCGTCCATGTCCTAGCCAACTACCTGTTTTAAAGAACACGTACACTATGTGATCAAAAGTATCTGGACACTCCCAAAAACATACGTTTCTCATATTAGGTGCACTGTGCTGCCATCTACTGCCAGGTACTCCATATCAGCGACATCATTAGTCATTAGACATCGTGAGATGACAGAAAGGGGCGCTCCGCGGAACTCACAGACTTCGAACGTGGTCAGGTGATTGGGAAGATATATTTGCTCAGCAAGGCTGACAGGATACAAATTTCAGAATATCTCAGCAGTCAGCATCAAATATTCGGCAATGAGGACAAAGATGTGGAGAACAAATGGGAAAAAATTCAAAGGCATGGTTTAATAGCCATGTTAGAAAAGTGTCACGTAAACAAAGAGCACCTCATCTCAGATTCAAGAGAAGAGCGGCATGTTTCATCACAGGATCGTTTAGCTGGAGAGAGAGTGTTATAGAGACGCTAAACAACTCCATTGGCAAACGTTACAACAGAGACGTTGTGCATCATGGAGAAATTTACTATTGAAATTTCGGGGCAGCACTATTCAGGAGGAGAACATATTACTTCCCCCCACATACATCTCGCGTATTGACTACAAGGAGAAAATTCGTGAAATTAGACCCAATACAGAGGCGTACTGACAATCATTCTTCCCACGCACTATTCGCGAGTGGAACAGGGTTGGAGGGATCGGATAGTGGTACCAAAAGTACCCTCCGCCACACAACATTTGGTGGCTTGCAGAGTATGATGTACATGTAGATGTAGATTACATGACGAATCACTCAAATCTAAAGGCTGCCAATTCATCTGAATATCTGGGGATTACAATTACAAACAACTTAAACTGGAACTATCACATAGATAAGTTGTGATGAAGCCAAACCAAAGACTGAGTTTTATCAGTAGAACATTTGGAAGATGCAAAAAATCCACTAAATAGAGTGCCTGTACTACGTATGTCCCACCTCTGCTAGAATATTGCTGTGCCACATAGGACCTTTACCAGATAGGATTCATGAAGGACACTGGAAAAGTTCAAAGAAGGATAGCTCGTTTTGTATTAGAAACAGGAGACAGTGTGCTATGGATACGACATGAGAGTTGTGATGATAATCATTAAAACAAAGGTGTTATTCATTGAGGCAAGATCTTCACATGAAACGTTAGTCACAACCTTTGCCCTCCAAATGCAAAAGTATTCTGTTGGTGTCCACCTACATAGGGGGAAATGATCATCATCATGAAAGAAGAGTAGTTGGAGCTCGCACGGAAAGACTCAAGAGTTGATTTTTTTGTTAGAGAGTGGAACAGTGGAGAAATAGTGTGAAAGTGGTTTGATGAATCCTCTGCCAGGCACTTCAGTGTGACTTGCAGAGTAGTCGTGTAGATATAGGTGATGGTGATAAGGATGATGACACTTTTCCTGAGTACACAATGTTGAGAGTTTTAGTGCCTTTTCTAAAATTTTATAGGATATTAGCAGTTAAAATATTAAAACAAATAGAATGTCAGGAAACCTTTAGCCTAGAATATAAACTAGTACAGTAGCACAGCAAATAAATGTTGCTGACTGATTAAAAATAAATAAAAAAATATTAAACTCATTGATACCCTCAGCCTAAATCCTGAATTCTCTGTTCATTAGCTAAAATAGATGGTAAGTCCACTGTTACAGTTGCCTCTACCATCAAAATGTCACAAACAGTGATTTTTACACTACAGAAACCACACATTGGGGACTCCTCATACCCTAGTATGAAGCCACTTGCTAATGGACACTGCTCTGTTTGGAGACATACTGGGGCAACCGTGTGACCATTATGAAGGTATACCATGGACAAACAGACAGTTTCACAGAGCAAAGTGGAATGAGTCCTACCCCAATAATACCTCATCTGTTCAAGTGTCTTCACTATAGCTGTGTCCTGAATACAGGAACTGTGTTTGGAAGTAGAAAAATGGAACAACCAAGCAGCAAAAGGATTTCTCTTGCTTTGTGCTGACTGTATACACAATGATAAAATTGGGATGCTTATCAAAATTATTCAAGGGACAAATTTAAGAATTACACTTTGATTATTTCATTTTTAAGTTAAGTCCTAAATAATTTTGATCCTCTTAAGGAGCTAAAGTGTGTTTTTCTTCTACCTTTGACAACAGACACCAATACTGGCCACATAAGTTTCTAAAATGAAGTCCTCTGAATTAATCCCAAAGTGATTCATTGTTTGCTGGTGATGGATGGTCATGAAGATTCACTCAAAAGGTTGCTAAGCAAATGTTTATTTTACGAGTGACACTGGTATATGTACATTTTCTCTGTTAGCTGCACCACAAAAATGTGCCCCACTGGCTTCAACACAAAGGTTGTTCCAAAATGCTCCAATTTAGGATTAATACCTGCTTGGTAAATAGCATCTTGTACCCCTATGTACAACAATATAGCAGTCCCATGCATGAAACATCCATAGTTGAACCGGATTCATGTCAAAAATCAACAACACTTGATCATACAAGTTCTATCTGCTTCCCAAGATCCTTGGCTGTTATATGAAGTGCTTTGCAAAAACTTCTAGTCTGCGTAATTTAGTAGCCAGATATATCTTTTCATTGAAATATTAAAAAACTTAACTCCACCCGAACAGATCATGAACGTCCAACGGAACTAACTGGCCGCTGTGTCATCCTCAGCCCACAGGCATCACTGCATGCAGATATGGAGGGGTATGTCATCAGTACAGCTCTCTCCCTGCCGTGGTCAATACACCTCTCTCCCGGCCATATGTCAGTTTATGAGACTGGAGCCACTACTTCTCAATGAAGGCGCCCCTCAGTTTGTCTCACAAGGGCTGAATGCACCCTGCTTGCCAACAGTGCTCCGCAGACTGGATGGTCACCCATCCAAGTGCCAGCCCAGCCCGACAGCACTTAACTTTGGTGATCTGATGAGAACCAGTGTTACCACTGCGGCAACACTGTTGGCGTTATCTAAATATATGGCCAGTAATATTACTGACCATGTGAAACTAAAACTAGTGTCCCTAATTCTCAGTTCTGATAGATTAAAAACTGTATAACATGGTTTAAGAAAGAAACACACAACTTTCTATGTACCATATTTAAAACTGTTATTTTCTGTACACTACTTCAGTTGCTTAATTGTCAAGTGCAGATGTTGTGTACTATATATGAGTTGCAAGAAGAGTTAAAAATAGATATAATGGTACATAAGCAAGAAGCACTGAACAGAAATATTTTGTATTATTTATAGTTACTGAAAACCTAGTCATACTTACATCACTATCTTGAGTGACACTGTTCTCTTATGATACATGCTAGTGATACATCACAGGTTTTATATCTAAAATACTGTTGAGAGGAGGGCAGTAAAAGACAGCAAGCCATCTCAGGAAGGCCAAAACACAGAATTTTCTCAGAATATTATGCCACCAAAAGGTAAGGTAGCCCTTCCTGTGATTGAACAAAACACCTACTAATGGGTACTTATGCAGAAAAAGAGACACTACAGTAACTACTCAGATATATTGAGTTCTCCTTAGGTATGACAAGAATTAAAATGAATTCTTTCCCTGATCAATAAATTTGTGTCTGAAGGATCAAGGACATTTTCTTTGGTATTTCTGATGAGGTGCTGCAGTTCACTGTAATGGATTTCACAATGACCTGTTTACTTGTCACATACTGCTGACAAACCATATCCAAATTCCATATTCAGAAACATGATATAAAATTCACGACAATGAAAGGTGAAATCCTAATCACACCCATCAGTAATTTTTTTTATATTGATGAAAAGGTAGATTTTGGATGGCAGTGGCAGTGATGTGAGCAAAGTTTTCTGCCATGGTCTGGGCAATACCTCCTTAACTGAGCTGGAGAATATCAATCCTCCTTACAGGTTTAATAGGCCACCCTGAACCCTTACATGAAATACTCCCAACAGTTATTTTCTGTTTAAGTTATTTTGTTTATTTTAATCCAGGGTCCTGTAACATTTTAGAAATTACAACTTTTTCATCTGAATTGTTATTTTTTGATTTTTTTCACATGATATCTTGTGAACCATGGATGAAGAGTATCAGACGGATGCCATTTTCCTTGACTTCCGGAAAGCATTTGACTCGGTGTCCCACTGCAGACTTCTCACTAAGATACGAGCATATGGGATTGGTTCCCAAGTATGTGAGTGCCTCAAAGACTTCTTAAGTAATAGAACCCAGTACGTTGTCCTCGATAATGAGTGTTTCATCGGAGGTGAGGGTATCATCTGGAGTGCCCCAGGGAAGTGTGGTAGGTCCACTGTTGTTTTCTATCTACATAAATGATCTTTTGGATAGGGTGGATAGCAATGTGTGGCTGTTTGCTGACGACGCTGTTGTGTACGGGAAGGTGTCGTCGTTGAGTGACTGTAGAAGGATACAAGAGGACTTGGACAGGATTTGTGATTGGTGTGAAGAATGGCAGCTAATTCTAAAAATAGATAAATGTAAATTAATGCAGATGAATAGGAAAAGGAGTCCCATAATGTTTGAATACTCCATTAGTAGTGTAGCGCTTGACACAGTCACATCGATTAAATATTTGGGCGTAACATTGCAGAGCAATATGAAGTGAGACAAGCATGTAATGGCAGTTGGGGGAAGGCGGATAGTTGTCTTTGGGTCATTGGTGGAATTTTGGGAAGATGTGGTTCATCTGTAAAGGAGACCACTTATGAAACACTAATACGGCCTATTCTTGAGTACTGCTCGAGCATTTGGGATCCCTATCAGGTCGGATTGAGGGAGGACATAGAAGCAATTCAGAGGCGGGCTTCTAGATTTGTTACTGGTAGGTTTGATCATCATGCGAGTGTTACGGAAATGGTTCAGGAACTCGGGTGGGAGTCTCTAGAGGAAAGGAGGCGTTCTTTTCGTGAATCGCTACTGAGGAAATTTAGAGAACCAGCATTTGAGGCTGACTGCAGTACAATTTTACAGCCGCCAACTTACATTTTGCAGAAAGACCACAAAAATAAGATAAGAGAGATTAGGGCTCGTACAGAGGCATATTCAGTCATTTTTCCCTTGTTCTGTTTGTGAGTGGAACAGGGAGAGAAGATGCTAGTCGTGGTATGGGGTATCCTCTGCCACGCACCGTATGGTGGATTGCAGAGTATGGATGTAGATGTAGATATCAGTTATTGTGCCATTCTCCTCATAGTCTTCAGCAGAACCAAAAAAAAAAAGAAGTGGAACCATTTATGGAGCTCAGGAGTTCTTGCCACAGTTTCTTTTTTTCCTTTCTGTAATGATTCTGTGGAGAAACCTCATACTGCTGTGTATGTCTGATGATAGTGTTTTTATGACCTCACTGCCATCCAGTAGCAGGTAAAGGGATAAAACTCATTCCCCATAGCATATGCATTGTATCAGAGAAGTGAGAATGGTATTTATCTTCTACAAATATAATTTCTCCTCCTTTAGTTACCTCTCACTGGGATCATCTTTTCTGTGGAATCTGAAACACTTAGTCCAATGGCACACACTATTTCATGAGAGAGAAATGGAGAAACAGCTCCACCTGTGCTAAGAGCCTCAAATCCTCCACATATGTCCTGAA
This sequence comes from Schistocerca piceifrons, assembly GCF_021461385.2. Classification (NCBI taxonomy): domain Eukaryota; kingdom Metazoa; phylum Arthropoda; class Insecta; order Orthoptera; family Acrididae; genus Schistocerca; species Schistocerca piceifrons. The sequence goes on along the minus strand of NC_060149.1, from coordinate 88,018,369 downwards.
CTCATTTACATTCCTTTTTAGTATGTGCATCATTTTATCAGTTAGAATCTGTCTTCCTGTTCAAGTGAGGTTAAGAGGCAGTCTGATGGCTAGTAGAACAACTTTCTGGCTCTTTGAGGCAGACTTCATATCTCAATCATTATATTTTTACAACAGAAACTTTGTCTGGCAGATACAAGGGCATGCTGAAAAGTAATGTGTCTTTTTCTATATGTCTACATATTTATTTCTCAACATAATTATCCTGGTGACAAACACATTTTTCCCAATGACAGATCAGTTTGTTGATACTGTCACTGTAGATTGTTCGACTTTGTTGACGGAGCCACAACCTCACCATTGCTTTCACTGCTTCATCACTATCAAAGCAAAGTACTCCAAGGTGTTCTTTAAGTTTTGGAAACAGATGAAAATCAGATGGAGCCAAGCAGGGACTGTATGTAGAATGATTGATGACAGTGAACACAAGGTGTCAGATTGTTGCAACCCAAAGAAATACTGCTCATCACACCTTTTGTGTAACACCCAGCATTGATGGGAAATGTCCGTCTGTTTCCTGTTAGAAACAAAATGATTTTTAAAACTGAATTTTACATGCCCATTCCGTAGAGCGGTCCCAGATTAGCTGTGTGATATTCACTTTATTGATATGTATTAACAGGAACATTAAAACATGGAGAGCAGTTAGTGCTCCAGGAGTGACTGAGCTTCACTGCTGTGTGGCTGTAGCAGTCAGTACTGCCCAAGGCGGTAAGCAAGTTTCTGCTGAAGTACTGGTTATTCTTCATGTTTTAATGTTCCTGTTAATGCATATAAATAAAAAATATCACATTAAACTAATTTAGGTCTGCTCTGTCGAATGGCTATGTAAAATTCCACTTTAAAAATAATTTTGCTTGTAAAGGGAAACTAACCAACACTTTCTGTTGATGCTGGGCATTGCATGAAAGATGTGATGAGCAACATTTGTTCAGGCTGACTCCAATTACATACTCTCTCTGTAGTGTTCAACCCTGAGGTTGGTTTACAGTAATATGCCATTCCCCTCTTCTGTCTGCCTTCCTCTTCATTTCCATGTATGCAGTGCATCACACATCATTCATAATGTGCTGCAAGTGTGACATCTCTGGTCATCCCCGGAAATTACTTCACTCAATAGCTCCTTCTGCTACTATTCCAATGACTTTATTGTGTCTTAAAATATGTCCTATGGGTTTCTCTCTCCTTCTTTGGATGTGACTCCATATAGATCTGGTACTCTTCCCAGCACCTCTTCATTGGTAATTCTGTCTCCCCAGCTGATCTTCATCTTCCTTCTGTAGCACCAAATCTCCAGGGCTTCTAGGCACCTTCTCACTTGATTTCTTACTGTTCTAGTTTCACACCTCTACTGGGACACACTCCTAACAGATGCTTTCATAACACATTTACTTGTTTCATTACTGTTGTTCTCATGGGCAAATTAGTTCTTTCACAATTTAAATGCTATTTTGGTCTGTTGCATTCTGCTCACAATTTCTTTCTGTCTCCTATCATCCCTTGTAATCCTGCTTCCTAAATGGTAAATTTCTCTATCAATTCTAGCTCCTCTCTTCCAATTCCTATTCTTAAAGGTTCATATTATTCTTCAGAACAGTGTACCACTCTAGTGTTTCACTTTATATATATTTTGCTTCTTGTTCCTGATGAAAATATCTAATCACAGCCAAACTTTTTAATCACAGTCACTTAGTTCTTGTAGAAGCCGTGTATCACTTGTTGTGTCAATGTATTTTAGACTTGGTTTCTTCAGCACTCTGAACATCTTGTGCCAGATAACAGTATCTAATGCCTTTTCCAGGTCTGCAAATACAATAAAAGTTGATTTATTTTTCTGTATTTGCTTTTGGTAACAAGCCTCAGTGCCAGAATTTCTTATGCTGTTCTTAATCCCCTCCTGACTCCAAATTGATCTTCGCTCAGCATGTCTTCCACCTTTTCTTCAGTCCTCCTCAGAATTATCTCTTGAGAAATTTTGATGCATTTGATATTAGGCTTAAGGTTCAGTACTGTTCACATTTTGTAGCTGCCACCTTATATAGTATAGAAACCATGACGTGTTTTGGAAGTCAGTTGGTATCTCTCCTGTGTTATAGATGGACCTTATCAGTTTCAATGGCATCATTTCCATGTTTTCATCAATGTTCTTGATTAGTTCAGCAGGAATGTCATCAATACCCATTGCTTTGTTCTCCTGTAGATTTTTAAGAATTCTGTCAAATTCTTCTTGCAGAATGTTGTCTACTTTGTCATCTTCCCCTTATTTTCCTATTACATCCTCTGATACATGCATTCCAGCATACAATTCCTCAATCTATTCCTTCCATCTCTTCACTACATCTTCACCAATTAGCATTTTCCCCCCTTTGTCTTCAACAGTACCTGACTTTATTGTTTTTTGTTTGTCAAAAAATGTATTTGCTATTCTGTAGGCTATATCAGATCTTCCAGTCCGCATATTTTCTTCCACTTCTCTGCACATTTCTTCAAAAAAACTTTCTTTTGGCATCCTAGCTTCTCTATTGCCTAAATACCTTAGTCATCTGTATAAAGCATTTCCTTGTTCATCAGTTGCATTTATGCATAGTCTTCTTTTACCTATAATCTGAATAACATCAGCTGTAATCCATTTCCACTTGTTTTTGGATTAATTTTCCCAACTATATTTTCTGCTGCTTTGCATATGCCAGATTGATTTTGTTCCCAGTCTTCTTTTAATCTGTCATGTTGAAAAGTTTTAGACAGGTTGTCTGTTTCCTGTGTGTAATGCCTTGCCAGTCCCGCAGTTTTCACTTTTGTGTTTCTCATTTCTGTTGTACTCTCCATTCCTTCAGACATCTCAATCTGAATGAACCTGAAGGAGATACAAGGTGGTAAGGTAATGACTACGGTTCTCTCTTCTAATTATCAATATTTTTATTACACGACAAACGTACAGGTCGAAGACTAGGTGGGAACTGAGGTCCCGGAAGTATACAAAACAAAGATCAACTCGAAGTCATAATACACATGTGATGTTCTGGCCTATCGATGCATGGATCAACGCCACATAGCCCCCCCCCCCCTCTTGCAGTATGGAGTACGTACCCGAAGGTGGGGGGGAGGGGGTTGGCGAGAGTTTAAGTGGGTTACAGTGAGTTCCTCCGCGTCTAACGGCATGGGCTGTGTGGGAGGAGAGCGTGGAGCAAATCCTGGAATGCTGATGCTGAAGTCTTGAAGCGAAGTTGGCAGTCGTAGTCGGCGGCCGGTGTGGGAGCGCTGGTGTGGAAGGGTGTTGTAGCCAGGGAACCTAATGGTCACCTTTCCACTTGGCCCTTATGCAAGCAGGTAGGTTGCCACACGCAGCACTTCGAGAGATTTTGAAACGTTTCACTACACGTTGTGACACACCACCTAACTAGTCACACGAATCGTCACACGCAAGCAGTACTAATGAGGTATCACCACTAACAACGACAGATAAACCACAAATGTCATTAGGATGAATGTGGGTAGAGAGCTCGTAAGTGGCACCTGCTAATGGAGAGGTATGCTGAGCCAGTGGGGTGGAGAAACCGTACCACAGTAAGGGCGGCGTGCTGCAAGTAGAGGGGCGAGTTTCAGATGGTGAGGTCTGAGTGGGCGTGGCAGGAACCTGCGGGCTGCACCTGTTAGAAGAGCAGCGTGGTGTGCTGTCGCACGAAGATGGAACTGTTATATTAGACCCCTGGGAGCTGGGGCCTCTGCTATGGGAGTCGGGAGGCGGAAAACCCCAGAATTGGTGTGGGCTCGTTGACGGGGCTGGTGTAGGTGTGAGTTTACTCGATCATGAGCAGCGAAGGCCAGACAGCATGGTCTCTTCAACGGTGGGTGAGGTAGGGAAAAACTCGACACGAGCAGGTTTAACCCTATTGAGGGAGACAGTAGTTACTGAGCCCTTAATTACGATGTCCATTGTGTTACTGGTTCGTTTGACAACTCTGTACGGGCCTGTGTAAGGGGGCTGTAACTGGGCTTTTACAGTGTCGTCGTGAAGGAACACAAATTCGCAAGTGTCGAGCGCCTTGGGAACATACGTGTGCAGCGGTGTGTAGCTGGAAGGGGGCGGGGGTTGAACCTTGTTACAGTGTAACCTCACCCGTTCTACCAAGGACGGCAGTTCGGGCGGTTTGGCGACTGGAGTAGGAGCAACAAGTTCGCCTGGCAGTGTAAGGGACTGGCCGTAGACGATCTCGGCCAATGAGCCTTTAAGGTCTTCCTTGAAAGTGGTCCACAAACCGAGTAAGACGAATGATAGGGCTTCCGTGCAAAGGAGGCCATGGCAACGTAGGGCCATCTTAAGCGTCCTATGCCAACGTTCCACGAGGCCATTACTTTGGGGATGGTATGCTGTTGAATAAATTTTCTTGATGTTGCACAGCCTACGTAGTTCAGAAAACAAGGAAGACTCAAATTGGCGGCCTTGGTCGGTCATCAAGTAAACAGGGCAGCCAAAGCGCGAAATCCAAGTGTCTATGAAGGATCGTGCCACTGATTTGGATGTAATATTGGGTAGCGGGGCAGCTTCCACCCAACGAGAGGTTCTGTCTATAATAGATAGCACATATCTGTAACCCTCGGCGGGGGTGAGGGGGCCAACCAAGTCGATGTTAACGTGCTGGAGGCGACTGGGAGGAGCAGTGAAGCTGCCTAGTGGGGGCGATGTGTGTCGCGAAACTTTATTTTGTTGGCTCGGAATGCAGGCACGAGCCCAGGCTTGGCAGCTTTAACGCAAGTCGTGCCAGACGAAGCGCTCTGAAATAAGTCTGGTAGAGGCTCTCACACCTGGATAAGCTAGGTTGTGTAATTTGTCGAACACTTGTCTCTGTAGAGGGTTGGGTATGAAGGGACGAAGCGTACCAGTTGATTCGTCACACCAAACCTCGCCTATGACACCGGGAAAGGTGGATCGCACAGGTTCGAGTGACGAGCTGTGATCGGAAATATGGTTCAAATGGCTCTGAGCACCATGGGACTTAACATCTGTGGTCATAAGTACCCGAGAACGTAGAACTACTTAAACCTAACTAACCTAAGGACATCACACACATCCATGCCCGAGGCAGGATTCGAACCTGCGACCGTAGCAGTCGCGCAGTTCCGTACTGAGCGCCTAGAACCGCTAGACCACCGCGGCCGGCACGATCGGAAATAAGTTCCATAGTGTCCGTGTCGGCAGACTGCAGCTGAGGCAAGTTAGAGGTCTATCAGAGTTGTGAGAGCGCCGACAAAAGACAAAAAATTTGCGACCACATTATCTGCACCCTTGATGTATCACATGTCAGGTAAATTGCAATATAAACTCCAATTGACGGAAGCGTCTAGGTGGAGGGTCAGTCGGGGGGTTCTTTACAGCAGCAATGGTCGGTTAAAATGTAGAAGTCCCTACCCTCAACCTCGGCATGAAAGTGTTTCACAGCCTCGTAAACTGCCAGGAGCTCCCTATCAAAGGTTGAGTACTTTTTTTGAGCACCATTGAGCTTCTTAGAAAAGAACTGCAAAGGAGAGGTAGTATCTCCGACAGTTTGTCTGAGGACAGCACCTACTGCGGTGTCAATGGCATCCACAGTAATAAAAACGTAGCATCCGGATGTGGGTGGGCAACAGTCACTGCGTCTGCTAGTAGGTGCTTCAGTTTGTCAAAAGCTTGTTCCATGGCAGGGGTCCAGGGGACTGGGCAGATACTGGTCGTATTTTTACCAGCAAGGGCATCTATTAGGGGAGCCTGAACCTCGGCTGCGGCAGGCAAGTGCTTCCTATAATTGTTAACTGCTCCGATGAACCTGCATAGCTCCTTAAAAGAGTGAGAGCTGGCAAATCCAAAACAGGTTTGATTTTATCCACAGGAGGAGAGAGGCCCTTAGCTGACACGATGCAGCCTGAGAATCTTACTGAAGTCTGGTGCAACTGGAGCTTCTTATTATTCAGTTCAACACCAGCAGTGGTAAGAGTGTCTTTAACAATCTGCAAATGTTCCTAGTTCTTTTGCAAAGTAGGACTGAAAATAATGTCGTCCAAGTAAAATTCAGATGAAACAACACCTTGTTTATGAATCTCTGCCAAGTTTGTGCAGCGTTGCGGAGGCCAAAGGGCATTAACCAGTACTGGAAAAGGCCGAAAGGTGTTGTAATAGCTGTCTTTTCAATATCCTCTGGTGCCATCGGAATTTGACGATAGGCCCTCCTACAGTCCACTACCAAGAAATATTTGGCGAGCTGCAAGAGCATGGTTAAAATCCGCGACGTTAGGAAGCAGGTACTTGTCTATGATAGTACGAGAGTTGAACTTAGTATAGCCGCCAACCATACGCCAGGTGCCATCGCTTTTTGTGACTAAGTGGATAGGCGAGGCCCAGCATCCGGCAGATGGTTCGATGACGCCGGCTGCTAAGAGATCGTCTATTTGTTCGCGAGCCACTTTCATGAGTTCTGGCTTGAGACGGCGTGTTCGGCAAGAGATAGGCGGTCCGTTTTGCAAGCGAAGTTTGTGAGCGGTGCCGTCTGTAACCACGGAAACCGCGGTAAACGAGGCGACTGTCTGTCTGTGGTATAGTGTGCGTAACGGACGCTAGGCTGGGTTGTGGCGCAGACGGCGAAAGTTTGCATGAGTGCCAACTGTTGGGTGGCTGTGAGTGACAAACAAGTGAGCTACGCGAAACAAGGTTGGTACACTGTTTATTAGTAACCGAGCTTGGTGGCGGTAGCGGGCGCGAATGAACAGCTGATGGCAATAAAACAAAAACATTAACCTGCTCCTGGGAAGTTAGCTGCCCAAGCGAGGAGGGGGATGAATGTGCGCTCGAATTAATACAGTTAGAGCTGGCGGGAGCGCGGGCACTGTACAGTTTATGTGGCACACGGTCACAAATGCACTCAGGAGCGAGACTAACCTTGTGTGTTGAAAGGCATCGTCTGCTGCAAGCTGCTGCCGTGCCGAAGATAACTCGTTACTTAAGTCGTTGAGGCGACGGCTTAGCTCAAGTTGTTCCAAGCGCAGGTGTGTAGACTCGACACGCTCTGTGAGCCACTTATTGGTCCATGACAAGAGCTCGGAGGAGGGGTTATTACACTTCCTAGCCAGGTGGACCTGTTTGGCAGTACTATTGACACTCGACGAAGCACACGGGATGTGTTCCTGCATAGGGTGGTAGAACACTGTATTCTTGACGAGGTCAGGCCACAGCTTGTGGTGTCATAGAAAGTCGATGCCCAAAATGGGATCGTCGATGTCAGCCACCAGGAAGGACCACTTCAGGTTGCACTCAGGCGAGAGGGACACAGCACAGAACCTAAGCACAATAAACTAGATGAGTTTACAGTATGTAGGACAGTTTTGTGTTGTCGGATCTTTTCGGTAGCAAGACGAGATGGAGGTAGGGAAACATCTGCACCTGTGTCGATGAGAAAGTTTGTGCCAGAGTTCAAGACGGGGACGTAGACTCGTCCATTCGAAGCAGTAGTGTTGGACACAGAATGGAGTGTGGGACGGTGCCTGTTGTTTACGTCTCAGGAGGTGGCGCTGCTGCCTACCTGCAGTTGAAGTTTGGGTAGGAGCACGGCGGTTTACAACTGCGTGCTTGTTGCCCGAATATCCATGGAAGAAACAGTATTTATGGGCGGACGTCTGCTCCTGCGAGTGGTCAGACGGCGACGGCCCAGAATCTTCCGTGGAGTCAGATGTGCTGTTGTTGTGCGGACGTGAAGATGCCGATAGTGCGGCAAGCTTGACAGACTTAGGTTTAGTGGGGCATCCACGTTGGGGCCCTGGTTGTGGCTGGAAATTGGCGCAGCTGCCGGACTGCTGGACACAGCGTTCACGTAGTAGAGCGGAGTAAGGTCGGTCAGCGGCGCGCAATCGTTTGCTATTTGGTCTATCTTCGTAGGTGGAGATGACAGTTTGGACAGACAGAGGCAGCTTTTCCGTCCAAATCTCGGTGAGCGTCGCGTCTCGCATGTCGCATTCACCAACGAGAAGTCGAAGGCATTGCCACAGCTGGGACGGAGATCTGTCGCCGAGGCGTTCTTCATAGAAGAGCTGTCGAATGTTTTCTCTTCTTGTCTTGGAGACAGGTTCCAGTATTGCTTGTTTAGCTGTAGCGTACTTCTCGTTCAGAGGAGGTGACTTAACCAGGTCATAAATTAAGTCGACACGGTCGTGGAGGTGGTTCATGGGACATGTGAAACGGGCATTGTCATCATGTGCTCAGACACTGAAAGTTTGCCCCACCAGGTTGAACCAGAATTCCAGGTGGGCGGGTTTGAATGCCGGAAGTTTCGGTAGATTCGACGAACTGGTGGTCGAAGAATGCAGGCAACTGCTCGTGCACGCTGGAGTAGGCAAGTCAAAGTTAACTCTGCATCGTGAAGGCAGTAGGGAGGAAGCAGACGTGCCGGCTGTGTTCATAGTAGCTGGAGAGGAAGCAAAATTCGTTAGCAGGAAGCCCGACATGGAGCAAAGTGGGACCAGTTGTTGCAGCGGAAGGTCAAAGTGGTCACGGCGGTTGCTCGACAGGTTATTATGCAATTGGTCCTCCACATCTGCAGCGAAATTGCCCATCACAGAGTCACTGATGAGCTTGGTGGAACCTGACGATGCTCCCGACTATTTACGGTACTTGCATTAAAGTCCGGTATCAGTGTGTAGTGGTTTCTTGTACTGCTGTGCGGCGAAAACTGAAGCACTTCGGGGCTAACAAAGCCAGAGTCGGAGACTGCTGGCGTCATGTTCAAAATCACTGCACCTGATAAGGTCCCTGGGTTCTCGAGGCTATAGGACTGCACAAATTCACTTCGGGCACTGACTACAGCTGGCGTGTTTGAATTTAGTTGCTGTTGCTGGTGAAAACCGGGTGGCAGCGGTGTGTTGTAGAAGGCCATTGTGTAGCGGACAAAGGTCTACGCGGAATGTGGAAGCCGGCAAGGTAGTCACTTTGTACTCGGTTCGATGGATTATTCAAACTTCGGGGTCACCACCGAAGGTGATATCAAGGTAGTAAGGTAATGACCACGGTTCTCTCTTCTAATCATCAATACTTTTATTACACGATAAACGTACAGGTCAAAGACTAGGTGGGAACTGAGGTCCCGGAAGTATACAAAACAAAGATCAACTCGAAGACATAATGCACATATGATGTTCTGGTCTATCGAACCGTGGATCGATGCCACAAACTTATCATCAGGACCAGCTATACACTGCAACAACTAAACTGAAAAAATCTTCAGAAACACCAGAGAAAATGTGCCTATCTATTCTTAGGGTGATGTTGATGTATGGTTTGTGAGGCACTCAATTGTGTGGTCATCAGCACCTGTACAAAGTCCCAATTTTTACACAGTCCATTTTAGCCACTGTCATGAATAATGATGATGATTGTGGTGGTGATGATGACAACACAAACACCCAGTCCCCAGACAGAGAAAATCCTCAACCCAGCTGGGAATTGAACCTGGGACCCAGCAACGCTAGCCACCAGACCACAAGCTGCAGATTATTCTTAAGATCGACAGTACATAGATACTATCTGATCAAAAGTATCCAAACATCTAGTGGTGGACATTAATATATCGTGCATCTACCGTTCACTTTTATGAGAGCTTGAACTCTGATTGGGACACTTTCAATGAGGTGTCTGAATGTCTGTGGAAGAATGGCAGCCCATTCTTCCTCAAGAGCAAAAATTAAAAAAAAGTAGTGACATATACTTGGGTCTTGAGCAGAGCTTGACTTTCTAACTTGTTCCATGGGTATGCCATCAGGATCAGGTTGGGACTATGGGCCAACCATTCCCTTTCAGGGAAGTTATTATCCGCAAACCACTGACTCAGAGATGCTGCATTGTGACAGGATGCATTCTCATGTTATAGTCATCATCTTGGCTGTAAAATGCATTGCCACCACTGTGAAAGATACGAGGAAAAACTCTTTTGTCTTAATGTACAAGTTCATATTTTTTATGTTAGTTTGTCACTAATTTAGCAAAACAAAAGTGTAACTAGAATTATGACAACCACTTACCAAAAACGCAAACCATCATTATGTTTGAGGCTGGCAAACTTTAGTAACATCAGTCAAGAGCAGTTTATGACAGGCTGTTGGAAGGTATGAAAATTTCCCTGTGTATCTAAAGCACAATTTTCATAGCATTTTTGGTTATTTTGACAAAGTACTTGAATTATTTTTTAGGGCTTGGCAAAATTCATCTAATTTGCTTTGTAAAACCACAATAGAAGCAATTTGGTTTATCATCAAGTGCATCCCAAAGTATCAAATTTATTCATAGTAAAAAAAATTAATAAATCATGAGGCAGAATTTCTTGCCAGTACCCACCTTGAGGAGGCAAGTGTACAGTACTGCCAAATTTCCTAAATTTCCAAGCTTTCACAAGAAATAGTTCCTTCATCAGGGGGAGAGAGGTTGAGGAAATTTAAAAGAAGAGGAATCCTTAACACGAACTTTGTCAGGGGAAACTTTGTCCTGAAATAACTCAACTCAACGTAATTCCCCTCCCAAGCATATTTTGTAATTTAAAAGGAATGAGTTACGAATGAATATTGTAAAATGTTATAAATAAGATTTTCAATTTTTGTATGGGAATGGACTGTCAAAAAATGTTATTACTAGACGAAGGAGATGTGCTCTACAAACAATGTAGTGAAACAGCACAGGTGATGAGGAAATAATAATAATTGCCAGCAGAGAGCAGCAACTGAACCAGAGAAAATTAATCTCAGTAGTGCAACTTTTTATTTTACAGAGAACAATGATGGGTTCAAGGAATTTTTATAAAGGAGACAACTGTTCGTTCTAGAAAAAAATGGACTTGAGAAATATAAACAGACTTCAACAAAGATTGAAAACATTATATGTGAACAGAAAGATACTTTTAGTGTGATGTGAAATGTGAAAATTGTACCTTGGTTTTATTTTATTGATATATTTCTAGTGAGTAATAAACGTTAATATGCATTAATTTTTGCATTAATACAGGTCCATATAGTAATTACTGTATCAAGTAAACTGAAATTTTATACATCCTTTATTACATCTGGAAACATTGAAACAATTTTCATACCAGTGCACTTTGAGTCTGATGAACATTATAAGTATGGTCAAAGGACAATCGCACAAATACAAAATCTCCTCGAGGTGAGTAAAGTACAATCACATTGCACCTTCGTGATTCAACATTTAAAGCAGATTCTAGTGCCACTGTGATTTCACACACTGCACCCGCAAATAGTGACACAATAAGAGTGTCACCAAGTCTAGTTATGGACAAACTCATTAGTTTACAGCTAGAATTGTTATGAATTGATAATGTTCTTGGAAGAGACATGATCAGTTAATTATCAGTATGAGGACATGTGAATTGGTAAATGACTGTATGAGAGGTGGGAAAATGTGGAATGCTTGTGCGATGTTGATGATGAGTGTAGCATGGAAGAATTGGCATCATGCATCAAAATTAACGATGATGGGGGATGTAGTTTTAAATGATACCAGGAAACACCAGCAAACTATGTCAGGTAGCGAGGTAGTGCAACAGTAGACTCCTGGCAATGTATAGATGAAGTAATGGCCATTATTATATGATGCTGTGAAACATACTGAATGCAATGCCTGTATCCTGCAGAACTAGTAAAATTAAATGAAAGAATGTTTAATGTTTCACATATATGAGTGTTGTATTTTGTATAATACAGAAAGTTAATGGACTCAATTTCAGCATGAAACAATTATGAATCAATAGTAATTTTCTCAATATGAGTTAAAAAAAACATCATAGGGCAGCATTTGCAAATAGACATGACTAACTAAAACGCAAATTCACTGCTTTTGGCATATTTCAGACACTATTAAAGCTAGTGAAAGCAAATGAGAAACAATAAATAATAAATCTACCAGTAAAGTCAATCACTTTAATGGAATAGACAAATATATCAGAAGGAGACTGAAACAAGATGTTTACTAAAAAATTTGAGTCAGAAATGGAAAAACTGGATGGAACCATGTCTGAAACAACTATACATGGATGAAAGGAGACATGAGAAAAATTAAAAATAACAGAACAAAATATACCAGAAAAGTGACAGTCTTGGAAATGGAGATGAAGACAAGAAAATAAAATTAAAAATTAGTTGGAAATTAGAAGTATGGTACACACAGGAAAGCATAAAAAAGTGTTTGTGGTTGCACTAAAATATTTGATGACAATTGATTAAAAATATGTAAATTTCATCAGTTTCCAGCCTGAGATAATATTCACATGGATGCTTTTACCAAATAGCTGGAAAACATTCTTTCAGGAAAATGAAATGGCAAAAAGGATAGGATGTATAATCAGTAGATTAGAAGGAGATACTCTGTCATGGTAATATGAAAAGGAGCATCATGCATAACACATTACGAATACACCACAGATTTCTTGAAGCAATATTGGTCAAGTGGCACTCAGAAGAATGTAAGGTGTGACATTTTTAAAGGAATAAAGTTTGTGAACAGTGGATGTTACGGATACAAAGGATTTTTAAAAAATTATTTGGAGAATAATTTATACTTAGATGAACCACTGAAAGAAAGGGATTTAATATTGATTATTTCAACAAAGTGCAGGAAAAACTGGCAGGACTACAAAAACGTAATATTGATAGTATATTAACAGCACTCAACATCAAGCTCATCATCACCCTAATGAAGATCAACTGAGATGAATGTGGTTAAAATGTAGAACATGCGATAAAAGAACTAAAAGGCAAACAGAGCTAAAATTGCACTCGCTCTTTCCCCATCTCACCCATGATCACCTGCTCAATTACACTAGCTCACAACATGGAAAACAACACTACAAATATGGAGATGTTTCAAAACTGTCAATTAAAACATAATGAAGACTGGAGGAAAACTGAAAGAGATTCATAGCAATAAGTGGCTGCCTTACTATATATCAAAGTTACAGATGAGCCAGCCACCCTGATAACGCATTAAAAATGGCACCCTAAAATTGCAGGGAACAAGTTGGACAATTCACAAAATTTTAAAAGTCTTACTGCATTTGTTTGATTGTCACCAAAACAGATGGAAAATCTGTCAGCAACTGAGCTGCCACCTTTTGGTCTGAAAATAAGACACAGTCTAGTAAAACTTGGCACACTGTGATCTGTACACCAAAAGCACCACACATTGGAGGGTCCACTGGCCAAAGTAAGAAGCCATGCACCATAGGGTTGTGGCATATGCGAAGACAAGTAAGGAGAACCTCATCCTGCCTGCATGTCTGGAAGAGAGTATGCCACGGCATCATTGTGGGCTTCATGAGAAGCAACTTATTATCTGTCACTTCAAGTCAATCTTCTTCTCGTCAACGCATGACTCTGCAGCACAACAGTGAGGCAAGAGTATGCAGGGGGATGGCACACTGAACTAATTGAGGATTATGACACACCTCCTTGGCTCTCACATCCGCTCTGCCATTTCTTGCTATACCCATCTGCTCTTGCGCCCAGCAGAAAGACACTTGTAGTTGGAGAAGGATGTCCTGGATATTCTGGACCACTTTATCTGTAGGGCACAAATGCTGTAGAAAGTAAAGGCCACTCAGGGAATCAGAACAGACAAGGAACTAGGCACTTGAAATACATCTCATCTGCTCCAGTGGCCATAAGACTGCATATAATTCTGCGGGGCCTTGTTGATTCATATATTGCTCACCCATAGTCTAGTTGTAATTGCATGAAGCCCTATAAAACTGGAGTAGATGTACACTGTTGACTCCCCAAGACCTGTGACTAAGACACTTTTAAGTTATTCAGTGCCTTCTGAGTTCTGGCTTTTGGGTCTCTCAGGTGTGGTAACCACGACAATTTGGAGTCAAAATTGATGCCCAGAAACCTCACTAAGTCTTTAAAATGTAGAGTGGTGTCTCTCATATGTGAGTCAGTAAATTAAAAATACAATTAGAATGATTAAAATGAACATGCACAGACTTATCCGCAGAAAACTGAAAACATGTCTGTGCAACCCACTCCGCTAAGCTCTACACTGTATGTTGCAATACTGGAGGAGGAACAAAGAACTGAAAAATCATCCACAAGTAAGGAACATTGTACAGGACTCCTTATGGTAGATATGATACTGTTTATGGCTATGGCAAAGAGAGTAACACTACCCTGAGGGACACCATTTGCCTACTAAAAGCAATCCGACACCATGTCACCAACTTGGGGCCTAAAGAACCATTTAGAGAGAAAAGATCGTATGAAAATGGGGAAGTGTCTTGAAAGCCCCACTGATGGAGTTGTGCAAGAATACTGTCTCCGAGTAATGTCGTATACCCTACTGATGTCAATGTTTACGCGGTAATGTTTATGTAGGAAAGCCTGCTGAATAGCCAACTCTAGCAGGATCAGGTTGTTGCCAGTGGACTGAAATCTCTGGAATCCACGCTGAGAGCAGCTAAGAAGTTGCCTGGTCCCCAACAAGCAAACCAGACAACTGTTAAACATTCTCTCCAGGGTCTTTCCTACACAGCTCAATAAGGTGACACTCCAGTAACTACTGCGAGATGTGCAATCATTTCCTGGTCTGAGGAGAGGTACTAAATTGCCTCTCCACACAAGCTGGGAAACTGTCCTGTCTGCCATATCAAATTAAAGCAGTTGAGGAGGCTTTCCTGTGGCACTGTTGGCAACTACTGATGCATGCAGTACCACATTTGATCATGACCAGGTATAGTATCATGAGTCTGACAGTGCTGAATCCAGCTCCCACATGGAAACAGGGCAGTTGTAAGACTCAGAAATGGTGGACCTGAAGTCCAACTTGCCTCTCTCTACAGTCGCATGGTAGTGTCCGAATGCCAGATCCTGGATGGCATTGGCAGTAGTCATTCCAAAATGCTCTGCTATCATCTGAGTGATGTCTTCAGTCTTCAAACATTGTTTGGAGACACCCCTGTTTCAGCACTGCTGCTATTCGAAAATGATTGTGTTTATCAGAAATCCTTGTGATGGCTTCCCATATTTTTACAGAACAAGTGGAATGCTTTCTGGAGTCCAGGAACAGTTGCCATGACCTTCCCATGCTCTCCTAAATTGCACATTGAGCCTTGGCTCTCATGACTTGAAAGGCTGGGAGATTGTCTGCTGTTGGGCGGTATTTAAACTGTCACAAAGCCGCACACCTGTCTTGGATTGCTGAGTGGCACTCATAAGCCCACCAAGCTAGTTGCCTCCTAAGGTGACCTGAGGACTTTAGGATGGATAAGTTAGCAGCAAGATGGATCACTTGTGTCATGCGGTCCACCCATTCTTGAGCACTAGAGTGGTGTTCAGACACAGCCACTTGATTGAACAGCATCCAGTTAGCCCTGCTGACCATCCATTTCGGTGGCTTCTGTTCACGTAATGCTCCATCCAGTAGAAGGACCCACAGTGGGAAGTGATCACTGGAATAAAAGTCATCAGTTGCTTCCCACTGAGCAGAGTCCGCATGGGCTGGAGAGCAAAAGAGAGGTTGATGGCTGAGGATAACCCAATAAGAGCCAAGAAATCAGTGGCATTGACTTTGTTAAGCATGCACAGATCCTGAGACATTATGATGTTTTCCAAGATGTGACCCCTAGGGCAAGTATAGTTCAAGCCCCATAATACCTCATGGGCACTGGTATTACCCAATATGAGAAAAGGGTGTGGGAATTATTCTATAAGGTCTGTGAGGTCTGTGCTCCCTGCCGCCGTTGGATAAGCAGCTGCAGCAGCAAGTCGTTTACTCCTAGCTCACTCATTTGTTACATAGTTTAATTCTTAATTTCTTTGCGTGTTTTTGGTACTTGCATTGTTTAATTCATAAATTTCGGGCGTATTATAGTATTTGAGAGTTGTAGCATCGCGTTTTAGTACCTGAATAGTGTAAATTCGCGTAGTCGTCTGTCTTCTGTTTTTGTTTTGAACGGCCAGTGTCGGTTGGCAAGTACAGAAAGGGCAACAGCCTCAACGGGTGCGGGGCAAAGTCAGGTCATGCGGGGACCAAGCAGCAATCGGTATTGTAATTGTAAACTGTCGAAGCTGCGTTGGTAAAGTACCGGAACTTCAAGCGCTGATAGAAAGCATCGAAGCTGAAATCATTATAGGTACAGAAAGCTGGCTGAAGCCAGAGATAAATTCTGTCGAAATTTTTACAAAGGTACAGACGGTGTTTAGAAAGGATTGATTGCATGCAACCGGTGGTGGAGTGTTCGTCGCTGTTAGTAGTAGTTTATCCTGTAGTGAAGTAGAAGTGGATAGTTCCTGTGAATTATTATGGGTGGAGGTTACACTCAACAACCGAGCTAGGTTAATAATTGGCTCATTTTACCGACCTCCCGACTCAGCAGCATTAGTGGCAGAACAACTGAGAGAAAATTTGGAATACATTTCACATAAATTTTCTCAGCATGTTATAGTCTTAGGTGGAGATTTCAATTTACCAGATATAGACTGGGACACTCAGATGTTTACGACGGGTGGTAGGGACAGAGAATCGTCTCATACCTTCCAAACTTTACAGAAGCTCGCCTGCGACCCTTGCTGAACTAGCACTCCTGAAAGATGCTAAGCCATGTCTCCGCAATATCCTTTCATTCAGGAGTGCTAGTTTTGAAAGGTTCGCAGGAGAGCTTCTGTAAAGTTTGGAAGGTAGGAGACGAGGTACTGGCAGAAGTAAAGCTGTGATTACTGGCCGTGAGTCGTGCTTCGGTAGCTCAGTTGGTAGAGCACTTGCCCGCGAAAGGCAAAGGTCCCGAGTTCGAGTCTCGGTCGAGCACACGGTTTTAATCTGCCAGGAAGTTTCATATCAGCGCACACTCCGCTGCAGAGCGAAAATCTCATTCTGGAAACATCCCCAAGGCTGTGGCTAAGCCATGTCTCCGCAATATCCTTTCTTTCAGGAGTGCTAGTTCTGCAAGGTTCGCAGGAGAGCTTCGGTAATGTTTGGAAGGTAGGAGACGAGGTACTGGCAGAAGTAAAGCTGTGAGTAGCGGGCGTGAGTCGTGCTGCGGTAGCTCAGTTGGTAGAGCACTTGCCCGCGAAAGGCAAAGGTCCCGAGTTCGAGTCTCGGTCGGGCACACAGTTTTAATCTGCCAGGAAGTTTCATATCAGCGCACACTCCGCTGCAGAGTGAAAATCTCATTCAGGTATCGAATATATTGCTTCCCCCTACTTATACCTCCCGAGGAGATCACAAATGTAAAATTAGAGAGATTAGAGCGCGCACGGAGGCTTTCAGACAGTCGTTTTTCCCGCGAACCATACGCGACTGGAACAGGAAAGGGAGGTAATGACAGTGGCACGTAAAGTGCCCTCCGCCACACACCGTTGGGAGGCTTGCGGAGTATAAATGTAGATGTAGATGTAGAAGTGGCGTGTACTAGTGACAAACTCACCTAACCCTCCCTTCGTCCTTTCACCATTCAGGTTGTGGGGAAGCGGGTTGATTTTCATGATAATAATCATTGGTCATAGGAGGAAATTGGAATTGTAATATTGTTTGCTGTCTTCTATGAGATCTTGGCAACTGTTTCAGAAAGTGATGGAGAAAATACTCACCATAGTTCCCAGCCTGCAAGTCCACATTCTTGTCCAGCCCACTGAAAGAAATGTTTCTATTTTCTATTTGCTCAGCGGGATCAGGACTATGATTAAAAATGAAGATTTTGAGTTGTAATTGATGAATATATTTGGTAATGTTTCACACGCACAACGTTGTAATATTCCTTATGTTCATACTGACAATAAATCTCTCTATCCTAAAAAGGACTATGAGCAGTTCAGAGGTGATCTCTATTGAAAGTTCCTACGAAATTGTCTTTTGCCCTGACTAGTGATAATCAAAATAAATTGAGGTTAATTGAGGAAAGCAACGTTTGATTAACAGTGTCGTGGTAGTTAAACATTCAACTTTTGGACGCAGTGAGAACCATAAACTGTAATTAAAAGAAATTTTAAGTTCTTAGGAGTGCGTAGCGTTGCAAGTTGTTCCGGGCGAACGTTTGTTTTAGGGTAGCTTCCTGCATGTAACTTCGGGGGCTGACATCTAGCGGGCTAACCGGGAGACACACTGCCTGCCGTGGGAAAGCTATTCAATGTCTCTTACTGGACACGTATATTCATGCCATTTATGAGCCTAAATAAATGATATTAAATATTATTCAATCATTTTTAAAGTCGGTACACTACCTTTTGTTATTCAGGAGAAGATTGTATAAAAATTTCAACATTGTAACTATCATAGTTTCGGAGATAAAACACATTGCTAGAAAAGTCAAAAACCGACACTTAGGAAACAAAATTCAGTTGGGAAATATAATAGTTTATCTTTTGGTATAATTGGAAAACATAAACAGAACTCTCAGTGTGCAGAATTAATTTTGATTTTCATATTATAACTTTAATTATTTTTCGTTTTCGTTATATAACAATCAGACAAAATTATTATTTGTGTCTAATATTTTTGTGGGAATAAATGTGAGTAAATGGGAGTGCGTACATGAGACATTTGTCAGATTTAAATGTTGCGTGATACACCGTCTTAAGTAACCTGTATGAGTTACATAAACCTGTTGTGGGAAATTGATCCTAGGGAATTTACCCACTTTGTTGATGACGTATGTCTAGATGTGATTGCTATTGTAACAGAGCAGCCAGAAAGTCAGCTGGAGTAAAAACAGCATCTAAAGAATATTTCCATAATCATCGCCTTTTTGTTTTCGATTATTAAACATTACTTTGATATCTGTATGTCAGAATGACGTAAATGTGTCTGTGTATACGGATTGGTGTCGGCGAGCTTTGGGGCAAGTATGATCATGAGCGAGCATTCTGATTGGCAGCGAGTATGGTCAACCAGTCAGAATTAAGACGGTTCCCTCTCGTTACCTGATAGTTATATTTGGAGTGAGGTTGCCAGAAGGTCGTCGCACGCTAGCTTTGAACGCCGAAGGTCATGTTACTAGTGCGAGTCAAAATAATGCGTAAAATGAAGAAATATTTGGCTTCTCGCGTCCAGATTGCATGGCCATAATAGCAGTTGCATTTACGGACAGTTTTGTGAAGTTTGGATGTTTTCGAATTGTTTTGTTGGAAAGATATTCGCGTGTGAAAATTTGGCCTTCATAGTATCCGCGTGGCATGTTTCAGTATTCAACCACTGAGCATGCATGAGCTGTGAACTGGGAGAAAATAGCCAATAGTTTAAATGTGGACTGAATAGTACCCTTTTTTTGGCCATCAAGGGCAAAATAAACATTTTTGTGTGGAAATTTCGGACATTATTTTCCAGGAGCTAATCCATTTTCTTACTGCCTGATAAAACTGAATGACAGCTTTTCTACAGATCTTTCTTTCATTATTAGAGTTGTGCAGCCTCAGTAATTGTTGATATTAGGTGGTACTTCTTATCTACGCTGCTTTTACGTCATCTTGTAAGTATCTACGTTGCCGAGTGAAGGGACATCGAGCAGACGCTTGTCTGAGGTAGGTGAATTTTAATGTGCAGCGTGCACAGAGAACAAAACCCCGCCCCGCCGCAAAGTGACCCAGCGATGCGAAGGTACCAAATTATCTTAGCGCGAAGTTAACAGTTGTTGAAGATGCTGGTGTTCGATATCAAATACACACCCCAATGCGGTCATGCACAGAGAATATCGACGAGTATCTGGGAGCATCTGAGAATGAGACTTTGATTTAGGGGTACAGCTGTGAGAGCCTGCTGGTCATTATTTCTCCAAGAGGAGCACCCTCACCGTGGAAGGAATAACAAACTGTAGCAGATGGGTATCGCTATTTGATGTTGATGACTTCATTTGTTCTGATTTTCTTGTTTAATCACCTCGTGTAGGAGCCTAGCCACAACTGTAATATGGGCCAACTTCACCCTTCAGAGGTGCTGACTTGCTTCTTTAGCTTCCTGAATAAGCGCCCTTTCATTTAAATACAACTTTTTGAGAACCGGTGTCTGTTACTTGCCTCCCTCTGTATGATATTGTTTTGCATAGTACTACAGGAACAATTTATCGCGCCCGATGATGTCGAGGAACATTCCAGTTAACAAGTCTGCAAATAACTTAAAAACTTCTAGTTTTTTTTTAAATAGCAATTGTTTTGCAGTGGTGTATATCGGTGTCTAGACTTCAGTTGATAGGGCAAAAATTGTGTATTCACGTTCCTCCAAGATACGTTTATCTAAACACGACGGTAGCTACCGTATTATTGTGAAAGACGTGGAACCTAATATCAGTGATGTAGCTAATAGGGTTGTCAGTAACATTAAAGCAATGGCTTTCTCGGAACGGATTGAGGTTCAGTTGTAATGAAACACAATGTATGCAGTTTCAGACACGTCACTCGTGTAAAAGCGAATTTTTGTTGCCTGGAGGTGGTCAAACAGTCTATGAATTCGACCATTTTAAATTCCTAGCACTTAGGGTAGATGAAGTTACCTTGGAAGTACCACGTTCAAGGTCTTGTGCAGAAACTGAATGCAGCGATATTCACTTCAAAGACAATCTCAACTGTATCTCACACTTAAACACGAATGCTTGCTCCCTTTTTATTACTTTCACTCTATTATCTCATATAGTATCATATTTTCGGTGAAGTCTGTGCACTGAACAAGAAGATTCTCAGACCTGAAAATGGTGGGCTAATTAACTTCAGTTTTGGTGGGCGAACTCTGCATAGGCCGTAGATCAGATTACTCAGATTGTAGCTCAGCCGTTCCTGTACATTCCATTCTGGGAGTTGTTGACAGTATTGACTCTTTCGTGAGAAACTGCAACCTCCATTCCGTTAACACTAAATGAAAAAACGATGTGCCCTTGCGTAACACTTCCTTAATCAACTAATTAACGATATGCCCTTCCATAACACTCCCATTATCATTGTACGGAAAGGTGTGCACTATGCAGCAGTTCTCATTTTCACCAGGCTTCCAGCAGAGGTAAAAACTGTGTGATTAAACCTCAAGTATTCATATAGAACTTGAAGATTTCCATGAGGCAAGGTCGTTTTATTCTGTACAGGAGATCCTCACAGTGGCTAAGAACTTTTCTATGTAGTGTGTTATTTGTTTCTATGCTCTCTCTTTTTCGTGTCTTATTAATTCCTTAATTCTTTGTTTATAAATTTTCTAATCATCATTCTGTAAACTATGTACTAACTCATTCAATGGCCATTGGCTCACATAGTCCTATAGAACCTGATAAATAAATAAGCACGATAGTAGATAGATGTCTACTTATTCAGCTGTTCTTGAATATACTGAAAGATCTCTTCACTCCATTAGCATGTGACGCAATCTTTGCAAATCTGATAAATCTGATATGTAATGTACGTTGTACTTCCACGGATATATAATGTTCAACCTCTCTAAATAATGCACTGCTTTGTCATTAAATGTCATCTCATGCGTGTGTCTGCAAAATATTTCCTGTCGCTGCGTCTCTCTTTCCACCTCTGCCTCGTCAGAAATTTCATCTCATATGTGACCACACTACGTTAAAAACAAATATTTGCACATCCACTTCATCATCATCTACATTTAAGTCTACATACGTACTCCGCAAGTCATCATATGGCGCGTGGCAAAGAGTACTTTGCACGACTACTAGTCATTGCCTTTCCTGTTCCACTCACAAACAGAGCGAGGGAAAAACGACTATATGATTCCAGCTCTAATTTCTCTTATCTTCGTGGTCTTTACGCGAAATGTACGTCGGTGGAATTAGAAAACTTCTGCAGACGACTGCAAATGCTGGTTTTCTGAATTTTCTCAATAGCGTTTCTCGGAAAGGACATCACCTTTCCTCCAGGGATACCCGTTTGACTTCCCAAAGGACCTCTGTGAACACTCGCACGCGTGTTGACCGAACCTACCGGTAACAAATCTAACAGCCTACCTCTGACTTGCTCAAGAATGAAATGATCTATAGGCTGTCTCCTTTACACATTAACCACGCATTTCTACAATTCTCCCAATAAACCGTATTCGACCACTGGCCTTCCCTACTACAATCCTTTCATGCTCCTTCCATCTCATACCGCTTTGC
This sequence comes from Schistocerca piceifrons, assembly GCF_021461385.2. Lineage (NCBI taxonomy): Eukaryota > Metazoa > Arthropoda > Insecta > Orthoptera > Acrididae > Schistocerca > Schistocerca piceifrons. The sequence continues at coordinate 87,996,230 of NC_060149.1, read as the reverse complement.
AACATTACGCTCAGACAGGAACACGACTGTGTCAACGAGGACACTGCTAATGCTGTGTTTGAGCATTTCAGGACTGATTTTCCTACTCCTTTGCATTAACTTACATTCCTATATTGTACATGGTAATGGGTAATAATGGTGAAAGATTATGTTGTATTCTGCTTCCATCATTTTAAATTAGCCTCAGGCAGTGGCGTGAACAGTTACGTTAACTACCCCGCAGTACTTGTGGCCGACTCACACGCTATTATGCTGATCTAGGGACACCACGACGGTATTGCTGAGCGAGAGACCCCAACTTTCTGCCACCAACCCGCTAATGCGAGGACCGGGTGCCGTCATGTGAAGTAAGCAAGAGGATCGGCGAGGTAGCGGCCGAAGAGCGGGTCGCTCTCTGGCCTACTAGCTTCCTTAAGCCGTCAGCACACGCCCGACCGTGCTGTCGAATGTTAACGTTGAGCGTGCCAAGTTCAACGCGCTGCTGAACGCTCAGGAACGATGCGACTTGTGCATACGGTACGTGGGCCCCCAACGTGGAATATGCGATCGCAACGCACTCCAGCGGCAGTTGAGGGATGTTTCTAGTTCGTAAATCATAAGATAAACATTATTTCATCATTCCCACATTTTAGTACAACCCCAAGGTCAGCCTTACTTAATCACTCTTCCTACCCAGAATCTTTGCAACATGTGAATTACGAAGCGTAAAAGAATAAGGAGCAAAATATCTTTATACAAGTAGCGCAAGCTGTTTTGTTGATTAAGCCAATCGAACACAGTCACCCCTCAAAAAAACGTGAACTTATATTTACGTAACATCAAATATTATAGTATATACTTATAGTAAACTAATAATAAATTATCAGAACCTACTAAAAACGCGAATGTTAGGAAATAAAACTTAGTAGTGTCAAAAGGCGAACCACTGCCCCAACTAACAAACAATACAAGACAATGACGCTACTCGTTACGCTAAACCAACATTAGATGCATAGCCAGCAATTATTGTATGTTACCCACTGCAGAAATCCTTATCGTAGGTATGTTACAAATTAAAATTTAATTATAATAAATTGTACCAAGAATAATGCGTTTTGGATGGATCTTCAGTGTGTCACTGCCTTCAAATAGCCTACTGTCATAATACGAAAGTTACAATAATTCTTTTGCCATGAATATGATGTTTCTCATTATTTTATTGGAACGAATCACACAGTTAACAACGGCTTTTCCAGTGATTCTCAATTTGCTGGTACTCAGAAACAGCATATATACATATAAGCTTGTAATGAATGCCAATATGGCACCTCACAATTGTGTACCGAAGAGAGACGGCGTGCGTGTGACGTAGTTGGCGTTGTGCCATCTCATTGGTCAATGCTCAGACGCACGCTCAGAATATCTGACTTGCCAGATATTGCTCTGCACGTTCGGAAAGACTCCCGAACGTGCTATTCCACGCTATGACGTCAGAAATTCGGCATGCTCAACGCTCAACGTTCGGATGTACGGTCCGTGTGCCAACGGCTTTAAAGCTGTCGAACGTCAACGTTGAGCGTGCTGAGTTCAACGTGCTGTTGAACGCTCAGGAACGATGTGACTTGTGCACACGGTATGTGGGCCCCAACGTGGTATATGCGATCGCGACGCACTCCAGCGGTGGTTGTGGGATGTTTCTATTAGTATATCACACTGTTTACTCAACGGGCGTGCGTAAAATTCTCACATTACCTCTATTAAAACGCACGTTTCCTCCATTGTCCATATCTAAGTAACGTTATTCTATATGTAATATACACAAAAACTTCAGTATCGATGTACACGTTTTTAAGACAAAAAGGAAAGTACCATGTCCAATCAATAAGGACACAGGCTTATAAAAGTTCCATTACAAACAGTGTGACACAAATTTGCAATAAGTCTCCACATAAGATAAACATTATTTTATCTTTCCCACATTTTAGTAAAACCCTTAGATCATTCTTACTTGATATCTGTTCCTATCCAGTAGCAGAATATTTAAAAGATGTGAATTACGAAAGTCAAAAGTAAAAGGAACAAAATATCTTTATACAAGTAGCGCAAGCTGTCTTGTAGATTAAGCCAATCGAACAAACTCACTCCTCAAAGGGTGAACTTATATTTACATAACATCAAATATGTAGAACATACATTAAACAACTAATAAAGCATCTAAACCTATTAAATATGCGAATGTTAGGAAAAAAAACATTTAAGCTTCGCGAGACACAAACCATCATTCTACTACCAATCGGGTCATGGATCATTGACACTATTCACTACGCTAAAGTGACATTAATGCATCTACAGACAATTCTGACAAGTTACCACATGCTAAATGCTTTAATCATCGCTATGTTACTACCTGAAATTTAATTATAAGAAATTGTACCAAGAACAATGGATTTTTTGTGGATCCGTAGTGTGTCGCTACCTTGAAATGACATACTCTCATAATACGCAAGTCAAAGTAATGCTTTTGCCACGAATAAGACGGTTCTCATTATTTTATTGCACGAATCACAGTTAATCAAGGGGTTTTCAGGTGATTCTCAATTTTCTGGGGCTCAGAAGCGGAATATATACGTATAAGCGTGAACGGAATGCCAATATGGCGCCTCACAGCTCTGAGCTGAAGGGAGATGGCGTGCTTGTGACGTAGGTGGCGTTGTGCCACCTGATTGGTCAACGCTCAGACGCACGCTGAGAATATCTGACATGATAGATATTGCTCTGCATGTTCCGAAAGACTCCCGAACGTGCTGTTCTACACTATGACATCAGAAACTCAGCACGCTGAACGCTCAGCGTTCAGATGCACAGTCCGTGTGCGACGGCTTAAGCCATCGGCACACTGACCATGCTGTCGAACGTTAACATTGAGCGTGCCAAGTTCAACATGCTGCTGAGCGCTCAGGAACGATGCGACTTGTGCATACGGTACGTGGGCCCCCAACGTGGAATATGGGATAGCAACGCACTCCAGCGGCAGTTGAGGGATGTTTCTAGTTCGTAAATCACACTGTTTACTCAATGGGTGCACGTAAAATTCCCACGTTAGCTCTATTAGAACGCACATTTCCTCAATCGTCCACGAAAACGAAAGTATCATGTCCAATCAATAAGGGCACAGGCTTATAAAAGTTCCATTACCAACAGTGCATTACAAATTTGGAATACTTCTCCGCATGAGATAAACATTATTTCATCATTCCCACATTTTAGTAAAACCCCAAGGTCAGTCTTACTTGATCACTGTTCCTACCCAGTAGCAGAATCTTTGAAACTTGTAAATTACAAGGCGTAAAAGAAAAAGGAGCAAAATATCTTTATACAAGTAGCACAAGCTGTCCTGTAGAAAACTCACCTCTCAAAGACAGGTGAACTTATATTTACATAACATCAAATATTATATTATATATTTATATTAAACTAATAATAAAGTATCAGAACCTAATAAAAACGCGAATGTTAGGAAAAAAATTCTGGCAGTGTAACGACGTGAAACACCGCCCCAATAATCAACAATTTACAGGACGGAGACGCTACTCATTGCACTAAACCAACATCACGTCCCGCACAGTAAATCATATTATGTTACCCTGTGCTGAACACTTTAGTCGTAGATATGTTACTAATTGAAATTTAATTATAACAAATTGTACCAAGAACAATACGTTTTGGGTGGATCTTCAATGTGTCACTGCCTTCAAATAGCCTACTCTCATAATACGCTAGTTGCAAAAATTCTTTTGCCACGAATATGATGTTTCTCATTATTTTATTGGAACGAATAACACAGTTAACAACGGCTTTTCCAGTGATTCTCAATTTGCTGGTACTCAGAAACGGCATATATACATATAGGCTTGAAATTAATGCCAATATGGCGCCTCACAACTCTGTACTGAAGGGAGACGGCGTGCGTGTGAGGTAGGTGGCGTTGTGCCATCTCATTGGTCAATGCTCAGATGCGCGCTCGGAATATCTGACATGCCAGATATTGCTCTGCACGTTCGGAAAGACTCCCGAGCGTGCTATTCCACGCTATGACGTCAGAAACTCGGCACGCTCAATGCTCAACATTCGGATGCACGGTCCGTGTGCCGACGGCATTACCCTCTGGACGTGTCCACCAATTCTTCCTATTGATGGTGAAATGGTCGCTCCGTACCAGGTGCGGTTCATTACGCAGCTGTAGCCAGTTTTCGTGAATATTGTACCCCTTAGCGGAAGTTGTTTGGGGTAAAACCCATTTTTCTCCTGAATCCTGGCATTTCTCATTTTATGTGTAGGAAAAACACCCTGGATGCCCACCTGAGCAAACGTTAAAACCTGCGAAGATCCCCCATACTCTACCACCCTGCGCCACTCACCTCGCCCTCACCTACCCCCTATAGCTCACTCACAAAGGGTCCTCACCTCACCCCCATAGCTCGCTCACGAACGGGTCTTCACCCCACCCCCTACAGCGTGCTCACAGCGGAAGACCGGAACCAGTACCTGCATTTGCAGTTTGGAGCCCGTGTGGTGTTGTAGTTCCCTTTATTTGCAGTAGTTGTTTTCGTTACATCTACATCTACATTTATACTCTGCAAGACACCCAACGGTGTGTAGCGGAGGGCACTTTACGTGTTACTGTCATTACCTCCCTTTCCTGTTCTAGTCGCGTATGGTTCGCAGGAAGAACGACTGCAGGAAAGCCTCCGCGTGCGCTCGAATCTCTCTAATTTTACATTTGTGATCTCCTCGGGAGGTATAAGTAGGGGGAAGCAATATATTCGATACCTCATCCAGAAACGCACCCTCTCGAAACCTGGACAGCAAGCTACAGTGTGATGCAGAGCGCCTCTCTTGCAGTGTCTGCCACTTGAGTTTGCTAAACATCTCCATAACGCTTACCAAATAACCCTGTGATGAAACGCGCCACTCTTCTTTGGATCTTCTCTATCTCCTCCATCAACCCGACCTGGTATGGATCCTACACTGATGAGCAATACTCAAGTACAGGTTGAACGAGGGTTTTGTAAGCCACCTCCTTTGATGATGGACGACAGTTTCTAAGGACTCTCCCAGTAAATCTGAACCTGGCACCAGCCATACCAACAATTAATTTTATATGATCATTCCACACTTAGTGCATTCCACACTTAGTGCGGAGTGCACATGGTATTTTTGTTTTGTGCGTCACTTGTTTTTAAATCATTGTAGGTTCGTATGAGCAGTTGGCAGTGGGCTCGTGCGCATGCGCAGAGCTCAATTCGCGTATGAGCAGTACCTGCCTCCAACTTCTGGCTACTTGAAGCATGGCTGTTTCCCGTATGAGCAGTAGCGGCAAGTAGCCAGATGCTACCCGGAAAAATTTTTCCGGCGCACCCAAGCTGCCAGTTTGACGCATGCGCAGAACAAGCTGAATTATACAGAATGAGATTTTCACTCTGCAGTGGAGTGTGCGCTGATATGAAACTTACTGGCAGATTAAAACTGTGTGCCCGACCGAGACTCGAACTCAGGACCTTTGCCTTTCGCGGGCAAGTGCTCTACCAACTGACCTACCGAAGCATGACTCACGCCCGGTACTGACAGCTTTACTTCTGCCAGTACCTCGTCTCCTACCTTCCAAACTTTACAGAAGCTCTCCTGCGAACCTTGCACAACTAGCATTCCTGAAAGCAAGGATATTGCGGAGACATGGCTTAGCCACAGCCTGGGGGATATTTCCAGAATGAGATTTTCACTCTGCAGCAGAGTGTGCGCTGATATGAAACTTCCTGGCAGATTAAAACTGTAGCTTTAATGTGCCAGGAAGTTTCAAACTGAGTTATAGTGGGGAGGGGGGGGAGTCCTTCCTCACGTGACCCGTGTATATGATTCGTGTCTTCGTAATATTGCTGGTCTCTTCATTTACAGCTCCTAACCCAAATGAAATCAAAACAGATTTCTGGAGCCATCAAGTGAATTAATATACATTCTCATAACCATGAAAGACCAAAATAAGTTAGTAGTTTCAATTTCCTGATTTTTTTATTATTTCCACATTATTAGCAATCAACCATTAATGTCTTAATGAAGCTACTTCTGTCTATTTTACAGAGAAATCTGCTTCTATTATTTTTTTTCCACTGAAGCAGTTAGTTTTCTGGGACGAATGACATTATACCATAATAAAGAACCAAACATGAGAATACAGTACTGGACCAAGAAAACTAGTATCACGAAAACCACATGAAAAGCTGAATATCATGTGCTTCATAGTGCATCTGGACATAGAAATGTGCAATTACAGCGGAATGAAGCATTTTAGTATGGTTTATGAAATTCCAATGCTGCTGGAGTAGTCTCTGATGTCCTGTTCCTTTTATGACACTGAAAGATCTCTTAATGCTATATACGTGTGAACATACGTAAACATTTACTTGAAGCTGACTGAGTAGGCTAATTTGGTCAGTAGTTTTGAACAAAATATTTTGTTTCAAATATGACAGCTGTAGCAGAATTTTACAAATGTGCCTTCTGTGAAAGTGTTATTCGACCATAAGGCACTTGTCTAGTAATTTCTCTAGGCCTGAAGTTATTTCTTAATTTGTGTTTACGTCTTAAAATTATAGAATGCCATTCTATGCTAAATTGTAGACTGGCAGCATACCATGTTTTATCGTTTTAACTCCCCAAATGGCTTTATTCCTAGAGTAGAATATAAACTGTCAGTTGTACAGTTTCTTTGCCTCACAGACAACCTTGTTAATTTTTTACACGTTTTGAACTAGTCATGCAATTTGTTGTCCTTTATTCCGGTGTAAGCTACGCAAAAAACTGTTTCATACCTTTTTTTTGCAAGAAATTTGTATTCCACAGTACTAGCTTTTTGCAGTGCTGCGTAGATGTAAACCTGTTGGAAATGTTACATAACAATATTGCTGAGTACGAATTAGAAAAAAATAAAAATCTGTCAAAGTCACCCCATAGCAAAATGTAATGGTACTTCGAGCTGTGGAGTCTAATTTTGAAATCATATTTTGCCAAGAACTGCTTCCTTATTTGCATCCTTTATCTGTGTGGGATATGATACAATTACTATAAGCTCTCAACATGGCGCGGGGCTACACATGGTCACGTGATGTCCCACCACGCCCGAAATTCCAACAGAAAAGGGACGAAAAGTATGAGCAGAGCAAGCACCAAATATGGGCTGCCTAAGTCATCGAAGATGCGCATGCGCAGTATAGCCTGTTGTAGGCCGCTGTCTGGTAACTGAACTGCTCAAAAGAACTGTGAGTGCGGAGGGCGCGTAGTATTTTCGTGCTTTCGTTCGCAGTGGTTCCTTTGTGAGTGCGTTGTACTTTAGTTTCTTGCGTCTTTTGCTTTCTACTGATTGAATCCACAGTGTTGCGTTTGTGCTGCAAAAATGAGTGCTTTTAAATGCGAAGTGTGTGGGAACGAGTATAATTACAGAAAGAATCTCACTCAGCATGTTTGGAAAAAACCATTAACAGACGCTTGCTGTTGCCGCTGAAGCGCCTGTAGCTTCTTATCAGTGCTACGTGTGAGACAAAATTTTTTCTCTTAAAAGTAATTTCTATCACCACCAACGAAATATTCATGGTTTTGCAGGAAGTGTACATCGTGCCCATTTGAAAGTAGTTCAAAACGGAGTTGGATAGATCATTTACAAACTGCTCATAAGATTCAAGTTAATTCCGAAGATTTGCAGTTCTCAAATGAAGATGAGTTTTTGCAGTGGAATGAACACTGAACGCACGACACATTCAAAGTTTATTAAAACGCATGGGTCTACTAGCTCTACACCTTATTATGGTTGCCATCGGTCAGATAACTTTATCTCCAACGGTAAAAGCACAAGACATCTTAAATTGACAGGCAGCAACAAAATGAATGGAAAGTGCCCTGCATAGATGAAAGTAACTGTACGCAAAGGTGGAACATACAAAGTACATTTTGTGTCATCCCACGCTGGTCACAAATAAGATTTGAGGAACCTGCCGCTGAGTCAAAAAGAGCGGGAAACCTTAGCAACAGATATTGCAATGGAACTTCCGTATGACAAAGTTCTAGATAACGTATGGACAAGTTTGCAGGATTCAGAGTTGCAAAGAATCCATTTGTGTACCAAGTAAGACTTACATAACATTGCAGCAAGCTATAACCTCTCCTATACGTCGGTCAGTCATCAAAATGATGCAATCGGTGTCGAAGCTTGGGTAAAAGAAATAAACGAAAGTGAGAATCCGTGTGTGTTATTCTATAAACCACAAGACTCGACTAGTGAACATCAAGAACTGAGGAGTGAAGATTTCGTATTGGTGATAATGAACAGAGCACAACGCGAAATGTTATCAAAATATGGAGAAGACTGTATCTGTATTGATGGAACCCATGGGCTTAACGGGTACGATTTCGAAGTGACCACTCTCTTAGTACTGGATGATCTCAGGCAAGGATTCCCATGTGCTTTTCTAATGTGTAACAGGAATAATGTCGATGTTTTAAGTATATTTTTACAGTACGTAAAATCACAGGTTGGACCAATTTACGCCAATGTATTCATGTCTGATTTGGCAGAGTCATACAGTAATGCATGGAACAGGACAATGGGTGCTCCTAAGATTAGACTCTATTGTACCTAGCATGTGGACAGAGCATGGAAAACTAATATCAAGCGGAAAATTGCAGATCTGGATAAAAGAAATCAGGTGTACCGGGTCATTAAATCAGTGTCAATGTTGAGAAATGTAAGTATGTTTCAGGAATCACTGCAAAAAACACTGCAGAAGCTCAGTAGTGACCCTGACACATCAGAATTTGCTTCATACTTCAAGACACACAATGAGGGAAATGTGGAGTGTTGGGCCTACTGTCACAGAATGTATGCTGGTCTCAATACCAACATGCATGTAGAGAGTATGCATAGGACGTTAAAGGAGATACATGGTAATGCAAGGCAGATAAAACCACTGGACAAAGGCATGTCTACACTAATGTCCCTAGTTACAGCCAAGATGTTTGACTGGCTTATAGCAGATGTAAAAGGGAAGATTACAAGCAAAGTTCAAGACATTTGTAATAAGCACAAAACTAGTTTGTTAATGGACAAGGACCTCATCACTGAGGTAGATGGTGGTTGGGAAGTGCCATCCACATCATCTTCAGAGGTGTACATTGTTAAAGATAACACAGACGTCTGTGAGCACAAATTAAAATGTAGTGATTGCAATGTGTGCATACATAAGTATTACTGTACATGTATGGATTACTGTATTAGATGCAATATATGTAAGCACGTTCACACTGTTTGCCATGACAGTGTCTGTGTAAATCCCTTGCAAAGTCCAGAGGTACTGGGTACTGATGATGATGTTGAAGCCACCAGTGAGAGAGAAGCAATATTAGCCGAAGTAATCACAATATCTGTTTCAAAAACACTGAAATCATTGTTCGAAGGGAGGCAGAAGCTTATTTCAGTGTTTTCTAATATTATCAGCTGAATGATAGAGGCTGCACTGTAGTTAGCTAAAAAAAACTGTTATCCTTAAAGGCAAATGTAGGAGCTGTTCGAGCCCAAAACGATTATTTCAGACAAACAGATAAGGGCCACAAAAGAAAACTTATGCCACAGAGGAGGCTGTTTCCTACCAAGAAGAAAACAGCATGTAATATTTCTCTGGCTGTTCCTAATGCTGAAGAAAGCTGTGAAATACTAAAATCACTTCTGAATGAGGGTATGTATCAGTTTTCAAATTATTGAGTAGTTATGTTTACGTGTTGAACGTTGGTAGAGTAAAATGTAAGTCATGGTTAATATACGAATTTATGTTCAGTACCCGTCAGTTTTGTGTGAATTTATATATGTATATTGATACCTTTCTATTCTATTTTACTGTCTGCAATATATTATAAAATTTATTTACAGGCCTGGACATGAATCACATTGTTGCTGTGCAACATGGTTATGCCATACCAAATGTGCAACAGAGCACAACAGGTAACACTTCAACGGACCCATTATTCCAAATGTATCTCATGCTGCTCTAATGTTCTCATATCAACTAAAGATGGCAGATTAAGTAATATTTACAATGTTGCCATTCAGTAGCAATGTAGTGTGTTTGGATTCGGATTTAAAAGTTACTGGCAGTGGAGTATATGCTACCTTTTAGACCTATCAATTTTGTCAGAATAATAACACAAAAATTATTTGCAGGGCTTGACACCCACAATGAGGTCCATGTTGTGGTACAACCACACACTGTCATGGCAGTCAGCTGTTCATCATGGTGCATCAGATGTGTGTAAAATAAATCTAATGGAGATTACATAATCTGAGTATAATGAAATCTGAACTTATATATGTGTACTGATACCTTTATATTCTATTTTACTATGTCTGCACTACAATATAAAATTTATTTACGGGTTTGGACATGAACCACATTGTTGCTGTGCAGCATGGTTACATCATATCAAATGTGCCTCACAGCACAGGTAACACCTGATGGGACCCATGATATCAAATGTCTGTGGTACTGCTCCAATGACCTTATATTCATCATCAATGACAGATTATGTTATAGTTAGAATGTTGCTATCAGGTAGCAGTGTAGTGTGGCTATATTCTGATTTAAAGTTTTCTTGCAATCCAGATTACACCCCCTCAACAGCAGAATGGGAGACGGTCTCAGTTTGCAATACGTGCAACACGAGGAAAAAGGAACTCCATCCCTTGAAGCTGAGTGAGCAGCACATCAGGTATTTAACATTGTGTGTGTGTGTGTGTGTGTGTGTGTGTGTGTGTGTGTGTGTGTGTGTGTGTGTTTTAATTAAGTAATCCTATTTGTTAAAGTAATAGTGTTTCATCTGATGACTGCCTGTCTAATATGTGAAGATACCCTAATGCAAACTTTCTAATTTACTCACATTAGGCCTACACAGTTACTAAAGTGGTAGTTGTGGAGCTGGCAGAATAGTAGTTGTAATTATATTCATTCTAAACTGTAGAACTTCAATGCAGTGTTTGCTTGCAGTCTGGATTATGCCATCTCAGGGACCAGTAAGGGAGCTCCCAAACATTTGGAGCTTGGCACTGACGTCAAGTCAGGCCCCTTAGGCTGCCTCAAGAGCAGAGGACCTGAGATCCCCAACATCTAGAGTTCAGAAGATGAGGATCGGGATCCACTCAGCCCTACCTGGCCGCCAGAAGGAGAGTGGAAAGAACCTTGGAATTCCACACTTCAGAGGAGGCGATCCGGATCCATTCAGCTTCATCAAGATTAGTGAATGGCAAGTCGGGTATGTAATGGTATTGCAGTTAATAGGGCACAATATAAAGATGTTTTGATACTGGTTTTCAGTACAGTATGTCATCAACTATTATGTAAATTGTTGTTATTTGAAAGCAATGTGACATATCTGAATTCTGATTAAATGCTTACTTACAGTCCGGACTATGCCATCTTGAGGACTAATGAGGGAAGTCCCAAGCATTTGGAGCTCGGCACTGATGATGAGTCAGGCCCCTCAGACTGTCTCAAGAGTGGAGGACTTTATATCCCAAACATCTGGACTTCAGGAGGTCAGGATTGTGATCCACTCAGCCTCATCAGGCCTAGTGAATGGCAAGTCAGGTGTGTAACGGTATTTCAGTTAATACGGCACAATATAAGTATTTTTTGATACTGGCTTTCAACCCAGTATAACATTAATCATTATTCGCACTTTTGTTATTTGATAGCAAAATGGCATGCCTGAATTCTAATTATATCTTTATTTATAGTCCAGAGCGTGATGCTCTGAAAGCAGATGGGAAGGACTTGAGATGTCTCCACCATTTGGAGTTCAGGATAGCATTCCACCCTGTCCTCTACAGCTGCCTCAGGATCAGATTTGAGAGGAACTGCTATATCTGATCCCAGAACTAAAGGCCACTCAGCATCTTCAGGATGGCTCGAGTGTGCGGCGGTCAAGGCATCTATAATAAGTAGAATTAGAGACTGAAATGCTGTTGGCATGGCCGGGTCACCACAGTAGTGCTTGAAGTAAGTAACAATAATTAATGTAGTAATACGCCAGATGACAGTGCTCTTATCAAATTCCTGTAATTTCCTCTATAAAACATAAAAAGTCATAACAAGTAAACATCTGTTAAACTGATACATTCCACATAATTATAGCATCATATTCATGATCTGTGGAACAAATATTAATATAATATGTAATCTAATCTGATGTGAATTTTATTTTCAGGTCCTGTCATCAAGAACTGGATTTCTACGTCATCAGTAACACCCAGAGAAATACTACATGCTGTTTTCTTCTTGGTAGAAAACAGCCTCCTCTGTGGCATAAGCTTTCTTTTATGGCCCTTATCTGTTTGTCTGAAATAACCGTTTTGAGCTCGAACAGCTCTCACATTTGCCTTTAAGAATAACACACTTTTTTAGCTAACTGCAGTTCAGCCTCTATCATTCAGCTGAGAATATTGGAAAACACTGAAATAAGCTTCTGCCTCCCTTCGAACAATGATTTTAGTGTTTTTGAAACAGATATTGTGATTACTTCGGCTAATATTGCTTCTCTCTCACTGGTGGCTTCAACATCATCATCAGTACCCAGTACCTCTGGACTTTGCAAGGGATTTTCACAGACACTGTCATGGCAAACAGGGTGAACGTGCTTACATATATTGAATCTAATACAGTAATCCATACATGTACAGTAATACTTATGTATGCACACGTTGCAATCACTACATTTTGATTCATGCTCACAGATGTCTGTGTTATCTTTAACAATGTACACCTCTGAAGATGATGTGGATGGCACTTCCCAACCACCATCTTCCTCAGTGATGAGGTCCTTGTCCATTAACAAACTAGTTTTGTGATTATTACAAATGTCTTGAACTTTGCTTGTAATCTTCCCTTTTACATTTGCTATAAGCCAGTCAAACATCTTGGCTGTAACTAGGGACATTAGTGTAGATATGCCTTTGTCCAGTGGTTTTATCTGCCATGCATTACCATGTATCTCCTTTAACGTCCTATGCATACTCTCTACATGCATGTTGGTATTGAGACCAGCATACATTCTGTGACAGTAGGCCCAACACTCCACATTTCCCTCATAGTGTGTCTTGAAGTATGAAGCAAATTCTGATGTGTCAGGGTCACTACTGAGCTTCTGCAGTGTTTTTTGCAGTGATTCCTGAAACATACTTACATTTCTCAACATTGACACTGATTTAATGACCCGGTACACCTGATTTCTTTTATCCAGATCTGCAATTTTCCGCTTGATATTAGTTTTCCATGCTCTGTCCACATGCCAGGTACAATAGAGTCTAATCTTAGGAGCACCCATTGTCCTGTTCCATGCATTACTGTATGACTCTGCCAAATCAGACATGAATACATTGGCGTAAATTGGTCCAACCTGTGATTTTACGTACTGTAAAAATATACTTAAAACATCGACATTATTCCTGTTACACATTAGAAAAGCACATGGGAATCCTTGCCTGAGATCATCCAGTACTAAGAGAGTGGTCACTTCGAAATCGTACCCGTTAAGCCCATGGGTTCCATCAATACAGATACAGTCTTCTCCATATTTTGATAACATTTCGCGTTGTGCTCTGTTCATTATCACCAATACGAAATCTTCACTCCTCAGTTTTTGATGTTCACTAGTCGAGTCTTGTGGTTTATAGAATAACACACACGGATTCTCACTTTCGTTTATTTCTTTTACCCAAGCTTCGACACCGATTGCATCATTTTGATGTATGGCCGACTTGTAGGAGAGGTTATAGCTTGCTGCAATGTTATGTAAGTCTTACTTGGTACACAAATGGATTCTTTGCAACTCTGAATCCTGCAAACTTGTCCATACGTTATCTAGAACTTTGTCATACGGAAGTTCCATTGCAATATCTGTTGCTAAGGTTTCCCGCTCTTTTTGACTCAGCGGCAGGTTCCTCAAATCTTATTTGTGACCAGCGTGGGATGACACAAAATGTACTTTGTATGTTCCACCTTTGCGTACAGTTACTTTCATCTATGCAGGGCACTTTCCATTCATTTTGTTGCTGCCTGTCAATTTAAGATGTCTTGTGCCTTTACCGTTGGAGATAAAGTTATCTGACCGATGGCAACCATAATAAGGTGTAGAGCTAGTAGACCCATGCGTCTTAATAAACTTTGAATGTGTCGTGCGTTCAGTGTCTTCATTCCACTGTAAAAACTCATCTTCATTTGAGAACTGCAAATCTTCAGAATTAACTTGAATCTTATGAGCAGTTTGTAAATGATCTATCCAACTCCGTTTTGAACTACTTTCAAATGGGCACGATGTACACTTCCTGCAAAACCATGAATATTTCGTTGGTGGTGATAGAAATTACTTTTAAGAGAAAAAATTTTGTCTCACACGTAGCACTGATAAGAAGCTACAGGCGCTTCAGCGGCAACAGCAAGCGTCTGTTAATGGTTTTTTTCCAAACATCCTGACTGAGATTCTTTCTGTAATTATACTCGTTCCCACACACTTCGCATTTAAAAGCACTCATTTTTGCAGCACAAACACAACACTGTGGATTCAATCAGTAGAAAGAAAAAAGACGCAAAAAACTAAAGTACCACGCACTCACAAAGGAACCACTGCGAACGAAAGCACGAAAATACTACGCGCCCTCTGCACTCACAGTTCTTTTGAGCATTTCAGTTACCAGACAGTGGCCTAAAACAGGCTATACTGCGCATGCGCATCTTCGATGACTTAGGCAGCCCAAATTTGGTGCTTGCTCTGCTCATACTTCCTGCAAAACCATGAATATTTCGTTGGTGGCGATACAAATTACTTTTAAGAGAAAAAATTTTGTCTCACACGTAGCACTGATAAGAAGCTACAGGCACTTTAGTGGCAACAGCAAGCTCCTCTTGATGGTTTTTTGCAAACATGCTGACTGAGATTCTTTCCGTAATTATACTCGTTCCTACACATTTTGCATTTAAAAGCACTCGTTTGACTTACCACCATTAATTGCTGGTTTAATTCAAATACATGGAGCAAATAATTGTAGACATGTGTGTAAGTGGTACTCTGAGATGAACAGATGGGAATTTGTGTCTGCCTTTCTGACAACTTCAACTTAAATGATGGTAACATCATCATTGTGCAAGATTTCTTGTAGCATAATTCGCACAATGAATGTGTCCTCTGAAACATTTTGATGTAATATAACACAGCTTTTTGAAATATTTTGGTATTTGCCCTATCACTGCAGAAGTTGTGTTCTAATGCATGACTATTGACATAAACATAAGAACGTCCCAATTGGACACTGCTGATAGATTCTCATGATGTTTTCCGTATGCTTACTATTGCTCTTGTAACCTACACAAGCATGTTTTTAAAATGTTTGAAAAAGAAAAATCAAAATTGCTGGAGATGAAGAAAAGTAGGTACTTTCAACTCTTTAAGATTTATGTCTGTTATTTATAGTAATGTAAGACTGTTCATTCACTGTCATCATGGTTGAAGCAGGATTTTTTAAGTGCCCAAGGTAATTATATTTTTTGTATGTCCACTTGTAATACGTTTCTGTAATGCTTTATTATTCATGGCATTTCATTTTGTACTAATATATCTGCAATTAAATGATTGGTTGTATATTGTCAGAGCACTCAGTAAGCTTTTATTTTGTACAAGGTACAATGTATGTATCATGTTATAATTTCATTGTACTGTTGGTACTGTATGTATGGAATTATTTAATAAAGTTCTAAATTGTACAACTTTTAAATGTTAATATGGTGTACTATCCAAATAAACAATTGAAACTGTGGCATGTAGTATAGCACAGATTGTGTATTCAAATATAGTTATCTGAATATTCAAATATAGTTTGCTACATCATTTGTATGACCAGTGGGAGAATTTTCACATTTGCGAAGTGAAAGGAATTCATTTGTGACCTTTCAAATTTATTTAATGAATAACTGTTGACATTACTGCACTCTCAAAGATAATGGTATCCTCTTGGAACATCAGATTTTGAGTCCCAGGCTAAATGCATCTTGTTCCCCACATTTGGTTTACTCTGTTGTTAGTAATTTGTAGAAAGTTAATGATTCAACAAAATTATATCACTGAACAATTTTCATTTTCATTATTGCATTGCATGTCCTACATAATTAAATGCTATTCACTGTGCTGTGGTGTCAATAAAATCTAGCCATCCTAAATATGTTATGTAACGTAAATGTGTTATGTAACGTAAATGTACTGAAGGTGAAAAGAAACTGATCCTCTGAAGCAAACATCACAGGTGGTTTACAATTTTATCCCCAACACCTCACTCCATATCTCTCTACATTTAACAGAAAATCAGGCCCTAGGCTGTGAGTAAGAATTCTTCACTATCATATCAATCAATAAAGGTCTTCCTGGAAGGTCTTGGAGAGAGCCACTGGTTTGTTTGGAAAGAATAAAGGTCTTCCTGGACGGTCTTGGAGAGAGCCACTGGTTTGTTTGGAAAGATATGGAAAGAAGTAGTAGATTATAAAAGTTTGACGACTGGCTCAATTGGCAAGAGAGCTACTCTACAAAAACTGGTGCGGTATCTGGATTCAGATTCAGGCTGGTTCAGAAATTTCATGTTTCATTAATAAGACACCATTACTCTCATTATCTTCCAGTTCCTTGGAATATATTTCTGATCAGTTTCTTGGTTTTTTCAATGAAATCAAAGTGCTGCCACCATGTGCCACAGTAGTGCTGCTTGCTTGAATTGAGAACTGGTAACACCTAATATCATGCCAAACACATGCCGTATTGAAAAATTTGGATATTTTAATAACATGGTACATTGAACCAGAATGGAGTCTGGTCCCTTTTTTTCTCGCCAGGGTATATCACCTGTACAAGATTCTTCTCTATGTTCTGTGTGTTTACTCATAATGCTGGGGTTCTTGTTATGATCTCTATGTCCAATAGCCAAGATGGTGACTGCATAAAGATGCAATTAATGAAACTTGTACTTCTGTGCAGAACACTTTTAAAATAAAAATAATAGGTCTCACACTACAGATAATTGATAATATTTGAAGTCTCATGGTGATATGCAAAACTGGATGATTGACTGATCTGGCCTTGCAACACTAATCAACACTAATCAAAACGGCCTTGCTGTGCTGGTACTCCAAACAGCTGAAAGCAAGAGGAAACTACAGCCGTAATTTTTCCCGAGGGCAGCAGCCTTACTGTATGATTAAATGATGATGGTGTCCTCTTGGGTAAAATATTCCGGAGGTAAAATAGTCCTCCATTCGGATCTCCGGGCGGGTTCTACTCAGGAGGACATCGTTATCAGGAGAAAGAAAACTGGTGTTCTAAGGATCGGAGCGTGGGATGTCAGATCCCTTAATCGGGCAGGTAGGTTAGAAAGTTTAAAAAGGGAAATAAATAGGTTAAAGTTAGATTCAGTGGGAATTAGTGAAGTTCGGTGGCAGGAGCAACAAGACTTTTGGTCAGGTGAATACAGGGTTACAAATACAAAATCAAATAGGGGTAATGCAGGAGTAGGTTTAATAATGAATAAAAAAATAGGAGTGCGGGTAAGCTACTACAAACAGCATAGTGAACGCATTATTGTGGCCAAGATAGACACGAAGCCCACGTCTACTAAAGTAGTACAAATTTATATGCCAACTAGCTCTGCAGATGATGAAGAAATTGATGAAATGTATGATGAGATAAAAGGAATTATTCAGGTAGTGAAGGGAGACAAAAATTTAATAGCCATGGGTGACTGGAATTTGACAGTAGGAAAAGGAAGAGAAGGAAACATAGTAGGTGAATATGGATTGGGGCTAAGAAATGAAAGAGGAAGCCGCCTGGTAGAATTTTGCACAGAGCATAACTTAATCATAGCTAACACTTGCTTCAAGAATCATGAAAGAAGGTTGTATACATGGAAGAACCCTGGAGATACTAAAAGGTTTCAGATAGATTATATAATGGTAAGACAGAGATTTAGGAACCAGGTTTTAAATTGTAAGACATTTCTAGGGGCAGATGTGGACTCTGACCACAATCTACTGATTATGAACTGTAGATTAAAACTGAAGAAACTGCAAAAAGGTATGAATTTAAGGAGATGGGACTTGGATAAACTGAAAGAACCAGAGGTTGTACAGAGTTTCAGGGAGAGCATAAGGGAACAATTGACAGGAATGGGGGTAAGAAATACAGTAGAAGAAGAATGGGTAGCTTTGAGGAATGAAATAGTGAAGGCAGCAAGGATCAAGTAGGTATAGAGACGAGGGCCAGTAGAAATCCTTGTGTAACAGAAGAGATATTTAATTTAATTGATGAAAGGAGAAAATACAAAAATGCAGTAAGTGAAGCAGGCAAAAAGGAATACAAACGTCTCAAAAATGAGATCGACAGGAAGTGCAGAATGGCTAAGCAGGGATGGCTAGAGGACAAATGTAAGGATGTAGAGGCTTATCTCAAGAGGGGTAAGATAGATACTGCCTACAGGAAAATTAAAGAGATCTTTGGAGAAAAGAGAACCACTTGCATGAATATCAAGAGCTCAGACGGAAACCCAGTTCTAAGCAAAGAAGGGAAAGCAGATAGGTGGAGGGAGTATATAGAGGGTCTGTACAGGGGCGATGTTATTGAGGACAATATCATGGAAATGGAAGAGTATGTAGATGAAGATGAAATGGGAGATACGACACTGTGTGAAGAGTATGACAGAGCACTGAAAGACCTGAGTCGAAACAAGGCCCTGGGAGTAGACAACATTCCATTAGAACTACAGACAGCCTTGGGAGATCCAGTACTGACAAGAAACTACCATCTGGTGAGCAAGATGTATGAGACAGGCGAAATTCCCTCAGACTTCAAGAAGAATATAATAATCCCAATCCCAAAGAAAGAAGGTGTTGACAGATGTGGAAATTACCGAACTATCAGTTTAATAAGTCACAGCTGCAAAATACTAACGCGAATTCTTTAGAGACGAATGAAAAAACTGGTAGAAGCCGACCTTGGGGAAGATCAGTTGGGATTCCATAGAGATGTTGGAACACGTGAGGCAATACTGACCCTATGACTTATCTTAGAAGAAAGCTTAAGGAAAGGCAAACCTACATTTCTAGCATTTGTAGACTTAGAGAAAGCTTTTGACAATGTTGATTGGAGTACTCTCTTTCAAATTCTGAAGGTGGCAGGGGTAAAATACAGGGAGCGAAAGGCTATTTACAATTTGTACAGAAACCAGATGGCAGTTATAAGAGTCAAGGGACGTGAAAGGGAAGCAGTGGTTGGGAAGGGAGTGAGACAGGGTTGTAGCCTCTCCCTGATGCTACTTAATCTGTATATTGAGCAAGCAGTAAAGGAAACAAAAGAAAAGTTCGGAGTAGGTATTAAAATCCGTGGAGAAGAAATAAAAACTTTGAGGTTCGTCAATGACATTGTAATTCTGTCAGAAACAGCAAAGGACTTGGAAGAGCAGTTGAACGGAATGGGCAGTGTCTTGAAAGGAGGGTATAAGATGAACATCAACAAAATCAAAACAAGGATAATGGAATGTAGTCGAATTAAGTTGGGTGATGCTGAGGGAATTAGATTAGGAAATGAGACACTGAAAGTAGTAAAGGAGTTTTGCTATTTAGGGAGCAAAATAACTGATGATGGTTGAAGTAGAGAGGATATAAAATGTAGACTGGCAATGGCAAGGAAAGCATTTCTGAAGAAGAGAAATTTGGTAACATTGAGTATTGATTTAAGTGTTAGGAAGTCGTTTCTGAAAGTATTTGTATGGAGTGTAGCCATGTATGAAAGTGAAACGTGGACGATAAATAGTTTAGACAAGAAGAGAATAGAAGCTTTCGAGATGTGGTGCTACAGAAGACTGCTGAAGATTATATGGGTAGATCACATAACTAATGAGGAGGTATTGAATAGAATTGGGGAGAAGAGGAGTTTGTGGCACAACTTGACTAGAAGAAGGGATCGGTTGGTAGGACATGTTCTGAGGCATCAAGGGATCACCAATTTAGTACTGGAGGGCAGCGTGGAGGGTAAAAATCATAGAGGGAGACCAAGAGATGAATACACTAAGCAGATCCAGAAGGATGTAGGTTGCAGTAGGTACTGGGAGATGAAGAAGCTTGCACAGGACAGAGTAGCATGGAGAGCTGCATCAAACCAGTCTCAGGACTGAAGACCACAACAACAACAACATCATTCTACATCATTACAAAATGTCATATTTGTAATCTATGGAACAAGTTTTTATGTATGTAAGTATAATAGAGATGGTATAGTAATACTATTTTACAAAATAAAACAGTAATATGTAATACTTATGTATGGTTAGTTTTCACCCACCCCAACACGTGGTTGGGGGTTTTGGATTAAAAAAAAAAGTTCAGAGAAACGGAATTTAAACAACAACATTGAGTCATTAGATAAACTCTTGTTAAAAAGGGGAAAATAATTAAAAATATAACAGAATGATTTTGCTGCTTAGTAAATGTGAAATATATTTGGCCAACCCCAGCCACCCTCTGAACACACCAAAATCTCCCATGAAAGAAAATGACAGAGGGTCTGTAAGACAAACTTAATGAGATAATCTGACACAAACAAGAGTAGTGTCACTGAGTAATCACCAGACTAATGTGGATTATCCACCATCTTTAGAAAAACACTAAAACAATTCTGTTAATCATTTTAAAAGTTGTAAAACAAAAATCAAAATGTAGTAACAAATATTTGCAAAAGTTGACCTGTTGAAGGAACTCATAAATTCTGCTTAATCTCTCTAATTATTTTCCTCACATGAGTGTGTGCATAGACAGCCTACTGCTCCTGGTTACGGAATGGCAGATATCATTCCTCCAAGTCAGTAGACGTTTCCATGCTAATCCAAGTTCGTGGGGATGAATGTGTGAGTAGCTTTGTGGAACATGGAAACAATGAAATGCTTTCATAATGCTGAAAGACAGCCATCTGGCTGGCTACTGCCCAGTTAGCCTTTTGGGCATTCCCTCTGTCAGGTCTACTTTATCTGATGTATGGGTTCAGTTGGGGAAGTAGTCACATACACAAAGGTTGTTAGCCACTTCCTAATGTGCAGTTTCTGTCAGGATGAGCAAGCAGGGTGAGAATAGATCTATGGTAGTAGTGCTGAAGCGGGTAGTATACATTGCATACGATAGAATGATATCTTCAGTCTGTGTGAAACCCTCATTTTCTCAAACCCTCAGCCAGGTGCCACTCCACTCAAACTACGCTGTATGCATAAAAATCTTCTAGCAGGAGAATTATCTGTGAGAACTGAGCAATAACCTCTTAGAGGATCTCACTGTCAAGGATCATGTGGTGGAAGACACTGTGACATTAAATAGGCATGAACCATGACAGCAATTGCCTATGCTGATGTGATTAAGGGTGCAGTAAAGGCTGATACGTGTCATTAACAAAAACAGCCAGCCCACATTTTGCTCTGTAATTGGTAATGTTTTCTCTTCAGTGGAGGCTATTGTCTCCCATCACAGGAGTGTCAATAGGTTCAAAAATGTTTCTTGCAAACAGAGACACAATGGTCTTTCCAGCACTATGAGCTTCATTTCCTCTATGTGAATGCTGTAACCCATTACATGGGTGCAATTTTATCTACTTTGTTTCTTCTACCCTCCTATTGTGACAGTGGGCAACTGATCAGTGGGGTAGGACAAGCAGGACTTGCAGACACAGATGTGGAAGCATCGGTGTTGTGTGGTTTGAGGAGTATTTGGCTTTTGGGTAGCAAGCCTACCACTAGAATTTGACATTGAAACATTTTCTTCCATAGTCTTCCAGTTGCCATGACCACTACTCTTATGTCCTTATGGCAAGATCACCTGCAGGTGCAGGGTTTTGATCGTTTTTTGTGAGTTGACTAGTGCATATGTTTCTGTTGATGATGTAGACAGTGGGGAGCTGGCGTGGTAATTATGATGATAAATAATCACTCGCACTCTCAGCACTTGCTACGAATACTTTTATTCTCGGAGCATATACACAATGGATGTAGCATAGACTGCGAACTAAAAAGAATTGATCTGGCAAAGATACAGTTCCTCTCGCTGCAGTATAGGGCAGCAATATTATTGGGGGGTAGAGTCAGTGGTTCTACATCCCCACACTGTCTTCACTGCTGTAACAGCACAGGCCACAAATGCTGTGATTTGGTGGACTACAATTACTCTCTGAGTCCATTGAATGTGATTACTTTCATTATTTTTACTTATTACATTCTTTCTCTGCTTGGAAAATAGGGTAATCATTTCTCCAATCTGAGAGTTATCTGAAGTAGTCAATGTACACCAATGGGGTACATGCTGCCTGCTTCATGTGTGCCTCAACATATTTGCTGTAAGATGTCTTACCCTTGTAGGTCATTACCATAAGATCCAACTAGTGATATTTAAAACATCACATGGTACTGGTGATGAATGCCCTAACCACTGGACACATTACTACCTGTGTTTACATACTGTGGTAAGTAGGAATGCTAAATCATAATAAATGTAACAGTTTTTCCAGGTCTTTATTGTTCCTACTAGTGACTTGTTCTGCATCCATGATCCATTGATAAGCTGCTTCATATTTTAAAATCATGTCCATGAGGTCTCTACATGTTACCCTTTCTACTATTTGGAGAATAGAAGCCAGCCTCACTGTTTCCTTTTCTATAAATAGTATGTCATTAAACAGGCCCATTATTAACTTATATTGTCAAAATTCAAACAACGGAAACTCTAGGCAAGAATATTAATAATGTAGGAAAAGACACATTGGTACTTACCATAAAGTTTACATGTTAAGTTGCAGACAGACACAATTAAAAGACACTTAAACATAAACTTTCAGCCAAAGCCTTCATCAGAAAAAGAGAAACACATCATTCACTCACACAAGCAAGCACACCTCACGCACACATGACTGCCACCTCCAGCAGCTCAGCCAAAATGGGGGAGTTGGGGAAACCTTCTCAGAAGATCCCTCCCATCTCCCATCATCAAAACCATATCATTAGATACTTGAACCCTGATAGTTTCATCACAGCTTTCAGGATAGTTATTTAAGAACTCTGACTCATTATGACTCTTTTTCATGGAACTGAGGTACTTAATGGCTCAGGAGGACTTTTCAATATCTACTGTTATCCATTTGTTTTGTGAGATTTTGATATGATGTCTTTTCAAAATTCAATTTAAAAATGTTGAGAATTTAGAGATTTTCACATTTATACCAGTTTCTCCATATAATTCATCTCAACTTTGGTTTGCTTGTTATTTTGGAATATCTTCTATTTTTGTTTCTGCTAGATGTCTTTTGCAAGCTTGCAGTTTCGGGATTTTCCCATGGCAGATTTTACTGTTGTTCTTTGCCAGAAATGGTCTGACAGCCAAAGATATTTTTCAGCTACATCACACTTTTCCCTGTCCATGTTTGTGGCCACATTGTCAATCACCAATGGAGCCACTGCAGTAATATTTATTACACTATTGACCAACAGGGACATGCCAAAACTCTGAAGAATGTTGATGAGGGTTCTAGTTGTTTTGTTTTGATATTTGTGTTTATGTCTCCACAGAGAGGTTTGTTTACTTTTCTGTCGGAGACTTTTAGAACTTCTGTTAATGGTGCAGATGTACAGATGTATATCAGAATTAGCTGGTACAAGTCTCAATGTGATTAAAGCAATATTTTGGTTAGAATCCAAGTTTTTAAGAAAAATTAAACGTGCTAAATATTGGACTTAGAAATTTGAAAATTTGTATGACGCTTCAGTTCAACATAAAAATAATAACTACCTGACCCCATGAAGCTACATCTAATAGTTTTCGAATAATTTACTGAAAAGTAAATTTGGAACAAAAATGTCCTTATTTATAGTAGATTAAGTATATGTTATATTAATGCTAAAAGGTTTTGGTTACAGCACATGAGGAAACCTATTAAATAATACAGCTATAACAAGTTTTAGGACCTTGATGTTAATAACAACCAATACAAGGTCTCTTAAAGTTGTAGTTCAGAGGTCATATTCTACTGACAGTTCTGGTATAAAATTTCTAGAAAGCAAAGTTTTAATGCAGGCTTCTTCTTTGATTTTTACCAACTTAGCTACATGCATGCAAAAATTATGAAGATTCTAAATTGATTCATAACATTGTTATTAAATATTGTGTGTCTAAGAAAGCGGCTGTTCAGAGACTTCTACCGTGTGCATAGGGCAGATGACAGCAGGTGTTCCCTTGGCTGTCCACTGCGCCACATATATAAATAAAGCCTAAGTGGAAAGACTAGGCTTCACTTCACAACCAGCCACCGTACGATCCACATCAGTCAAACGCCGAAGTGCGCGCTGCCTCAGATGATGTCAGGGACAGGCTGTTACAAAACGCTTATTTTCATAATAATAGATGGTGAACTCACAAGGACTGTACACTGTCCTGGATCACTTAGATTTCTCAAAAGTAATGGTCAGTGTGCTGCTCGTAATGTTAACTAATCTGTGTGGCAAGTGGTGACAATTATTTTCCACTTTTGTGGTGAGCATTTATTTTGTTCAAATATTCGTGTACTCAACTTTTGTAGCAAGATTTTATAATTCATTTTCTAAATACTATTCGTTAACTACATCTTTACCACTAAATTCAATATAACTATTTGTTAATTTAAAAAAATTACTTCATTCACAGCGAAATTGTCTAATTAATTTCTTTTAATTTTTAGAACCAATTCTTTCTTATTTTGATTTCCAGTGATTCCAATGTTGGTTTAATTTTTTCTAAATCTTTAGATTAAGTAACTCATATTTTATTTTTCCTAGTACCTTATTTCCAAAACTATCGATTTATTACATTCAAAATATCAGGGCAATAATAACCATCTGACAGTAGCCTTAACACAAATGTACACCAGCTGATGGCTGAAGATGATAAATACGGCGGATTGGCAGTTGAAGCAATGAAGTAGAAGTTACGTGATTAAATTACAAGATGAAGTGATTTCTACGCGACTGCATCCTACAAGTAAGCTTCGCTTTATGGCGTTTTTCGATATAAGCTGAATCTGATTGGCTGAGCTCTGAATCTTAAAAGTTCTAACAATCACAATTCTCCTTAGAGAGCTTCCGTCCCCTTCTCTGGGCTACGTTTCATTTGATTAACCAACGATCTCCGTTCTACTATTCTCCACTAAAAAGTCGTTCCTCGCTATTCCTGTCTCGCTTTTCTTCAAATGAGGCAGCTCCTCTCCAGCACTGTTGTGCTCTCTGTCTATCTGGAAAAAGTTTGATGAAGCAATATTCAGAGTTGTTATGTACATAAACAATGTTTTTTGAAAGACCTACGCGTTCGTCGGCATCTCACGCTTTTCAGAAGCCTAAACAGGGGTTACCATTCCATCTGCAAGATACGGATCTCTGGTGACCATCCCAAAAGTTGACTTCCTATGTTTGGTGGACAATAGCACACCTTGGTATAAATTCTTCCTCACTCCATTTAGTTAAATTATTGCATAGGTGGTCACTACAGAACGTCTAAACTGTTCTCTATCAGCATGGCAGCGCTCTGGGGTGTCTCATTGGAGCGTGTGGGCCAACTGAAGCAATGACCGCCTACCCCCACTGGTCTCCTCAGAAAGACGCAGCACTGTGTGTAACTGCTCGGCGCTTGGCTCGGCACCTGTGTCGACCAGTATGCGGCCAAAACATTTCACTTATTTTCAGCTACCATGCAAATCTGTTTTAGATTACGTACTATCTTGTAGAAGACACCATTTTAAAGCACAGAGCATCCTGTGTGATGTTGTCTGAGTTAGGGAATTTTTTTTAGTCATGACTAGAATGAGAGGTAATTTCACATTTCGACATCACCCACAGGATGACAACCGCCTCCCACACACAGAAGAATGGCCTCAGATAGCGCATTAATAAGACTCTGACAGATGTATGTAGGTGTCAAACAGTGAGAGTGGGATTCATAAGACGCTGGCAGATATGTCCTCGATGTTTTTAGATGTCAAACAGTGAGAGTGGGACACAATGCTACTCGTCATGACATTCACATGCAACACAGCGAAAGATAACAGTACAGACTTCACCTCATTCTTGCTGCTTCGTGGTCGTGATGCCAAAACGACAATGGATACAATGTTTCCATTTGAACCACACGACACTCAGGATGACTACATCAACATCTCATGTCACGACCATAGAAGCAAGACAGCTAACATGCATATGGGCTGTGGGTGGCCAGGAGAAGGACCAAAAGCGTTAGAACACCAAACACCAATTAGTGAGATAGAGCCTGGAACAGTTGGTTTGAATGTTTTCTCCTGTGAGGAAAGTAGAACTATCGGAAAGTTACTAAAGCGCTACTTTGTTACTTGCTGAATGTCACATATGTCTTCATGAAGAAGACAAAGTGCAGGGACATCATCCATGTCATCCATATGAAGCCCCACTACAGTCCAGAGGTGCAGATCACGATGGGAATGTCAAGGAAACTGAAGACCCACTCAACATTCATGAAGCTGATGAATCTTCAGCCGAGTGGGCTACCTTCCATAGTCATCAGTGAGAAGAGAATGTAACAACATGACAACAATGTGAGGATCTGCCAGTCCAACGATACAGAGGATCACTGGCAAAATCTAGATCCAAGGCGCTGTAGTCGGGTCCAATGAGAATTTCTGAAACAGTGGGTCTCTGTTTCTCTAGGAGAGGTAGCAATACCAGGAGCTATGGCATACCCAGTTCACTTAGCATTGCTTGTTGGCGAGCTGCTGGTCGACAGTTCAGATGCAACCATCAGCAACTCTTTGTAATTTAGTATATATCATTTCTGGAAGGTTCTTGAAATCTTATGTTTGTAATGTTTCTATATTCTGGAATATTTTATGTTTCCATAAATACCAGCAATCCAGAACATCCAACATTTGCCTAAATATCTGCATTCTCTGTCCAAGAATTCAATTTTGTTCTAGCTGTACTTCTGCGTCAGTAATAAACGTCCCTTCAGCCCTAAATATTGTAATCCAATGATGAATCTGCATTCGGATTCGGACTTGATTGTGGTTGTCATGTTATACATACGTAGGTGAGTTATTTGCCTGCCTAGACTTGGTAGGAGATGAATCTATGTATGTGGCTGAACACTAGTGGACCCAGCAGCCAGGGTGTGATGTGGCCAAAGCGCCATTGCTGAGCCAGATGCGGAGACTGTGCTGGAACATTGGCCAGAATTGGTGGAGTCGAGAATAGTCTGAAATAAGGTTACTTACAGCTCTTAAAAATTTCGTAGTAAATCACATTTAAATAGTAGATCAAACCTGAATACCTCTCTGATATTAGAAAAATTAGGCGCATCAATGAACCAATAATATTTCAATATCTTAAGAATTACAGAAGTTAATATTTTACAGTGACTAAACATTTTCACAGTGAGCCTTTGAATTAACAACTTTTAAATGTTTCATGCGATTCCAACAACCGATATCTCAGTTGATATCACTGACCTACAGGTATCATCCATAAAAGCTATTCATTTGTATCTATTTTATTTTTGGATTTATTATGTATACGTATCTTTTTCATTATGAAAATATCTGTCGGAACATTGTATTCTCCACACTAACGCAGTAGCTGAATGCAGCATGAATACTTCATGTCTTTTCAAGCTTGTGTCACCATTTAGGCAGTCTGCTATTATTTTCACAAAATCGTTATTTAAATGTTGATTGCAGTTGGTATTAGAAGCCATAGTAATTTAGAAGTGGACAATTGTATGTGTTATCTGGTACCATCACTGAAATGAAATCCAAAAGATGCTTCTATCAGAAATACATAAGTAATTGTTTAAACAACATTTAACGACACTTTGTTGTCATTTAATGCGAGCTCACTGGCGAGAGAATGCCAGCTTATCTATTTATGAACAAAGCTCTAGTAATATTTCAGTGTGCCCAAACGTTTATAACATTTTTAACATTGTTGTAATATATTCGTTTAATTAAGATAGTGGTCAAGTTAATTCAGAACCATGTCTGCACAAGATCACAATGATGTATTGTGGAGTGGATAGCATTCAACTAATGGAGAAGCAGACAGTGGCCAATGCTGCGTAAGTCAAGTGCAGACAGACACTTTTTGAGAGATGTGCTCTAGGAATCGATTCTATACACGTTCACGGGCATTCTGGAAGAACGGAGACCTCTCTATGGTGATGTGGGTTATTCGATCGTGTAGGTAATTGATTCTGGGCGATGAATGGCTGCTACAATACTCTAACTTTTGAAGGGACACACATGAAGTCCGTATTTGCTCCAGCGCAGAACTTTAACTTTTTACGATCGCATTACGGAATTGAGAATAGACGGAGTATGAGCTCCTACTCATTATCTCACGTGTTTTAATTTGTAAATCATCAGGCTGAACACTGAACTATTTAGAGCTGGCGAATATTTCGTGTATTGTGATCACGAGAATTGTCTTAATTTTCGAGTCTTGAATGATTGTTTACTTTAGGGATTCTGCTAGAATTCTTGTAACACTCTGAAAACAATTTCAGTGCATTTAACAAGATTATTTCTGTTCGTACTATACTTATTTATTGTAGGACCACTTTCCGTTTATTAAGGCTTTGATTTTATCTATAAACATCGTAAAACATAAATCTCTGTCGTCTACATTAATTATAGACGTTAGAATAGAACCTTTTTTATTAATTATTAATTTATCTTTACTTAACATCTTTCGTTTTTGAGTCACCAGTCGTCTGATTGGTTTGATTGGTCCCGCCACGAATTCCTCTCCTGGGCCAAACTCATCTTCTCAGAATAGCACTTGTAACACACATCCTCAGCTATTTGCAGGACGTATTCCAATCCCTGTCTTACTCTTCAGTGTTTGCCCTCTACAGTTCCCTCTAGTTCCATGGAATGTATTCCCTGATATCTTAACAGATGTCCTATCATTCTTTTCCATCTCCTTGTCAGCGTTTTCCACATATTCCTTTCCCCTCCGATTCTGCGCAAAACCTCCTTATTCCGTACCTCATCTGTCCACCTAATTTTCAACATTCGTCCGTAGTACCACATCTCAAATGCTTCGATTCTCTTCTGTTCCTGTTCAATATTTCACTACCATACAATTCTGTGCTCCAAACATACATTCTCAGAAACTTCTTCCCCAAATTAAGGCTTATGTTTGACACTAGTAGACTTTTCTTGACCAGGAATGCCCTTTTTGCCAGTACTATTGTGCTTGCGATGTCTTCCTTGCTCCGTCTGTAATTGGTTATTTTGCTGCCTAGGTGGTGTAATTCCTTAACTTCATCTACTTCGTGAGCATCAATCCTGATGTTAAGTTTCTCGCTGTTCTCATTTCTGCAACTTTTCATTACTTTCGTCTTTCTACGTTTTACTCTCAGTCCATATTCTGTACTCATTAGATTGTTCATTCCATTCAACAGATCGTGTAATTCTTCTTCGCTTTCACTCAGGTTAGCAGTTTCATCAGCGAATCTTATCATTGGTACCCTTTCACCTTGAATTTTAATTCCACTCGTGAATCTTTCTTTTATTTCCATCATTGCTTCTTCGATGTACAGATTGAACAGTAGTTGTGAAAGACTACACTCTTTTTAATCCGACCACTTCGACCATGGTCATCCACTTTTATTATTCCCTCTTGGTTCTTGTACATATTGTATATTACCTGTCACTCCTTATATCTTACTCCAATTTTTCCTCAGCGTTCCAGGTCAACAAATCATATGAATGTGTCTTGATTTTTCTTTAGTCTTGCTTACATTATCAACCGTAACATCAGAATTGCTTCTCTGGTGTCTTTACCTTTCCTAAATCCAAACTTATTGTCATCTAACACATCCTCAATTTTCTTTCCCATTCTTCTGTATATTATACTTGTCAGCAACTTGTATGCATGAGCTGTGAAGATTACTGTGCGATAATTCTCGCACTTGTGAGCTCTTGTAGTCTTCGGAATTGTGTGGATGATATTTTTCCAAGTCAGATGGCACATCACCATCTTCATACATTCTACACACCAACATTAATAGTCGTTTTGTTGCCACTTCCACCAACGATTTTAGAAAGTCTGAATGAGTGTTATCTATCGCTTCTGCCTTATTTGTTCTTAAGTCCTCCAAAGCTCCCTAAAATTCTGATTCTAATACTAGATCCCATTTCTCCTCTAAATCGACTCCTATTTCTTTTTCTATCACTTCAGATAAATCCTCCCCTTCATAGAGGCCTTCAATGTACTTTTTCCACCTATCCGCTCTCTCCTCTGCATTTAACACTGGAATTCCCGTGACACACTTAATGTTACCACTCTTGTTTTTAATTTCACCGAAGGATGTTTTGTCTTTCCTATATACCGAGTCAGTTCTTCCAACAATCATTTCCTTTTCGATTCCTTCACATTTTTCATGCAGCCATTTCGTTTTAGCTTCTATATGCGCCTCCTGTTTATTTCATTCCTCAGCGACTTGTATTTCTGTATTCCTGGATTTCCCTGACTATTTTTGTACTTGCTTCTTTCATCAATCAACTGATGTATTTCTTCTGTTACCCATGGTTTCTTCGCATTTACCTTCCTTGTAATTATGTTTTTTTTTTAAAAAAAACTTCTATGCCTGCCATTTTTAGCGATGTCCATTCCTCTTCACTATACTGCCTACTGAGCTATTCCTTCTTGCTGTATCTATAGCCTTAGAGAACTTCTAACGTATCTCGTCATTCCTTGCAAGGGAGCCTCCCCATCGCATCCCCCCTCAGATTTAGTTATAAGTTGGCACAGTGGATAGGCCTTGAAAAACTGAACACAAATCAATGGAGAAAACAGGAAGAAGTTGTGTGGAACTATGAAAAAAATAAGCAAAATATACAAACTGAGTAGTCCATGCGCAAGATAGGCAACATCAAGGACAGTAAGAGCTTAGGAGCGCCGTGGTCCCGTGGTTAGCGTGAGCAGCCACAGATTAGGGGATTCTTGGTTCAAGTCTTTGCTCGACTGAAAAGTTTTATTTCCTTATTTTCTCAAAGTTATGATCTGTCCGTAACGTGTATCCACAGAACATGTGACCTGTAATTGAAAAGTGTCCTGATGATCTCTCCAGTGGCAAAAGATTCCGTAGTAGTCACCCATTCGGATCTCCGGGAGGTGACTGCCAAGGGGGAGGTGACCATGATAAAAATATTGGATAACCAACGAAAGGATAACGTTCTAAGAGTTAGGACGTGGAATGTCAGATGCTTGAACGTGGTAGAGAACCTAGAAAATCTGAAAAGAGAAATGTAAAGGCTCAATCTGGATGTAGGAGGGGTCGGTAAGGTGAAATGGAAAGAAGACAAGGATTTCTGGTCAGGTGAGTATAGGGTAATACCAACAGCAGCAGAAAATGATACAATGGGAGTAGGATTCGTTGTGAATAGGAAGGTAGGGCAGAGAGCGTGTTACTGCGAGCAGTTCAGTCATGGAGCTCCATGAGTTCAGTGATAGGGTTGTTGTTATCAGAATCGACAGCAAACCAACATCGACAACGATAATACACGTACACATGCCGACGTCACAAGATGAAAATGAAGAGATACAGAAAGTATAGGAGGATAATGAAAGAGTAATACAGTACGTAAAGGGAGATGAAAATCTGATAGTCACAGGGGATTGGAATGTAGTTGTAGGGGAAGGAGTAGAAGAAACAGTTACAGGAGAATATGGGCTTGGGGAAATGAATGAGAGAGGAGAAAGACTAATTGAGTTCTGCAATAATTTTCAGCTAGTAATTGCGAATACTCTGTTCAAGAATCAACAAGAGCAGGGGGTACACTTAGAAAAGGCCGGGTGATATGGGAAGATATCTGTTAGATTGCATCGTGGTCAGACAGAGATTCCGAAATCAGATACTGGATTGTAAGGCGTACCCAGGAGCAGATATAGACTCAGATCACAATGTAGCAGTGATTAAGAGTAAGCTGAAGTTTAAGAGATTAGTCAGGAAGAATCAGTACGCAAAGAAGTGGGATACGGAAGTACTAACAAGGGAACCTCCCCATCGCACCCCCCTCAGGTTTAGTTATAAGTTGGCACAGTGGATAGGCTTTGAAAAACTGAACACAGATCAATCGAGAAAACAGGAAGAAGTTGTATGGAACTATGAAAAAACTAAGCAAAATATACAAACTGAGTAGTCCGTGTGCAAGATAAGCTACATCAAGGATAGTGAGTGCTAAGGAGCGCCGTGGTCCCGTGTTTAGTGTGAGCAGTTACGGAACGAGAAGTCCTTGCTTCAAATCTTCCCTCGAGTGAAAAGTTTAATAATTTTTTATTTTCAGACAATTATTATCTGTCCGTCCGTCCGTCCGATGCGAGGTAAGTGCGCCGTAGTATGGGGACGCTACACCTCAACAAACATCGAAACACACGACGTCAGCCGACTACAGCGCACGGAAGAGACTGTATTCCTGCTAACGAGGCTCCCTGGCTGGCAGTTGACTGTTCGCTACTTTGGACGAGAGTGCATTAAATACGTGAGATGTATTCCGTGGGCAATATGAATCCAGCAAAACAAAGACACTAAACCTAAAGACGTTACCCCTAATTCGCAATTCTAGCCAATGCAGACAGTATCTGACTGCTAGATCACATCTACAGAGTATTATTTGCAGCGAGTTAGCAGCTGGGCATGAAAGCAGACATGCGCGGCTCTACCCTACGATATTATCAAGCTATTCTTTTTAAACAGACCCGTGCATAGCCCAGTTACCTAAGGTACTAGCAACATTAGGTACACTCGCAGTTAGTTTGTTCGTATAGAATGCTCGTCAGAGAGCAACTACTCAAGAGCAACTACTCAGCAGAATATCTGTTAGGTAACATCACATGGATTCGACGTGACAATACTGTACAAATTTCTTAGCCAGAGAACTCAGTTTCTTACATTCCTCTTTAAGTCTCTTTAACTTCCTCTTTAACTTCATTAGTTTGTTTATGGCGCTTTGGACACTTTTTGCGTGTTACTTGTAGAATGTGAAATAATACCTCATTATTATTTCTTACTAAGCCTTGGTTGGACAGTGGGGTAGTAATTTCCATTGTCGAGCTTAGTACTGGACTTCCTAATTCGTTACCTGTACTAACATTAACGTTCACTACATTAACGAGAAACATAAGCAACATAAAGTGAGTTATACGTTTTTACCCCATCTCAATGTAAAACGACTAGTCGCCAGTAAGGTATAATTTTTATAAATATTCTGAAATCAGTATTATTGTGCTTTACCAGAAGCAAAGAATATTATAAAGTCAACTTTGGTGTACATAAATTCACGTTGACCAACAGATCCATTTCATTAGTGACACAAAAAAGAAATTTTCAGTGCAATAAAATGTTCTTGCATCAGTCTGAAACAATTTAATAATTATATAATTGTACATTATTATTAAACTAAATGTCCTAACTGGTTCTGTGACACCTCACAGCAACCTATACTGTTAGCACAGACAGGATCGGATCCAAGCTTCAATTCCTGGGTGTCACAAACTGTTCATGACTTAGGATGATTTTCAAATTGTTTTACCATCGACATCTCTTTTGAAGAGAAAAGATGGGAGAGGGTGGGGGGGGGATGAATGTAACGTCTTTTTATGTGCAGGTTACGTATATTGTGGATTCTCTGTTCTCACCATCTTCCCGCCCCGTCTCCATGAGCAAATATACGGGGTGTTCAAAAGAAACGAGCCGGAGGCATAATTCCAGAAACCAGTAACATGAAGTATTGACCCTGGCTGTTGAGACGCTTTTCCCACTGTCACACAACGCAGAGAATGGCTGTCTCATCAAATTCCCAGGGCTGCGATGTTAACCAGTTCTGCACGTACAGCTGGACGTCGTCGTCCTAGGTGAATCGTTTACCCTCAGAGCCTTTTTAAGGGGACAAAAAATGTCGTAAACACAGGAAGAGAGGTCCAGACTGTATAGAGGGTGGCCCGGCGAAGCTCCCATTTGAATTTCTGCAGGAGTGCCGCGACTGTGTTGGCCGCATGAGGCTTTGCATCGTCGTGGAGCAGAATGACCCCATGGGTGAGATTGCCTGGTCGTTTTGATTTGATCGCTTGGCGAAGGGTGGTCAAGGTTTGTGAGTAATGCTGGGCATATACTGTTGTCCCGTGCTGCAGGAAGTGAGTCAGAAGCCGGCCATCTTGGTCAAAGAAGAACGTCAGCATAGAGTCAAACGATTTACCTCGGATGACGACGTCCAGCTGTAAGTGCGGAACTGGTTAACATCGCAGCCCCAGGAATTTTATGAGACAGCTATTCACCACCTTATGTCACATTGGTACAAGTGTCTCAACAGCCACGGTTGATACTTCTAACATACAGGTAATAGTTTCTGTAATTATGCCTCTGGCTCGTTTCTTTTTGAACGCCCCTTATATAACTTGCCATGATTACACAAGATTGTGGTAGTAATTAAAATAACAACAGAATATATCAAATACTTTATTACATTAAAATGCAGTTCACAGGAAAAACTCAAGCTGGCTCTTCTTAATCTTTCCAAATTTAATAATAGCTGCATCAATAGCAGTATCGCAGTAGATATGCAGTAAAGCTATACCAGTGAGTCATTCTTGCCCCATGGTTGTTCTAAGCCAAGTCTTGCGGCGACGAAGGGTTGAGGATGTACATTCTGCTGTTGCTATACTAACTGGAACATTGGCAAAAGATGATTAGAATCGTGCAAATGCAAGAATACAGTTCACTGTCGAACATCTCGATGATATCAAAAAGAGACACCGGAATTTTAAGACCAGCCTCGACATGGCGCTTCCATCTAGCCATCTAAATTTGAAATATTGAACCACAAATGAAACACAAGTACCAACAAGCAGCATACAAACCTCCAAGGTTTCTTTCACAGTTACAGTGTCTTCTCTGTTGTATGTTCTATGCAGCAGAAAAATTCTTAAATTGAAAAGATTCATCACATCTGGGGAGTGCCTCTCCTTCAGATCCGATGTGATGTTCTCTAGCAATGGGATGTACAAGGCCCTTCGAAACTATTCTTTGGTGGGCTGAGCAATCTATCTCGGTATACCTGTCGAGAAACCATATCATGTGCTTTCATTGCGATGTCCAGTTGCTCAATGACTTCTTGAGCTTCAAAGAACAGCTACTGGAAAATCAAATCCACATTAGAAGGTTATCAGTGCCAGTTCTGGGAGAGATAACGATCCTTTCACTTCCAGTGTCACGTTACACATCTGGTGTCAGGTTACAGACTTGGTCAGTTTACAGGCAAGGTCACTCCCCAATACTCTCTTCCCAAGAAACCACCGAGAAATGTTCAATGTCATCCAGGGGAACCCCCACACACCTTAGGCAACTGTGTGTTACATTCTGGCCCATCAACCCCTTCCCTACCCCTCCGTGCCACATTGGACCAGTATTAAGGGTGGACCAAAAGGAACTGAAGTCTCCCCACCCTTTCCTTTATTATATTATGAATCCAGCTGCCAGATCCTCTTTCATCTGAGGCCAGGTATTCTTGGTGGAAAGATGATGTGCCAGAAGCAGCAGGGGCAGCAGGAACCAACCAGTGCCCCCAGGCACAAGAGAGACAAGTCTGCTGGATTTGAAAGTAGGTGTCTAATAATATTATAATTTGTAATATTGTTATTAACAAATATACTTCCTGATCTATCGGACATGGTGTCAATCAACTATAATATTCTGCTGCATCTGCAGCACCTGCCGTCATTCGGCTGCTGCTATCGTTTGAGCTGACACGGCTCACAGAACCACTGGCAAGTCGCCCATCATGAGTACTACTGTTCGCCAGCACATACAACGTTACTGTGTGTGTATCTAAACGAGTAAATGCGGTCCTGGGTCTGGATAATGTCTTTGAAATGGTGACTGAAGTTGAAATCACGCAACACATTGATTCAAACATTCAGTATTCATTATTTGTGCAAGAATATTTGTGCAGTATGATGAATTATATAGACAATAAGATGATGAACAAGTATGATCCCATCCCACACTCAAATAGAAGTTCAACGTTACGATGTAGTCATCTTAGGTGACATATATAGTGAAAACATGCTAGTATTAATTTCATAGGGCCCAAATACATACTTAAAACATTCAAGTGTTCCGAAATTGGATGATATCTACTGTGTAATACTGATCGCTATAGAAAGCCTGTGCCACTGGGAGGCATGTGTAAGAGCGGCTTGCTATTAGTTTGTAGATCATTTGAGCAATAATAGCATTACAGTGAATCAAGTGGAGCAGTATAAAATTTCCTGTATACCTCCTGTGCTGAAGTGCGTAACCGTGGAACCTGTAAAGACTATAGAGGGTGAGTTCACAGAGGGAATTTCTTTGTGATTAGTGCCACCTATTAACTTGAATGTCATATAGGCAGAATTTAAGGCCTATTTTCAAAATTTTGTGTTACCATTACGTAATGAAATTTTTAGATAAATAATGAATAAAGCACAGTATGCTTCCTACAGAGTTATTACTTTCATGCACAGCCCCGTCCATGTCCTAGCCAACTACCTGTTTTAAAGAACACATACACTATGTGATCAAAAGTATCTGGACACTCCCAAAAACATACGTTTCTCATATTAGGTGCACAGTGCTGCCATCTACTGCCAGGTACTCCATATCAGCGACCTCATTAGTCATTAGACATCATGAGATAACAGAAAGGGGCGCTCCGCAGAACTCACAGACTTCGAACGTGGTCAGGTGGTCGGGAAGATATATTTGCTCAACAAGGCTGACAGGATACAAATTTCAGAATATCTCAGCAGTCAGCATCAAATATTCGGCAATGAGGACGAAGATGTGGAGAACAAATGGAAAAAAATCTAAGGCATCGTTCAATATGCCCTAGGCAAGTATGTTACGAGTAAGGTTTTAAGAGATGGGAAGGATCCACCATGAATTAATAGCCATGTTAGAAAAGTGCTACGTAAACAAAGAGCACCTCATCTCAGATTCAAAAGAAGAGCGGCATGTTTCATCACAGGATCGTTTAGCTGGCGAGAGAGTGTTATAGAGACGCTAAAAACTCCGTTGGCAAACGTTACAACAGAGACGTTGTGCATCATGGAGAAATTTACTATTGAAATTTCGGGGCAGCACTTTTCAGGAGGAGAAAATATTACTTCCCCCCACATACATCTCGCGTATTGACTACAAGGAGAAAATTCGAGAAATTAGACCCAATACAGAGGCGTCCTGACAATCATTCTTCCCATGCACTATTCGCGAGTGGAACAGGGTTGGAGGGATCGGATAGTGGTACCAAAAGTACCCTCCGCCACACAACATTTGGTGGCTTGAAGAGTATGATGTACATGTAGATGTAGATTACATGACGAATCACTCAAATCTAAAGGCTGCCAATTCATCTGAATATCTGGGGATTACAATTACAAACAACTTAAACTGGAACTATTGCAAGGATAATTTGTGATGAAGCCAAACCAAAGACTAAGTTTTATCAGCAGAACGTTTGGAAGATGCAAAAAATCCACTAAATAGAGTGCCTGTACTATGCATGTCCCACCTCTGCTAGGATATTGGTGTGCCATATAGGACCTTTACCAGATAGGATTGGTGAAGGACACTGGAAAAGTTCAAAGAAGGATAGCTCGTTTTGTATTAGAAACAGGAGACAGTGTGCTATGGATAAGACATGAGAGCTGTGATGGCAATCATTAAAACAAAGGTGTTATTCATTGAGGCAAGATCTTCACATGAAACTTCAATCACAACCTTTGTCCTCCAAATGCAAAAATATTCTGTTGCTGTCCACCTACATAGGGGGAAATGATCATCATCATGAAAGAAGAGTAGTTGGATCTCGCACGGAAAGACTCAAGAGTTGATTTTTCTATTAGAGAGTGGAACAGTGGAGAAATAGTGTCAAAGTGGTTTGATGAATCCTCTGCCAGGCACTTCAGTGTGACTTGCAGGGTAGTCGTGTAGATATAGGTGATGGTGATAAGGATGATGACACTTTTCCTGAGCACACAATGTTGAGAGTTTTAGTGCCTTTTCTAAAATTTTATGGGATATTAGCAGTTAAAAAATTAAAACAAATAGAACGTCTGGAAACCTTTAGCCTAGAATATAAACTAGTACAGTAGCACAGCAAATAAATGTTGCTGACTGATTAAAAATAAATAAAAAAATATTAAACTCATTGATACCCTCAGCCTAAATCCTGAATTCTCTATTCATTAGCTAAAATAGATGGCAAGTCCACTGTTACAGTTGCCTCTACCATCAAAATGTCACAAACAGTGATTTTTACACTACAGAAACCACACATTGGGGACTCCTCATACCCTAGTATGAAGCCATTTGCTAATGGACACTGCTCTGTTTGGAGACATACTGGGGCAACTGTGTGACCATTATGAAGGTACACCATGGACAAACAGATAGTTTCACAGAGCAAAGTGGAATGAGTCCTACCCCAATAATGCCTCATCTGTTCAAGTGTCTTCACTATAGCTGTGTCCTGAACACAGGAACTGTGTTTGGAAGTAGAAAAATGGAACAACCAAGCAGCAAAAGGATTTCTCTTGCTTTGTGCTGACTGTATACACAATGATAAAATTGGGATGTTTATCAAAATTATTCAAGGAACAAATTTAAGAATTACACTTTGATTATTTCATTTTTAAGTTAAGTCCTAAATAATTTTGATCCTCTTAAGGAGCTAAAGTGTGTTTTTCTTCTACCTTTGACAACAGACACCAATATTGGCCACATAAGTCTCTAAAATGAAGTCCTCTGAATTAATCCCAAAGTGATTCATTGTTTGCTGGTGATGGATGGTCATGAAGATTCACTCAAAAGGTTGCTAAGCAAATGTTTATTTTATAAGTGACACTGGTATATGTACATTTTCTCTGTTAGCTGCACCACAAAAATGTGCCCCACTGTCTTCAACACAAAGGTTGTTCCAAAATGCCCCAACTTAGGACTAACACCTGCTTGGTAAATAGCATCTGGTACCCTTATGTACAACAATATAGCAGTCCCATGCATGAAACATCCATAGTTGACCCAGATTCATGTCAAAAATCAACAACACTTGACCATACAAGTTCTATCTGCTTCCCAAGCTCCTTGGCTGTTATATGAAGTGCTTTGCAAGAACTTCTAGTCTGCGTAATTTAGTAGCCAGATATTTCTTTTCATTGAAATATTAAAAAACTAAACTCCACCTGAACAGACCATGAACGTCCAACGGAACTAACTGGCCACTGTGTCATCCTCAGCCAACAGGCATCACTGCATGCAGATATGGAGGGGTATGTCATCAGTACAGCTCTCTCCCTGCCGTGGTCAATACACCTCTCTCCCGGCCATATGTCAGTTTATGAGACTGGAGCCACTACTTCTCAATGAAGGCGCCCCTCAGTTTGTCTCACAAGGGCTGAATGCACCCTGCTTGCCAACAGTGCTCCGCAGACTGGATGGTCACCCATCCAAGTGCCAGCCCAGCCCGACAGCACTTAACTTTGGTGATCTGATGAGAACCAGTGTTACCACTGCGGCAAGACTGTTGGCGTTATCTAAATATATGGCCAGTAATATTACTGACCATGTGAAACTAAAACTAGTGTCCCTAATTCTCAGTTCTGATAGATTAAAAACTGTATAACATGGTTTAAGAAAGAAACACACAACTTTCTATGTACCATATTTAAAACTGTTATTTTCTGTACACTACTTCAATTGCTTAATTGTCAAGTGCAGATGTTGTGTACTATATGGGGGTTGCAAGAAGAGTTAAAAATAGATATAATGGTACATAAGCAAGAAGCACTGAACAGAAATATTTTGTACTATTTATAGTTACTGAAAACCTAGTCATACTTACATCACTATCTTGAGAGACACTGTTCTCTTATGATACATGCTAGTGATACATCACAGGATTTATATCTAAAATACTGTTGGGAGGAGGGCAGTAAAAGACAGCAAGCCATCTCAGGAAGGCCAAAACATAGAATTTTCTCAGAATATTATGCCACCAAAAGGTAAGGTAGCCCTTCCTGTGATTGAACAAAACACCTATTAATGGGTACTTATGCAGAAAAAGAGACACTACAGTAACTACTCAGATATATTGAGTTCTCCTTAGGTATGACAAGAATTAAAATGAATTCTTTCTCTGATTAATAAATTTGTGTCTGAAGGATCGAGGACATTTTCTTTGGTATTTCTGATGAGGTGCTGCAGTTCACTGTAATGGATGTCACAATGACCTGTTTACTTGTCACATACTGCTGACAAACCATATCCAAATTCCATATTCAGAAACATGATATAAAATTCACGACAATGAAAGGTGAAATCCTAATCACACCCGTCAGTAATATTTTTTATATTGATGAAAAGGTAGATTTTGGATGGCAGTGGCAGTGATGTGAGCAAAGTATTCTGCCATGGTCTGGGCAATACCTCCTTAACTGAGCTGGAGAATCAATCCTCCTTACAGCTTTAATAGGCCACTCTGAACCCTTGCCAGAAATACTCCCAACAGTTATTTTCTGTTTAAGTTATTTTGTTTATTTTAATCCACAGTCCTGTAACATTTTAGAAATTACAACTTTTTCATCTGAATTGTTATTTTTTGATTTTTTTCACATGATATCTTGCGAACCATGGATGAAGAGTATCAGACTGATGCCATATTCCTTGACTTAGGAAAGCGTTTGACTCGGTGCCCCACTGCAGACTCCTCACTAAGATACGAGCATATGGGATCGGTTCCCAAGTATGTGAGTGCCTCAAAGACTTCTTATGTAATAGA
Source organism: Schistocerca piceifrons (assembly GCF_021461385.2). Classification (NCBI taxonomy): domain Eukaryota; kingdom Metazoa; phylum Arthropoda; class Insecta; order Orthoptera; family Acrididae; genus Schistocerca; species Schistocerca piceifrons. Next base: position 87,955,235 of record NC_060149.1, on the reverse strand, counting down.
ACCCAGTACGTTGTCCTCGATTGTGAGTGTTCATCGGAGGTGAGGGTATCATCTGGAGTGCCCCAGGGAAGTGTGGTAGGTCCACTGTTGTTTTCTATCTACATAAATGATCTTTTGGATAGGGCGGATAGCAATGTGCAGCTGTTTGCTGATGATGCTGTTGTGTACAGGAAGGTGTCGTCGTTGAGTGACTGTAGGAGGACACAAGAGGAGTTGACAGGATTTGTGATTGGTGTAAAGAATGGCAGCTAACTCTAAAAATAGATAAATGTAAATTAATGCAGATGAATAGGAAAAGGAATCCCGTAATGTTCGAATACTCCATTAGTAGTGTGGCGCTTGACACAGTCACATCGATTAAATGTTTGGGCGTAACATTGCAGAACAATATGAAGTGGGACAAGCATGTAATGGCAGTTGTGGGGAAGACGGATAGTCGTCTTTGGGTCATTGGTGGAATTTTGGGAAGATGTGGTTCATCAGTAAAGGAGACCACTTATAAAACACTAATACGACCTATTCTTGAGTACTGCTTGAGCATTTGGGATTCCTATCAGGTCAGATTGAGGGAGGACATAGAAGCCTTTCAGAGGCGTGTTCTAGATTTGTTACTGGTAGGTTTGATCATCACGCGAGTGTTACGGAAATGCTTCAGGAACTCGGGTGGGAGTCTCTAGAGGAAAGGAGGCGTTCTTTTCGTGAATTGCTACTGGGGAAATTTAGAGAACCAGCATTTGAGGCTGACTGCAGTACAATTTTACAGCTGCCAACTTACATTTCGCGGAAAGACCACAAAGATAAGATAAGAGAGATTAGGGCTCGTACAGAGGCATATGCAGTCATTTTTCCCTTGTTCTGTTTGTGAGTGGAACAGGGAGAGAAGATGCTAGTTGTGGTACGAGGTATCCTCCGCCACGCACCGTATGGTGGATTGCAGAGCATGGATTTAGATGTAGATGTAGATTTCAGTTATTGTGCCATTCTCCTCGTAGTCTTCAGCAGAACAAAAAAAAAAAAAAGAAAAGGAAGTGCAACCATTTATGGAGCTCAGGAGTTCTTGCCACAGTCTCTGTTTTTCCTTTCTGTAATGATTCTGTGGAGAAACCCCATACTGCTGTGTGTGTCTGATGATAATGTTTTTATGACCTCACTGCCATCCACTAGCAGATAAAGGGGCAAAACTCATTCCCCATAGCATATGCATTGTAACAGAGAAGTGAGAATGGTATTTATCTTCTACAAATATAATTTCTCCTCCTTTAGTTACCTCTCACTGGGATCATCTTTTCTGTGGAATCTGAAACACATAGTCCAATGGCACAGACTATTTCATGAGAGAGAAATGGAGAAACAGCTCCACCTGTGCTAAGTGCCTCAAATCCTCCACATATGTCCTGAACCCATTTACATTTCTTTTTAGTATGTGCATCATTTTATCAGTTAGAATCTGTCTTCCTGTTCAAGTGAGGTTAAGAGGCAGTCTGGTGGCTAGTAGAACAACTTTCTGGCTCTTTGAGGCAGACTTCATATCTCAATCATTATATTTTTACAACAGAAACTTTGTCTGGCAGATACAAGGGCATGCTGAAAAGTAATGTGTCTGAATTTTTATTTTAAAACTATTAAAGCTTTTTCTATATGTCTACATATTTATTTCTCAACATAATTATCCTGGTGACAAACAGATTTTTCCCAATGAGAGATCAGTTTGTTGATACCGCCACTTTAGACTGTTTGACTTTGTTGATGGAGCCGCAACCTCACCACTGTTTCACTCCTTCATCTCTATCAAAGCAAAGTACTCCAAGGTGTTCTTTAAGTTTTGGAAACATATGAAAATTGGATGGGGCCAAGCAGGGACTATATGTAGAATAATTGATGACAGTGTACACAAGGTGTCAGATTGTTGCAGCCCAGAGAAATACTGCTCATCATGCCTTTTGTGTAACACCCAGCATTGATGGAAAATGTCCGTCTGTTTCCTGTTAGAAACAAAATTATTTTTAAAACTGAATTTTACATGCCCATTCCCTAGAGCAGTCCCAGATTAGTTGTGTGATATTCACTTTATTGATATGTATTAACAGGAACATTAAAACATGGAGAGCAGTCAGTGCTCCAGGAGTGACTGAGCTACGCTGCTGTGTGGCTGTAGCAGTCAGTACTGCCCAAGGCGGTAAGCAAGTATCTGCTGAAGTACTGGTTATTCTTCATGTTTTAATGTTCCTGTTAATGCATATAAATAAAAAAATATCACATTAAACTAATTTAGGTCTGCTCTGTCGAATGGCTGTGTAAAATTCCACTTTAAAAATAATTTTGCTTGTAAAGGGAAACTAACCAACACTTTCTGTTGATGCTGGGCATTGCATGAAAGATGTGATGAGCAACATTTGTTCAGGCTGACTCCAATTACACACTCTCTCTGTAGTGTTCAACCCTGAGGTTGGTTTACAGCAATATGCCATTCCCCTCTTCTGTCTGCCTTCCTCTTCATTTCCATGTATGCAGTGCATCACACATCATTCATAATGTGCTGCAAGTGTGACATCTTTGGTCATCCCCGGAAATTACTTCACTCAATAGCTCCTTCTGCTACTATTCCAATGACTTTATTGTGTCTTAAAATATGTCCTATGGGTTTCTCTCTCCTTCTTTGGATGTGACTCCATATAGATCTGGTACTCTTCCCAGCACCTCTTCATTGGTAATTCTGTCTCCCCAGCTGATCTTCATCATCCTTCTGTAGCACCAAATCTCCAGGGCTTCTAGGCACCTTCTCACTTGTTTTCTTACTGTCCAAGTTTCACACCTCTATTGGCCACTCTCCTAACAGATGCTTTCATAACACATTTACTTATTTCATTACTGTTGTTCTCACGGGCTAATTAGTTCTTTCACAATTTAAATGCTATTTTGGGCTGTTGCATTCTGCTCACAATTGCTTTCTGTCTCCTATCATCCCTTGTAATCCTGCTTCCTAAATGGTACATTTCTCAGTCAATTCTAGCTCCTCTCTTCCTGTTCACATTTTGTAGCTGCTACCTTCTATAGTATAGAAACCATGACATGGTTTGGAAGTCAGTTGGTATCTCTCCTGTGTTATAGATGGACCTTATCAGTTTCAACAGCAACATTTCCATGTTCTCATCAATGTTCTTGATTAGTTCAGCAGGAATGTCATCAATACCCATTGCTTTGTTCTCCTGTAGATCTATAAGAGCTCTGTCAAATTCTTCTTGGAGAATGTTGTCTACTTTGACATTTTCCCCTTATTTTCCTATTACATCCTCTGATACAGGAATTCCAGCATACAATTCCTCAATCTATTCTTTCCATCTCTTCACTAAATCTTCACCAAACAGCATTTTCCCCTCTTTGTCTTCAACAGTACCTGACTTTATTGTTTTTTGTTTGTCAAAAAATGTATTTGCTATTTTGTAGGCTATATCAGTACTTCCAGTCTGCATGTTTTCTTCCACTTCTCTGGACATTTCTTCAAAAAAACTTTCTTTTGGTATCCTAGCTTCTCTATTGCCTAAATTCCTTAGTCTTCTGTATAAAGCTTTTCCTTGTTCATCAGTTGCATTTTTGCATAGTCTTCTTTTACCTATAACCTGAATAACATCAGCTGTAATCCATTTCCTCTTGTTTTTGGATTTAGTTTTCCCAACTATATTTTCTGCTGCTTTGCATATGCCAGATTGATTTTGTTCCCAGTCTTCTTTTAATCTGTCATGTTGAAAAGTTTTAGACAGGTTGTCTGTTTCCTGTGTGTAATGCCTTGCCAGTCCCGCAGTTTTCACTTTTGTATTTCTCATTTCTGTTGTACTCTCCATTCAGACATCTCAATTTGAATGAACTTGAAGGAGATATCAAGTTGGTAATGACCACGGTTCTCTCTTCTAATCATCAATATTTTTATTACACGACAAACGTACAGGTCGAAGACTAGGTGGGAACTGAGGTCCCGGAAGTATACAAAACAAAGATCAACTCGAAGACATAATACACATATGATGTTCTGGCCTATCAATCCATGGATCAACGCCACATAGCCCCCACCCCCCCTTGCAGTATGGAGTACGTACCCGAAGGTGGGGGTGGGGGTGGGGGGGTTGGGGAGACTTTAAGTGGGTTACAGTGAGTTCCCCTGCGTCTAACAGCATGGGCCGTGTGGGAGCAGAGCGTGGAGCAAATCCTGGAATGCTGATGCTGAAGTCTTGAAGCAAGGTCGGCAGTCGTAGTTGGCGGCCGGTGTGGGAGCACTGGTGTGGAAGGGTGTTGTAGGCAGGGAACCTAATGATCACCCTTCCACTTGGCCTAATGCAAGCACGTAGGTTGCCACACGTAGCACTTCGAGAGATTTTGAAACATTTCACTACACATTGTGACACACCACCTAATGAATCACATGAATCATCACACGCAAGCAGCACTAATGAGGTATCATCACTAACAACGACAGAGAAACCACAAATGTCATTAGGATGAACGTGGGTAGAGAGCTCGTAAGTGGCACCTGCTAACGGAGAGGTATGCTGAGCCAGTGGGGTGGGGAAACCGTACCAAAGTGAGGGCGGTGTGCTGCAAGTAGAGGGGCGAGTTTCAGATGGTGAAGTCTGAGTGGACGTGGCAGGAACCTGCGGGCTGCACCTGTTAGAAGAGCAGCCTGGTGTGGTGTCACATGAAGATGGAACTGTTATATTAGAGCCCTGGGAGCTGGGGCGTCTGCTATGGGAGACGGGAGGCGGAAAACCCCAGAATTAGTGTGGGCACGTTGACGGGGCTGGTGTAGGTGTGAGTTTACTCGAATCATGAGCAGAGGAAGAAGGCCAGAGAGCATGGTCTCTTCAACGGTGGGTGAGGTAGGGAAAAACTCGACACGAGCAGGTTTAACCCTATTGAGGGAGACAGTAGTTACTGAGCCCTTAATTACGATGTCCATTGTGTTACTGGTTTGTTTGACAACTCTGTACGGGCCCGTGTAAGGGGGCTGTAACTGGGCTTTAACCGTGTCGTCGTGAAGGAACACAAATTCGCAAGTGTCGAGCGCCTTGGGAACATATGTGTGCGGCGGTGTGTGGCTGGAAGGGGGCGGGGGTTGTACCTTGTTACAGTGTAACCTCACCCGTTCTACCAAGGACAGCAGTTCGGGCGGTTTGGCGACTGGAGTAGGAGCAACAAGTTCGCCTGGCAGTGTAAGGGACTGGCTGTAGACGAACTCAGCCAATGAGCCTTTAAGGTCTTCCTTGAAAGTGGTCCACAAACCGAGTAAGTCGAATTGTAGGGCTTCCGTCCAAAGGAGGCCATGGCAACGTAGGGCCATCTTAAGCGTCCTATGCCAACGTTCCACGTGGCCATTGCTTTGGGGGTGGTATGCTGTTGAATGAATTTTCTTGATGCTGCACAGCCTACATAGTTCAGAAAACAAGGAACACTCAAATTGGAGGCCTTGGTCGGTCATCAAGTAAACAGGGCAGCCAAAGCGCGAAATCCAAGAGTCTATGAAGGATCGTGTCACTGATTTGGATGTAATATTGGGTAGCGGGGCAGCTTCCACCCAACGGGAGGTTCCGTCTATAATACATAGCACATATCTGTAACCCTCGGAGCCGGCCGGGGTGGCCGAGTGGTTCTAGGCGCTACAGTCTTGAACCGCGCGACCGCTACGGTCGCAAGTTCGAATCCTGCCTCGGGCATGGATGTGTGTGATGTCCTTAGGTTAGTTAGGTTTATGTAGTTCTAAGTTCTAGGGGACTGATGACCTTAGAAGTTAGGTCCCATAGTGCTCAGAGCCATTTTTTTTGTAACCCTCGGTGGGGGTGAGGGGGCTAACCAAGTCGACGTTAACGTGCTGGAGGTGACTGGGAGGAGCAGTGAAGCTGCCTAGTGGTGGCGATGTGTGCTGCGAAACTTTATTTTGTTGGCACGGAATGCAGGCACGGGCCCAGGCTTGGCAGCTGCAACACAAGTCGTGCCAGACGAAGCACTGTGAAGTAACTCTGGTAGAGGCTCTCACACCTGGATGAGCTAGGTTGTGTAATTTGTCGAACACTTGTCTCTGTAGAGGTTTGGGTATGAAGGGACGCAGCGTACCAGTTGATTCGTCACACCAAACCTCGCCTATGACACCGGGAAAGGTGGATCGCACAGGTTCGAGTGACGAGCTGTGATCGGAAATAAGGTCCATAGTGTCCGTGTCAGTAGACTGCAGCTGAGGCAAGTTAGAGAGGTCTATCAGAGTTGTGAGAGCATCGACACAAGACAAAAAATTTGCGACCACATTATCTGCACCCTTGATGTCAGGTAAATTGCAATATAAACTCCAAATGACGGAAGCGTCTAGGTGGAGGGCCAGTCGGGGGGGTTCTTTACAGCAGCAATGGTCGGTTAAAATGTAGAAGTCCCTACCCTCAACCTCGGCATGGAAAGTGTTTCACAGCCTTGTAAACTGCCAGGAGCTCCCTATCAAAGGCTGAGTACTTTTTTTGAGCGCCGTTGAGCTTCTTAGAAAAGAACTGCAAAGGAGAGGTAGTATCTCCGATGGTTTGTCTGAGGACAGCACCTACTGCGGTATCACTGGCATCCACAGTAATAAAAAACGTAGCATCCGGATGTTGGTGGGCAACAGTCACTGCGTCTGCTAGTAGGTGCTTCAGTTTGTCAAAAGCTTGTTCCATGGCAGGGGTCCAGGGGACTGGGCAGATACTGGTCGTATTTTTGCCAGCAAGGGCATCTGTTAGGGGAGCCTGAACCTCGGCTGCGGCAGGCAAGTGCTTCCTATAATAGTTAACTGTTCCGATGAACCTGCACAGCTCCTTAAAAGAGTGAGAGCTGGCAAATCCAAAACAGGTTTGATTTTATCCACAGGAGGATAGAGGCCCTTAGCTGACACGATGTAGCCTGAGAATCTTACTGAAGTCTGGTGCAACTGGAGCTTCTTATTATTCAGTTCAACACCAGCAGTGGTAAGAGTGTCTTTAACAATCTGCAAATGTTCCTAGTTCTTTTGCAAAGTAGGACTGAATATAAGAATGTCGTCCAAGTAAAATCCAGATGAAACAACACCTTGTTTATGAATCTCTGCCAAGTTTGTGCAGCGTTGCGGAGGCCAAAGGGCATTAACCAGTACTGGAAAAGGCCGAAAGGTGTTGTAATAGCTGTCTTTTCAATATCCTCTGGTGCCATCGGAATTTGATGATAGGCCCTCCTACAGTCCACTACCGAGAAATATTTGGCGCCTGCAAGAGCATGGTTAAAATCCGCGACGTTAGGAACCAGGTGCTTGTCTATGATAGTACGAGAGTTGAACTTAGTATAGTCGCCAACCATACGCCAGGTGCCGTCGCTTTTTGTGACTAAGTGGATAGGCGAGGCCCAGCATCCGGCAGATGGTTCGATGACGCCGGCTGCTAAGAGATCGTCTATTTGTTCGCGAGCCACTTTCATGAATTCTGGCTTGAGACGGTGTGGTCGGCAAGAGATAGGCGGTCCGTTTTGCAAGCGAAGTTTGTGAGCGGTGCCGTCTGTAACCACGGAAAGGCGCAACGCGGTGCATGAGACGACTGTCTGTGGTATAGTGTGTCCGTCGGCCGGTACGCTGGGTTGTGGCGCGGACGACGAAAGTTTGCAAAAGTGCCAACTGCTGGGTGGCTGGGAGCGACAAACAAGTGAGCTACGCAAAACAAGGTTGGTACACTATTTATTAGTAACCGAGCTTTGTGGCAGTAGCGGGCGCGAATGAACAGCTGATGGCAATAAATCAAAAACATTAACCTGCTCCTGGGAAGTTAGCTGCCCAAGCGAGGAGGGGGATGAATGTGCGCTCGAATTAACACAGTTAGAGCTGGCGGGAGCGCGGGCACTGTACAGTTTATGTGGCACACGGTCACGAATGCACTCTGGAGCGAGACTAACCTTGTGTGTTGCCAAGGCATCGTCTGCTGCAAGCTGCTGCCATGCCGAAGATAACTCGTTACTTAAATCGTTGAAGTGACGGCTTAGCTCAAGTTGTTCCAAGCACAGGTGTGTAGACTCGACACACTCCGTGAGCCACTTATTGGTCCATGACAAGAGCTCAGAGGAGGGGTTATTACACTTCCTATCCAGGTGAACCTGTTTGGCAGTACTATTGACACTCGACGAAGCACACGGGATGTGTTGCTGCATAGGGTGGTAGAACACTGTATTCTTGACGAGGTCAGGCCACAGTTTGTGGTGTCGTAGAAAGTCGATGCCCAAAATGGGATCGTCGATGTCAGCCACCAGGAAGGACCACTTCAGGTTGCACTCAGGCGAGAGGGACACTGCATATGAAGTAGAACCTAAGCACAACAAACTAGATGAGTTTACAGCACGTAGGACAGTTTTGTGTAGTCGGATCTTTTCGGTAGCAAGACAAGATGGAGGTAGGGAAACATCTGCACCTGTGTCGATGAGAAAGTTTGTGCCAGAGTTCAAGTCGCGGACATAGACTCGTCCATTCGAAGCAGTAGTGTTGGACACAAATGGAGCGTGGGATGGTGCCTGTTGTTTACGTCCCAGGAGGTGGCGCCGCTGCCTACCTGCACTTGAAGTTTGGGTATGAGCATGGCGGTTTACAATTGCGTGCCTGTTGCCCGAATTTTACATGAAAGAAACAGTATTTATGGGCGGACATCTGCTCCTGTGAGTGGTCAGATGGCGACGGCCAAGAATCTTCCATGGAGTCAGATGTGCTGTTGTTGTGCGGACGTGAAGGTGCCGGTAGTGCAGCAAGCTTGACAGACTTAGGTTTAGTGGGGCATCCACGTTGGGGCCCTGGTTGTGGCTGGAAATTGGCGCAGCTGCCAGACTGCTGGACACAGCATTCACGTAGTAGAGCGGAGTAAGCTCGGTCAGCGGCACGTAAGCATTTGCTATTTGGTCTTTCTTCGTAGGTGGAGATGGCTGTTTGGACAGACAGAGGCAGCTTTTCCGTCCTAATCTCGGTGAGCGTCGCGTCTGGCATGTCGCATTCACCAACGAGAAGTCGAAGGCATTGCCACAGCTGGGACGGAGATCTGTCGCCGAGGCGTTCTTCATAGAAGAGCTGTCGAATGTTTTCTCTTCTTGTCTTGGAGACACGTTCCAGTATTGCTTGTTTAGCTGTAGCGTACTTCTCGTTCAGAGGAGGTGACTTAACCAGGTCATAAATTAAGTCGACACGGTCGTGGAGGTGGTTCATGAGACATGTGAAACGGGCATTGTCATCATGTGCTCAGACACTGAAAGTTTGCCCCACCAGGTTGAACCAGAATTCCAGGTGGGCGGGTTTGAATGCCGGAAGTTTCGGTAGATTCGACGAACTGGTGGTCGAAGAATGCAGGCAACTGCTCGTGCACGCTGGAGTAGGCAAGTCAAAGTTAACTCTGCATCGTGAAGGCATTAGGGAGGAAGCAGACGTGCCGGCTGTGTTCATAGTAGCTGGAGAGGAAGCAAAATTCGTTAGCAGGAAGCCCGACATGGAGCAAAGTGGGACCAGTTGTTGCAGCAGAAGGTCAAAGTCGTCACGGCGGTTGCTCGACAGGTTATTATGCAATTGGTCCTCCACATCTGCAGTGAAATTGCCCATCACAGAGTCACTGATGAGCTTGGTGGAACCTGACGATGCTCCCGACTATTTACGGTACTTGCATTAAAGTTCGGTATCAGTGTGTAGTGGTTTCTTGTACTGCTGTGTGGCGAAAACTGAAGCACTTCGGGGCTAACAAAGCCGGAGTCGGAGACTGCTGGCGTCATGTTCAAAACCACTGCACCTGATGAGGTCCCTGGGTTCTCGAGGCTATAGAACTGCACAAATTCACGTCGGGCACTGACTACAGCTGGCGTGCTTGAATTTAGTTGCTGTTGCTGGTGAAAACCGGGTGGCAGCGGTGTGTTGTAGAAGGCCATTGTGTAGCGGACAAAGGTCTACGCGGAATGTGGAAGCTGGTGCGGTAGTCACTTTGTACTCGGTTCGATGGATTATTCAAACTTCGGGGTCACCACCGAAGGTGATATCAAGGTGGTAAGGTAATGACCACGGTTCTCTCTTCTAATCATCAATACTTTTATTACACGATAAACGTACAGGTCAAAGACTAGGTGGGAACTGAGGTCCCGGAAGTATACAAAACAAAGATCAACTCGAAGACATAATACACATATGATGTTCTGGTCTATCGAACCGTGGATCGATGCCACAAACTTATCATCAGGACCAGCTATACACTGCAACAACTAAACTGAAAAAATCTTCAGAAACACCAGAGAAAATGTGCCTATCTATTCTTAGGGTGATGTTGATGTATGGTTTGTGAGGCACTCAATTGTGTGGTCATCAGCACCTGTACAAAGTCCCAATTTTTACACAGTCCATTTTAGCCACTGTCATGAATAATGATGATGATTGTGGTGGTGATGATGACATCACAAACACCCAGTCCCCAGACAGAGAAAATCCCCAACCCAGCTGGGAATTGAACCTGGGACCCAGCAACGCTAGCCACTAGACCACAAGCTGCAGATTATTCTTAAGATGGACAATACATATATACTATCTGATCAAAAGTATCCAAACATCTAGTGGTGAACATTAATATATCGTGCATCTACCGTTCACTTTTATTGAGAGCTTGAACTCTGATTAGGACACTTTCAATGAGGTGTCTGAATGTCTGTGGAAGAATGGCAGCCCATTCTTCCTCAAGAGCAAAAATTTAAAAAAAAGTAGTGACAGATGCTGGGGTCTTGAGCAGAGCTTGACCTTCTAACTTGTTCTATGGGTATGCCATCAGGATCAGGTTGGGACTATGGGCCAACCATTCCCTTTCAGGGAAGTTATTATCCGCAAACCACTGACCCACAGATGCTGCATTGTGACAGGATGCATTCTCATGTTATAGTCATCATCTTGGCTGTAAAATGCATTGCCACCACTGTGAAAGATACAAGGAAAAACTCTTTTGTCTTAATGTACAAGTCCATATTTTTTATGTTAGTTTGTCACTAATTTAGCAAAACAAAAATGTAACTATAATTATGACAACCACTTACGAAAAACACAAACCATCATTATGTTTGAGGCTGCCTAACATTAGTAACATCAGTCAAGAGCAGTTTATGACAGGCTGTTGGAAGGTATGAAAATGTCCCTGTGTATCTAAAGCACAATTTTCATAGCATTTTTGGTTATTTTGACAAAGTACTTGAATTATTTTTAGGGCTTGGCAAAATTCATCTAATTTGCTTTGTAAAACCATAATGGAAGCAATTTGGTGTATCATCAAGTGCATCCCAAAGTATCAAATTTATTCATAGTAAAAAAAAAATTAATAAATCATGAGACAGAATTTCTTTCCAGTACCCACCTTGAGGAGGCAAATGTACAGTACTGCCAAATTTCCTAAATTTCCAAGCTTTCACAAGAAATAGTTCCTTCATCAGGGAGAGAGAGGTTGAGGAAATTTAAAAGAAAAGGAATCCTTAACACGAACTTTGTCAGGGCAAACTTTGTCCTGAAATAACTCAACTCAACGTAATTCCCCTCCCAAGCATATTTTGTAATTTAAAAGGAATGAGTTAGGAATGAATATTGTAAAATGTTATAAATAAGATTTTCAATTTTTGTATATAACTGCATGGGAGTGGACTGTCAAAAAATGTTATTACTAGACGAAGTAGATGTGCTCTACAAACAATGTAGTGAAACAGCACAGGTGATGAGGAAATAATAATAATTGCCAGCAGAGAGCAGCAACTGAACCAGAGAAAATTAATCTCAGAAGTGCAACTTTTTATTTTACAGAGAACAATGATGGGTTCAAGGAATTTTTATAAAGGAGACAATTGTTCGTTCAGGAAAAAAATGGACTTGAGAAATATAAAAACAGACTTCAACAAAGATTGAAAACATTATATGTGAACAGAAAGATACTTTTAGTGTGATGTGAAATGTGAAAATTGTACCTTGGTTTTATTTTATTGATATATTTCTAGTGAGTAATAAATGTTAATATGCATTAATGTTTGCATTAATACAGGTCCATATAGTAATTACTGTATCAAGTAAACTGAAATTTTATACATCCTTTATTACATCTGGAAACATTGAAACAATTTTCATACCAGTGCACTTTGAGTCTGATGAACATTATAAGTATGGTCAAAGGACAATCGCACAAATTCAAAATCTCCTCGAGGTGAGTAAAGTACAATCACATTGCACCTTCGTGATTCAACATTTAAAGCAGATTCTAGTGCCACTGTGATTTCATACACTGCACCCGCAAATAGTGACACAATAAGAGTGTCACCAAGTCTAGTTATGGACAAACTCATTAGTTAACAACTAGAATTGTTATGAATTGATAATGTTCTTGGAAGAGACATGATCAGTTAATTATCAGTATGAGGACATGTGAATTGGTAAATGACTGTATGAGAGGTGGGAAAATGTGGAATGCTTGTGTGATGTTGATGATGAGTGTAGCATGGAAGAATTGGCATCACGCATCAAAATTAATGATGATGTGGGATGTAGTGTTAGGTGATACCAGGAAACACCAGCAAACTGTGTCAGGTAGCGAGGTAGTGCAACAGTAGACTCCTGGCAATGTATGGATGAAGTAATGGCCATTATCATATGAAGCTGTGAAACATACTGAATGCAATGCATATATCCTGCAGAACTAGTAAAATTAAATGAAAGAATGTTTAATGTTTCACATATATGAGTGTTGTATTTTGTATAACACAGAAAGTTAATGGACTCAATTTCAGCATTGAAAGCAAATGAGAAACAATGAATAATAAATTTACCAGTAAAGTCAATCACTTTAATGGAACAGGCAAATATGTCAGAAGGAGACTGAAACAAGATGTTTACCAAAAAATTTGAGTCGGAAATGGAAAAACTGGATGGAACCATGTCTGAAACAACTTTACATGGATGAAGGGAGACATGAGAAAAATTAAAAATAACAGGACAAAATATCACAGAAAAATGACTGTCTTGGAAATGGAGATGAAGACAAGAAAATAAAATTAAAAATTAGTTGGAAATTATAAGTATGGTACACACAGGAAAGCATAAAAAGTGTTTGTGGTTGCATTAAAATATTTGATGATAATTGATTAAAAATATGTAAATTTCATCAGTTTCCAGCCTGAGATAATATTCACCTGGTTGCTTTTACCAAACAGCTGGAAAACATTCTTTCAAGAAAATGGGATCGCAAAAAGGATAGGATGTATAATCGGTAGATTAGAAGGAGATACTCTGTCATGGTAATATGAAAAGGAGCAAGTGCAGGAAAAACTGGCAGGACTACAAAAACGTAATATTGATAGTATATTAACAGCACTCAACATCAAGCTCATCATCACCCTAATGAAGATCAACTGAGATGAATGTGGTTAAAATGTAGAACATGCGATAAAAGAACTAAAAGGCAAACAGAGCTAAAATTGCACTCGCTCTTTCCCAATCCTACCCATGATCACCTGCTCAATTACACTAGCTCACAACATGGAAAACAACACTACAAATAGGGAGATGTGTCAAAACTGTCAATTAAAACATAATGAAGACTGCAGGAAAACTGAAAGAGACTCATAGCAATATGTGGCTGGCTTACTATATATCAAAGTTACAGATGAGCCAGCCACCCTGATAACACATTAAAAATGGCATCCTAAACTTTCAGGGAACAAGTTGAACAATTCACAAAATTTTAAAAGTCTTACTGCATTTGTTTGATTGTCACCAAAACAGATGGAAAATCTGCCAGCAACTGAGCTGCCACCTTTTGGTCTGAAAATAAGACACAGTCTAGTAAAACTTGGCACACTTTGATCTGTACACCAAAAGCACCACACATTGGAGGGTCCTCTGGCCAAAGTAAGAAGCCATCATCATAGTGTTGTGGCGTATGTGAAGACAAGTAAGGAGATCCTCATCCTGCCTGCATGGATGGAGGACAGTATGCCACGGCATCATTGTGGGCTTCATGAGATGCAACTTATTATCTGTCACTTCAAGTGAATCTTCTTCTCATCAACGGATGACTCTGCAGCACAACAGTGAGGCAAGAGTATGCAGGGGGATGGCACACTGAAGCAATTGAGGATTATGACACACCTCCTTGGCTCTCACATCTGCTCTGCCATTTCCTGCTATACCCATCTGCCCTTGCGCCCAGCAGAAACACACTTGTAGTTGGAGAAGGATGTCCTGGATATTCTGGGCCACTTTATCTGTTGGGCACAAATGCTGTAGAAAGTGAAGGCCACTCAGGGAATCAGAACAGACAAGGAACTTAGCACTTGAAATACATCTCATCTGCTCCAGTGGCCATAAGACTGCATATAATTCTGTGTCAAAGAAAGGATCTGGATGATACTATTGGGGAAAACAACAGAGGAACCAATGTAGTCTCCCTGTTTAGACCAGTCTGTAAATACAGATACAAAATTGTGATGCTCACTTAAAATATCATAAAACAATTTATTAAAAACATATGCAGGAGTCCAATCTCTCATATATTGCACTAAGTCTAAACTCAGTCTGAGCCTCTGCAGTAACCAGGGTGGCAGGTGGTTAAACCACTGGAATTGAGGTTGTACTTGCTCCACACGAAGTGACTCCAACACGTTTTACGCAGATCACAAATGGCCTTGTTGCTTGTGGGTGATTGGACAAACGCCATGTCAGAGGAGGATGAGCAACAGTATGGTGTGCAGGTCAATTCAGAGTGGCGAGGAACTTACATGCCTGGCGTACCATGAGGAGCTGCTGACAGATTGTGAGTGGTGGTTCCCCAGCCTCGAAACAGATACTAGATATGGGAGTTGGTTTAGTTGGTTTTATAAGCACCTGTGGCCAGCCTAATCCCCTCATGGTGGATACCATCAGTAATTTTCATATAAGAGGGCCTTGTTGATCCATATATTGCTCACCCATAGTCTAGTTGTAATTGCATGAAGCCCTATAAAACTGGAGTAGATGCACCCTGTTGACTCCCCAAGACCTGTGGCTAAGACACTTTTAAGTTATTCAGTGCCTTCTGAGTTCTGGCTTTCAGGTCTCTCAGGTATGGTAACCATGACAATTTGGAGTCAAAATTGATGCCCAGAAACCTCACTAAGTCTTTAAAATGTAGAGTGGTGTCTCTCACATGTGAGTCAGTAAATTAAAAATATAATGAGAATGACTAAAATGAACATGCACAGACTTATCCGCAGAACACTGAAAACCTGTCTTTGCAACCCACTCCGCTAAGCTCTACACTGTATGTTGCAATACTGGAGGAGGAACAAAGAACTGAAAAATCATCCACGAGTAAGGAACATTGTACAGGACTCCTTATGGTAGATATGATACTGTTTATGACTATGGCAAAGAGAGTAACACTACCCTGAGGGACACCATTTTCCTACTAAAAGCAATCCAACACCATGTCACCAACTTGGGGCCTATAAGAACCATTTAGAGAGAAAAGATCGTATGAAGATGGGGAAGTGTCTTGAAAGCCCCACTGATGGAGTTGTGCAAGAATACTGTCTCCGAGTAATGTCGTATACCCTACTGATGTCAATGTTTACACGGTAATGTTTACGTAGGAAAGCCTGCTGAATAGCCAACTCTAGCAGGATCAGGTTGTTGCCAGTGGACTGAAATCTCTGGAATCCATGCTGAGAGCAGCTAAGAACTTGCCTAGTCTCTAACAAGCAAACCAGACAACTGTTAAACATTCTCTCCAGGGTCTTTCCTACACAGTTCAATAAGGCGACACTCCAATAACTACTGCGAGATGTGCAGTCATTTCCTGGTCTGAGGAGAGGTACTAAATTGCCTCCCCCACAAGCTGGGAAACTGTCCTGTCTGCCATATCAAATTAAAGCAATTGAGGAGGCTTTCCTGTGACACTGTTGGCAACTACTGAAGCATGCAGTACCAGATTTGATCATGACTAGGTACAGTATCATGAGTCTGACAGTGCTGAATCCAGCTCCCACATGGAAACAGGGCAGTTGTAAGACTCAGAAATGGTGGACCTGAAGTCCAACTTGCCTCTCTCTACAGTCGCATGGTAGTGTCCGAATGCCAGATCCTGCATGGCATTGGCAGTAGTCATTACAAAATGCTCTGCTATCATCTGAGTGATGTCTTCAGTCTTCAAACATTGTTTGGAGACACCCCTGTTTCAGCACTGCTGCTATTCGAAAATGATTGTGTTTATCAGAAATCCTTGTGATGGCTTCCCATATTTTTACAGAACAAGTGGAATGCTTTCTGGAGTCCAGGAACAGTTGCCATGACCTTCCCATGCTCTCCTAAACTGCACATTGAGCCTTGGCTCTCATGACTTGAAAGGCTGGGAGATTGTCTGCTGTTGGACAGTATTTAAACTGTCACAGAGCCGCACACCTGTCTTGGATTGCTGAGTGGCACTCATAAGTCCATCAAGCTAGTTGCCTCCTAAGGTGACCTGAGGACTTTAGGATGGATAAGTTAGCAGCATGATGGATCACTTGTGTCATGCGGTCCACCCATTCTTGAACACTAGTGTGGTGTTCAAACACAGCCACTTGATTGAACAGCATCCAGTTAGCCCTGCTGACCATCTATTTCGGTGGCTTCTGTTCACGTAATGCTCCATCCAGTAGAAGGACCCGCAATGGGAGGTTATCACTGGAATAAAAGTCATCAGTTGCTTCCCACTGAGCAGAGACCGCGTGGGCTAGAGAGCAGGTTGATGGCTGAGGATGACCCAGTAAGAGCCAAGAAATCAGTGGCATTGCCTTTGTTAAGCATGCACAGATCCTGAGACATTATGATGTTTTCCAAGATGTGACCCCTAGGGCAAGTATAGTTCAAGCCCCATAATACCTTATGGGCACTGGTATTACACAATATGAGAAAAGGGTGGGGGAATTATTCTATAAGGTCTGTGAGAACCTCAATGTCTATCGCACCCTGTAGAGGTAAGTACAGGGAGCAGATAGTGATTTCTGACCCACATGAACTGCAGTGGCAACAGCTTGTAGGCCAGTAACCAAGAAGAGAGCGGAGAAGTGGCGTGTGTTAGTGACAAACTCACCTACCCCTCCCTTGGCCCTTTCACCATTCAGGTTGTGGGTAGGCGGGTTGATTTTCATGATAATAATCAGTCATAGGAGGAAATTGGAATTGTTGTAAATATTGTTTGCTGTCTTCTATGAGGTCTTGGCAACTATTTCAGAAAGTGATGGAGAAAATACTCACCATAGTTCCCAGCCTGCAAGTCCACATTCTTGTCCAGCCCACTGAAAGAAATGTTTCTATTCTCTATTTGCTCAGTGGGATCAGGACTATGATTAAAAATTAAGATTTTGAGTTCTAATTGATGCATATATTTGGTAATGTTTCACACGCACAATGTTGTAATATTCATTATGTTCATACTGACAATAAATCTCTATCCTAAAAAGCACTATGAGCAGTTCAGAGGTGATCTCTATTGTAAGTTCCTACTAAATTGTCTTTTGCCCTGACTAGTGATAATCAAAATAAATGCTCACCACAAAAGTGGAAAATAATTGTCACCACTTGCACACAGATTAGTTAACATTACGAGCAGCACACTAACCATTACTTTTGAGAAATCTAAGTGATCCAGGACAGTGTACAGTCCTTGAGTTCACTATCTATTATTATGAAAATAAGCGTTTTGTAACAGCCTGTCTCTGACATCATCTGAGGCAGCGCGCACTTCAGCGTTTGACTGATGCGGATCTTACGGTGGCTGGGTGTGAAGTGACGCCTAGTCTTTCCTCTTAGGCTTTATTTATATATGTGGCGTAGTGGACAGCCAAGGGAACACCTGCTGTCATCTGCCCTATGCACACAGTAGAAGTCAGGCTTTATTTATATATGTGGCGCAGTGGACAGCCAAGGGAACACCTGCTGTCATCTGCCCTATGCACACGGTAGAAGTCTCTGAACAGCTACTTTCTTAGACACACAATATTTAATAACCATGTTATGAATCAATTTAGAATCTACATAATTTTTGCATGCATGTAGGTAAGTTGGTAAAAATCAAAGAAGAAGCCTGCATTAAAACTTTGCTTTCTAGAATTTTTATAACAGAACTGACAGTAGAATATGACCTCTGAACTACAACTTTAAGAGACCTTGTATTGGTTGTTATTAACATCAAGGTCCTAAAACTTGTTATAGCTGTATTATTTAATAGGTTTCATTATGTGCTGTAACCAAAACTTTTTAGCATTAATATAAGATATACTTAATCTACTATAAATAAGGACATTTTTGTTCCAAATTTAGTTTTCAGTAAATTATTCGAAAACTATTAGAGGTAGCTTCATGGGGTCACGTAGTTATTATTTTTATGTTGAACTGAAGCGTCATACATATTTTCAAATTTCTAAGTCCAATATTTAGCACCTTTAATTTTTCTTAAAAACTTGGATTCTGACCAAAATATTGCTTTAATCACATTGAGACTTGTACCAGTTAATTTTGATATACATCTGCACATTATGTCCAATTACTGGCTTCCTATCTTTATTATTTAGCACCACTTTTTTATTACAATGATGTATATAGGTAAAAATATTGACCTAATTAACCTGAGACTTGACAATTTAAACGTTATTACAATAAGGCATATGTTGACAAAGTTTGAAAAAGCAACTTTAACTTTTAATTTCATTCTTAATTATGGTGCAATACTATGCACAGACACATTATGATGGCATGGTGCTACTATCAGTGAACTGGGATAAGTTCCAGAACACTCACTTGCCTCTGTATCTCTAAACAGTACAGCACTTGTTTCGCCACGTCATCCCATATTTAGTTTTGCGAAAAAAATTTATTTTTGAACAAAATTAAATAATAGAAACAAGGGAGGTCATTATATCTGACCTCTTTTAAATGAGATTTTTAGCAAAATTTCTTAACACTACACATACAAAATAACGATGTATAAACGAATCATGTACATAAATTACATAGAAACATGAAATAAAATTTTTGATAATTACAATTTTTTTCTGTTTTACGTAAATTTTTCAGTCTTTACCTGAAAGAGAAACACACAAAATTTTTCACTTTCCAGTACTCACGTATTGCATCACAATCATAGGCACCAATGTGAGTGTCCATATCACACTTTCACTAAATCATTAGAAGTAGGAGTGGGAATAAACTTCTCCATTATATTCTGTTATGAAAAGGAAAGGGCATGATTCACTGAAGATCGTGTCATCTGTTGCGGCCACATGTAGAAAGTGTTGCTTCACGCAGTGGAGAATGGCAAAACACAGGCACACCGGCGATCGAGGCGTTGCGAAGTAAGCAGGCACAGATAGCCTTGCTGACAACAGCAGTTTACCAACAGGCTGTCACAAGGGCACACACAGACTGAGCGCCGAGCGAAGCCTGGAGAGAGCTGATTAAGGGGAAGTGAGACCAGCACGCTGAGTTACACTGCAATATACTGCGGGAGTAATAACAAAAAGCTACCACCAAAGGTGAAAAACATCCTCCTGTCGGATATAAACAGTGGAGCGCAGGCAGCAACAGACAGAAGCCATTAGGAAGTAGTTCAGATCTGAGGACGGACGTGGTCTGTGTCTGAATGTTCAATCTTCGTAGGTGACAATTCCGGAAGTCTGTTCCAGCTCACAGGAGTCATCCGTTCGCTGCCAGATGTCAACTTCAGCTCTAGGGGTCAGCCCAAGTTCAGTCAGCACCATGGCTGACTAATTACACCAAGAACTTCCAGCAGGACCGGCCGCAGCACGGTCTTGGTCACAGGCGCTGCCGGAGACTGACACCTGGACTTCACGGCAGCTGGGCCCACGGCGTGTGGTCCGTCCATGACGGGACCTCGCAGACATCGCGACTGACGGCTTCCCAGCCACCAGTGCAGCAGGCGTTGGCAGCTGACCTCACGGCGACGAGTTCATCTCAACCACAGGGCATCCTGGCTTCAGCGGAGCACTGGTGGCCTGAGGCTACCGATTGTGATCAGCGGCGTGCGTTGTGCACATTGTCAGAGAATCTACACAGCAGCAGCCAGGCGGAGGGATTGCAGGGCTGGGCAGCAACGACAAGGGAGAAATTGTAAGGAAAGTTCAATAAATAATTGTAAAACTCCACGCTGTCTCAGTCTTTGGTGCAGCCACTGTGTCTGCTGCTAACAAGTGGATTGGAAGCCGTAACAAGTGGATGCCTCAGTCGCCAGCGTGCCTCTGTTTCGCCATTCTCCACTGCGTGAAGCAACGCTTACTACATGTGGCCACAACACATCCACACTTCCTTCTCCACTATAGCTTGTAGGCTGCCTCTCATGAAGCCTCCATGTTCCTGAGAAACAGATAACATAGCCTAAGCTTCTGTTCTCGACTTAAACCTAAGGGAGGACAAAAAACATTTTATATTCTATTTTCTTGCAATAATTCCAATAACTGAGAAGTTACCAGAAGGAATATTGGCAACAAGCTACATCCGAAAAAATGAGACATTCTACTTCATTATTTAGCCTCAATCACAGACTTTGCATTTATCTTTTCCTTTTTGGCATAAACCATAGCTTTTATGCACTAAAGTTGAATTTATTTTCTTAAATAGTGACTTTTTTGGCTAGTTTGCAATTTATTTTATTACTTTAGATGCTGCTTTAACTTTGAAAATTGAGTAACCTTTGTAAGATTTACCTTCATTTAGCTCAATTGTCGTATGGATTAGTATATTAAAGAAGTCATTTGTTTGACAGCACTTACTTTGCTTTGTTGTACACATCATTAGAAAGCTGTTTTTACTATAATATATCAATACTTTATGATCTGCATTTCTTATCACATCTGTTTGATTTTGTTGGCTGTATTTATCAGTTAATTGACCATCTGCCTTAAGCAAGATTAAGCATTTCTCAAACCTTTATATGAGACGTGAGGGAAACTACTCATCAATTTTCTACCATTTAACCATATGTCAGCCTACAGACTTCATTTCTCCTGTTTCTTCCCATTTTCATTTATACATGTATTTCAATGCTTCTTTCTCCTTTTTCTCTTTGTCAGCCTACTGACCTCATTATACATTTGGTGTGACACTCACACCACTTCCAGACATCTCCTTTAATTAATATGAAAATGTTCTGGCTTGCCTCGAGGGGCAACCCTTTCTTACCTTCAGATAACCTTATTGCCAACTGAAAATTATTACTTTATGCAGAGTCTATTTGATCAGATTTTATGAATTCCCAGCTTCAATAACTTCTCTTAATGCGAAGTGTCTCTTTATTTTTGTAGTTACTAACCTTTTTTATGGATCTTATTTATTATTTATTTATTTTAGCCATGCTTTTTCTATTATTGAGGCACAGAAGTTACCCATTGTTATTTTAACCTTCAGAGTTTACTCCTGCAAACTGCTGAATTTGGGTATAGTCATTTTCAGGAGTCATTCTTATTCACTAGGAAGAGATTAAAAACTGATAGACTACATGCAACATGAAGATATATGTTCCTTACTTACTATGATAGGACATGAGGGAATGAAACTTGAAAGGGAAATAAAGTTTCATCCAGCTGGGACTGCACAGTATGCCAAACCATGTATCCGCCAAAGAGTGGCAGACTCCCTACAGTAACTAGTTACTGTTATTTTTAAATTTCTTCAGATCTACAATATTTCATAGACCTAGTTCTTTCATACTCTTTGGGTATTCCAAGTGGTATGCGTTCACATGAGGCTTACTTATTACCTCAAATGGTCCTTGGTAGACATGCATAAACTTCTTTGTTTCCACTGAAATTTTCTTACATTTTTCGTTAGTCTTGACCAATATTAGTTCACCAATGCTAGAACTAGTGGGGGAAGCTTTTGTGTCATGCCTTCTTTTTCTATCCAAGGCTCTATTACATATGTTTGCCCCTAGCTTGTGCCTTCTTTTTATCTAACAAGCTCTGAGTTAGACTGGAAAATCAACAATGCTTGAAATGATGTTATGGGGTTCCTGATTAAACATTAGTTCACACAGAGCAAAGCCTGTGGCACTGTGTTTAAGTGTGTTGATGATTTCTTCAAAATTTTTAATATGATCAGCCCAAGTTGAATGCTACCTGGCACAGTAAGTTCTACATGGTCTGTTTAATTCACACCTAACTCTCTCGCTCATATTCCCTAGCAGAAAATATGCTGAGATCCTTATATTGTGAATTCCAGCCTTTTCAAGACATCCCTTAAATTTTTAAGATACAAATTGAGGACCATTATCTGACAGGAGATTCTTTGGCTTGCCAATATTTACGAAATAGTCCTTTTCTAGCTTGTTGCCAAGCGTTTTGGCATTAGCCCCCTTTATTGCATATAGTTTGACATAGTTGCTAAAACCGTCAATCACCACAAGAATGTCGGGAGAGGCCCAAAAAGATTGGCTGCTCATAATTCCACGAGTTCATTTGGTTCTACATGGTGCATATCTCCCTGCACTATGCTATATACTGCACGCACCTTCTAACAAATAACACAGGATGCTAGTCTTCTTGCTATTCTACGATGCATGTTGTCGAAAATGACTTTCTCACTTAATTTAGCAATGCATTTCTTGGCCCCATAATTGCCATATCATAGATGCACGTAATCTATCAGCAGATCCACAGGTTGTGAAGAAAACATATTTTCCATTCTGCTGAATCTAATTTTCTTGTTTGGAATAAAATTCCTTTATTATGCTACTTTTGGATAATTAGGGACTCCTAAATGGCTTTTGACTAACCTCAATTGATCATCATTTTGCTCCTGCCTTAAGTGTTTAAATATTATCTTTAAGGCACTCTCCTCCCTGAGCTCAGGTATGGCCAACATGCTTACTTCATTCCTATCTGCTAAGGGAAGTTCTGATTCCTTGCATAACTCAGCACTTCTTGATAGCCCATCTGCTACCAGATTGTTCTTTCACTGTATGTAATTAATTTCAAGGTCAAACTGCTGAAGGTACATAGTGCATCTGGTTAGTCTTGGATGTCTCAGTTTGCACATTTAAAAAAAAAATGTAAGTGCTTTGTGATCAGTGTAGATTGTCACCTTGTGCCCTAACAAATAACACTCAAACTTCTGCATACCAAACACAATGGCCAGTGCCTCTAAATTCCATAATTTCACTCAGCAGGTTGCAGTGAACAAGTCGTTAAAACAATGGTTTTATGAACCTCTTGGTCACCTTCCGTTTCCATCTGAAACAACTCTACTGCAATCCCATATCCACTTGCATCATCTGAGATGCCAAAAGGTTTTGAAAAATCTGGGTGGTGTAAAAGTGGACTATTTATCAAATAGTTCTTTAATTCTTCAAAAGCAGACCCATGGGGTATACTTCTTCAACAAGTTGAGTAAACAAGGTGCATTAAAACAAGTGATCTTTAACAAAATGGCAGTAGAATCCGAACAAACGAAACATTGACCTGAGTTGCTTTTTATTTTGGGGCGCTTCAAATTTTTCAATGACATAATTTGGAGGGATCAGGTAATATAACATCCCCGCTAATTTCATGGCCCAGGAATTTTATTTTGTCCCTTACACATTCAGTCCTCCTAACTTTAATTTCATACCTCCTTTTTCTACAGATTCTAGCACCCTGTTCAGTAGACTGATATGTTCTTTCCATGTGGGAGTTGCCAACAGTATATAATCTACATAAATAGTTACCTGATCTAACAATTCCTGTCCCAGTACATGAGCCATTACTCTTACATTTGGATATTTTATCCAAATGGGACTACTTTACACTGGTAGCACACTCCTTCATACAGAAAGGCTGTATATTTACATGATTCCTTCGCCCGGAGCAAATTCCAGTACCCACAAGTTATGTCCATAGATGTAAGGTACCTAACTCCATGGAATTTTTGAATTAGCTCATCCATATTTTGGGGACGGGCACTCTCTGTTATTACAATTTCATTTAACCAGCACCCATCCATTACTAATTTAACACTACCATCAAGCTTAGGCACAACAACAAGAGGATTATTATATTCACTAACTGCTTGCTTAATGACACCCCATGCCAATACACGTTGAATTTCTTACTTAACCACTTGTTTTCTTGAAACATGTATTTGATAAGGTTTCTTGAAAAATACCTACCAAGGCTTTATATTCAAATGGCATTCATATGCTTTAA
Organism: Schistocerca piceifrons; assembly: GCF_021461385.2. NCBI lineage: Eukaryota > Metazoa > Arthropoda > Insecta > Orthoptera > Acrididae > Schistocerca > Schistocerca piceifrons. Next base: position 87,931,028 of record NC_060149.1, on the reverse strand, counting down.
CCTCACCAGGTGTATTCGAGAATACACTGTGATGCGTGGTTAATATTTTTCTTAATTCTGCTCTTTGGTTATCAGAAATTTGATTTGTTGACTGTACCTTTGCCACTATTTCTTCTAGGATATAGCTCTCTTCTGCATTAGCATGTTACACATTATTGCTGAATTCAGTATCTTCCTGTAAGTATCCTTTATTCTTCATCACCCTGATGAGCCATTCCCAAGTTTCATTATTACCACCTATATAACCTCCTATAAAAGGCTATTTTATTACATGAGAGTCAGGTAAGGTTAAAACTAAATTGTTCAGGTCAAAATCAATCCTCCCCTGATACTTTGTTAAAAAATCTGTACCTATTAATATATCAACACTTAAACCGAGCATGATTAAACAAGGATGATCTATTATCGTGTCACCTATACCAATGGATATCAAAGCTTTGTGGTGTAATGGTCTAGAAACTTTTTCAGTAGCACCTATTATTTTTTGTAAAACTGACTCTACTTCCTCTACCACAACTTTAGCCTTCAGATTGCCATCATTGTCAGAGATGGAGGCTTTTACCTCATTTTCGTCCAAATCAGACTCAAACCTGTTAATTTCTTCCTCCCCATTATCTATAGCATTTTCTTGCTCTTCTTTGACCTATTTTCCCAAAGTATCCAAATTGCTGTCAGCTATATTATGAGAATGGTTTAACACATCACTGATACTATATGTTCCCATTTCATCATCCCTGTTTTCTGTTTTTGTGTGTGGGTTGACTGTGGTCTGTGTTTTAGTTACTGGCTGTGTTACTGTTACCGCCTACTGAGTGCCAGTTTCCTCATAGACAGGATTTAGTTTCCCACACATTGCCTGTTATGTTCACTTGATACAGCATCAGATAGGGTAGCATTCTGCTCTCCATCTTGTCTCAATGGTAGAGAATTTACATCTCTGCTTTCATCATAATAACAGTTGCAAAAGTGTGGTGACTGTCTACCCCCTCTTCCTCAGCCACAGCCTTGATTATGATAATTAGACCTAGTATTCTGAACCTCTACACTTCTAACATTCATGCTCCCACTGTCATTATTTTTGTTGCTTACATGATTGTTAGAAAATCTATTATTGTTTTGCATCTGATCCTCAGCAGCAGCTACTCCTTCTACTTGTTCTAAATACTCAGTGAATTATCCAAGTTATCTCTAGGTGTGGAAATGATTCTTTTCTACCAGTACCAAGGCAGCTTTTCTTCTAGACCCATAATAATAATTTCTGGTTTCATCTTTTCTGTCAGATGTGACAGCTATGAAACCCACTTTCTAGAGAACTGATTCCCATCCTGGAGTAACCTTTTTACCGCTCCAAAATGCTCTCAAGACATTGTTTTGTTTGTTGTGTGACCAGTACTCATTAAGAAACATAGATTTAAATCCAGAAAGATTTTTGCATCTTTTCAATATGCCAGCTGACCACTGCAAAGAATCTCCTGACAAATAACTTCTTATAAAAGAAATTTTCTCTCACTCAGACCATCCTCTAAATCATTCCAGAACTCTAATGGGTGAACTTGTTTGTCTGGATCAAAACGTAAAAATTGGTGACATCCAATGAAAGTGGTGTCAACTGAAGTCACATGCTGTACAATAGTATTACTAGCAATACCAGAGATTACTCTATTTTCTATGTTAGTAATACTAGCACTTAGTTCTTCTACTTGTACTTCTACTGCTTCCACTCTGTCAGAACATATTTTGATCACATCCTCAGATAATTTCTCACAATTAGATTTTACTTTCTTAATATATTTTTGACAAGCATTTACTCTACTAGTTACTTCTTCAAATCGATTAGAGCAAAGTTTGGACGACCTCTCTTCCGTAAGTTCATCTGTGTCTTTGAAATCTTTTTGAACTTTTTCAATTTCACTTTTGAATGCAGTTTATTTAACTGTTGCCCTACTTTGATTTGCAGATCATGATGATTAGCATCAATTTTATAATTTAAACTATTCAGTTTCGAGGTCATTTCATCCCTTAATGCTTAATTACTATCCTTTACCTCTTTACTACTGGATTCAATCTTGCTGTTTAGTTTTTTATTACTATCTCTCAGTTCTTTGTGATGAGATTCAAGTTTAGAAAACAGTAATTGCATCCAATTTGGAACCCCTACATTGCAACTTGGCATTTCCACTGATTTTAAAGGAGTTTCTTGCATTTTCTGACCTGGCTGAATTTCAGACAAATTGAGCTCAGTTTCATGATCTGATAATGTTATTAATTCTTTCATCTCCTTTTTGACCTCTATTTCAATTACTTTATCATCAGAGAATGGTTCTAATTTTTCAGTATAATTGAAATTCATGTCAGATTCTACTTTTGACAAATCACTCTCCACTTTTCAATTTATTGTTTCGATGGAACAATCCTCATTAAATTCAGTTTCTGTTTCTAAGAATTCATTGTCAGAGACTGGTTCCATCTTAACTTTCACATAGTTCCCCATTTTTAGTAGCTTCTTAGCAGCAACTAACAAATACTTTAAATATTCTTGAGGTAACTTAATTGCATGACCTCAACAAATGGTGCTGGCATGGTGTACCAGCAAATGTGATGTGATGCGTCATGGTAATGCAGGCAGCAGCACAGCTGTGGCGGTGAGGATGGTGTCAGAGTTGGTACTGTACACAAAGGATGGCACTACTTCTGCCTCCTGGACTCATGATATCGCTGGTGAGGCAGGTTGTTTATCAGAGAGTGGCAAGAAGGAAGTGTTGACTGGGACTTATTGGATGTTGACACCCCAGCACTGGAAGCAGGGTCGGTAGCTGGTCAGTTGGTTGACACTGGAGATGTGGTTTGCCTGGAACTAGCTGTGCTCTTCCTATGCTCTGAGTTACAAGCACTGATATTTGTGACTTTCTGTGATGAATAGTAGCAAGATAAAACGAGTTCACTGGAGAGTGTTTGGGCTGTGTGAACTTGTGTCAGCGTTGCTTGCAGGAGGCATTATTTGCTAACTAGTTTCGAAACTTAAGTTAACTCATGTTATCTCACTGTTCTGTAATGAGTGTGAAGCTGCACGCTGTTTGTTATTATCATAACTAGAAGAAGAACTGAACTACTTTTATAATAACGTTCATCATATCTGTTTGTTAATAATAGTCTGTTCCAGGTTACTGTTAATTAAGCATTTGAGTTTGAAGTTGCCATGTACTAAAGATCTACCGCATGTAGACCTGTCTATTACCAAAGGTACTGTGCATCTAAAAGCTTATACGATCACGATATTTTCTGAAGCTTGAATTTCATGTGCCGATCAGAGGGGGTTTTAAGCTTTGCCTTAATCTGGTTTTAAACTTTTGCATTTTTGGTAATACTGTATAATTATAAGCAATTAGTTTCCTTAGTAAGCTGCCATTAAAGATTACTGGCCAGCTTTCTACTTGGAATATAAAGAGAATTGTGTTAGTACCAAGTTCATTGGTGTAACTGAATGAACATTTTGGAGAAGCCATGTTAGTGGCAAGTTACTATTTACAGACTGATGACATTGTGACTAGTGATTATAATCTTGAGCTCAGAGTCACAATCTTATATGTTTCAGAAAACTAGTTACAACTGCGAAATGCTGCATTATGTGCAGAATTGTAGAGAAATGTAATTGTCACTGGTGACTGTATTCTGACATCGAGTCTCTAAAACTAATTCTCTCACTAAAGTATTCCTAATTAAGATAACTGTATGCGATATTGTATTTAAGGACATTTACTTGTGTCTTTTTTAGCCAGATTCTCTTGTGTAGTAATGATTTACTGTGCATATTTTTAATCTAGTTAAATTTATTTTTTCTTAATATAAATCAGAACTAAAAATTTCCTTTTAAGTTGGAAGTCATGTTTTTCCTTAGCGGGACTGAGCCCATGAAACTGACTGTAATAGAGATTTATGTCAATGTCAACTGTGGGAATTACAGTAATAAATGCTTTGTTAAAGAGATAACCCCAGTCTCAATCAGTCATTCCACCCATTATCCTAATGGTCCAGTTATACACACTACATTCTGGTACCATAGTGAGCTCAACTGATTGAGCAGGGGGAGACATGGCAGTCAAATAAGTTTTCATTGCTAAGACTACTTGTATTTTTCAGAATGCCTGGAGATATGAAGGATCCGGCTTGTCTGAGACACAGTGAGCTAGTTTACAACTTGCAAAGACGTGTTACAAGCCAAGGGCACAATGCAGCAACTGATTGACCAAGTATGCCAGCATAGTCATTTATCAGTAACACACAGTGACCAATTCCAATGAGGTAAGTTTCGCAGCAGCTGCTATTGGTGACACATTGATGGTGATCATTGAGCTTACCCAGGAAGTGAGAGGCTTGACACCTCATCAGATATGTAGATTACAGATGCTATTTGATCATTATAAGGATAGAATTGGTGACCTGGTTGGTGTAGAGATGCGAAGGTCTCAATAGTTTTTGACTTATAGTAATACCCTTCAGAACAATGATGATATGGTAACTGATTTGCACACAGAAAGTAATTTGAAAATACACAGTAGTAAGAGAGGTGAACGGTTCTGTATACTATGTTTGCTAAGTTACAGAATCCATTGCAGGAAATGAATGAGTTTGCCAGGATGGCGGTAGGTTTGGTGGATCATGTAACTGAATTCCTGTATTTCATGTTAGAATTTCAACACAGAGCTCGCACCCTGGAATTAAGTGATTTCGACACCTTGAAGTTAATGGTGATAATGGTAAAAGAGAAGATCCATGAGGAAATGTTGCAGGCCATTCCACAAAAGGAAACTTCAAAATTAGTTAGAAGTAGAAAAGCTACGCTCATTCCTGCTCAAGCACTTACGGAATTAATTTATTGTCGATATATGAGGGAGTAAGACCTCACACAACCATTAACAGACTATGTAGCCCAGGTTAACTAGAGTGTAACAGCATTAAGTTTAAATTATATGGAAGGACAAGTAGTAACTCAACTGCCGGATGGTTCAAATCTGGAGAGCAGGCAAAGAGCTATGCTTTGTCAGGTGCCAAGAACATTCACACAGTTGGATAAATTGATAAGGCATGTTCAGCCAATGGAATTTCTTCAGCACCAAAGGGGAAGCTGTGGTGTGGGTAATTTAGTCAGCGAAAGCAAGCAGATGGAAGACAAAAGATTTCAGAGAGGGTAACATCCTGGGAATAATGGGGAACGAAGCCAACTAGATAATGGAATTCTAAATCTGAGGAGCTGGAATTGCAATCAGGCAGGTCAGATTAAGAGGGATTGTACAGAAGAAAAGCAATGATCAGAGTTATGACAATTACTGTACCAAGGGCATGATAAACTAATTACAGCCATTAAGCGCAAATCTAATAGGTATTTACCATTTGTTTGTGCTGCACTGAAAAGTGAACGTGTTTGTGCATTGTTGGAATTAAGCAGTATTATTTCAGCCATTAATTTTGAGTGACTTCTGAAGTATCAGGAAATCTGTAAATGGGGAAGACTGGTGGTGGCAAAGGGGCAATACATAATTGTCGACAAATCTTGTTTAATGGTAAAGGGAAATGCACTACTTAAAGTGATGGTGGGGGGGGGGGGGGGGGGGATTTCTCATGGAAAATTAAGATGTTTGTTGTAGAAAATTTAGCCACTGATCATATTCTTGGAGCTGATTTTCATGGCAAGGTCGGTCTTATTCTGGACTGGGCACGGCAGAGTTTATATTTTAAATTTAAGCCCCAGACCCTGTATAAGTTTCATCAGCATAGGCAAGAGTTGGATGTTGGTAGATAGGGCACATACTATGGGGAGGTAGATAGTGAAGAGGTATCCAATATAGGAGAGGAGCAATTAGCCCTCTTGGGTAATTTACTTATTTGTCTTTCTAAATCTCCACATGCATCTCATATATTTGTGGTACCAAAAGCCACTAGCGAATACTGTCCAGTTGTGGACTACAGTGAGTTGACTGAAAAGATAGTTTTAAGATCAGTCTCACTGTCAGACTTACATTCATGTTGTGGTTGGTTCCACAGGGCATATGTATTTACTACCTTAGAAGTTGTAGCTGCTTGTCGTTCAAGGAAATGTTTAGGGCACATAGTTTCTGGTGAAGGAATACGTATTGATCCCAATAAAACAGACATTCATAATCAAGTTCCTAGACCACATAATGTGAAGCAAGTAGCCAGGCTAGTAGGTGTGGCAAATTTCTTCAGGAAATTTATTGAGGGATTTGCTGAGAAAGTGGCAACCCTCAATGAATTATTTCAGGAAGGGTGTAAATTTAGTTGGAATCCTTCATAGGAAGTGGCATTCCAAGCACTCAAGCAAGCATTGCAGTCAGCTTCTGTGTCAGCCTTGTCTGACTTTAATGACAGTTTATTCTGCAGACTGATGCTTCGGCACAAGGATTTGGGCAGTTCTATTACCTACAGGATTGAATGAATTGGAATAAAGATACTCCATTTATGAATTGGAAACCCTTGTGGTGTTATCTGCTACGGAGAAATTTAAATATTATTTGGAATACTGTATGTCTGTATTAGAAAAGGATACCCAAGCCCTGAGGTGGATGTTAGCTATGCCACGCAAGACTGGGCGAATTGCTAGATGGGTGACGAGAATCTTGGCCTTCAAGTTTGACATATGGAATATAAGGTGTTTTCAAATTTTGGCAGGTGAGTTAAGCCTCATGTTTGAGTGGAATGATGATAGTCAAACGACAGATCCAGTAAAAGGGGAACAGGATCACATCGCCTGTGTTACTTCGATCCTTACACAGATTCCTAGTTCGCTTAGGATATTAGAGAGTTCCAAGACTGTGACACAAACATTTGCGATCTTAAACAAAGGGTGCACAAGGATGAAGTGATACAACCATACATGAGACAGGTTGGTGCGTTGCAAATCATGAGGTCAAGGCCAGGCAAAAATAGTGCCTCCTGATCCCTTTATATGGAAGTATTTCAATGAGGCTCCTGTGGAAGGCCACTTCGGAGTGTATAAGACATGGGGGAAAATTCGACAGCATTTTGTGTGGCCTAGAATGGTTAACAACATTCAGAGGAGAGTGGCCAAATGTGAAGTTTGTGCCATTAGAAAACCCAAACAAGTGGGTTACATAGGCTATTTAGGATCTAAAACAATAGACAGATCATTCCAGCGCATGTACACTGACTTCGCAGGCCCACTGCAATGGTCAAAGGCAGGTAATAAATATATTTTAATCTGTATTGATGCTTTTACTAGATTTATTTGGTTACTGCCAACTGAGGGGGTAAGAGCTCAAGTACTGGTTCAGAATTAAAGTGGATTTTTTGGAACCTTTGAACCTCCCCAGTTTAGAGTAACAGAGCTCCTTCACAGGTAGTTGCTTTAAACAGTTTTGTTTGGGGATGGGGTATGGCATCTAACAACCACACCATATTATGCCATTCCCTTGTACACAGAACTTATTAATTGTGATCTACAACTGGCCCTTATTGCATATCATTTAAGGACCAGGGGATAGGGGACTGTTCACTTTGCTGGTTGACTATGGCTATTAATACCGCTTGCCATGAGACTCACAAATCTAAAATCTACACCAGCCAAGTTACTTCTGGATCAGTGCCTGGTTGGCTATGGCTCTTAATACTGCTTTGCCATGAGATACATACATCCACTATGGCCAAGTTACCTAGCAAGGATATCAGATGGCCACTCCACTTTGCAATTTATGGTCAGTAGAGGACCTGTTGTCTGAAGGTAAAGAGGTACATCACGTGATTTCTCAGTGTAGGTTGGGCAGGAAAAATATTAGTGAAGCGCACAGGAGGGAAGCAATGCAATAGAATAAGAGCTGTCAGGCAAGTAATTACAGAGTTGGAGATAAACTGTACATTAGAAACTTTCAGTGTGTCAGTAAGGCCTCTGAAAAGATTATGAAGAAATTCTTGCCCTGTTATAAGGGTCTCTTTAAAATAAGGATATTTATTACCTGGGTCACAGTGTTGCTGGGCGACTCACAAACTGGTGTAGAATTTAGAGCTCACTGCACCCAGATTAAGCTGGGCACTACAGGTTAAAGGAGTTGCTTCGGCCTACTGCTGAAAGAAGGGTGGGGGAGTATGTGCCACGGTTGGCACTTTATACAGATGTTAGCCTCCCGGACTCATGCTATCACTGGTGTGGCATGTTGCTTATCAGAGTGTGGCGAGGAGGAAGGAGGAGTCAGTTACAGAGCAATGACTGGGAAGTGCTGGTTGTTGATGCCCTAGCATTGGAAGTGCAGTCAGCAGCTGATAGGACAGGTGATACTGGAGCTATGGGTTCCCTGTGTGTATTGTGGCGGCCACTAGTCCAGCAAGTCATAAGAAGGGAGAGTACGAATGTACACGATATACCACTATCCATGGTCTGAGCACACGTGTAGATGATGTGGTGCTATCTGTGCTCTTCCTATGCACCGTGTTGAAAGTGATATTTGTGATATTCTGTGAGGAATAGTAGGAAACTATAATGAGATCACTGGAGAGTGTTTGGGCTGTGTGAACTTCTATCAGCATAGCTTGTGGGACGCATTATTTGCAAACTAGTTTTGGAGCTCAAGTTAACTGATTATAACTGACTGTTTTGTAATGCACATGAAGCTGTAGCCTGTTTGTTATTATCGTAACTAGAACTGAACTCCTTTGATAACAACATTTGTCATTTCTGTGAATTAATAATAGTTTGTTCCAGGTTACTGTTAACTATGCATTTGAGTTTGAAATTACCATGTCCTAAAGATCTATCCCATGTGAGAAGCAGTGTAACGTGACACAGTTTGCTGTCAACCAGGGACGCTATGTCTGGCATATGCTTCACTACTTGAAAGTTCGGTACAGACCTGTGTATTATCACAGGTACGGTTCACCAAAAAGCTCATATGATCATGATATTTTTCTATGTTGGAATTTCATCTGATGATCAAAAGGGGTTTTAAACTTTACCTTAATCTTGTTTTTAACTTCGGCGATTGAAGTTATGGTTGTCATGATATATAACTATAAGCAATTAGATTTCTTAGTAAGCTGCCATTAAAGATTACTGGCCAGCTTCCTGATTCGTATATAAGGGTAATTGTGTTCTCCATTAGTACCAAGTTTGTTGGTGTAACTGAATGAACATTTTGGGGAAGCCATGTTAGTGGGAAGTTACTCACTATTTCCAGATTGATGTCATTGTCTAGTGATTATAATTAATCTCAAGCTCAGACTCTCACATAACCTTATCTGTGTCAGAAAATTAGTTACACCTGTATGATGCCATATTATGTAAGGAATCACAGAGAAATGAAACTGTCAATGGTGACTGTACTCCGATATCGAGACTGCAAAAACTAATTGTCTCATTAAATTATTCCTGGTTCTGATACCTGTGTGGGATATTGTATTTAAGAACATTTGATTATTTGTGGTTTAGTCACATGCTCTTACATAAACTAAAAAACTGACACACTGCATTTAATTCAGTCAGTGCTGCACAGGACTAACTCTGGGCACGATTTCTGCTGCCCAGTTTTTCTGAAGTGTGTATGCTAACTGATTACAAACAAGTAACACGTTATAGTAATTCCAGTTTTATAAAACATTTTAATGTAACACAACTTGTTCTACTGTGAAGATGAATGGTATTTAGTAAATTGTATACTCATAACATTTATGTCTGCAGTTCTCCAGAAAAGTTTCTTAGATGTGGTACCACTTGGGAGGAATACAATCCACAATCTTTGGTTATGAACCATGAAAAATTACACCACTAATGCTTAACAGAAGTTTGATTGTTTTGTTTGAGAACAGATGGACTGAGAACTGAAATTGCCCTCACATTCTTTTTGCTTTTCAATATTTTGTTTTTCTTTACTAGGTTGCAGCACACTTTCCTTAGTTATCAGGAACATTACAACATATACAAATACAATAAATAAAGTAACAAATATGAAAAATATTATTATATTTTTATCATGAAAGTAACACTTTCATATACACATATTGAGAAATCATAGAAGAATGTACAATACCAAAACACAAATAAGAAAACAGAACATCAAAATCAGAAATTAATTTTTTCCTCCCTACTCACTTTCACTTTCAATTTCACAACCTTTGCATACGATTGTTTTCACAGAATGAGTGGAACACACTTACTTGGAACACCTGTAACAAATTATAGACAATTTTGTCATCTTCTTTTTCCTTTTCCAAGTTTTTACTGTTCAAACAGATGTGACATCTCCCTCTTGAATAAAATTCAACAGATTGAACAGCTGCAATTATGCTGGTGCAGCAATTTTCACTAGGACACTTTCTATTGCAGAGGTGATAGGTTTCTGTAAACCCATGATATTGTTTGCTCTCTCTTCCACAGTTGGCCTAACGAGCTGTTGACCTAATTCTAGCAGATACAGCTTTCTTACTTTATGCTTCTTCTTATTCCAGTTTGGGTTGTTTATTATGAAAATTGTTCCAGCATTGAGACAGGCAATATCTGTTGTTGTGGTCTTCAATCCTGAGACTGGTTTGATGCAGCTCTCCATGCTACTCTATGCTGTGCAAGCTTCTTCATCTCCCAGTACTTACTGCAACCTACATTCTTCTGAATCTGCTTAGTGTATTCATCTCTTGGTCTCCCTCTAACGATTTTTACCCTCCACACTGCCCTCCAATACTAAATTGGTTATCCCTCGATGTCTCAGAATATGTCCTACCAACCAATCCCTTCTTCTAGTCAAGCTGTGGCACAAAGCTCCTCTTCTCCCCAATTCTATTCAATACCTCCTCATTAGTTATGTGATCTACCCATCTAATCTTGAGCATTCTTCTGTAGCACCACATTTGAAAGCTTCTATTCTCTTCTTGTCTAAAACTATTTATCGTCCATGTTTCACTGTCCAATACATGGCTACACTCCATACAAAAAACTTTCAGAAAATGACTTCCTGACATTTAAATCTATACTCGATGTTAACAAATTTTTCTTCTTCAGAAACGCTTTCCTTGCCCATTGCCAGTCTACATTTCATATCCTCTCTACTTCGACCATCATCAGTTATTTTGCTCCCCAAATTGCAAAACTCCTTTACTACTTTTAAGTGTCTCATTTCCTAATCTAATTCCCTCAGCATCACCCGAGTTAATTCGACTACATTCCATTATCCTCGTTTTGCATTTTGCTGATATTCATCTTATACCCCTCTTTCAAGACATTGTCCATTCCGTTCAATTGCTCTTCCAAGTCCTTTGCTGTCTTCTGACAGAATTACAATGTCATCGGCGAACCTCAAAGTTTTTATTTCTTCTCCATGGATTTTAATTCCTACTCCGAACTTTTCTTTGTTTCCTTTATTGCTTGCTCAAAATACAGATTGAATAACATCGGGGATAGGGTACAACCCTCTCACACTCCCTTCCCTACCACTGCTTCCCTTTCATGCCCCTCGACTCTCATAACTGCCATCTGCTTTCTGTACAAATTGTAAAATAGCCTTCTCGCTCCGTGTATTTTACCCCTGCCACCTTCAGAATTTGAAGGAGAGTATTCCAATCAACATTGTCAAAAGCTTTCTATAAGTCTACAAATGCTATAAATGTAGGTTTGCCTTTCCTTAATCTTTCTTCTAAGATAAGTCGTAGGGTCAGTATTGCCTCATGTGTTTCCAACATTTGTACAGAATCCAAACTGATCTTCCCTGAGGTCAGCTTCTATCAGTTTTTCCATTCGTCTGTAAAGAATTCGCGCTAGTGTTTTGCAGGTGTGACTTATTAAACTGATAGTTCGGTAATTTTCACGTCTATCAACACCTGCTTTCTTAGGGATTGGAATTATTATATTTTTCTTGAAGTCTGAGAGTATTTCGCCTGTCTCATACATCTTGTCACCAGATGGTAGAGTTTTGTCAGGACTGGCTCTCCCAGGGCTGTCAGTAGTTCTAATGGAATGTTGTCTACTCCGGGGGCCTTGTTTCGACTCAGGTCTTTCAGTGCTCTGTCCAAACTCTTCTCACAGTATCATATCTCCCATTTCATCTTCGTCTACATCCTCTTCCATTTCCATAATATTGTCCTCAAGTACATCGCCCATGTATAGACCCTCTATATACTCCTTCCACCTTTCTGCTTTCCCCTTCATTTGTTTAGAACTGGGTTTCCATCTGAGCTCTTGATATTCATGCAAGTGGTTCTCCTTTCTCCAAAGGTCCTCTTTAATTTTCCTGTAGGGCAGTATCTATCTTACCCCTAGTGAGATAAGATTCTCAACCCTGCAACTTCTTTAGCTGTTCCTGGTATGTGTTTTTCTGTTACTCTTCAATGATGTCACCAAAGTTAACTTATCATTGTAAAGCTCCTCAGCTAGGTCTATGGATGTATAACAACAATCTGCTGTTATATTTCTTCCCACTTCCTGCCAGTGGATTCACTACCCATCTAACAACTGCCTTTGCACTCCATTCCTTGACAGGTCATTCATCCTTCCCTGCATAGACTTCCATTTTTAGAACATACCAGGTGTATGCAACTGATAACATCCTAATCAATATGCACATACTTCCCAGCTTGTCTTTCATAAAGACCTTAAAGGGACATCTACCTCGAAATAGGGAGAACATTTCATCGGTTGTTATATCTGCAATTGGTATGTAGTATTTCACAAACATTGCAAATCAATTTGTTGAAATCTTCATGAAGGGAGCAAAACTTACCCTGCTTACATCTTTTGGTTCTTGTTTCTTTATCATCAAATGTAATCAGGGACAGAAGCTCTCCACATCAAATATGACTCATTGTAGCTATGTAGATATTCTTTCCCAGTACTTTCCCCAATAAGTCCTCAGAGGCAGTCCTAGTGTCATTATTTGTGCCCATGAGTATCAAAATACCAATGAAGGCGTATATTTCTTCTATGGTTGTAAGTTTTAAGTTCGTACATTATGAGCTTCTTGGTTTGTATAGTTCACGATAATCTTCATTATTTCGGGAGTTATAAACTTTTTGAAAGATTCTGACACACAAGAGGTCAAGCCTTCACGAAAATTCACTATATTTTTGTACTGACCTGCGCACCTTTGCCTTGGAGGCGCAGTAATATATTCCCTACCACTTTTTGCTGTAACAATGATGCTGGAGGCAGCTGCATGCTGTTCATCAGTGGATGTACTCAGTGAACTTGACTCATTTTCAATTGCTGTGTCACTATTGTATGTCACAACTGTATTAACTTCTGGATCACTTTCATCACCTTCACTTGCTTCATTTATTATCGCTGACCGCCTCTTCATCTATGAGAAACCTCTGATACTGACGAGACATTTATTACAATTGCAAGTAATGTATAAACCGCTCGAACAACAAAGGAGATTTATTTCAAAACAACAATGGCAACACAATACATTGGTACCAACAGTCAGGAAAAACTGCATTTCTTTCTGCCATATTGAGAAATATTTTAACGAGAAAAGTTGTCTTACCATGACAGCACATACTCTAGATATTTTTCTACAACTACCTAAATTCTTGCTTCTTCACTCCAACAAATAGATATATTACACAAATAAAACAAATACTGTGGGAAATTTTTGACCCCCTTAGTGTGCTAGGGTTATCACTGCAGTCCCCAAACAGCACATTTATTATCTGCCATAAGCAAAGGTAGGTGCACCAAGAAATACAGATACATTTACAGAAGCCATACTAATATTATAAATGCAAAAGTCTGTTTGTCTGTTACCTTATCACGAGTAAACCACTGAACTGATTTTGATGAAATCTGATATGGAGATAGCTTTGAACACCGAGAAAGAACATAGGTTGCTACCAGAAAGTGTGTACGACAAGATACTTATTGATTTGAACACTATTATGTGAATTGGGGGAAAAATATTTACTCTTTGGAAAAGATATTTACTCTTTGACTTTTGAATTTTATCACATTTTTCAAAATACTGTTTATTGTTGATATGTTCTACAAAAGACGATACAAGCTTATATGATCCTAAACATGTTCAATCTTTACTTCTCTCCTATGATAATTAATATAAGTGCAAAAGAAATTCTGCCTGTTACATTTTCATGACTAAACTGCTGAATCAATTTCAATCAAATTTGGTACGGAGATAACTTTAACCCTAAGGAGAAGAACAAATACCACTGGAAAAATGCATCCGACACGTGCTCCTGTTCATGATGCTCCCCCACTTGCACCCGCTTGGCTGACGACAAGCATTGAGGCCACATATCGCAAGCTAAGCTTACTCAAACAGGCAGAAATGTGAGTGCAGCTGATGTTATTGCATGTACAATAGCTTACTTACTCACCTTCACTCACTGTAACAAAATCACTGATATGCAAGTACAGCTGCAGTAACCACGTAGTGTATTACATGAAAGTTGCTATATCATAAATGAATCCACAGAAATGGATTAAATGATATCCACATTTTAGTGATGCAAAGATGCTTTACATGCAGCAATATATATCATATTAACTGCCCAAAAGTTGCATTTGTGAAAGCAATGTGTGCTGCAATAACAATCTCTAGTTGTTGTGCTGCTGAAAGACATATGACTTCGAATAAGTACAGGGTTATTACAAAATGATTGAAGCGATTTCAAGCTCTACAATAACTTTATTATTTGAGATATTTTCACAATGCTTTGCACACACATGCAAAAACTCAAAAAGTTGTTTTAGGCATTCACAAATGTTCGATATGTGCCCCTTTAGTGATTCAGCAGACATCAAGCTGATAATCAAGTTCCTCCCCACACTCGGCGCAGCATGTCCCCATCAATGAGTTCTGAAAGCATCGTTGATGCGAAGCCCGCAGTTCTGGCACGTTTCTTGGTAGAGGAGGTTTAAACACTTCACCATTAAGAAAAAATGTTTGTTTCATCACTGAAACAAGTTTCGCACTTGAACGATCCTCTTCCATGAGCTGTTGCAACCGCGCCAAAAAATTCAAAGCGTTTGACTTTGTCATCGGGTGTCAGGGCTTGTAGCAATTGTAAACGGTAAGGCTTCTGCTTTAGCCTTTTCCGTAAGATTTTCCAAACTGTCGGCTGTGGTACGTTTAGCTCCCTGCTTGCTTTATTCGTCGACTTCGGCGGGCTACGCCGTGAAACTTGCCCGCGCGCGTTCAAACCGTTTCTTCGCTCACTGGAGGCCGACCCGTTGATTTCCCCTTACAGAGGCATCCAGAAGCTTTAAACTCCGCATACCATCGCCGAATGGAGTTAGCAGTTGGTGGATCTTTGTTGAACTTCGTCCTGAAGTGTCGTTGCACTGTTATGACTGACTGATGTGAGTGCATTTCAAGCACACAACATAAACTTTCTCGGCTCCTGTCGCCATTTTGTCTCACTGCACTCTCGAGCGCTCTGGCAGCAGAAACCTGAAGTGCGGCTTCAGCCGAACAAAACTTTATGAGTTTTTCAACGTATCTGTAGTGTGTCGTGACCATATGTCAATGAATGGAGCTACAGTGAATTTATGAAATCGCTTCAATCATTTGTAATAGCCCTGTATGTGAGGAAAAGTATTTGCATTACCTTTGCATGTAAATTAAGCCATAATGGAGACGTGTTATGTGTGAGATACTGAAGATTAAAATCTCAGGCATGTTCAACAGCTAATAAACAATATAACAGATTCTCCGCAATATCCTTTCTTTCAGGAGTGCTAGTTCTGCAAGGTTCGCAGGAGAGCTTCTGTAAAGTTTGGGAGGCAGGAGTCGAGATACTGGCAGAAGTAAAGCTGTGAGGACGGGGCGTGAGTCGTGCTTGGGTAGCTCAGTTGGTAGAGCACTTGTCCGCAAAAGGCAAAAGGTCCCGAGTTTGAGTCTTGGTCTGGCACACAGTTTTAATCTGCCAGGAAGTTTCAATATAACAGATGAATGTGCAGGCTACTGAAAAAGATGTAGCTGAATTCTTTAGTATAATTTTCAGTATGGGGATGAGAGTTTTTCTTTAGACATAGTTAAAGGAGCACAACAGCACAAGGCGCCAACTTTAATCTCTACAATTTTCCAGATAGAACAGTTCCTGTTACACACAACATATTTTTTCACTATTACACTATTTTCAGTCTTTTGACTCTATAGATGCTTTTGCCACTGCTTCAGTTAACTTTGCCATTGCTTTTGCTTCTTTGGCTTTGCGTTTTGCTTCTTTTGCCAATTTCTTCTTTCTTCTCTTTCCTTTTTCTCCAACATTTCCTTAAAACGATCATCACGGGGATCCACTTTAAAGCCAAAAATGCCTACGGACTTCTTCCATTAGTCGAGTCCTTTCTTGCCTGAAATACAAATGTACAATCAGTAATGTTAGCACAATTATTCAGTTGTTATCAAGCTGACATATTTAGGACAGTATTGTGCCTTAAAGAAACAACAGATATTTTGAGTTGTTATACTTGGGTGTCAGGAGAGGCATACTTGTCAATCAAGCATACAATTCAAAGAAAATGAACATATAACCCCTGTAAGACAATTTTTCATTACAAAATTTCAGAGGAGAAGGATGGTTCACCAATTTTACATATGAAGAAGTACAGGGCAATATTTCTCAAAATGAGAGGTTTATTGCTGTTGAACTATACCCCCTTACAATGGTAGACAGAAGCAAGTTCATTGCTTTCTCTCATGTATGTAAGATGAAAACAGAGAGCATCAGTTCCATTTCAATCACACAATATTGTCACCGACAAGGTTCTATTCCTGGACCTTCTTTAGTTTTTAATGCACATAAGCACTCTTCCCATTTACATTGCAAAAAATGCATATTTTGTCCCTTTTGTAGATGATAAAACAAACAGAAACAAAAAATGGAATATCAGTCCTCTCATTGAAAAAGCAACCCAACAAAATATTTGTAAACACTGACAAATGGTTCAAGGCAAATTTGATCATTATTAAATTTTGATGTAACTCAGTATATACAAATCAGTGGTTCTCATAAAAAAATAGTCTACTCAAACAATCACAGTAGAACTCCAATCATCTGAACTCTAAACTATCTGGATCATCAATTATCGGGGATCACCTTGCGGAAAAAGAAAATTGTACTGTATGACTAAAATTTTTGGTTTTGATTGATAGTTTATAACAGTATACAGTACACTGCATGTTTATTTACTATTCTAAAAATCAGTCTGAAGTGAATTTATTACAAGAAAAAATCTTTCAGTGAACTAAGACTACAGTACACGCAGTATGTGCATCAGTGTGTCTCTGGTGCTCGTCATTCTGTGCAGCCTACTTCAGTCCTGTGTTCTAGCCTTAATGTATACACTGATTTGTTGAATATGTTTCATCTTCTGTGTCTTCTGTTTTGTTTTGTGCATGTGTTTTGATTTAATGTGCCAGATATGTCTTCTAAAAGGTAACTCATTATATTGTCACTGGCAGATAAAATAAAAAGTCCTTGAACAATTACGAGAAATGCACGAGTGGTAAGCAGTTAGCTGTTCTTGAGAATGAATGATGGCAGTTCATTGATAAAATTGATGAAAACAGCAAAAAAACAAAGAACCTGAAGATGCCATAATTAAGTGGTTTTTGCAGCAGCAAGCATTGGGCAACCTTCTTTCAGGATCAATTGTTTGCAAAAAAGCAAAACTTTTAGCCAAGAAAATTTTCTCTCTCTCTCTCTCTCTCGTCTCTCTTTTTTTAAAGCAAGCAATGGCTGGACTACAGAATTCAAGGTAAGGCACAGTATCCATGAGTTGGTTTTTAAGTGGTAAAGAACTATCAGCAAACCCAAAAGCAGCCAGAAAATTTTATTGAAAAATTCAAAATTGAAGCAGAATTTTAAGACTCTGAATTTTTATATAACTCAGGTGAAACAGGACATATTTGGAAGGCTTTGTCTGAAAACAACTTCAGTTTCTAAAAAGAGAGACTAGTGCTCCAGGCCATAAAGTTAGTAACGACAATGTTACCATGCTGAACTGTGCTAACTCTACAGGAAACCATAAAATATCCTTTCTGTTAATAGGAAAATTGAAAAACCTCAGGCATTAAAAATGTTAAAACACTTCCCATCCTTTTACAAGAATCTATCAAAGGTCTCAATGATTGCTACTTTGTTTTGCGAATGGTATGATTCAGTTTTCATACCTGAAATTAAAAAATACCAAAAGACAGTAGGAAAAGAACACAGTAGGTGATGTTAATTCTGGACAATGCACTCAACCACAAAACAGAAAGCTTTCTTGATAAATAAGATGGACATTTTTGATACACAATTCCTGCCCCCAAATGTAATTAGTTTGCTACAGACAATTGGACCTAACTAGTTATCGAAACTATAGAGCAACATTACAGAGACAACTGTTGAATAAGCTTTTGCTGAAGATGGAAGTGAAGATGGCGTTATGGCTCATCACCAAAAACTGAATTTAAAAGACCTGCTCTTACATAGTGGTGGAAATGTGGAATTTGTGTGAACAAAACCGCATTTTTAGAATGTGAATAAATTGAAAGGCATTTCAACCAAATTTGAGGTACAGAAAGACGAATATGAAAAGAAGAAGTGTCACAAGGAAGAAGAAGAAACAGAAGCAGCAGAGGACAAAATAACACTGGATGACATAAGAAAGATCCTTCCAAAAATTCCTGGATGTTCTGACTGAAGTGCAGAGGATATACGCGAGTAGCTTGCTTGTGATTCTTCGGACCCCGCATTCCAAATTCTCAGTGATGATGGAATCATTCAAAGTGTGAGACAAGAAACTGATGGCTGGAGGATGCCACCATCACTGAACCAGATGCAGGGCCATCAGGTGGTGGTGTTATTGCGATCTTCAGTCCAGAGACTGGTTTCATGCAGCTCTCCATGCTACTCTATCCTGTGCAAGCTTCCTTCATCTCCCAGTACTTACTGCAACCTACATCCTTCTGAATCTGTTTAGTGTATTTCATCTCTTGGTCTCGCCTCTACAATTTTTACCCTCCACACTGCCCTCCCAATACTAAATTGGTGATCCCTCGATGTCTCAGAACATGTCCTACCAACCAATCCCTTCTTCTAGTCAAGTTGTGCCACAAACTCCTCTTCTCCCCAATCCTATTCAATACCTCCTCATTAGTTATGTGATCTACCCATCTAATCTTGAGCATTCTTCTGTAGCACCACATTTCGAAAGCTCTATTCTCTTCTTGTCCAAACTATTTATCGTCCATGTTTAACTTCCATACACGGCTACACTCCAATACGTTTTCAGAAACGACTTCCTGACATTTAAATCTATACTCGATGTTAACAAATTTCGCTTCTTCAGAAACGCTTTCCCTTGCCATTGCCAGTCTACATTTTATGTCCTTCCTACTTCGACCATCATCAGATATTTTGCTCCCAAAATAGCAAAACTCTTTACTACTTTAAGTGTCTCATTTCCTAATCTAATTCCCTCAGCATCACCCGAGTTAATTCAAACTACATTCCATTATCCTCGTTTTGCTTTTGTTGATATTCATCTTATACCCTTCTTTCAAGACACTGTCCATTCCGTTCAACTGCTCTTCAAGTCCTTTGCAGTCTCTGACAAAATTGCAATGTCATCGGCTAACCTCAAAGATTTTATTTCTTCTCCATGGATTTTAATACCTACTCCGAACTTTTCTTTTGTTTCCTTTAGTGCTTGCTCACTATACAGATTAAATAGCATCAGGAAGAGGCTACAACCCTGTCTCACTCCCCTCCCAACCACTGCTTCCCTTTC
Organism: Schistocerca piceifrons; assembly: GCF_021461385.2. Lineage (NCBI taxonomy): Eukaryota > Metazoa > Arthropoda > Insecta > Orthoptera > Acrididae > Schistocerca > Schistocerca piceifrons. The sequence goes on along the minus strand of NC_060149.1, from coordinate 87,911,284 downwards.
ATGTCCCTCGACTCTTATAACTGCCATCTGGTTTCTGTACAAATTGTAAATAGCCTTTCGCTCCCTGTATTTTTACCCCCTGCCACCTCAGAATTTGAAGGAGAGTATTCCAGCCAAACAATTGTCAAAAGCTTTCTCTAAGTCTACATATGCTAGAAACATAGGTTTGCCCTTTTCTTAATCTAGCTTCTAAGATAAGTCGTAGGGTCAGTATTGCCTCATGTGTTCCCATATTTCTACGGAATCCAAACTGATCTTTCCCGAGGTCGGCTTCTACCAGTTTTTCCATTCGTCTGTAAAGAATTCGCGTTAGTGGTGTGGCATATGCATTTCTTGAAGCTATTTTAACATGGATGGAGTGGCAGCCTGAGTGTGACCATATACTGCTGTCACTGTCAAACAGATGCAAGACTTGGCTGCATGAAAATGATGGAAGATAGCACAACAACTGACTCTGATATTTTCAAAGAACCGACACTGTATGTATGAGGGTTGACTAAAAAAGTAATGCCTCCACCTTCGTAAATCTTCAATAGTTGGCAGCATTGGTATGCGGCAGGTACTGGCTTGTTCTGTAGCCTCTTCTCTACAGCTCCAGTTGGCGGGAAGCCTTAGCATTGAACAGTTGTGTTGTTACAGTTTAAAGTAATGGAACCCTAGGTAGACCGGTCGGTCAATGCAAATTTAAGCAACGTGCAGTCACTGAATTCTTGACAGCAGAAGGTGACACCCCAAAGGAGATTCATCAGAGAATGCAAGCAGTTTACAGTGATTGTGTGTACATATGAGTACTGTGTGTCATTGGGCGAGTAAGTCTAAAACTGTTGAGGCAGGAACATTTGACCTGCATGACAAACAAAGAGCTGGATGTCCTGTGACAGCAACCACCAAGTTTCACAAGCAAAATGTTGACAGACTGATTCAGAATGATCGTTGTATCACTCAGAGAGAAATTGCAAGCACACTCAGCATTTTACAAGAATATGTGGGTCACATTATTGCTTTGCTTGGCTATCGGAAGATCTGTGCATGATGGGTACCCCCAGAGGCTGACTCTTGAAATGAAAGTGCACAGACTTGAAATTTGCCAGGAACCTCCTCTCACATTACAAGAATGAAGGTGATGCCTTTCTCCAATCCAATTGTGGCAGGAGATGAAATGTCAGTCTATGGAATATCGACACAAAGACTCACCCAGAAAAAGAAATTCAAGACACAGCCCTCAGCTGGAAAAATCATGGCCACAGTGTTCTGTGACGCAGATGGTGTTATCCATGTTGATTTCCTTGATCGTGGAACAACAATAAATTCAGAGCATCACATCACAATGCTGCAAACTCTGAAACGATGGCTAACAAGGGTCCGAAAGGAAAAGGGCAATGTTTTCCTGCAGCATGACAATGCCAAATCACACACTTCACGTGCCCATACAGTAGAACATCAGAGACTGAATCTCACCACCGTACGGCATCCTCGATACAGTCCAGATCTAACACCATCTGTTTCCTGATAATGAAAGACGATCTGCGGGGACATCATTATGCTTCTGATGAAGACGTTGACAAAGCTGAGAGACTGTCGTTGCGGAAACAGAGTGTTGACTTCTTCCATGACGGCTTCAGAAAACTTGTTCATCGTTGGCAGAAATGTATCCAATTGGCTGGTGATTATGTGGAAAAGTGAATATTGGTAATTAAGGATCACATTCTAAGGATTATTTCTGGCATTTGATTTATTAAAATATTCCCATCCAAACCCAATTAACAAAGTTGGAGGCATTACTTTTCATTCAACCCTCGTAAGTAGAGACCTGGTACGAAATCTAAACAACATTGTTTTGAGTCATTAAATTAATATTACAGTAGCACTGTATGTATACATAAATTTAACATTTTTTAAAGAAATGACCTGTCCTTCATGATTTACCCAATTATCAAAGTATTTGATTATCTGGTTTGGGTCTGGTTCTGAGTCCTCTGGATAACTGGGGAACTCTACTGCAAATACAAAAAGTGAAAACCATTAAGTTTTTGGGGACTACAAGTAGATAACAACCTAAATCAGAAAACCCAGAAGCATCTCAGTAACATTTGCAATACCCAAGATTACTGCTATTACATGACTCAAAAATGATGAAACAATTTAATTCTGCACGCCTCCATCCATTAATGAGTTAGTGATTCTTTTTTCTGTGCAGAGAGGGGGGGGGGGGGGGTGAAGGTGAGACTCAACTTAGGAAACTTAGGAATATAGCTACAGAATTAAATCTGTTGTTAGTTATGGAACAATACATATATTCATTAATGTCTTTTGTTTTGTCATTACCAATGTCTCAGATAATAACGAGCATGAATATAATGCTAAGACCAAACAGAACACCTACAAAGGCTTTTAAGAGCTTAACATTAGTATAGAAAGGAGTCATATACATGGATACACATGTCCTTCATCAACTTGGTGGGAGCATATTAAATTCATGGTGGGTGATGTGGTAGGGTCCAAGACTGATTTAATGAACTTCCTGTCAGGCAACTCCTTCTACTCCATTGGGGTGTCTTCATAGATTAAATTAAAATTAAAGTTTTAGGTTACTTTGTAATTAATATCAGCACCATAATACAATAATCTTACATAACATAAAGCCACTTCACTGTATTGCACTTATGTAAAATGTACATTCTTGCCATATTTCGATATCTCAGATACATGTCTCCAGGGGGATGAGTGGAATATGACATCTAATGCAACATTAAACACAATCATTAATCACCAGAATTGGTCTCCAGTTCTGTTATGTATACAACATAAGCATGTTTCACACCAACACAATTCAGTGTACTACAGACCAATTTTCAAACTGTAAAGATCAAAGTCAATTTATTCAATTCTGAAAATGGGTCCAGTTGAACCTAACAGAATTATTCAGTAAATAGCGTTGTTGTAATACCATTCAGTAGTTCCACTAAAATGAGAGTATCAGGTCGTAGGGTGACAATGTTGCTCAAAAATTATTAATTTCAACATTTACATTTATACTTTTGAAGCAACTTTACTGTGCGTGACAGCATTACAACCACACCCTGCATTCCTGGAGAATAGGAGACAGAACTATAACAGTATTCTCTCCTTTGGGTGGACACCCAAATCAGGTTAAAAACTATCTTCAGCCAAGTACCCATGTGCACAAACAGCACATATAATGGACAAATGTCCTCCTCCCCAGTCCCTTAGGCCAGCTCCCCTCATCCCTCTCTCTGTCCATCTCCTCTCACCTGTCTCCTACCCCCCCCCCCCCCCCTCTATGCTCTCTGCCTATCTACCCCATACTCCTCCTATCTATGTCCATCTCATCCTCCCCAGTCTCTCAGGCCAACCCCTCTTTCCCCGTATCTCTGTCACCAACTTCTCTCGCCTGTCTCTGCCCGTCTCTTCCTAAACCATCTCAATCTGTCCATCTCCTCCTATCCCCCACCACTCTCTGTTCATCTCCTCCTCCACACCTTCTCTGTATTTCCATCTTCTGCTCCCCTTTTCTCTGTCCATCTCGTCCTCCGCCTCTACTATTTGTCTCCTCCTCCCTCCCCCCCCCCCCCCTCTCTCTCTGCTCAGTCATGCGCATCAGCACATATAGCTCCATTCCAATACTACTGCGCAACACTCAACACTCTTGACACACAGGGCAGCCTACATGTCAGGGGTTGAAAAGAAAACACTTTTCACCCCTATCTCTACTCCCATGGGAGCTCAGGTTCTAGGTCTTATAGTGCTGAGCCCCAGACAGCAAGTAGTGTGTGTACCAAATTCGTCTAAAACTGATCCACTATCACTATCTATCTCTCTCTCTCTCTCTCTCTCTCTCCACCACAATTTCATTTGCGTTCATGAAAATATCTTCACAACAGTGTAGAAGGTTGCAAGATAAAATCACAAAAACATACAAAAGAAAACACAGAGCAATGCGAAAACCCTCAGTACAGTGATGAGGATACCGTAGTTGTAGGAAGAGTTCAGCATAGCAATGTTGCACTGCTCATCCACTATGTTCAGTGAATCAATACACGAGGTGCATACTGGACTTCTAGCAGTATACTTACCTGTACTGCTGTGTATCAGTGTTAATGTACAACTAACATTGCTGTGAAAACAAACCCAACACTGAAATGAGCAGTACTGAAATCAAGCCTCTGGGTGAAGAGCAAAGTAGGCATTACTGTTGTCGATAGTGAGTACCGCAAGTATATGGGGCAAGTATGCTTCCAAACACCATACACAATGATTTGCCTAAGTGTGGAATTATACCAGAATGTTATCCCATAAGACATCAACAAATGAAAATATGCAAAATATGTTAATTTACTGACTTCTGCATCTTAGTCTTCACTAAATTACTGAAATTCTGCCTTCACTATTTACAGGCCTGTGATGGTCTCAGCAGTTGGCCTGTATCTGAAACTTCACACTACAATATTACTGCGTATGACTTTTCTCCAAAAGAACAATATACTTGGCGCAAAAACAGTAGAATGGACAAATCATGTTTGTGGTGCAATTCGTCCCATGCAGAACACTCTCTGTTCAAACTCAGTGTTTGGTGCTATGACTTCCAGTTCACCAACTTTGAGCATATCTTTATGTTGGTTTTATTTTGAGGATTTCTCAAATTGGTTGGTGTCTGTGAATCACAGAATAGTCGCTGGAATGAAGAATCATAGACTAATTCCAAATGCACTATCTTGTTCTGTTTTGCTTACTGTTCCAAAGAGCTTGAAAGTGAAAGAAATAGCATCTAACAACAAAAACTGAACAAGTGCGAGTAGGACTCATGCTCTAAGGGTTCCATACAAACTTAATTAAGCATATACACCAGGGCTGGCCACACTGCGCACGAGCACAATGTGTGTGGGACGGAGCCTTTCAGTCTACCTCAGCTTTTTTCGGTGCTTCTTGGAAGCAAAATGAGTGGGAGTGACATAAGAGAAGAATAAGATTTCTCAATACCTGTTATGCGATTTACAGATGCCTAATCAATGGGTACCACAAATTTACTATGAAACGACATTACAACATCATGCAGGAAGAATGTAAAGATTTAGTTGTTGATGAAAGAGCAAAAAATTACAACTGAAAGAGAGGATTCATCAAGAAGCACTTTTTGCTAAATTTGCAGGCATGGAGCATGTGACAAAATTGGTGGTATGAATAGTAATAGTAATATTCTACTGTCAGTTGCAACAGTTGGTGGTAAGAAAATGAAGAGTAATAGTAATATTCCACTGTCCTTTGCAACAGTTTTCGATAGAATTGAATGAACAACATGGAGACTTCATATAAGTGGCATGCCTGGAAGGACTTTTTGATGCTATTGTTGAATTTAGGAAGGAAAAATGAGAGCAGGAACAAAAATTAGAACATCTGTAATAGATTGGAGACTTCGCATTTTAAGTGCAGTGGATTGCACATGCCCCCAGTAAGACACTGAAAGGTGAGAAATAACTTAGTTCTGATTTGACAGAATACATAAAAAGAAAATCACAATGTAGAATGGACAAATTCTGACAAGAAAAAAAGAACTTTCCTAAGCTCACTAGACTTAAATAAAACGTGAATTTTTAAGAATTCACTGTGGCCTTGAAAGAATGACAAGGATAGTTTTCTGAATGTACTGAGGACACTGCCATTCCTACGTCTGTTTTCGAGACAGTTTGCCATTTCAGTTGCCTGTGTAGTTCCTGTTTACAAGAGAAACTCTTTTTATGTTCAAATGTCCAAGAGGTTTTTGTTGTTTTTCTCGGGAAGAGTTTCCATCCCTATATAATGAGGTTGCGAATGTGATAAAATATTTTGATCAATGCATGTGTGTGAAACGATTTTTTCAAATGTTGGCAGTTTTTACCGGACTAAAATTATATTAGATCTTTAGTGCACCAAAAATAATTAAATAATAGTGAAATTTTTGTTTGTCTGTGATGCATCTTGTTGATAAATACGAAACCAAGTAATATACAATGCCACTGCACTGCCATTTAAGTGTGCTACTTTAGCAGCTTCCTCATCCTCGTACTCAGACAGCGTAGCACGGTGGTGAGGAAAATGTGCAGCCAGACGACAGAGCAAACGCATGCAAGCCAGACCCCTTTTGGCATGCCGCGTTATTGGCCACCCCTGATATAGATAGTTCATCTACAGGTTTTGATGAATGAGAGAAGCTTAAATATTTTACACTACCAAGGGACCATACACCTTGGTATTTGATATAAATTTCAACTTGATAACTCCATCCAATCCTAAGAAGAAGAAAAAAAGAGTCTTAACAGGCACCAACAAAGTGATCCTATTAGGGTACTGCTTTTACCGATCGAGGTACAGAACCCTAAAAATTGCAACATTATATACATACCTTTGCAGCAAGCATAGCTTCTTCTTTCTTTAAAACTCTAGCTTTAAGTTCTTCCTTCCACTTTTCCAAACATTCCATCTTCTTAGAAATAGCCTCCTCTCTATTGAACACAAGATGTTATTTAAATCAATTTAAAAATATTTCGAAACAAACACATAAAACAAATACTACACATAAGTAGTAAAGCGCACAATCATGGTACTAGAAGTTACACTGAAATGTAAAATGTAAAGTAAAAGGTGAGGACAAGGGATGAGTGAAACCTAGGGAGAGAGAAAGGACAGCAGAGAAAAGGAATGAACTTCTTACTTATGGAATTATCCACAGCACAATGCCTATTCTACAGTGAGTAGCTGATACTTAATCCAAATCGTACACTGAATAATATGTTAGTCACGAAAAACATATAATGTATCTTTGGCACATTTACACGTGAACCCATTGGCAATGATAATGGCTAAGGTTACATTTTGAATCCCCCCCTCTTGCCAAACAAAACATTTTAGTAAGCAAATAACATGAAACTGCTTGTAGTATATACCTCGATTATACTGCACTTAAATTATCAGAAATGCAAGTGGGTTCAACAAGTAACTTTTACAAAGATAGTAGCTGTAAGGTTTCTCTAAGTGGGCTCTAAATGCTCAGACTTCAAATATTTTCTTATATTTCTCAAATTCAGAAGGATAACTTACTATAAGAATATTATTTAGATGTGCTATTATTAAACACACTTATGATGGTCGGTACTGTAGCAGACTAATCATATCTGACCAGACAGATATATGATGAAGTGCAAAACTTTAAATAATGTTCAATTATTATATTCACCCTATTTAGAAACGTGTGTGAATGCAATACAAGGAGGGTTGAGCAGGCAGCATCATCACCTACATGTTTACTGTAAAAGTTCATATTAGGCTAGTACCTCTCCAAGTAAACTCTGTCTCATTGTTGAGACATTTAAAAAAATTATGTTACATATTTTTATACATACATTTCAACATTTTCAAATGCTTAAAGGTAAAGCAATTATCAGACACAATTTATACAAGTACAATGTCAAAACTATTCATCATTTATTATGCTCAAGCATCAGCAGAAAAGTATTTGCACAAATTACAGAATGTTCTGTAAACATCTGGATTCTGTATTGCAAAGAACAATGCAGAGAAACAATTCTGTTGTGACCAAACAGACATTCATCATGAAAGGTAATCATGTCACCTACCCCAATGGCATGCACAGTCTGGATAATGTCAAAGACTGTTAACTTGATTTTGAGGGGCTGTTGTAATTTGGAAGCAAGAAAACAACATCCTGTAACAATAATAGCAGACACTTCAAAATAAATAGGACATGAGTGCCCTACAATCCAATATCTTGTTTGAGACAGAAATGAAATGTCAACCCAACACAGAATGACAATATGCTTGTCAATCAATATTACCTATGTCCACAGCAGCACTATAGTTACTAACGAAAGCTGAAGGCTATAAATAATAAGTAGTCTTTAAAAATCTTGTTTATCTTTGTGTGTTATACAGAATTCACTAGACTAGCCCATTTAACACTCTACAGTAATATTTTATTCCTCATCACATATGCACCTCTCTATATCCAAAAAATCATGCTGGATTGTACCTCCATATGAAGTGTAATGAGGACATTGAAATACCACTCAAGAGCTACATGACCCACACACACACACAGAAACAAGGTTTCAAACTTGCAAATATACAATGTCCCACAATTACATCAGATAACAAAAAAAAAAAAGAAGACAAAATGTGCAGGAAACTGACATGGACAAGAATTTTTCATCCTAAATTGCAGGCCAACAGCACTGACATATAAAACACAGAAAGAGACTAAAGACAGAATTCTCTCACTCATTTAGTAAATTTATACTCCTCAGCATCTAGCTCTTCTCTTAAATATATCCACAATGAATTAATATATTACAGGGCAGTTTTCTACAAGATTTACTGGCTAATGTTTAGACTTTTTTGACATACATAAGTAATTTTTAACATTCATAGGTACCACAGAATAGAATGCCTTTATTTTTTAATAAAACTATATACTTTTTTCCCTTGTGACACTGTAAAGAGCTTTTGAAGTTGACTCAACACCTGGGGAATTTGATCAGATAGTAACAAGAGAACAATGCCACAACCACCAGCCTCCACTGGGAGGAGAAGAGGTCCCATAAATGTCAGCCTTACTATACCAAATGTATACAAACACCAACTCTGGTATGGAACATGTGTGTACCTGTGTTAATGAAGCCCATCTTCTGCACTCGGCTATTGTACCAATCAGATAAATTGTTTATGAATCTAACCAGACTTACAAAATATATGTGACAGTCAAAAAGTTGCTACTTCTGACCACCAGTAGGTGGAAGATAAGATTAGAATTTCTGAACTAACATCTCTAAATTGTGTTCTTTTGAATTTTGTTCCCATTTGTAAACTGATAGTTGTGTGTTGGCTATTTGTTTTATAATATCAAGATTTGCTGCCTAAAACATTTCGGGTTGACAGAAGCATCTAATCCCACGTGTCGGCTTTGACCTGCGACGTAAGGGTGTTGTCGTGTGTGACGTCATGACAGCGCAGAGTTTGGTTTGTGAGTGTGGTGTGTTTCTAGATGTCGTCGTGTTGTGGTCTGTTGTGCCCTCTGATGGTATGTTCAGGGTTTTCGTTTGTGTGGTGTAAAGGGCTCAGTTTGCTTTTGCTCATTATCCACAATTGTTGGAGTGTCGGTTGTGTTTGTAGTGGAATTCGTTTCATTGAGTTAACGATTTTGTGTGAAGGTTAATTTAGTGTTGTTCGCTGTACGTCGTGTGGTAATTTTAGTAAAATTAATAGGTTGTTGTTTTTGTTCAGGAATGGATATGACAGATAAAATTAACAGTGCGCAGGTCAAGGGAAGTGTTCAATCCCAATGTGTGGCTGTGTATGTTGGTATTGGTATCAGGAGATGTTTTTGCACTATATAGGCCAAGGGAAGTGTTTGGTCCTAATTTATGGGGTCGGGAGCTGCTGTTGGGCTATATAGGTCAAGGGAAGTGTCTGATTCCAGATGATATTGTGTTTAGTGGTATTTGGGGAGTTTGGTGATGTCAGTTTTTTTCGTCTTTTTGTGTGGGGATGGGTGTCTAAATTTGTTTATATTTAGTTTGCCCCCACCCAAAAAACACCCCATTTACCGCGCTTGTCCCGTTAGTGTCATTAGGCTTTCTGTGGAATGTGTGTGTGTTTATTTTTCGATGTATTTTTGTCCTCATAATGTGTACGTAATGACTTTATATGCGCCATACTGGAATCGTGGTTTATGGTCGTTTCCGCCATATTTGTGATGTCATGGGTCAAAGCAGACGGGTGGGATCGGACACTTCTGTATTTCCAACATTTCTTGATCTTTTCAGTATAATAAAAATTAATTGAATTTTGTGCATTCTGTTTGTACTCCAACCCATGTCACTCATAAGTAAGGTCCAAATGTGATAGCTCCACCATATATTTTTATTATTATTATCCCAGGTTCCAAGCAATTATGTGAACCAAAGTTACTTGACCATGTAACAATCCACCAAATAATTCACAAAATGCCAGTAGCAAAATGCAGCATTCAGTTCTTGGTATTATGAATAAAATCACAACTTGAACTAAAAAATCCAATTCCTTGAATTAATGAAGTATATCAGTTCTGTTACAGTTTTGCAATTCACACCATTAGAGCTGAGGGGAGAATTAAAATGGAAGAACATAATTTTTTTTTTTTTCATATTTTGTGGAAACTCAATTTGCAAAGATGTTTCAGATTCAGAATACACAAGTTTTGAACATTTTGCAGACACCACTTTAGAAAATTTCCCGTCTTGGGAACATTAACAGTGAAAGAAATCAGCTACATGGGTACAAATGTCATCAGTAACCTGTTAGTACATGTTAAATGTCATCTAGCTAATACAGAAGAATTTAGGAGTGACATAAAGAACTTTCTGTTCATCAGTTCCTTCTAGTTTAGCAAAGAGTGTTATATATATATATATATATATATATATATATATATATATATATATATATATATATATATATATATATATATATATATATATATATATATATATATATATATATATATATATACTAAGATGGTATCTGTTCTTTCGGACATGTCCAAAAGAACAGATACCATCGGTGACCATGCAGCTCGTTAGAATGAAATTACAATGAAATGAACACCCTTAGCTGCTTACAGGCGTTGACATACGAATGTAGTGCAGGACAATACGTTGAGAATGTGGGTTTCACGGGAGGCGTGCCAGAGATAAATCCCTGCAGTCACGCTATCCTCTGTTTCCTCGGTGGCTAAGATGGATAGAGCGTCTGTCATGTAAGCAGGAGATCCCGGGTTCGAGTCCCGGTCGGGGCACACACTTTCATCTGTCCCCGTTGACGTATGTCAACGTCTGTAAGCAGCTAAGGGTGTTCATTTTATTGTAAATCACAGGAATTCTCAAAACTAATACGGTAAATTATATTGCACTGTATTATATTGCACTGTATAAAATATATTTATTTAACATGTTTAGACATTCCATAAACATCTCTTCACACAATCCATGGAATATTGTTGATGCAATGTTTTAGAATTACCCAACTGCTGTTTTGCCCACATAAAATTACCAGCAAAGAGCTCCAATATACTTTTATTGGTGCCTTTCGATGGAGAAATATTTTAAGATGTAAGGAGTAATCAACTGTTGAAGCATTTGCAGAAAGATTACAGAGTTTGAATCACTTCATAAAAACATCCCCCCCCCCCCCACACACACACACACATATGACTGAAACACCATCATTCCAAGTTGCAACGATATTGTGGCCACCTAGTATTGGAATTAAAGTTAATGTCATATAGGAGAGCCTTCAGGAATGTGGAATTAGTCAAGTTATTCTTTTTTTAAGCCATATTCTGACCCCTAGACAGGGACACATAATATACATTGAAATTATGCCTGTCCTAAGTTTTATGAATTAGGCCTACAGCAATCAGTGCAAATGGAACTAAGAAGAATTTCTGTAAAAAATATACAGAGGTAGCAGTTCAGCAATCAGTCAGGCAATATCCAAAAGTGTCTTCGCAACAAAACTGAGTGATGACAGTCTATGAACATTTCACAACAATGCACATCTTTTTTATTTTTATGGACAGGTTGCATAGTTAGTGTCTTCCTGTGTGTTTTATGGACATGTTACAAGGTTTACAGAACAATGAATCTTGTTACAGCGTATACAATCCCTGAGTGACACACATATTTTAAAAAATTACAAAGGATAGTGTAAATGGTCTGAAATGGCTTATAAACTCCAAATGCTGATGAATTACGTGAGACGTGTCTCATTATCCAAGACGATAATTTTTCTCTTAGATGATTTTGTCCAATAAATATTTGGTAATGGTGTAATGGGTATATGTGCAGACATTTCTAGTGGTGATTGAGGACAGTCTACCGAACAACATTACATTACATCAGCACAGGTTAAGGTTTTTTTTTTTTTTTTTTTTTTTTTTTTAGGTTGGGTAGTACCTCCAAGTACATGTGGCTAGAGTAAGCCATTAATGCTTATTTTTCCCAGGGCAGCAGGTGGGCTGTTGAAGTGTAGGCACAAAACAGTTAATCTATACTGACAGCTGTAGTCCACTTAGTGGTGCAGTTATGACCATGCAGAAAACACTAGGTCGTGAAGTTTCTGACATGTTTGTAAAGACTGTTTGACACAGAAAAAAAAACAACTGACACACTTACGTGTGTATGTGTGTACATACCTGTTACACCCTGTATAGATTATCCTTTGTTTAAATAATCTATTAATAAAAGCTCAAGTGGAGTTTTGGCTGTGCTGATACCACACTATAAATACAAACTCCTAGGAGTTTCTCTCGTAATTAATGTACCCCAAATCTTGAAATGCTTTAAAAAGATAAACAAAGATCAAGCTGTAGAACTACTATCGTTTTGATTCCTCTCTATTGTACCCCAATAACTAACCTGGTAATCAAGTAGGGGAACACCTAATAAGGGACCATAGCACTCCAAGCAACATCTGATTTGAAAACGACTCACATTACTTAAGAGTTCCAGCAGCTCTGCCTACATAACGAACATGTCTGAATCAAATGTCAGTTGTATATATTGTTTCAAGTCTTTCACCCATTAAGACATGAAATATTACCTCATCGAAACTTATTATGTTCTGAACACTATGGCATTATTTTTACATTAGAGACGTCTCTGACACAATAAAACTGGGCATTAAGATTCTACACGTACCTTTCCCTGATAGTTGATTCCCTCAACTTTCTTTCAGCGATACTTTTCTCAATCATCTCTTCAAGAGTATGTGGGTATGCGACAGATTCATATTCACGAATGTCATCTAAATCATTCTTAGTTGGCCACATTACGCCTGGGTTGACAGCACTAATACTACCATAACGCCCGTAAAGCCTACGTTTATACTTAACCGTATCATGAAACCAACCCTTACTGCTGGAATATGGTACTTTATTGTGTAATATATTGTGATGCTGTGGTAACAGACGTGATTTATTTCTCTTCATTTCGATGTATTCCTCATAATTTGTGCTGTCATCAGAGTCGTCAATAATACCTGCTTGTCGATTTACCGAATCGTCTACAGCTTCGGTACTAAATTGGCGCACAGCTTTAAACAAACAACGTTCATAACCCTTCTTGACCACACAATGAAAAGTATTTGCAAGGTACATTTCAATATCAACACTTTCTTAGCAATCACAATACAAAATACTCAACACCACTTTCACATATGTAAATCAAAACAAACAACACATTCGGAACTCGTCTATGCAAAGATCATGATCAGAAGATGTTCTGCATGAGCATAATGAACAGCTGGAAATAATATGCACTGAAAACTTTCGCAAGCATACACATAGCATCAGCTTTCTCAAAGTGTAGCAAACAGGAACGTTATGCACGAGTGGCTGAGACGGAACTCAAGAATGTAAAAAATCCGTTTAAGTTATTGGAACCTTTATGATCTCCTCAGCGCCGCAAGAGCTTTCACGGAAAGGTGATAGGCCAATTCACGCTTGCCGTCACGGCGTGTCACGTCAAAACATTCCACAATGGATTTCAAATGGCGGCATTCACAGAGGCCGTCAATGGACTGTTATTGCACGACACCGTCAAGGTTTCTAGAGAAGGAGGTTTTGATGCTCGTCATGTGTTAACACTGGAAGTTAACATGTTTTCGCCGCGGTCTCCCACGTAATAGAAGTGTCCTTTCTTCTTTCGTATCTTCTTGATCTTCATTTTATTACTTTACTTCGTTTTCGTGGCAAAATTTCAACGTTCCATGACGATTTCGGCATTTCTCATGCAGTATTTTTTCATATGGGAGGTCCGATATCTGAAAAGAAAAATTGTTTATAAAATGTCGAATCAGAACACCTTCAGACGACTAAATTTCCGGTTGTTATTTTTTTTTGAGCAGCCAGTTTGTGTGACCGTTGGCTGACGTGCCGGAAGAATCCCGCCTCTAATCTAGTCAAAATAGAGGGCGTCATTCAATGATTAGTATCCATAGATTTCTTCTTGATACAACGATCTCTTCGATCATCAGCTCTTATAACAATGCATATTTACGAAAGAAATGATATGTTCTTTCCCCAGGTTCTAAGTAAGATGCTCATTAAGAATCACTAGAACATACATTTTTTCATATGTGTAGGTACATTAATCAAAAAGGTTATAGCTATCGTTTAAATGTGTACACACTTGAGTGTACAACAAATTAAAAGTATTTTGCAGCCACGCTTTGTCAGAAACAAAACAGTCTGCAAAGCTTACACTCCTGTAGTCACATATACACAACATACATGTCACAAAACATAGTTAAATAGTACTGGTGCATCAATTGGTTCTGTTAAAGAATCATCAGATGGTAATATATTCCTTGAGTTCCTCCTAATCTGTACTTCATTAGAAGTTTCACATCTGATAGTTGGAGAAAAGATTTTGAAAATGTGTTTCCTGAGTAATGGACACCTACCAGCATCAGATTGATTGATTTACATATTTATGGATATTGTTCTCATTTCTGGTATTGATTCTGTCAACAGGGCTGTTGGTTTAAAAGATAAAAACATCACTTATCACCAAATGTTATTTATGACTGACCAACATTTTTTCTGTAAATATGATTTCAGTGAAGGTACTGGAGTACGATTTTGACTTCTCATAACAAATATAACAACTTCCACATGAAAATTATTTGATGATAGTTGCTGGTTGCATCTGACACCATCTGCTGATTTCTTGCAGTTATGGTTTCACTACTATAATGAAATTAGTTTTCTTCATTAGTATGACCTATAGGCAATCATTATCTGAAGAATAGATTCTTTACTGGCTTGCAGAAGATATTTTAGTTGGCACTGAAATGATAGTTTTAGACATTGATCCTGATGACGACACTCTTGCCACTGTAACATAACATTAGTTTCTGTTGAAAATAATGTCAGTGCCTTCTTTTGAATAGCTGTAATATTCACTTTTGATTTTAACAGCAATACATGTTATAAGAAGGAAACTCTAAGAATACAGACAAATTGACAGTGTGAACAGTTATGTCATCCACATTATTATTTATGTTGGAGGTTGCTGTAGTGAAATGATATTTTCCTAAGTATAAACGTGTATTTAACATATTTATATCATTTTTCATTAAGATATGTTGTAGTTAAAGGAAAAAAATATATATACAAGTTAAAAAAGTTTTTGCTCGTTACAAAAAGTGAAATATAAGTATTAATTGGTTTACAACTTCTACTACTGACTGCCTCAAATACAGAACCACTGGTTGGGTGATGTTCAGTTTACTGTGAATTTTCTGCTAAACACTTCTCTTTGTGGTCATTTCTTTGAACTACTTACTCAGGTATGTGTGTGTGTAGCAGCACTCCCCTAGCCTAGAAATAATATATGTAGACAATTTTTATAAAATTAAACCACTAACAAATTATCTTTCTGGAACACCCAGATGGGTGAATATCATTTGTTTCAGCATTAATGTAGAAGGGAAAGACCTAAAGTTACTCCCCTACCTACATAGCCAGCCAAACGTTGGAGCACATTTACACAATCTTCACTCCTGAGAGAGTTTTTAGGAGATGTCCCAGACCTAGCTTACCAACCAAGTAAAGTGATCTGACTGCTTTGTGTGGGGCACCCTGAAGTCTAAAATGTGTCACGAGTACCCTCAAAATCTTCAACAACTACAGCAGAACATTTCGGATGAGATTGCAACAATTCCAACAGTACAGCTTCGATCTGCCTTCAGCAACCAGGACCCAAAAGTGCCAAGACATGAATGGTGGTCACTTTCAACATCTGCTCTAGACAGGTCAGTATTATATTTCCTTTCCTCTGCTGTGTTTCTTTGTACTCTAGAACGCTGTTCTCAGGGCCATTTTTGATCATCCCGTCCCATATATCATAAAGCAATACAAAGATAACTGCAAGAAAATGGTATACGTTGTGGTAAATACACGACATACAGGATTACATATAAGAGTTTTTCATCTATTGAACTGAAACAGCTGAATGTGAAAACTCCACAAGAGACAAACATTCTGTTAAGTACAAGCTGTATTGTATTAATATCTCGATCATGTCAGATTAAAAGAAGACATCTTAGCAGTTACAGGTGGGCTGCTAGAGTGGTTACTGGCAGGTTCAATCAACATGCAAGTATTGTGGAGATACTTCATGGACTCAAGTAAGAATCCCTGGAGGGAAGACGACGTTCTTTTTGCAGAACACTATTTATAAAACTTAGAGATCTGACACTTTACTCTCATTGCTGAAAGATTCTACTGCTACCAGTGTACTTTTTGTGCAAGAACGGCAAAGATTAGATGAGAGAAATTAAGGCTAATATGGGGCCTATAGACAGTCATTTTTCTCTCGTTCTCTTTGCAACTGGAACAGGAAAGGAACTGACTACAAATAGTAGCAGAGTATGTGTTGTAAGATTCAGTGAGCTATGACCATTACAGACACAACATGACAAAGCATGGAACACAGTGGTGAGGGTCCGTCAGGTGCCCTGGGCAATAATGAGACAGAATTAGCAGTTTAGACCTTTATTAATTTTTGTTTTATAATTTATGCATCTTCTCCACACCAGCAGTGAGGACAGCAGGGGCGCCACACATGATTGGAATGTGCTGATGCATCCACCTCAGCAGTCTTGAGGTTGCTGTGAGGTCAGGACCACTAACAAAGCATAAGTGGGCTGTGTAACATGACCAGCCCAGTTGGCGGCAGGCGTTGCTTGTCTGGTAGTGACGTCACGCAGCTAGTCAACACGTTTTACTAGGGCACACTTGTAGATGTCTAAGGAGCACCACAGAAAGCTGTCAGCAGCTTTCCATGGGAGTTGTGGTGGTACAGAGGTACACTGCGCCCTCTCCACCAGAGGAAGGCCGTGGACGCCAGTCCACTCACGAACGCAAGTTGGGAGCAGCAGTAGCGAGCACACCTCCTCAGTACAGTGACAATTTGACAGAGCGCTAAACAACATCAATTTGGACTTTATTGAGATGGAGGCAGAAGAGAACAAATCTGCATATCAGTGGAGTAGATGTTGGCTACTCACAGCAACTAAGTCCAGCAGATCAAGCTGGCTGCAGTCTCGAAGGCAGTAATCATCTGATGAATGGTAGTCAGTGCATCACAGATCCTGCCTCCAAGCTGGCTCACTGCAACTAGAATAGAGAAGGGCTCCACAACCTGAGGATTTGAAGCTTTCTGTGAGAGGTAATGATGTTATTCCTTGGCGGGGGTCATATTATATGGCCTGGTTTTCTGTACTCAGCATTTTTCACTGCTCCTAGGTGTCTCAACTGTTTCGTTCAGCTCCTCAGATTGCGCTTTCTGCAATATCAGTGGGCTGAAAGTTGTTCTTGTGTAAGATTTAGGTGTCGTTATGGTATCTTTCAACACTGTCAGAATGACGTTATGTTCCCTTCACAGTGAGATCACATTGCTGAGTTGTTGATTTAGACACCTTGCTATAGCCATGTGTGGTAGTGGTCTCGGTTGTGCTCCATGATATTTGTTGTATTGGCTTTCCTGCCAATTGACATTCCAGCTGTGAAAGTGTGCTGAAGCGTGTGTTGGTATACTAACGAGGAAAAGAAATTATCGTACCCAATGAAATACAATGGGCAGAACAAACTTCCAACCCCCCATGATACATAATACACCAACAAATTCATAGAAATACTTAGCAAAATTAAGACAATGAATATATATAATAACTCGAGGCACAATACAAAAATTTGATCACAAACAACTTATTCTATGATCTGAGTGCTTAAGTTAAACTATGTGCAACCTGATTGTCATTAGGTAACCATTTCCTAACATTCATAGATGCTTTCTTTGTTCCTGGTGCGCCGGCCGCGGTGGTCTCGCGGTTCTAGGCGCGCAGTCCGGAACCGTGCGACTGCTACGGTCGCAGGTTCGAATCCTGACTCGGGCATGGTTGTGTGTGATGTCCTTAGGTTAGTTAGGTTTAAGTAGTTCTAAGTTCTAGGGGACTGATGACCACAGCAGTTGAGTCCCATAGTGCTCAGAGCCATTTGAACCATTTTTTGTTCCTGGTGCAGATGATGGCGCTTGTGTCATTGCATCCACAGCTCCTTCGAATAGTTGCCACAGCATCTTTGAATAGATGACCCAACGATTGTATGAGTAACTTCACATTTACTGGCAAAGTCATTTCACTGACTTGATATCGACTGTGGTACTTGGTTAAAACCTTCTTAGTTTTACCACCAGGAGTATATGGGCTTGTTAGCAGTACCCACTGACCAATTCTATACTGTGACAGTTTCCCTACACATTGCCCCGGCTGTTCCTGACGTTCTAAGGCTTTCATGTTGGCTCGCTTCACTCTTTGCCATACTTCACTTAAACATTTTGTAACTTCCTTTGTGACACACAATTAGCTCCAAGTTTGGGTATTATCACATCAAAAGGAGATGGAATCTTTCTGCTGTAAATCAACTCATATGACGAAAGGCTGATATTTGTATGGACTTTGGAGTAATACTCCAAAACTATGAACCCAAGGATCGAACTATCTACCATTGTTTGGGCTACTGTTTCAGCCTGTTGGCCTGGAATCGCTGTCCCTGCATGTATCGTGAAAAATGATCTATTATCGATAGTTCAAAAATGACTCTGAGCACTATGGGACTTAACTTCTGAGGTCATCAGTCCCCTAGAACGTAGAACTACTTAAACCTAACTAACCTAAGGACATCACAAACATCCATGCCCAAGGCAGGATTCGAACCTGCGACCGTAGCGGTCGCTCGGTTCCGGACTGTAACGCCTAGAACTGCTCGGCCACTCTGGCCGGCTATTATCGATAGTATACAACTTATTTCCATGTGGTGTTCTGTTAAACGGCCCTAAATTATCTGGACCAATCATTTCGAGACGTTTAGATGTCTCTGGTAATCTTGTAATAGGATTTCCTAGTCAGTAAAGTCACTTATCTGCCCACAAGACATGCATTCACTCACGTGTTGTTCCACATCACAGTAGATATGTAAGGGATTTTCTGGCACAAAGTGTGTCACTGGCGTCATCATCGATTGTGTCATCAATGAATCATAGAATCTCTTCACCTCCTCTCCTGACTAACAAAAAGCCAGTTGCCATATGTACAAAATAGTGGAAAATTCAAATTTTGGCAAGAAATTCAAATTTTAGTGGAAAATTCAAAAACGGCGGAAAATTCAAAAGATAACCAAATTGCAATAGTGTGGTTCCCATGGAAACAGGGTTGTTGCTCTAAGTATGAATTGGCAGGAAATGTGAGATAGTGCGTGGTCACGCTGGATGTCTTGGATTACAAACCCAGGCTTTCTGATGCCACAATCTGAGACCTGAAATACTGGCACAGTTTTAGTATGATGTTAGAATCCACAATGGCTGATCTGGAATATAAGATGGTGATCAAACATGATGACAGAGGCATACTGGCACAGCTCTATGACGTCATAACCCAAGACTTGGAATACTGGCAACGGCTCTATGGGATCACAATCCAGCTCAGAGCCATCAGGCTACTTATAACAGTGTAGAATTCTGACATACTGGTCCAGCCATGAGACAATGGGACAGGTTTTGTGATGTCAGAATCCAAGTTCTGGAATACTGGCAATATGGCGTTAGAGAGAAAGGATATTTGTGTAGATCCAGACCTGTCGGCTGACCTACTTGGCACCGTTTCTCCCCAAGCCTACTTGACATGTTTTCCCAAGGTCCTAGTCGCTCAGGGGTGTATGGTTACTGCTTCTCCTAAATCTAAGTATGGGTCTCTCCACTTGCATCTTTATTTAAACAAACACCTCAAGGGACAGGGTCATCTGGATACACCCTCCATCCCACTACTCCACTTATTGCCCTAAGTTAAAGTCCAAACTGTATACCGTGTAGTAGGAATACTTACATCTTTATTTAAACACATATGCATTCAGGGAGGGCTCCCTTTCCAAAGTCAGCCACCATGCATCAATCCCACTCCTAGAAGGTTGGACAGAGCTGTCAGCCGCTGGGGTCGCACGTTCCATAAGATACAAATAGTCTGGCAGCCCATAGTCAACCAACCATCCGTTGGTGACAGCTCTGAACACAGAGACACAACATGCATACAACCAAATCGATAACCCATTGCGAAATGGAGTGTAGAAGCTCCAATTCCCAGCGCTAGAATGCTGGTGTGACAGCACTGCAGCTGCAGCCACAGCTATAGCGACAGCCACAACCCACATGACTCGAGATACAATGATCGGAAACATGGAAAATGCAGCTTCACAAAAATAACCTATGTTCCACATGGCAATTGAAAAAACTAGGGATGAGCATTTGACCTCCTGGTGGTGGACACTTACAAAGTAGTAAGTTATTTGGGTTTTCAATAACAGAACAGAGACGACGCTTACACAGTGTACAAATAAGGACATCAGTTAATAAAACAATTTTCAATAAATAACTTTGCAACAACTGAGTGATGACAGTCTATAAACATTTCACAACAATGCACATCTTTTTTATTTTTATGGACAGGTTGCAAGGTTAGTGTCTCTCCCTGTTTTTATGGACGTGCTGCAAGGTTACTTTCACAGATAATGGTACATTCTTCTTTGACTTTATCATAAAACTGATGTGAAAATTCAATGTTGTTCCTTGATTTCAACATAAAAGTGACGCGAAAATGCAATAGCATGGTGCATTTATATCACCTGTTGCCTTTTACAGGTCCTATAGAGACGTCTGGTGTTAGTTAAGTATCATATGACACAATAATGCAGTTGCGGGCCAGGTCTGCAAAGAATTATGCCATGTGATTCGTCAGCCATGATGCACCAGTTACCTTGCCGAGTTCTGCTATATCTTCGTCTCCTCACGCAACAGAGCTCTACCATGCTAGTGAAACATGATATAGCCACATGATTTCCCGATAGAGCTCTGCTTAAATTCTCATTGTATAGCGGTCATACTTCTTTTACCAGATGAAGGTAACAATCTGTGCTGTGGCGCTGGCGATGCTACAGTTTCCAGAATGAAATTTTCACTCTGCAGTGGAGTGTGCACTGATATGAAACTTCCTGGGAGATTAAAACTGTATGTCGGACCGAGACTCGAAGTCGGGACCTTTGCCTTTCACAGGCAAGTGCTCTACCAACTGAGCTACCCAGACACGACAAAAGCCCCCTCCTCACAGCTGTACTTCCGCCAGTACCTTGCAAACTTCACAGAAGCTCTCCTGCGAACTTTGCAAGACTAGCACTTCTGGAAGAAAGAACATTGCGGAGACATGGCTTAGCCACAGCCTGGGGGATGTTTCCAGAAGGAAATTTTCACTCTGCAGCGGAGTGTGCGCTGATATTAAACTTCCTGGCAGATTAAAACTGTGTGCTGGACCCGAGACTCGAACTCGTGGGCAAGTGCTCTTTCAAGTTTGGAAGTTTGGAAGGTAGGGGACGAGTTACTGGCGGAAGTAAAGCTTTGAGGACGGCGTGAGTCGTGCTTGGGTAGCTCAGTTGATAGAGCACTTTCCCGCACAAGGCAAAGGTACCGAGTCCGTGTCTCGGTCCGGCACCTGCCAGGATGTTTCGATGCTACAGTTATCTGCCATCGTTTGGCACTGCACTCTGATGGAGATGGAAGTTCAGATATTCTTCTTGAAAAGTGCCGTTGAATCAGGGTATTGACTACTATTTTTGTAGAAGATATAATATTTTACCATCATAT
Organism: Schistocerca piceifrons; assembly: GCF_021461385.2. NCBI lineage: Eukaryota > Metazoa > Arthropoda > Insecta > Orthoptera > Acrididae > Schistocerca > Schistocerca piceifrons. Next base: position 87,889,487 of record NC_060149.1, on the reverse strand, counting down.
GTATTTACCATATGTTTGATGGCTATGGTTCGACTTGTAAATAAGTATAAGCGTGTTTCATTCTCGAATGTTGCTGCTACTTACATATAATTTCACGTGTTTGACAGCTCTGTGATGGTTGGGTATGTTAGTGTTGGTAAATAGTCACCATCCTTTTCTCACTCACTTTTTTGTGGTGAAGCAAGCATAGTACCTGAACTTATTTGTTTTAATTCAGAGCTATTTCACAGGAGTCCACCACCAGGAGGACAAATCTACATTTCTAGATTTTTCAGTTTCCATGCATCACATATTTGTGGGCCATAGGTTATTATCATACTCCGTGTTTCCCATCATTTTATCTCGAATTAAGCAGTTTGTTGTGGCTGTGACTGTGGTTGCAGTGCTGTCACACCAGCATACTGGTGTTGGGAATCAGAGCTTCTATACTCCATTTTGCATTAGGTTATTGAACTGGCTGTATACATGTGGTGTCTCTCTGCACTGAGCTTTCACCAACGGATGATGGGTTGAGTATAGGCTGCTGGATTCTTTACGTCTTATGCAACGTGCAACCCCAGCGGCTGACAGCTCTGCCCAACTTTCTGGGAGTGCCAGTGGCGCACAATGCCTGACTTCTCGACTGTGGAAAGTGAGAAAGTGAACTCTCCCTGTAAACACACATATTTAAATAACGATGCAAGTATTCCTACTACAACAGCATACAGTTTGGACTTTAACTTAGGACAAAGAGTAGGGGAGACCACTGGGGGGCGGGGGGGGGGGGTCCAGAAGGCCCTGTTCCTCCCAGAGTTTCTTTAAATAAAGACTGCAGCGGAGAGACCCAAACTCAGAGTTAGGAGCAACATACACCTCTGATGAAAAGAAGCTTGGCAAAAAATGTCAGGTAGGCTTGGGGGTAAAGTTATGTCAAGTATGTCAGCAGATACATCTGGATACGACAAACATCATTTGACCCTGACATCATAGTGCTAATATTACAGAACTTGGATTCTGACGTCATAGAACCTGTCCCAGTATCTCAAATCTTGGGTGGTATGCCAAAATTCTACACTTTTATAACTGGCCCAACAGGTCTGAGCTGGAGTGTGATGTCGTAGAGTCAGTGCTTGTATTCCAGGATTTAGGTTTTGATGTCATAGAGCCATTCCAGTATGCCTCTGTCACCATGTTCGATCGCTATCTCGTATTCCAGATCAACCATCGTGGATTCTGATGTAATACTAAAGCTGTGCCAGAATTCCAGGTCTTGGATCGTGTTATCATAGAGCCAGAGCTTGTAATCCAAGTCATCCAGCATACCATGCCCTATCTCACATTTCCTGCCAATTTATACTTAAGGCAATAACCTTGCTTCTATAGGAACTATACTATCACAATTGGGCTATTTCTTGAATTTCTCTCAATTTTCTAAATTTCTACCAAAATTTGAATTTTCTGGCATTTTATACACAAGTAATTGGCCTATGTCAGATAGGGAAGGTGGGGGTGATTGGGAAATCCAATGATGTCATCAATGACAAATTTTGTGCCAGAAGACCCCTTACGTAGCGACTCATCACGTCTCCTCGTTTTCACCAGTATTTCACTGAGATTCATCTATCCGTTTTTCTGCAACATGCTAACATGGGATCGTGCACTTAATGCAAAACCTTACCCTGAATGTAGCCAGACTGTCACGCACGGTCCACGTTTGATTGATCTGCAGAGCAATCGATAATGTGTTATGGACTATGGCTGTGAGCTGAATGCCTAACTGCCTTTGTCAGCTGTTTGCGTCTCCTGCCATTCAGTCACGCTTTGGCCTCGTGCTTGCAGTACTGTGGTTTTCTACTTGAAGTATCTACTTTGTATGGTTTACCCGGTTTCTAAGCACTTCATATTCAAATTCTCTCAGTTTAAATGCCCATTTCGTCAGTCTACTAGAATGATCTTTTACTCTCAACAACCATTTAACGATGTGTAATATGTTGCCACCTGAAATTTCTGATCGTACAAACAGCAGCGTCATTAGCTGATTCCATAAATAACTGCTAACATGCTTTTCTGTAGCGGAGTGGTTCCGTTCTGCTCTGTTTAGTTATCTAGATGCATAAGCCACTGCGTGTTCTTTAGCATTGATATTTCGACTCAAAATGCAACCCAGTCCACTATCGTTGGCATCACATGACAGGATGATCTCTTTCTCGAAATTAGGAAATTTCAGAACTGGATCGAATATCAGCACCTTTTTCAATGTCTCAAGTGCTGTTTCGCACTCTGCCGACCATTCAAATTTTACACCATTCCTCAATAAACGATTCAGTTGTTTTGCGATTTTTGCAAAATCCTGGAAGAAGTTTCGATAATAATTTCACAGGTTTAGCTTTCATATCTTCTCTACTAATTACATGTCTGAGGCAGTTAACTTCTGTTTGTGCAAAATTACATGTATCCATGCTGAGCATTAGACGTGCTGTTTGTAATCTGTTGAGTACTTCTTCTAAACATGTTTCGTATTCCTTCATATCTTTTGAGAGTACTGTGATGCCAAATTACTTCATGTAGTAGTCTCTGAAGCATAGCTGATGAATTGTTAAGTCCAAATAATATTCTGTGATACTCGTACTTACCCTATGGCATTGTGAAGGCAGGTTTTGGCTTATCTTCTGGCAGTGCCTTCCAACCAATGATACCCACTTCTTAGATCAATCTCTGAAAAATACCTGCATTGTCCTAAATTGTCCAATGTTTCAGTGATATTGGGGATCAGATACACATCAGCGACAGTTTTCGCACTCAGGAAATGATAATCACAATATAATCTGTATTTCTTAGTACCATCAGGTGACTTTTTTGGAACATTAATGACACATGAGCATTGAAAACAGTCAAATAAGGGGTAAATTGGGAAATATGTACCCTGCGTACAACCATTGTCTTTCTTACTCGCAACTACTTCCCTTAGGTGTGTGCATTTAAATTTATGTGGTTATGTGAGTTGTTCTGGTGGTCAGATATTTTGTTTTACCTCGTAATTCCATAGAGTGTCGATTGCTGTTAGGGGAAACTGTGAGGCAAAGACTCGCAGTTATGTGAAGTTGTGGCAACTACAGAGTCAGTGCACAATATAGGTTATCCCAAACAGAATGGACACTATTCAGGGATACGACAATGTTGTGGCCCAGCCACTCCCTGGAACCAATGTTATGGCATCAGAGAGCCAAGGTCGCGTTGTGATCAAGAGGTCGAGTGTAGAGTGAGGTTGAGTGGTCCAGTGCATGCCTGGTGGCTTCAGTGACACAGCTATATCTGTAATAACATCTATTGACAGAGCAGAGTTTACAAAGGTACAACTGTCTTCAGAGTTCAGTGGTCAGCTGGGCCTGTCACGAAGTAGTGCTGACACCTCATCAGTGAGTCGTCATGTCGCCTCATAGGTCAGCGCCATGGCCGTGTGCTGTGCTGGCCTCAGTGGCAGTACAAGGAAGGCGTTGCCCTGCCCCCCTCCCTTTCCCTGCAGACATTTTGCCATGACTCAGTACAGCTACCACCTCAGCCCTCAGGTGAAGACTGTCGACTGAGGTCCAGGATGCCAGTTGTCATGAAGACTAGGCCCTGATTACCCACCATGGATCGACCGAAATTGTAACAGACAGTCATAAGTCAGACAGAAGGCTGTGTGAACATGCCTCACCTGGTCAGTGATAAGACAGCAGCTTGCAGATCATCCGCAATGACCCAGTAGTCGAGGAGGGCTGGCTGCTCACCAATCCTCTCATCAGCATTGACCCAGTATCCAGCACTGACAGCTGTGATATGCATAAGGTTGGTAGCCTGGCGGTGTTGGAGTCTGAAAGCAAGTATCAGGCTGGCCATCAACATCAGCATAATGAAGTTTCATTGAAACTCAATAGAGTGTCATTCTGTAAAGTTATAACAATGTGGACAAAATGGCAACAGAACAGAATGTAGTTCTTGAGCTCCAAAAGCCTCTACTCTGTTCAACAGGCCGAGACTGTGCCTATGACATAGTGGTCTGGGTGTATAAGTGCATTTGTCCTCATTTATCGGCCTCACCAGCGTTCCTTGCCTAGCTATGATACTTTCAATAATCATTCTTGGTCCCATAGACCAGTCCTTCCCATCTATGATTTTGTAGTGGTTCTCAGGCAGTGGAATTACATGGTGTTACTTCAGGTTTCCCTCATAAAAAGCACAACAGTGCTTTTATTTCTGTCTGCCCTTTCTGAGGCCTGCTGCATTGGCGGCATGTCTTGTTGACATAACGATTGGCACACCAGCCCAGCGCTAATCTAATCTGTTCCGATTTTGTGTGGTGGAACTCTAACCAAATTTTAAGCCTGTACAATAAAATTATTCTGCTGTACAACAGCAGGAAAGATAAATTGGAGCGAAAATAATCGTAACGTCATATGCCTTATCCGAATGGTTTCCAAGATAGAACATTTAATGTACATTGTTATTTATTTTCAATATTATTCAATAAATTGTCAGATTTACATGCACACACGTGCAACAGGTAGTAAACATTACAACATGCAATTTACAAACTATTAATTGAAAAATACCAATTTTTAACAAATTCACCTCTAAGTGTTATCGTACGCATCGCATTACAGCTGTTGCACAGTTCATAATAAATACTCGAATATCCCGACGTAAACTTCATCTACATCTACATCTACATCTATACTCCGCAAGCCACCTGACGGTGTGTGGTGGAGGGTACTTTGAGTACCTCTATCGGTTCTCCCTTCTATTCCAGTCTCGTATTGTTCGTGGGAAGAAAGATTGTCGGTATGCATCTGTGCGGGCTCTAATCTCTCTGATTTTATCCTCATGGTCTCTTCGCGAGATATACGTAGGAAGGATCAGTATACTGTTTGACTCCTCCGTGAAGGTGTGTTTTCGAAACTTCAACAAAAGCCCGTACCGAGCTTCTGAGCGTCTATCCTGCAGAGTCTTCCACTGGAGTTTATCTATCATCTCCATAACGCTTTCTCGATTACTAAATGATCCTATAACGAAGCGCACTGCTCTCCGTTGCATCTTCTCTATCTCTTCTATCAACCCTATCTGGTACGAATCCCACACTGGTGAGCAATATTCAAGCAGTGGGCGAACAAGTGTACTGTAACCTACTTCCTTTGTTTTCGGATTGCATCTCCTTAGGATTCTTCCAAGAATCTCAGTCTTGCATCTGCTTTACCGACGATCAACTTTATACGATCATTCCATTTTAAATCACTCCTAATGCGTACTCCCAGATAATTTATGGAATTAACTGCTTCCAGTTGCTGACCTGCTATATGTAGCTAAATGATAAAGGATCTTTCTTTCTATGTATTCGCAGCACATTACACTTTCTACATTGAGATTCAATTGCAATTCCCTGCACCATGCGTCAATTCGTTGCAGGTCATCCTGCATTTCAGTACAATTTTCCATTGTTACAACCTCTCGATATACTACACCATCATCCGCAAAAAGCCTCAGTGAATTTCCGATGTAATCCACAAGGTCATTTATGTATATTGTGAATATCAACGGTCCTACGACACTCCCCTGCGGCACACCTGAAATCACTCTTACCTCGGAATACTTGTCTCCATTGAGAATGACATGCTGCGTTCTGTTATCTAGGAACTCTTCAATCCAATCACACAATTAGTCTGATAGTCCATATGCTCTTACTTTGTTCATTAAACGACAGTGGGGAACTGTATCAAACGCCTTGCGGAAGTCAAGAAACACAGCATCTACCTATGAACCCGTGTCTATGGCCCTCTGAGTCTCGTGGACGAACAGCGCTAGATGGATTTCACACAATCGTCTTTTTCGAAACCCATGCTGATTCCTAGAGAGTAGATTTCTAGTCTCTAGAAAAGTCATTATACTCGAACATAATACGTGTTCCGAAATTCTGCAACTGATCGACGTTAGAGATATAGATCTATAGTTCTCCACATCTGTTCGACGTTCCTTCTTGAAAACGGGGTTGACCTGTGCCCTTTTCCAAACCTTTGGAACGTTATGCTCTTCTAGAGATCTACAGTACACCGCTGCAAGATGGGGGGCAAGTTGCTTCGCGTACTCTGTGTAAAATCGAACTGGTATCCCACCAGGTCCAGCGGCCTTTCATCCTTTGAGCGATTTTAATTGTTTTTCTAGCCCTCTGTCATCTATATCGATATCTACCATTTTGTCATCTATGCGACAATCTAGAGAAGGAACTGCAGTGCAGTCTTCCTCTGTGAAACAGCTTTGGAAAAAGACATTTAGTATTTTGGCGTTTAGTCTGTCATCCTCTGTTTCAGTACCATTTTGGTCACAGAGTGTCTGGACATTTTGTTTTGATCCATCTACCGCTTTGACATAAGACAAAAATTTCTTAGGATTTTCTGCCAAGTCAGTACATAGAACTTTTCTTTGGAATTCATTGAACACCTCTCGCATAGCCGTCCTCCACTACATTCCCTTTCGCGTAATTTTTGTTTGTCTGCAAGGCTTTTGCTATGTTTATGTTTGCTGTGAAGTTCCCTTCGCTTCGGCAGCAGTTTTCTAACTCTGTTGTTGTACCACGGCGCCTCGTTTCCATCTCTTACGATCTTGCTTGGCACATACTCATCTACTGCATATTGTACGATGGTTTTGAACTTTGTCACTGATCCTCTACACTATCTGTACTTGAGACAAAACTTTTGTGTTGAGCCGTCAAGTACTCTGAAATCTGCTTTTTGTCACTTCTGCTAAACAGAAAAATCTTCCTACCTTTTTTAATATTTCTATTTACTGCTGAAATTATCGATGCAGTAACCGCTTTATGATCGCTGATTCCCTGTTCTGCGTGAACTGTTTCAAATAGTTCGGGTCTGTTTGTCACCCGAAGGTCTAATATGTTATTGCCACGAGTCGGTTCTCTGTTTAACTGCTGAAGGAAGTTTTCAGATAATGCACTTAAAAAAATTCCACTGGATTCTTTGTCCCTGCCACCCATTATAAACGTTTGAGTCTCCCAGTCTATATCCGGCAAATTAAAGTCTCCACCCAGAACTATAACATGGTCGGGAAATCTACTCGAAATATTTTCAAATTTTCCTTCAGGTGCTCTACCACAACAGCTGCTGAGCCAGGGGGCCTATAGAGACATCCAATTACTATATTTGTGCCTGCTTTAACCATGACCTAAACCCAAATTATTTCACATTTCGTATCTCCACCAATTTCCTTCGATACTATTGCACTTTTTATCGCTATAAACACGCCTCCCCCTTCACTGTCCAGCCTGTCTCTGCAGTATACATTCCAATCTGAGTTTAGAATTTCATTACCGTTTACATCTGGTTTCAGCCAACTTTCTGTCCCTAGTACTATGTGGGCACTGTGACCGTTTATTAATGAGAGCAGTTCTGGGACCTTTCTATAGACGCTTCTGCAGTTTACTATTACCACATTAATATTGTTATTCCCTGTTGCGCTTTCCCTACTACTACCTTGTCGCGTCTCAGGAGGCGTCTTGTCTGGCCTAGGGAGGGAATTCTCTAACCTAAAAAACCCACATGTGCACTCCTCACGTACTCCGCTACCCTTGTAGCCGCTTCCTGCGTGTAGTGCACGCCTGACCTATTCAGGGGGACCCTACATTTCTCCACCTGATAGCGGAGGTCGAGGAATTTGCACCCCAGAACCCCGCAGAATCGTCTGAGTCTCTGGTTTAAGCCTTCCACTCGGCTCCAAACCAGAGGACCGCGATCGGTTCTGGGAACGATACTACAAATAGTTAGCTCAGATTCCACCCCGCGATATATTTGTGCGATTTTGAGAGAACACCTTGTGTGGCTTGTCTAAGTGCCTTTGCACGTTACACAATGAGAGCAGCGGCGTCCATGATGTGACCAAGTAGTTCATCTCGCACATTCTCCTTTCGTTTGTACACCTCAGACATCATTCAAACCGATAAACAAAAATCTAATAGCGTGAGGTCTGGCGATCTTGGTGGCCAGTTAACTTTACTACCATGAGCAATCCAGCGATTACGGTGAATGCAATTGAGATGTTTCCTCACAAGCCTGGTAAAATGTGGAGGGGCTCCGTCATGCTGGAAGTACATTGCATTCCGCGTTGCCAAACGAACATCCTCATGGTGTTCAACAAACGAATTTTCCAAATAAATGCAAGTGATTCTGTCCCGTCATTCATTATTATTCAGTGACTAGACCTATCAAGATGTTACCAACCATGCGGCAAAAAACAACTGATCGGAAAAGGAACTTGAAAATTTGTTTTCCACGATACCATGTGGATTTTCCTGCAACCATCTATGATTATAACGTGTGTGGTTGATTCCATTCTGTGTAAACGTGACTTCAACCGGTGGTAGTATTAATGGAAGCAAATGACGATTATCATTAAACCAACGACAAAATTCAAGTCGTGTGGCACTGTCACCAATGTGAAAATTGTGAACACGCTATATGTGAAATGTTCTACACATGTAATATTCGCAATATACATGTTTGTGGGACACTGATACGTGCAGAAAGTCGCCGTGTGCTCATAGCAGCACTTCGCTGCGTCACGTATTGCTGTTCCTGCATAGGTTGTTGAACTAGACTTTCAGAAAAAAATGGGAACTTGGAAGTATACTCGTATTATGAAGTGCACTGAAAACTCTGGTAAACACTCCAAAATCATCAAATGTATTCGCGAATTGCGAAAATAGTACAACCACAGCTAGACAAATTACTGGGAATAAATGAAAATTTGTGTGAGGCCGGGACTCCAATCCCAACTTCCCTCTTTATGCAAGTGGTCGCCTTAACTGGTTCATCTATCCGAACACACTTCACAGACTGACCCAAACTTCCGTATGTCCCAGTGTCTGCTACCCATAGTGCTTGAACAATTACGTAGTTCCCACATAGGGAGAGACTTATTTAGTTTTCTCGTCAGGTTACTTTGGTTTTGGCATGAAATATGTTGTAGTGTCTGAATTCGCCAATGTCTGTAAAGTTCGATAGAATGTTCCTTCAGACATGCATGCATGTCATGGCATACAGTGACATGCGCACCATTGATTTTGCACAGGGCTGTCACCCTTACTGGGAGGAGTCTATACATTTGCCTAACCCTCTAGGATTCCTTCCTCTTACCGTCTTCTCTTCCCTCTTTATCTCCCTTCTCCCCTTTTCCCCTTTTCCCCCTCCCCACTATCCCCTTCCCCTCTCCCACGATCCTCCTCTACCCCATGCCTCCCTTTTCCCCCCTATCCTCCCATCCTCACACTCCGTCTCCCTGGTTTTTAAATTTATTGCCCCATGGTGCGTGCAATATATATATATTTTTAAGTTGTCTTGGCTGGAATGTGACTGGTATGTGTAGGGTATAAGTAAAAAGACTGTCGTGTACAGTGGCGATCTCATCGGCTGTTGAGATATAATAAGCACCTTGTAGCACATAATGACAATCTAGGACATTATAAATGTTTTTACCATTACGTTTTTCCATACATGTAATTTATATAGGTGAAATGTGCCATATCTTTGTAAATGAATCAGATGTAAAGATTTACCTTTGTGATTCCTGTACTACATAATATGCTTTTTAATTTGTGTAAAATATTCATGAAACTAATTTCCAAATATTTCAATATATCACCAGTGAATACGATGGCGCCATCTTCTGTCTACATGCCAAGTCACAAGGGCTCTGCAGCACCCCAGTTTCGCCCATGTGAGGTCATCAACATGGTGTGTGGATTTAACTCTATTGGTGCTATGAATGTTGCACTTTTACCTTTTATTCATTTGACAACCCATCTGAGAGCACTCTGGTTTATAAATGACAAATCATGTGGAGTTTTTTGATTTATCTACACTTTGTTCTCAAAATGTCGACGACAGATAAGCTTTGAAGTTAATAACCTATAATTTGTTTTATAAAAATATAATAGTAAGCTTTAAACCATGCATGTGAAAAATATACATGCAGTGGTATGCAAAATCTTTTGTAAAATTCGGGTCATTCCAAAAAACTGGTCTTATCTTGTGCATAGTATCATTTACATTCTTCCATACAGTGTAATGCCAACCTGAAGATGACAGCACTATTCTGTACAAACTAGTAATTGGAGTAAGGGTTTTAAAGACAAGCGATCTTGGTTTTCACAAATATATATATAAACAGATATCACTCCAACAAAATGTGTAAGTTATATATCTTGTGAGTCTGTTCTTTACATTTCTCTCACTCCCAAGCGATCTACTTGCAAGCTGTCTTTTCTAATCAAGAGCGGAAATAAAAGATAAGAAAGTGTTTTCTGAGGTAATGTAGTGTTCTAAGGAAATGACCTTCCTTTGCCTTCTATTCTTTTCATGGGTGACAAAAGCTGCTGACAGTTATAAAGGGGTATAAACTTCATTTGCAGTGTAGCTTTCTGCAATTTGGGAGACATTCCTTACTATAAGGGTCGATGCCATAGTAATTAATTCCCCTTGTTGTGTGGGATGTTGTTCCAGCAACCTGCCCTAGAATCTTCGTTTTGCTCACTTACATCCTTGGAGAGACATTTCGGTTCTATAGAGCTACCAGTCCTATTTCTGAGTCACTAATCACTCACTCTGTAGAAAGATGTAGCTCCTTTAATCAGTTCAGGAGCGGATCACCCATCTCTAGTCTCTAAACATTTCTGAGCCTCACCAGCTATGCCAGAAACCATTGCTGTGTTCACACCCACATCAATGTTACCTTTCATGGCCCATGTCTGGATGGCTTTAGTCTTTGTCGACATTCAGTTAATCTATGAAGTGTTATTACCATGTCTCAGAACTAGTCCCAACTATGAAATAACTGTTTGTGGCACATTGACCTGTGCTGAGAGTTTAGTCCGTGTCATACATGCTTCAAATTGTATGACGTTTACAAAACAGGAGGCTACTTTCTTCTCATAATGAAACCACGAATATGATAGAGACATTAAAGGCGACAAAATTGTATATGGAACTACTCATACATCAAATCTACATTTGTAGCAAATAATTCCTCCAAAATCCAGAGTACTAAAATTTCATCAATGCTGTTTACATATGTATTAACAAATTTTGTGCTCAGAAATGAATAATAATAAAATATCGATTGTGGTCAAAACTATTCAAATATGAATGAAAGGATAAGACAGATTTCAGCCATGTCCGTTTAGGACATTTTGTTGGGTCTTAACATAGCAATGACTATTTTTCTTTTAGTGACGCATTTAGGGCAAATAGGATAGTTATTGATAGTATTTCATTTCTTTATTTTGAAAGAGAAGAATAAATATTATAGTCTAATGTCCTATCGGCAAGGAGGTAATTAGAGTGAAAGTACAAGCTCAGATGTGGGAGGGATGGCTCACATCCTGTTCAAAGGAACCTTAACCGACTGAGAGAAACCATGGAAAGCCTAAATCTGGATAGCTGGATGGGGAATTGAAGCACAGTTCCCCCAAATGCGAATCCAAGTCTTTACCACTGCGCCATTCGTTCAGTCTCTTTAGTGTACATTATGCTTGAATAAGCAAACAAAGAAGCGTTTAACAGTTGTTCATCATTTCAATAGCAGCTGATTACACTATTCTTCCATGTATTGTATTATGTTTATCATTGGAGTAGGCTCTCTACGATAGAGTGCACACATCACAGATACATCACAGAGTGCCGTGTGGAAATTTCAGCATCCCAACTGCAGGGGCCAGCTGTGAACCCAACAATATTTCCAAACGGTGGACCACAATTTCTTTTTTAATATTCCTCATTCCCAATCACGCTTTATATCTGTACACTAGGTTTCTTTGAGAGAAGAAAAGTAATGGTTTCTGATAATATCAGGCTCGTGAAAGATGTGCTTGCATGACCATCCAGGATTAATACTAAATATCTTAAAAATTTTATCTAGTAATGTCATGCAGCAAGCAGTCAGTACTGACACACTCAAATCATCTGACACGTTGGCTGTCATGAAGTCAGCATAGTCATGCTGAGACCTTGTTATTCGCCACAAACTCGTTGCAACGCTTGTTCTCTTGATTATTTTACTATAAGCATCTTTTTATTTACCTTATGACTATTTGGTGACAAAATTTGATTCTTGATGTTTTCGCTAGACAATAGACTGAATTTATTATCCTTATTAGTTCTGGATGCTGTGCTGCACGAAACTAAGTAAATAACTACATGAAACTTTTAAGAGTTATCAGAGGGAAAAACGCATTTTAGAGACTTTGCATACAACTCATTGTACTCTATATATTATTTCCTGTGAAATGTAGTCAACATGTCAAAATTTTATTTAAAGTGTCGAGCAGAATAATGTCTTTTTTTGCTCTATAGATATTGGTATTTATGTCTGGTCGACAGGTTGTGTGCAGAGCACTCAATTCTTTCTCTGTGCATCGGGAATTAAGTGTTCATAAAAATCGTCTAATTCAATAAACGGTTCAGAATATCGAAACAAGACTTTTTGAAAATGATAGCATACAAAGGGGATGTATTTTGTTGTATGCTCAACACTCGAAACGTTTTGGTCAAAAATTTATGCAGATGAAATGCATTAGATTAGAGAAACATTGATGTGGCTTTTATGATGCTCAGTATCAGTTACAGGAAACAAGGTGCATCAAATGTTTCTCTAATCTATTTTATTTCTTACTTTTAGATAAATTATTTCACAATATGTCTGACCTTATTTTCGAAAACCCTTTAGGCTTTATTTATGCAGACTGTTTACATTAATTGAAATACTTGACATTGATATTTATTGTTGATTAATTACATTCGCGACAATCAAATATCAGTAAACTTTATAGTTATTCTCTGATTTTTTATTAGGAATTTAATGTGTATGATATACTAGGATTGGTGTGTATACACTTAAAGAGCAAGTGCTTTAGCAAGACCTTAAATACACTTTGAGATGCAGTATAAAGAGGATAAGTAAAACTTAGTACACAGAATGGGTGATTGGATTGAAGTTGAGTCAGTTAAAATATAAAAACTAAGTAGGTCCAAATCGAGGGCCCACAACGATTCAGATTCCTTGCCAATGACGTTCTTGCTACATCATGGACACCCTGTGAAGAAAGTTACTCGTTTTTCGGTTGCAATATTAGTCTGTCATTCTTCACTGCTTATTGGCTGTTGAAAGTTCGTAGGTACATAAGAAACACTCATCTTTAATTCATTGATGAAATACTTGAATTTATCTTCTCTTATCCTTGTGTAATCGAATAATTTGTCTGTTGATCTTCGTAGTTGATGATATAATTTATTAAATTCTCCACAAAGATTCAAATGTGATGCACAACCCTCTTTTATCACCTTATTTTCTTAAATAAAGCTAATTTTGTTTCCTTAGTTTCGGTCTACAATATTCAACACTTTATGGGCATTGTTTTACTGAAACAGCTGGTCGTCTCTACCAGCCAACTTGTCGTGGCGGTTCGTCACTCATACAAAGGAGACCAAGGCATGTCACCAGATGCTGCTGCTTGTAGTTGGAATGTCGCAAAACCAAATGTCTCTCGATGTTGGCCACTTCTGTCGCTAACATTGGACATGGCTTAAGTTTTTTCCCTGTTTTTATATCAGCTTCAGAGAGGATGAAGACTGCAATTTGTAATAGTGTGGCTAGAAGATGTTAAATACATTTGGTACAACAGGCTCAACTTCTTGAAATCAGTAATGTCTGTGGTCATGTGATAAACATACAAGTAGAAAAGAAACACAAGTTTGTCTTCTATGTATAACTTGTAAACTATTAACTACGCACATCGATTGTTCCACAGTATTTTAAATTCTGTACGAAAATACTATGGTACTTAAAATTAAAAGCCTTAGCTATGTCATAAGACCCTCAGAATGCATATATTGCATATCCAATATACAGCCGATTTCAGAATTCTATATTGTTTCTTCCTACATTGTTTGTTGTTGTGGGTGTTTCTTGTTCATGAGTGTTAATGTGTTCCATGTGTTTGTAAGTAGATGAGAAGGCTTTTGTTTTTGTGTGCTGGATGTCCTTTTTAATTTTGTTTTAATTTTGTGGTTCAGTTTATCTGTAGTGTTTGTATCATATCCATTCTCTATAGCTCTTTTTCTGATTGTATGTAATCCATTGTTGTAGTTGTTTTCAATAGGTGTGGTTTTGTTCAGTCGGTGTAGCATATATTGGAAACTGGCTAGTTTGTGCATAATCGGATGATTAGAGTGTTTGTGAATGGTTGTGCTGGTAATGGTACTTCCATGAATATGGAGAATTTGTGTTGGTAGTTGTGTCTGTATACTGTGAGGTCAAGGAAATTTAACATTTTGTCGTCTTACATTTCTAAGGTGAATTTTATTTTTCGGTGGAATTTGTTTATATTGATGTGGAGTTGTTAGATGCAACTGCATGTTTCATCTAGAAGACATATAATGTCGTCTACATAACGATACCAATATATTATCTGGTATTTTTTGGGTCTTACTATTGTTCCAAATATTTTATTTTCAATGTGATTGAGAAAAATGTTGGCTAGGAGTCGACTGACTGGTGACCCCATTGGAAGCCTGTCTTCTTGTGAGTAGAACTGATAGTTTTGCTCTGTGATTAGTTTTAGAACGCTAGAGAAATTTCTTTTATGTGGGGTTTGGGAACTTCTGCCTGTTCTTTTAATTGTTGTTTGATAATGTTGATGTTTTCTTTGTTGGGGATATAGGTGTACATGGATGTGATTTCAAATTATGTGAGTATGGCTGTTGTGGGTATGCTGATGTCTTTGATTTTTTGTATCAGCTCCTTGGTGTTGTGTATGCTTCTGTTATTTGTGTATATGCAATGTTTCTGTAAGTATGTGTGTATTTCTCTGACAAAGTGATATATGGGTGCACTTCTGAAATTGACAATGGGGCATATCGGAATACCCTCCTTGTGGGGCTTTAGTCAGCTGTTAGGTATGGGTGCTTGAGGGCTCCTTAGTTTCAGCCATTCCGCTTTCTGTTTTGTGAATATGTGAGACATTTTTTAGAAGTGTTGATGTGTTTTTCTAGTAGCTTTGTGTTGGGTTCCTGGTTAGCTTTGTTATGTTGTTGTCTTTCAGAAATTTTAAGGTTTTATCCTTGTATTCATCCTTTTTTATTATTATCATTGTGCTGCCCTTTTCTATAATTGTAATGTATGCCTCATTATTTTTAAGTTTTTTCTTTGTTCTTCTGGAGGATTCTTCTTCTTCGGTTTTTGTTTCTGTCAATATGCTGTTTTTGTTTTCCATTATTATGCATTCAATTTCTTCCGCAACCCAATCTCTTGTCAGACCTTCATTGAAGTTTGGGTTACTGTTTCTTTCTTGTTGTTTTATGATGTATTCACTTTCTGTGATGAGGTTCTCCACTGTCTTGTGTGTGATGTGTGTGTTGACATTGTTTTTTGTTTTTTTTTCTAGAAAATGTATTTCTTGGTTAGTTGCTTATATGTCAGTAAGGTTGACCAGACATTTGCAGAGTTTGTAGTTTGTTAGCTTTCTATTTTTATGGGTAATGCTCTCGTTTTGTTTTAAAAGTGTGTTTAGTTTTTCTTGTCGTTTATTCCATTTTTTCATTTCTGTTTTTGTGTTTTGTTTGACTGTATTCACGATATTTATGAAATATTTCAGAGATCTGGATATGATTCCCTAGTTCTAGGTGAATTTTGAATAGTTCAGCATTGAGTTCCTGCTTTCTTGTATATAGGTATCTAATTTCTTACTTTAGCCACTCAATTTCATCTGTGTTTGCCATGTCTGGTTGCAGGCGACACAATGTTTACATTTACACATATATAGTTAGGTATTGCATTATCTGAAAGACAAAGTCTGTTGAATATTATATTTAAAACAATTTGATGTAACTCTGCTGTGGTGTTTCAGAATTTTTTGTAGAGCTTGCTCAGAAACACCTGGCAGGGCGTGTGAAAAATGAGGGGGGGGGGGTGGGAGAGAGAGAGGGAGAGAGAGAGAGAGAGAGAGAGAGAGAGAGAGAGAGAGAGAGAGAGAGAGAGCGAGAGAGCGAGAGGGAGTGAAAGCTCGATATACAAATCTTCACAGTGAAGAAAATGAGAAAAAAAAGAAAAACTATGTGAAACGTAATGTACATTGACACACACACACAACACACACACAACACACACACACAACCTTCCACATAGAATTAATTAATTTCAGGCATCGCCATAACAGTTACCAAATGGTAATTTTGCTTAAATAATTTGTCTACACTAAGTTGTATGTGTTAGCAAATGACAAACTGTGAAAGAAAACAGGCACTATAGAAACATAATACACCAAAAAAACCATATCATGTGGTAAAAAGATATGAGTAGGGCCTATATAATTTTACGTGTTCTTCAAAAGCCTGTAATTAAGATCAAAAACTAATATTTACATGTATACAAACAGTAAAGAACATTCTTTATGTTTAACAGCCCAATGATGAAGCTGCAACTGAAGTGAAACATGTTTGGGATAAAAAAACAAAATTGTTTTTTGCTAAAGGCGAACCATATCCAAAACATATGTCTTGTTAAAGCAAACACGGACAAAAGAGCTGCAACCTGAAGATCATTAATTGTAATATGTGTTGATACTTTGTGATTATTGCTTATCTACTGAATGTGAAGATGTTTCATCGTATCATAATTTAGCCTGTTTGGTAAAATGTGAAGCTGAAGAGATTTATACATACATACTCATAATCTACATCTAAATCCAAACTGCGCAAGCCACCTGACGATGTGTGGTGGAGGGTACTTTGAGTACCTCTATCGGTTCTCCATCCTATTCCAGTCTCATACTGTTCGAGGAAAGAAAGATTGCCGGTATGCCTCTGTGTGGGCCCTTATCTCTCTGATTTTATCCTCATGCTCTCGTCGCGAGATATATGTAGGAGGGAGCAATATACTGCTTGACTCCTCGGTGAGGGTATGTTCTCGAAACTTCTACAGAAGCCCGTATCGAGCTACTGAGCGTCTATCCTGCAGAGTCTTCCACTGAAGTTTATCTGTCATCTCTGTAATGCTTTCGCGATTACTAAATGATCCTGTAATGAAGCGCGCTGCTCTCTGTTGGATCTTCTCCATCTCTTCTATCAACCCTATCTGGTACAGATCTCACACTGGTGAGCAATATTCAAGCAGTGGGCGACCAAGTGTACTCTGACATACTTCCTTTGTTTTCGGATTGCATTTCCTTAGGATTCTTCCAATGACTCTCAGTCTGGCATCCGCTTTACCGACGATCAACTTTATATGATCATTCCATTTTAAATCACTCCTAATACCTACTCCCAGATAATTCACAGGGACCACAAATTTAGCATTGGAGGGTAAAAATCGTAGAGGGAGACCAAGAGATGAATACACTAAGCAGATTCAGAAGGATATAGGATGCAGTAAGTACTGGGAGATGAAGAAGCTTGCACAGGATAGGGTAGCATCGAGTGCTGCATCAAACCAGTCTCAGGACTGAAGACGATAACAACAACAACTCCTTCCAGTTGCTGACCTGCTATATTGTAGCTAAATGTTAAAAGATCTTTCCCTCTATGTATTCGCAGCACATTACACTTCTCTACATTGAGATTCGATTGCCATTTCCTGCACCATGCGTCAATTCGTTGCAGATCATTCTCCATTTCCGTAGTTTTCCATTGTTGCAACCTCTCGATATACCACAGCATCATCCACAAAAAGCCTCAGTGAACTTCCGATGTTATCCACAAGGCCATTTATGTATATTGTGAATAGCAACGGTCCCACAACACTCCCCTGTGGCACACCTGAAATCACTCTTACTTCGGAAGACTTCTCTCCATTGAGAATGATATGCTGCATTCTGTTATCTAGGAACTCTTCAATCCAATCACACAATTCTTCTGATAGTCCATATGCTCTTACTTTGTTCATTAAACGACTGTAGAGAACTGTATTGAACGCCTTGTAGATGTCAAGAAACACGGCATCTACCTGGGAACCCGTGTCTCACAGACGAATAGCGTGAGCTGGGTTTCACACGATCGTCTTTTTCGAAACCCATGCTGATTCCTACAGAGTAGATTTCTAGTCTCCAGAAAAGTCATCACACTCGAACATAATACGTGTTCCAAAATTCTACAACCGATCGACGTTAGAGATATAGGTCTATAGTTCTGCACATCTGTTCGACGTCCCTTCTTGAAAACGGTGTTGACCTGTGCCATTTTCCAATCCTTTGGAACGCTACACTCTTCTAGAGACCTATGGTACACTGCATAATGTTATGCATATTAAAAATAGTGGTGAACATATGATTAGTTTATTAGTGCTTTCATCATATCCACTAATAATTTTGTATCTAAGGAAATTGATAACATCAGAATCCCCTTTGGAAGCTGTAGGATGTAAAGAATTAGGACTGCATTTGTTTTGAAATGGAACAGATCAAATATAAGTTCCCAAAACGAGATTTTCACTCTGCAGCGCTGATTTGAAACTTCCTGGCATTTTAAAACTGTGTGCCGGACCGAGACTCGAACTCGAGTTCGAGTCTCTGTCCGGCACACAGTTTCAATCTGCCAGGAAGTTTCATATCAGTGCACACTCCGCTGCAGAGTGAAAATCTCGTTCTGGAAACATCCCCCAGGGTGTGGCCAAGCCATGTCTCTGCAATATGCTTTCTTTCAGGAGTGCTAGTTCTGCAAGGTTCGCAGGAGAGCTTCTGTAAAGTTTGGAAGGTAGGAGTCGATGTATTGGCAGAAGTAAAGCTGTGAGGATGGGGCGTGAGTCGTGCTTGGGTAGCTCAGTCGGTAGAGCACTTGCCCACGGAAGGCAAAGGTCCCGAGTTTGAGTCTCGGTCTGGCACACAGTTTTAATCTGCCAGGAAGTTTCAAATATAAGTTATTTGCAACTGACAGAAAATAGTTGTTAGAAGTGCGTTACTGATCTGTTTTTCCTATGTAATTTTTTGTACTGTGTCTGAAACAGTTTTTGTTGCCATGTATGGAAGTTACATACACTTGAATATGTTTACTGTACTCAAGTCTTGGTTTCCTCCTACAATTTAAACTAACGATTCTTTCATGCTTCAGGATCTGTTCTAATATGCCACCTCTTATTTCAACCAAACTATGCAATAATGCAATACCTGCCCTCCTCCGCCCCCATCCCCCACCCCCAAGTCGGATCAGTACGTTTTCATTAGTTATGTGACCTACATATAAAATCTCCCAGATTCTTCTGTAACACAACATTTCAAAAATGTCTATTTCAGTTCTGTCGTATTTATCACCCACATTTATTTTCATTTAAATTCATATTCCACATAAATGCTTTCAGAAATGACTTCATAATACTTGCATTTATATATGATGTTAAAAAGTTTTTTCTGTTTTATAAACACTTTTGCCACTGTTTCCAGTCTGCATTTATATCCTCTCTACTCCAGCCACCATAAGTTAATTTGTTGTCCCAATAGCAGGAGTCACATAGTACTTTTAGGGTCTCATTTCCTAATCCATTTCTGTCAGCATTACCTGATTTAATTCGATTGCACTCCATTATCCTTTATTACATTTACTAGTGTTCCATTAATTTTTCTTGTTCTTTGCTGTCTCTGAGAGAGTTACATTGTCATTGGGCAAAATTATAATTTTTATTTCTTCTACCATAACATTAATTGCCTTTCCAAAGATCGCCACCATTTACTTCACACCCACGTGATTGTACGCACTGAATAACATTGGGGACAGACTACAAATCTACACTCCTGGAAATGGAAAAAAGAACACATTGACACCGGTGTGTCAGACCCACCATACTTGCTCCTGACACTGCGAGAGGGCTGTACAAGCAATGATCACACGCACGGCACAGCGGACACACCAGGAACCGCGGTGTTGGCCGTCGAATGGCGCTAGCTGCGCAGCATTTGTGCACCGCCGCCGTCAGTGTCAGCCAGTTTGCCGTGGCATACGGAGCTCCATCGCAGTCTTTAACACTGGTAGCATGCCGCGACAGCGTGGACGTGAACCGTATGTGCAGTTGACGGACTTTGAGCGAGGGCGTATAGTGGGCATGCGGGAGGCCGGGTGGACGTACCGCCGAATTGTTCAACACGTGGGGCGTGAGGTCTCCACAGTACATCGATGTTGTCGCCAGTGGTCGGCGGAAGGTGCACGTGCCCGTCGACCTGGGACCGGACCGCAGCGACGCACGGATGCACGCCAAGACCGTAGGATCCTACACAGTGCCGTAGGGGACCGCACCGCCACTTCCCAGCAAATTAGGGACACTGTTGCTCCTGGGGTATCGGCGAGGACCGTTCGCAACCGTCTCCATGAAGCTGGGCTACGGTCCCGCACACCGTTACGCCGTCTTTCGCTCACGCCCCAACATCGTGCAGCCCGCCTCCAGTGGTGTCGCGACAGGCGTGAATGGAGGGACGAATGGAGACGTGTCGTCTTCAGCGATGAGAGTCGCTTCTGCCTTGGTGCCAATGATGGTCGTATGCGTGTTTGGCGCCGTGCAGGTGAGCGCCACAATCAGGACTGCATACGACCGAGGCACACAGGGCCAACACCCGGCATCATGGTGTGGGGAGCGATCTCCTACACTGGCCGTACGCCACTGGTGATCGTTGAGGGGACACTGAATAGTGCACGGTACATCCAAACCGTCATCGAACCCATCGTTCTACCATTCCTAGACCGGCAAGGGAACTTGCTGTTCCAACAGGACAATGCACGTCCGCATGTATCCCGTGCCACCCAACGTGCTCTAGAAGGTGTAAGTCAACTACCCTGGCCAGCAAGATCTCCGGATCTGTCCCCCATTGAGCATGTTTGGGACTGGATGAAGCGTCGTCTCACGCGGTCTGCACGTCCAGCACGAACGCTGGTCCAACTGAGGCGCCAGGTGGAAATGGCATGGCAAGCCGTTCCACAGGACTACATCCAGCATCTCTACGATCGTCTCCATGGGAAATAGCAGCCTGCATTGCTGCGAAAGGTGGATATACACTGTACTAGTGCCGACATTGTGCATGCTCTGTTGCCTGTGTCTATGTGCCTGTGGTTCTGTCAGTGTGATCATGTGATGTATCTGACCGCAGGAATGTGTCAATAAAGTTTCCCCTTCCTGGGACAATGAATTCACGGTGTTCCTATTTCAATTTCCAGGAGTGTATATCACACCTTCTCAGCAATAGGTACACAAGGAGAGCTTTGGTGCACTCTGAATTGTTGCTAGATATGCCCCCTCCGTCTATCTCATTATTAATAGTGTCCTGCATTGTTGCAGATTACTCCTCCTCTGACAAAGGCCAACTGATCGATGTATAAAATGGCGAGAATTTCGAAAATTGGTGGGAAATTCAAAATAAGGGGTTAATTAAAGGTAACCTAACTGTGCTACAGGCTTCTCCCACCATTCCTACGATGTTGCTGTGGGAGTAAGGTTCTTGTACTACATATAAACTAGTGGAAAATCCAATATGGTGCAATATCCTGTTGAAATGAAACTAAGAAAACTCTTGAAGGAGATCCAAGATGGCGGATGGGGCTGCTAGTAAAGCTGTATGATATCAGAAGCCGAGATCTCGATCCAAGATGGCTGTCAAAGGGTACTGGAACAGCTCAATGATACCAGAATCCAAGCTGGCGATTCAGGGTAGCTGATCAGAGATACTGGTGTATTGTCCATTATTGCCAGATTTCCTGGACTCTCCCCAGCCCTGATGATAGTCTGAGCTTTCATGGGATGCTATTCACAGTCAGGAAAAAGGTGTTGGTTTCCCTACATATCCAAGGCTGCCTATTACACAAAATATGTTTTCCTCCTGCCAGTCTAAGCCTGTTGGCTATTTCCAGGGCACCAAAATATGTTTTCAGCCTATAGGTAATAACCAGTTTGAACTTACCTGCTATGTATAATTGACATACTTTCAGCAATGTTCTCGCCATACAAGTAGAAAGCTAGTATCCACTCAGGCATACAGGTTTTTTTTAAAAAAGTCATGGTTGTCATGTCACTTGTTCTAAGTGTAGAGTTCGATACGGCCACTGTGTTTTCCGTGATATCACACATAACACTTGTACTAAGTTAAAATCACTAGTGCTATGTTTAAACAATTACCATCTGATGTTAAGGTTTAAACAGTAATCCCCCCACTCCTCTGATATTACAGTGTAAATAATTGTCACACTAGGTTTGGATTGGTCTTGTCCTAAGTTTAATTCCATTTGTGCTATGCTTAAACAACTGCCACCAGTAGTAAAAATCAGTAGATTTAGGCTCATTTTTTCCAAATCCATCAAAAATAGTAAGATTTCTTCGGTATTTCACGATTTTTGCTGTCATTTAAGAAATATAACCCAAAACTACGGATTTTTACTACTATAAGCTATTTTTATGGTTTTTAAAGGAATTTTTAATAATCTCTATATTTCTCACTGATTTTATTTTTTGTATTCCCTTTTTCCTCAAGAAAATCAAGTGTAAGGAAATAAGTTAAACGAATTCTTTTGTTCTTTAATATTTGCCTAAAATTTTCCCGAATTTTCTTCTTTAGAAGATAGTATAAGATTGTTGTGAACTGTTGATTTTTCATGTTGTTTGAGTGCACACTTGACCCCAGTTACACTACATTCATATGTAACATTAATTTTCTGATATCTACTATCATTCATTGTTTGCACATGTAATGATACCCATCTTTCTGATATTTGTCATTATAGAATTCTTCAACACTTCTGTTTTCAGACACTGACTACACTGCTTGGTGTTGATCATTTAAAGAATATAAGTATTAAGAAGAACAAATAAAATTTTCAAGCCGTAAATTGCAGATATGAAAGATATTATTATTATTATTAAGTTTCTTCATTCGTTTATATCTCAGTTTAATCTGTCCTGCTTCAAAAATTGAAAATCCCATGCAATTATTAATATACAATGTCCATCTGGTAAAATAATATTAAACCAGTTATTAAGCTCCACACAAATTTTCTCCCCATGTCTAGTACTCATATATCTACCGCCAGTTATATTATACACAACATTTACTTGAAGCTCACTAATTTTTTTGAACAGATTAGGATTGTTAAGTTTGATGAGATTTTTGAGTAAAGACTCCATTTCTGTATAAAAATTCTTATTAATATTTTTATTTTTTAAAGAAGATGAAGGATAAACTGTTGATGATAATAATGAATAGTTTCCACATGGCAATGTATCTACATTATTTTTCAAAATGTTTCTTTCACTGTCATCTAGGGTCAGTACTTTTTTATTTACGTCAACAGAATAAATTTCACATTTAATGCTTTGTATCAATTCATAGTCCTATATTACTCAATTTTAATAAACAAACAATCCTTATAATGTCACATGCATTTCTATTTTCAACAACACATTTCTTGAGTCCTTTAGATTTTTCTCTGTTTTGTTGCCAACTTTGTAAGCACTCAAACCACAAAATTCTTCCATTATTTTTTCAATGCATTCATATTTCATTTTTCCTAAAACTTTCTTGTGTATGTGTGGAATATTATATATATTATCTGTTGGACAGTCACTAGTATCAAATTTATTAATCACTGATTTCATATTTTCATAAAAATCTTTAGTAAGTATGATTTACATATATAGTTCCCTGTATCTTGGAAACACAACTCAATATTTTCAAAATACTTTTATTTCAGAACTCTATAATGAAAACCATATATCAGTTCTTTATATACAAGGGTTGTCCACAAAGTAATGCATCTCATTTTTTTCTTCAACAATTCTTTATTGTACATAATGAAAATTACACACATGAAAGAATGGTGTTTTATCTTCACACCCTATTTTTACATGTAATCTCCATCCCATTCAATGGCCTTCTTCCAATGCAAAACAAGGGCGTGTATGGCCTGTTGGTATCAATCGTTGTCCTGCAGTGCTTCACTGTGTGACTAACCTCCTCATCACTGTCAAAATGCTGAGTCATAATACGTCTGTCCTCGTGAATGGCATCATCAGCTCGCTGCAACATTTGAGGTGTGACAGCCAAGGATTGTCTCCCTGACTGCTGCAAATCGTGGAGCTCCACTGACCCGTCTTCTGATGACCTCAACCTCTGTGCCCAGCGACTAACTGTACTTCTATCGACAGCATATGCTTCATGGACTTTGCACAAGCATTTGTGGATATTCCCCACAGTTTCCTTCTAAGCGGTGAGAAATTCGATGACGGCACATTGCTTGTAATGTTCATCACCTACAGGCGCCATTTTGAAACTGTCCTACAGCTACGCTATCAGTAGGGAGTGACAGAAACTTCGTACACTGTCAGGGGACTTCTGATAATACATACATTACGTTTCATATTTGTAGGCCTGTTTTTGGCTGAGAAAAATCAATGTGATGCATTACTTTTTGGCAACCCTTGTAAATAACGTATACTCATGACAACATACATAGGTTTGTTGAATGTGTCTGAGTCATATGGATAGTAACAAGATTTTTACTAAATATTGTTCTACCTTTGAAATTTCGCTATGCCACAAGTCTATCTGAAACTAATTTTGTATTCATTGTTTCTTATATTCTACATTGTCTTCCCAAACATTGAATTATTCATCATTTTGTAGAAATCTTTTTCAAAATAATTCTTTGCTTTCATCCACATTTCTGTATTCAAGCCTATATATTTCTTTAACCAGTCAGATTGGTTAAATTTTAAGACTCTGTGTATTTTTGCTGTCTTCATTCCTAGAGACAGATACTGTTTAATATTTAGTGAACTACATATTATTTTTATAATCCAGGGTAGTTAACAACTTACTTTCTTTAGTTCTAGGCACAGCTTTATTTTTTGGGGCTAATGGTATATCTTTATGTATATCAGGCAGTTCTCTAGGATACTCTAGATCTGCTTCAAATATGTATCCAACTTTAAACGTGTCTCACATGTCAGTTATTTTTTTGGATAAAAGTTATTTGGATGATTCCATTCAAGCCCTCCATACGCTAAATATTGACTCATAGCATAACCATACAGATGTTTGCAACTAAATATGCTAAATAATTTGATAACTTTCCTTAAATCATAATGTTCATGTATTTATTACTTGCATCACATATCTTTCACAAGACTCGGATATGCCATCTATTATTACTCTTTCTACCATTAGAATCGTATCGCAATCATGTTATAATTCTCGTGGCTGTCCAGTCATTTTTAGCATTAGATACAACAAGAAACAAGGTGCAGTAAAATACGAAGATGGATCCTAACTGTACACTTTTATACAAGTTTTTCTAAAATTTTCAAAAACATCAGCCTATAACAAAACTTTAGTTTCAAGATACAGATCATGATATTCACCAAGATTCTTGACGTCAAATTTTTCTCAAACTAATTTAGCATATTTATAATCTTCATGATGTAATTCATAGTCATTCAAGTTACTGTATAGTTCTTCATTTGCAATATGCTGTATCTCTTCAAATGTCTTTCAGGAAACCATGTAATCATATAAATAGGCAGATTTTCTGATATCTTCTAGGAAAAACCTCCTAAGGTTTCTGATCAGATCTTTCCTCAGATTTGATGAAAGTCTGTCTTGAATCTAAATGTTTCAATAAATATCAACTCTAAATTTTCTGTCTTCTTGCTAAAACTAATACATCTATCTTCATTATTTGGTATTAAATCTACTGCTTTTTTTATCATAACTGAGTTATCTTACAAGCAGACGGGAATCAAATCATGATAGCTTATGTAAATAAATTGGTACAAAATTAGGCTTCTTCTGTTGTGCATTATACCAATTACGTAATGGATTTATATATCTTCCTGCTAAATTATCATGATGATGAAATTTTTTATTATTTTTTTAGTGATGCCTATACAATGAAAATATTTTAGACCTTACATGTCTCTATTGTTTTGCAGGTATTAATGCTCTCATTTCTTCAATTGCAAAAGAAATTCTTACATTTTCTTCATCACCTTTTTTCAAATATTCAATGAATTTTATATGACGATTTGGCCTTCGATATATGACTGAATTCTTGTAATATCCATCGATGTATTTAATACAATAACATAGACCACCTGAATCATGTTTCTCATATTTCAGTGCATCTGAGTTTCCTGGATTCATTTTAGTAACAAACTTTCAAAATGTCCATAAATAACGAATGGAACTTTCTGTGTATGTTACTAACTTTTAACTATTGACCTTTCTCTGGTAATTATACTTTAATAGTTTGTTAACTAAGCAATCTGATGTGTGACTATCTAATTTTTCTATACTGTTGAAATGGAGTACACATATATTACAAATAAATTTTGCTTCTTTATGTTTTGTAATTTGATTCAAAACAACCTCAGATAAATTATTTAGTTACACAAGATGTGAATTTTCACTATTTTTGAAATAAAGCAAATTTATATGTTTTTCTTTCTTACTTTCTAATCTGTAATACGTACACTTAATATTCATCATTAGGTGAATAAACATTAATATATGCATTAATTTTATCCTCTTCTTTGTAATATCAACTGCCACAGGTAATTAAAAATTTTTAGGTTTCTGAGCAACATCAAGCCCTACATTTTTATATTTTGTGTCTCTACCTGTATTTTTCATCTACAGGAAACAAAGCAAATTTTATAGGCCACAGAAAAGATCTTTGGTCATTATTTTTCACATTAATACATGATTTTCACTTTTTATTGTTTCTGGTAATTCGATGTAATATGAACCTCATAATACAGTGTACCTATCAATTTCTAATTGCAAGCCAGTTATTCCATTTTAATTTCCAACCAGAACCATGTGCTTTTGATAAAATACTTTATTTACCTCTATCAGGTTTGTTAATTAACTCCCTCCCTCTCTCTCTGCTGAGTCTATAGTTTTGTGTTTGAAATGTCAATTCCATAATATTTCCCGTTCTCTATATTCTGTACACACAAAAAGTTTAAAATTTACTTTCATTTCGTGATGTAGATTTGAATCATATTTCCCCTTTTTTCATAATTTTCGGCTTTGATGCATTCAAGGAAAAATTAGTTTCAATTAAGTTTAGATTATTTTCGTAATTTATTGTTGGCAGTCTTTCAGGAAACACTTTATCAACTAGATAATAACTGTCTGTTATTTTGTCTCTTGATTTCTCAAATACATTAGTGTAAGAAGAAAATATTTCTGTCAACTGTTTATTTCATTATTTGCAAATTTGCATGATCATTCCTAAGTTCAGAATAAGATAACTATTTCCAAGAATGTCTATTAATAATTGTAATTAAAGTAGTTTTATTTAATCTGCTATATCTTGTCAAATTATTTCTTCTATAATAATCACTACATTGAGTAATCATGAATTGCTCCATTTTAATATCTTATTAAACAAAAATAAAATTTATTATGAATTTGGCATTAATTAGGCTTATCAGGCCAAGATGTCTTATTTTTTCCACAAACACAATGATTTCGTTTACTATTGCATATTCTTGTCTGGTATTCATTTACATATTGTCTACACATTGTCCTATAACTGTCCTTTGCCTATTTCCATGAAGTAAAATTATCAGTTAACCTCTCAGTTTGGAAATATTTACACAGATACAGTCTGAAGACTGCTTTAGCTGTTGCTGGATACAGCTTGAAGCTTCCATTTAACTAGAATAACTTTTATTTAAATGTTTAAAAAATTTTATCCTCTAGTTTTTGTAATATATCTTATTAATGTATTTATTTCACAAGGAATTAATGGTGATGATTTATTGTAATCGATACCAAATAAAGGTAAATCAGCTGAACCAGCTCTAACTACTTCTTTTGTGAATTCATTGTATTCATAGAATGTGTTATCTTTGAAGAAATTCAACATCCTGTTAATGTACCCAACCACATAATTTATTCCTGCAGGTAATCCTGAAAATCATCTGTTTGTAGTGCCATTCATTTGTTCTTAACACCACATTTATTCAAATCTTCATAGAAAAAATTATTAAAGAATATATATATATATTTATCTGACTATAGGCTGACTACACCATTTAATTTAAAAACTTGATGTAATCCTGTACTTGATAGTGGTTTTGGATATCATTAAGCTAAGCTGACTGTGATCACTATGTGACTAGATGGCAAAGACAAAAGCTGCAAACATGGTTATATGCACTTGATGATATACATCCAAATTGTGAAGAAACAATAAGAATGGAATATAATCCTGACTCACTCAAATTGTGCAATAAATTGAAAGAAGAATTGAATCAGAGTATTAATTTCTACTGAAATTACTTTCATTGTACTGAGCAACAACTTTTACAAAATGTAAGAATTCTTTTGTAAAATATTTTTTTATTTATTTAACCATGTGTTTTGTGCATTATCAAAACCTAGCCATTTAATATATATTTTATCTCCTTTCTTTCTCAAAACTTTTTGACACCATATAAATATGGAGAGTTTGTTTTCTGTAGCTCTTACTCATAAAAAAATTCCTTTCTCTTGTTCTCCATCCAATGCCTTCACCTTGTATGTGATTGTATAAACAAGAATAACATTTCCAACTTCGAAAATTTCTGTAGACCAATTGGCTGTACAGTGAAGCCCTAGTATATTGAGCTAATTGGGGCTGAGGTAACCACGAATTACAAAAAAATTGGCTACCATGGAAATATCACTAAATCAGTGTGTGAATCGTGAATAAATGTTTAATGAGCACAATAATGATTAAAAAAATAAAGAAAAAACAATATAGTACATACCTGTGTTATGTGTAGATACATGGGCACACACTTCCAAGTTGCAAAAAAGTAAGTTATATTTTTAAAAATTCGCCCATAATCCTTTGTTTTATAATAGAACCTAGTTTTTTAGCAGCAATGTAGGGTCATCTTCTAGGAAGCAAGGTGTCAGCAGGAGTAGCTTCCGCTTGCTACTCGCTATAATGCAATGCCAAAGCTAGAGCTCAAAACCCTCAGTGTGAGTTATCACTGGTACATTTTCTTCAGGCAATTCTTTGTAGTACATGTCTTCAGTGGGTTCACTAACCATTTCTACAATTGCAAGATCAGTCACTTCAAGTTGTTCATCACTGTTCATCCATTTAGAAACATCACTCGCATTTTTATATCCAGCAAGCTTTTTCAACTGTTCTGCCAATGAAAAGTAATCTTCCTCTGTACTGCAAGCATCCGTTTCATTCTATAAAATCTAGTTCAAGACTTTTTAGTGTCTCCGCCTTTATTTCAGACCGTGAATCGGCTATTAAGTAAACTACGTCTTTTGTGGTCGTTCGTTTAAGAAATTCTTTGATGCTTCTTTAAGCTTCTGTTGTTTGTAGAAGTGTCTGAAGCAAAGGACGACGATACCTTTTTTCAAGGATTGTAAAACATCTTGGTCCAAAGACTATATTAAACTCATTACTTTAGGATTAAGAACAATAGATGAATAGCGTCACATTGTAATTCTTCCTCATCAAGATGTGAACCAGCGTTGTCAAGCGTTAAAATTGCTTTGGACGGTAAGTAGTTTTTCTAAAAGAAGATCGTTGAAAAACCACTTCTTAAAAATATTTTTTTCCTTCAAGCAGGTTTTTAGTGGACATATGTAACATGCAGTGCAGAAGCAGTGATATTTTTAAAGCTTTAACCTTAGCAGGCTTTCCTAATACCAGCAGCTTCAGTTTATGGTCTCTACTTGCATTCGGTGCAACAATAACTGTTAACCTCTCTTTACGTTTTTTGTAGCGAGCGGCAGCCTTTTCTTCTTTTGAGGCTAGAGTTTTAGATGGAGTAATTTTATAATTTAGCCCTGTTCATCACAGCTATACAGATGATCAGGAGTAATATTTTCTTTCGGTATATTTTTTCTTAATTTGAGAAACCGCAGAAAGTTTTTCATCGCAAATTTTAAGCTGCCTTAAGCTGTAACTCTTCTTCTACCTATCCAACCATCCTATACTTGCAGTAACATCGTCCTCGCCTTCCTTTAACTGATTTCTAAGAAATATAGCTTTCCCTCGTAGAATAGGAACTGAATTTGGATTTCCTTTTTGTCTTTGCTGAGTAAACCAAACTAACAAAGCTTCATAGTCAGATTTCTTCATTGAGTTCTGTTTAAATGACGAAATAAAACACTTGTTTAATGAAAATTACTCAATTTTGTCTTTTTCTATGTCAATCTCCAACTGTCACTTAAAGGACTCCACACTCAGCAGTAAGGTTTTTTTAACATTTATCCTTTGTGTAGTCTTTTTAAAGCCTCATGTTTCACATTCAATGGCACAAATTTTCTCTTCCTCCTACCACTCATCGTAATTTATGAATTTAAACATTAAGGAACACACAGTTATGTGTACTGTATCCTGTATACACACACACACACACACACACACACACACACACACACACACACACACACAACACTACAATATTACTGACAAAAGTGGGCTCACTACAGTACAGATGCTATAACACAACCAACTAGAGTACATACAACAATAGTCAGCAAAGATTGTAAAATGTGTATTGTTACTGTATTTTAATCACCAATGTGGTTGAGAAACAACAGGGGTAGCACTAACGATGGTATGCTCTGTACAACTGAGTGTAAGGTGGTCCCAATTAGTGAAGAGTCGACAAAGAACGAGCAAGTGCACTCTTTAAAACCTAATGGTACCTGTACCTCTGTAACAGAAATGCTTAAGCAGTCTGAGGCCATGGGTATTTCTGTGCATTATGAACGAAATCTCTAAGTGCGAAAGTTTTACCTGTATTCTGCATGGGAAATTGAAAGCAAGTTCAAAATGTAACACATTCGAAATTATGTGAAATGTACATATGGACAATGTATGAAAATGGGGTTTTAGTCTAATCTATAATTTTCTTAAGACTAGCCCGAATTACATGGAACATAGAAATGTTATAGCTTGAATTACTGGAGTTCTATCAAATATTGTTTTAATTTTACTAATTCTAACTTCATCTATTATTTTTAATTTTCGTTTATCATTAGATGCAACAGCAACTGGCTTACAAGTTTCGTCATTGATTTCCAATGGCTTCATTTTTATTGTTGAATTTTTGTATTATTGTATTCATCGACAAGTTTTGCAAACAATTCAATCCACTTATAATGTGCCTGGAGAGCAAGTCTCTTACACGTTTTTTCCTTCAGTGTTCTATTAAATATTTAAAAAAAGATGCTTTTAATTCAGTAAAAGTTGAATAATTATTAATATTCCATAAGCTCTTGAAACTCTTTGTTGTAGAATTCTTTACCAATATCTATTTGTAGATTTCTTGGACTTCTCTTGCTGGTGCATGTTTTTCTAAAAGTACCAGCTACACTTTTACCTGTTTTATCTTTAACTGGAATAGTCCAAGCAAATTTTGAAAATAGTCAATAACAGTTAATAAATGTTTTTATATTTTGTTTATTTATGAAATTCCTTTCAAGTTGCCTGAGTCCATTTCTTCTAGATCAGCTTGCCTTAAGTCATCTGTACCAAATGTGACAACATTTCTTATTTTAAATTTTTTTCTCATTGGTTTACAAAATTCATTAATAATTTCTTCACAGATGTTTTTATACGATTACCTACAGTCTTTTTTAACAAATTTACTCATTTTAGTTTTATATACTCTACAAAGATCTTCAATCCTCTGTCTTCCATTTTTAGTTGTTACTCTGTGAAGATAATGTGTGTCAGTAAATTGTATGCACTTAAGTATCTGATATGATTATCCATTTGTGTAGATTAATAATTGATCAATTATTGTTCTATTCTATGGTCATCATTTGAATCTACAAACAATTCACCAAGCATGAGAAATTCTGTTGAGACAGGTACAGTCTTAACAGATTTATTTTGAGATAGAAAAATTTTATCTTTTGGTTTCATTTTAAATGATGAATTATTTAGTTGACTTCGCAATTCACAGATATTATACCTTTTTATCTCTGTTTTAAAATTAGTAGCTGACAGATCACCATATACATGGGCTCCAAAATAAAACTTCTCTTACTTTTTACATCATACTCAAATGAATATTTAAAGTAACAAAATCAAATACCACTTTATCTTTGCCACACTTTCTATTTTGAAATAGCTTTATTGGTTTTTGTATGGAGTTAATTCTATCATTGAGAAATAACCTGCAAAAGCTTTTTCTACTTCCTTTTTTGTAGAGTAACCTTTATGAATATGATTGAGAAGTGTTATGGTAATATAATTATAATTATAATCCTTGCATATTCAGATTTGGTAGCAAGCTCATTTAGTCACAGACTAAAGTCTCCTTTAGCTGACAGTAATTCATTTTCTAAATATTATTTGCTAACTATGTCACAACCATCTGCAGGATCTTCGAAATCTACTAATCTTCTTCCTTTAAAAACATTGTACCCTTTAGTTGCTTTAAAGATGTTACGTAATTCTTTATGAAACTTTCTATTTTTGGATCTAATTATCTATGAATTGCGCTTTTGATGTTTTCTGTATTTCCACTGTTTTGCTTATTTATCATGCTACCTTTAAGCTGCAGTTTGTTTCCAAAAATGTCCACCATTTACTAGATTCAAATTTCATTTAATTTTTAATTATCTGACAACAGATTTAGTACGAATATATACAAATGACCACATATTAATTCACTAAAATTCTGAATTCACTGTTAATTACAGAATAACTCACTTGAACCAAAATATTTAAGCTGTTGTTTAGGTATATTTCCTTCAAATGAAATAAACACAAATTTTCCATTTTTGGCTTTATGGTAACATATCCAGTGTGTACCAACATGATCAGATGTGTCTAAATTTACTCTTCCTAATTCATATTCTTTGGGATGAGCAGGTAATTTATCAGTCATGAAGACACCATGAAAATACTTCATTTTTAGTTGTTTACCTTATTTTTCTAGATCAGAATTTGATAAAGGTTTATTATATTTTTTATTATTTTTTGGATTAAAAAAAATTTTTTTTCACCTTGGCGCCAGTGGAAGTAGGGTTAGGACTGTGTCTGCTTCCTTTCTCTCTCTGTTGCTAGATTATATCTTTTTTTATTCGAATTTTCTATCAGCTCTAGTCTTGTTTATTACAGAAGTAGCTACAGCAGCTGCTCCACCAGCTAGTGAACTAGTTGCATCTAATGCTGTTAGTAAAATTGGAAGAATTCCTTCTTCATGTTTTGTTAGTAGTGATCCATCTTTATTTTCTATTAGATTACATTAGATTAGTACTTGTTCCATAGATCATGAATACAACACTTCGTAATGATGTGGAATGTATCAGGTTAATAAAAAGGGGCCAAACAAGATATTACATTACACAAAATACTACGTGACACTCAATAGTTTAAATTTTTTGTGGGGGTTGGGAAATTACCCACTTACTATATTCAAAAATTCATCTAATGAGTAGAAGGAGTTGCCATTAAGAAATTCTTTTAATTTCCTTTTAAATGCTATATGGCTATCCGTCAGACTTTTGATGCTATTAGGTAAGTTACCAAAGACTTTTGTGGCAGCATAATTTACCTCCTTCTGAGCTGAAGTTCGATTTAACCTTGAGTAGTGAAGATCATCCTTTCTCCTAGTGTTGTAGCCATGTACACTGCTATTACTTTTGAATTCGTTTGGACTGTTAACAAATAATTTTATAAGTGAATATGTATATATAGTGAGGCTACAGTTAAGATTTCTAGCTCTTTAAATAAGTGTCTGCAGGATGATCTTGGATGAACACCAGCAATTATTCTGATTACACGCTTTTGTGCAATGAACACTCTTTTGCTCAATGATGAGTTACCCCAGAATGTGATGCCATACAAAAGCAGAGAATGAAAATAGGTGTGGTAAGCTAATGTACTCATATGTACATCGCCAAAATGTTCAATGGCCCTAATAGCGTAAGTAGCTGAACTCAAACGTTTCAGATGATCCTCAGTGTGTTTTTTCCAGTTCAAACCCTCATCAATGCATACACCTACAAATTTTGAATATTTTACTTTAGCTACCGATTTCTGATCGAAGTGTATATTTATTAATGGTGTCATTCCATTTATTGTGTGGAACTGTATATACTGTGTTTTGTTAAAGTTTAATGAGAGCCCATATGCAAAGAACCAGTTATTGATTTTCTGAAAAACATCATTTACAATTTCACCAGTTAATTGTTGTCTGTTGGGTGTGATAGCTATACTTGCATCATCGGCAAAAAATAAAAGCTTTGCATCTTCATGAATAGAGAATTGCAAGTCATTAATATACACTCCTGGAAATTGAAATAAGAACACCGTGAACTCATTGTCCCAGGAAGGGGAAACTTTATTGACACATTCCTGGGGTCAGATACATCACATGATCACACTGACAGAACCACAGGCACATAGACACAGGCAACAGAGCATGCACAATGTCGGCACTAGTACAGTGTATATCCACCTATCGCAGCAATGCAGGCTGCTATTCTCCCATGGAGACGATCGTAGAGATGCTGGATGTAGTCCTGTGGAACGGCTTGCCATGCCATTTCCACCTGGCGCCTCAGTTGGACCAGCGTTCGTGCTGGACGTGCAGACCGCGTGAGACGACGCTTCATCCAGTCCCAAACATGCTCAATGGGGGACAGATCCGGAGATCTTGCTGGCCAGGGTAGTTGACTTACACCTTCTAGAGCACGTTGGGTGGCACGGGATACATGCGGACGTGCATTGTCCTGTTGGAACAGCAAGTTCCCTTGCCGGTCTAGGAATGGTAGAACGATGGGTTCGATGACGGTTTGGATGTACCGTGCCCTATTCAGTGTCCCCTCGACGATCACCAGTGGTGTACGGCCAGTGTAGGAGATCGCTCCCCACACCATGATGCCGGGTGTTGGCCCTGTGTGCCTCGGTCGTATGCAGTCCTGATTGTGGCGCTCACCTGCACGGCGCCAAACACGCATACGACCATCATTGGCACCAAGGCAGAAGCGACTCTCATCGCTGAAGACTACACGTCTCCATTCGTCCCTCCATTCACGCCTGTCGCGACACCACTGGAGGCGGGCTGCACGATGTTGGGGCGTGAGCGGAAGACGGCCTAACGGTGTGCGGGACCGTAGCCCAGCTTCATGGAGACGGTTGCGAATGGTCCTCGCCGATACCCCAGGAGCAACAGTGTCCCTAATTTGCTGGGAAGTGGCGGTGCGGTCCCCTAACGGCACTGCGTAGGATCCTACGGTCTTGGCGTGCATCCGTGCGTCGCTGCGGTCCGGTCCCAGGTCGACGGGCACGTGCACCTTCCGCCGACCACTGGCGACAACATCGATGTACTGTGGAGACCTCACGCCCCACGTGTTGAACAATTCGGCGGTACGTCCACCCGGCCTCCCGCATGCCCACTATACGCCCTCGCTCAAAGTCCGTCAACTGCACATACGGTTCACGTCCACGCTGTCGCGGCATGCTACCAGTGTTAACGACTGCGATGGAGCTCCGTATGCCACGGCAAACTGGCGGCGGCGGTGCACAAATGCTGCGCAGCTAGCGCCATTCGACGGCCAACACCGCGGTTCCTGGTGTGTCCGCTGTGCCGTGCGTGTGATCATTGCTTGTACAGCCCTCTCGCAGTGTCCGGAGCAAGTATGGTGGGTCTGACACACCGGTGTCAATGTGTTCTTTTTTCCATTTCCAGGAGTGTATATTAAGAACAGCAGAGGACCCAAGATCGAACCTTGTGGCACCCCATTCTTGATTGGTCCTCAGTTTGAGAAATCACCAGGTTTTTGCATATTATGTGAACTGTTTATTTCAGCTTTCTGCACTCCTCCAGTTAGGTACGATTTAAACCATTTGAGCGCTGTCCCATTTGTACCACAGTACTCGAGCTTATCTGGAAGTATTCCATGATTTACACAATCAAAAGCCTTTGAGAGATCACAAAGAATCCCAACAGGTGACTTCCGGTTACTCAGAGCATTTAATATTTCATTAGTGAAAGTATATATAGCATTTTCCGCTGAAAAACCTTTCTGGAAACCAAACTGACATTTTGTTAAAACTTTATTTTCACAAAGGTGTGAAGCTACTCTACAATACATTACTTTTTCAAGAATTTTGGATAAGTCAGTCAGAAGAGAGATTGGGCTGTAGTTGTTGACATTAGACGTATCCCCTTTTTTATGCAGTGGTTTAACAATGGCATACTTCAGTCTATCTGGGAAAATACCCTGCTTCAGAGAGCTATTACTTATGTGGCTAAGAATCCCACTTATTCTTGGGAACAAGCTTTTATTATCCTGCTGGAAATGCCATCAATTCCATGTGAGCTTTTATTTTTGAGAGAGTTTATTATCTTCCTAATTTGAGAAGGAGAGGTGGGTGGAATTTCAATTGTATCAAATGGTGTGGGTAAGGCCTCTTCCATTAACTGCCTTGCTTCTTCTAATGAACATTTAGATCCTATTTTGTCTACAACATTTAAAAAATGATTATTCAAAATATTTTCGACTTCTGGCTTGTTGTTTATCAAGTTTCCATTCTCTTTGATGGTTTTGCCATCATCCTGTACTCTTGGTTGCCTTGCCTCCCTTGTAATAATATTCCAAATAGTTTTGATTTTGTTATCTGAGGTATTAATCTCAGACATGATGCACATGTTTCTGGAATTTTTAATAACCTTTCTTCATGTAGCACAGTAGTTTTTATAATATATGGCTGTTTCTGGGTCATTACTCTTTCTTGTTGTTAGATAGTCAATAATTTTTTCACAACAGGTGTGCCTAGTGCTATGAGTAAATTTCCACCAGTTTTGTATTGCTCTTTCTTTTTTGTGCACCAGTTAAAAATATCTGTGCTATTTAATTATTCATTATATGTTTAATTTTAATTGATTTAGGTTTGCTCTTGTTACTAGGCAGCAATTTTTAATCAGTGTTGAAGTTCTTCATTTATATATAATGTTTTTATTAAGATGAGTATATGTTACAGTCCTCACCCATTTTCTTTCTTTCTTTTTTTGTTAGGTATTCGATAAGTTTTCCAACAAGTACATGTAATGTTACAAGTAAATATTCATCAGTTTTCTCGATATTATCTCTTTTTCATTTTTGAGCATCTGTTAAGAAATTATCAGCACTATGTAAGTATTCTTTACTGACTTTAATTTTAATTCATTTTGGTTTAATTTCACCACTAGGTAGGGATTTCTTTTCATTGCAGAAATTATTCATTTATATAGAAAAAAATTTTATAGTCCTCACCCATTTTCATCAACGTCCAAGCCCACACTAATTTTCTCTTTTCATACATTATTCCTTTTACTGCTGTAGTTGCTAATTTTGCTCCTATTGAAGGATCAGAAGCATGCATTCTCTCTTTTGCTGTTAGTTGCTTCATGTCTCTTTGAAAACATTTAATATCTCTGTATGCAATGTCATGCTGTTTCCAAGCTTCATGTAATGGATTAATTTCTTGACTTCCTTTAGATAATATTTTATCTACTTTGGCTCTTGTGCCACAAAATCTATAACCTGGTAGATGCATTTCAAAATGTAATTTATTAATTGCCTTTGTTAACTAACCCTTTTCCACATCTTTCATTTTTTCAAAATGTGTGTGGTAAATTATTCAAAATTCTAATTAGTTTTGATATTCCTTTTGGGCCACTGATAACGAAACCACTAAATTTATTTGATAACATTTGTGATATGACCACATTCTTGCTTTGATAATTCTTATTTCCAATTAATTATCCTTGAATTAATGCTAATCTATTGGTTAACTCATGTATATCATTCATCCAAACACATTGACTGTTTTATCTATACTTTTTTTTTACTAACCCTTCACTGAAATTTGACTCTACATCCGCTTGTAATTTTTTGAATTATATATCAAAAGTTTCCTGTATAAAATATTTATATTTTTATTTGATTGTATTTTGTAAGAATTATTATTAGAGAATAGAACTCTCCTGACTGGTACAATATATCTGCATAATTTGATAAATCAACAGTATCAAATCTTGTGGTTAAATCATCAATAGTAATATCTTTTTCATTTAAAAGATTCAATCTGTACCTTCATATTCTTATTCATCAGTAATTGATTATCTCCATTGAAAGTAACTGGCAGATAACCAACAAATTTAAACGTACCTACACATTTTAATCCAAAACCTTTATCTTCATCAGTGTTGATATACTCCAAACATTCTATCACTTATATTTATTTTTTTAACACCACTGTGATCCAGATTCTCTTCCTTCTGCTCTTTACATTTTAATTTTCTTTTACTTTTTTCTCTTCCTCATATTTTTTTTGTTGCAGCCTGTACTTCCAATTCACTTATTGTGTGATTAACCCATGGACTTTCATATTGTTTTAATTTTTCATGTTCATTCAGTGCAACCTATATTTTTCATTCAGTTGTACATATCATGGCCAGCATCAGACGATTCATAATGCTGATTTCTTTCTCCGCTTGAATTTCTATGATACGGAACCACCTGTTTCTCAACCTCTGTAATTTTTTTTCAGTTTCTTTCAGAACATTATCGCCTAGACCTTCGATTCCTTTTTTTAAGTGCTTGATTACATCAATAACAGGCTCACCTTTTTTTTACATTTTTCATGTTCTGTTATTGGTTGTTGTTCCCAAAGCTTGAATCATTTTTTCACCTCTTTAGATTATTTCTGTTTTGTTTAGCTTTTTTCAGAACTTCTGGATCATATGCATTCTGCATACTACATGCTTTTGGATTATGGTATTTTGCAAACATTTACTATAGACAAGAACATAAAAAATATTTCTTAAATTATAAAAAATCTCTAATTTTACATCTGTATTTTTACCTTCATTCGTTTCGTAGTAATATGTATTGTAAAAACTCCAAAACGATACTCATCCCAACATTTACTACAATATTCTTTAAGATCATCAACCTTAAATCACCACCAACAAGTCCATGGTAAACATGATTTGAATTTGTATCATCTTGTCTGAATACAGTTAAAAACTTAGATTATCTCTTACTAATCGTTTAGGTATTTTAGAATATGTCTGAGGTAGATAAAAACAGTCTACTCCTTTATGTCTTTCTCTAGCAAAATATTCTCTAACAACATGCTGATTTTCAAGAATGAGATCATGAAATACTACAAGTGAATTATCTTTGCATTGATCCAGTGGTATGATTCCATTATAATTTTTAATAAATGTAGTAATTTTCTCATTACATTTATCTTTCAATTTTTTGCACATTTTGATAAATTCTTGATATTTTGCTTGATATAAACTTTCGATGTAAACACACAGATGATTGATTTTATTCCAATTCAGTCATCCTAGAGTTAGAATACGACTGTCAATCATTAATGTAGTTTTTCCATCCCTCTTGGCCCTATTATTACACATCAAATAGAATTAGGCAAGGGCTTGCTTGCTATGCTTCTTTTATGATTTCTTCTCTGCAAGTTTTATTTGTGGTCCCCAATCAGTTTTCATTTAATTAATAGCACTTTTATTGGCAAAATATGACTTGTCTGTAGCAACTGAATGATTACTCGTCTGTTCTATGTCAGACAGTTATAGCAATGTTGCTCTAGTTGTCTTTTTATACAACATTTGTAACTCCAAATAGTTATGTCGAAAAATAATAGGTAGCATTGTGATGGAGAGACAATAGAAATCCTGTTGGTCAAAAGTTTAGAAAAATTTATTCAGACAAAAAGCCTAATATTCACATTAAAACAGATGCAATTTTAAATAGAATTGTTATAGAGATTGATGTTAAGTTATATATGGATATAAATGATAGTATTGGAAGTGTGACTGGATTTTGTAGCCCGACTATTCTTGCTAATGAAAAGACTGTTGCTAACGATGTTCCTAAAGTTATTCCATTTGAATTAATCAACATAAATTTTAATCTAGCTGATGGAATGTTTGTAATGTATACTGATCATTTTTATTGGGAAACTAATATCAGTGCTTTGTAGAGTCTAATGGTGACTTTGAGGGACCACTAATACATGAACCATGTTATCCCATACATCTCGCAATTGTTGATTATATAGAGGATTTAGAAATAACTGTCACTGATGAAACTGACAATTTGATTGACTTCAGTGGCGCTACTATAACAGTTACTTTAGAAATGGCTTAATAAAATTTTATCCTTATTAAATGAATTGAAAGTTACAGCTTTACTCATTACCTGCAAATGACAGAAGTAAATTTAATCCAAATGTTCGTAACAAAAGACTGAGATTAACATTCATATTGGAGATGGATGGCTTCATCCTAGTCACGCTCAGTTGTAGATGAGCTTTAGGATTGTTATAGCTGATGGATCAAATTACCCAACATATGGTGGAATATCGTATAAAAATTATCAATAATTATGTAGCAAAGCTGTTTGATTTTATAACCATAAAGAAAGGAAATAATATTCTGCACAGAATGGAATATCCTTCTATTTCATCATCAGTCTTGTTGTATTTGACTTTATCTCTTGCTGACAAAGTAAGCATGGAAGGTCATATACTTAATAATGGAAAAGTAAACAGCAAGAAAAATGAGGTGCTTCAGCCACTGAATATGCCTGGTTGTTT
The DNA here is from genome assembly GCF_021461385.2 of Schistocerca piceifrons. Classification (NCBI taxonomy): domain Eukaryota; kingdom Metazoa; phylum Arthropoda; class Insecta; order Orthoptera; family Acrididae; genus Schistocerca; species Schistocerca piceifrons. The sequence continues at coordinate 87,848,853 of NC_060149.1, read as the reverse complement.
CCTTATGGACTATAACGAAATTTTATGGGAACGTGATCTTACTGTAATTTTTACTTGAATTGCAACGGCTGGAGATGCTATTCTTAGATGGGCTGACTGTAATAAAGCTCAAATTGAAATAAAAAATACTCTTCTGAAACAAGGTAAAATTCTTGTTGTATCTATAGAAATTCGTGTACCTACTGTTAAATATAACCTAAATTACGATCTAGAACAATGCAGAAAATATACCGAAAAATCTAAAAATTATGGTACCTTTTAATGAACTGCAAACTGTGGAACTCGCTGGATTGAGTGGTAAGAAGAAGTTTGAGTTGGATGTTACGAATTTTTATAACTCAGCAGAATTTGATATGTCATATTTTATTTTCATTGTGTTTCCAACTAATCGTAAAAATAATCAACTGCTTGATTCATCACTGTAGGATCATGTTAAACTACAGAACATCTAATAGAAAAATGGGGGAAATGAAGTTTCCCCTCAGGAGATGCGAACTTAGAACCACCAAAATAATTTTCTCAAAGGATATGATGGATTTCTTAATTTTAAACAAGTTACACAGCTGAAGGGATATGCAGATATAAGTCCATTTAGTTTGATAATGAACTGTCCTATCTACGTGATTAACATGATCAGCAGAAAGAATATCATTACCACTCAGAAGACTACTATGAAATTATGTGCAACTTTTATTGATAAAACTGCTGCAGACAGTTTAACATATATAATTACGAATGGCAAGAAGTATTTCACGTTTGATGAATAACGCAGGGTATTAACTGAAATATTGAGTAGAATTTTTAACTTCATATTTACATTTTCAGAAAGATAGAGGCTTTCTAGGGATAAACCCCCTTTCATGCAGATTATGCTAGCCTTTTGAATTTTTAAAATTGGTTAATATTTGGCTGACAAATAAACTAAAGGCGATTTACTTAACTACCCAGGTGGCAGCTGTTGTGTAAGGTCCTGCTTCTAGCAGATCTCACAGCTCAGTAAGTTCACCATTAATAGACTGCAGCTGATATAGATATGAAACCATGCTTTTTACTTCACTCCAGCTCCTTACTCCTATTTCACTCACACAGTTGGCAATACTGCTCACATACAATACGGAAGCATTTGATAACTCAGCCACAGCCCAAAGGCTAGTGTTGATGCCGCCCATGGGGTTAAGGTGGTCTCCATTCACAATGGTGTGGGAACATACTTCGTTTTTCACATAAAATTTCATTTTTAATCTTCATTTGAGTGTTCACTTTTACATGTTGCTTAAAATTCGTCTGTTCTAATACACACAGTAAAGTAAAGAAAATAAAGCATTTGTAAACTGAAGAAAGTAGCACATTTTAGAATGTGATCTGTACTTAACACAATTACTATATATATGCGCAGCAAACTGTTAAATGTACTCCCAGTCTGATTCAGGTCGGGAGTGGGCTGGCCACCCCAGCAACAATGTTCATTGATTATTGTTCATCAAGTTGCTGCCGTCCAAGCTATGCCCTCTCAATTGATGGGTGACAGTTGCAAGAGAGCAGCAAGCATCAAGTCACTGGATCATCATGACCTGGCAATGGACATGGACTTCGAAAAAAGAAAAAAAAAACAGAAGGATATGAGAAAAAAATAGAAGAGAGAAGCTGAAAAATCCTTCCAGGAGTTTCCTTCGTTGGACCCAAACGTTTTGCTTAATTTAACTTAATTTAAATTTTATTAGTACATTTTCTTTCTATATAAATGGAGGTTCTGCTCAAGAAGCTCAACAATGTTAATGGTTCTAATTTGTTCATAAAATTTGTGAGCTGCAGGTAAATATTTTGTATAACATAATTGGCTGTGAATATATGAATACTAAGCATTGGGAGAAAATTTGTAGGCTTTTGGAGTTATTGATGCATTTCAGATTATTTTAGTGTCTTTCTTAGGGAAAAGAGGAACACAAGAAAAAAATATAATTGATAGGAAAACAAAAGTATCAAAAACTGAAAAATTGTTTAAAAATCAGAAAAAAATAGTTTATAGTAGTAAAACTCAGTAGCTTTATGTTATATTTGTTAAAGGACAGCAATAATCGTGGAGTTTCGAAGAAATTTTGCTGTTTTTGATAGATATGGGGAAAATGAGTCAAAACCCACAGAATTTTACAAATGCCACTACTGCTTGGGCAGGATATTCAAATACTTCACTCATCCTAACCTTTCAACTGTGCAAAATTCTCTTACCCTAAGTTTCAAGTGACGAGTAGCCCTCTAGGTGTCAGAGTAAGACCAGTTACCCTAACTTTAAAACTGTATAGCTCACTGCTGCAGTGTGCATAGTTATGAAAGTTTCGTCACTGTCGTATATGGTGGGATAGGAATAGGAGAGGTATGCACTTGACTCTTTATTTACACAAATATTGTGCCGGTGGGAGGGTCTTTGCTATGCTGGGCTGCACTGGGCCAGGCTTCTACAGTTCCCACATGTCAGAAGAGATTCCAGACTGCTGCTGCAAAGTCCCATAGCCACAGCTCCACTAGTGCAGGGCAAGACCGCCTGTGCTGTGTCCCATTCTGCAGTCCACCATGGCTACTGTCAAACTGCTGATAGACTCTAGCACACAACTGGTGCAAAGCACACAGTGCACCACTAAGGGATCTAGCTTTAACAGGTAGGAATGTCGACCCTTGTCAGTCACTTATTGTACTCTACAGGTAGTGCACACGCTACTACAGTTGTCTACATTATTTCGTGTTTAAGAACTCTACAACACCGTATTGTGCTATGCACTGCACTTCTTCAGCTAACATAACTGCAGCCCTTATTTAACAATGACTTCTCACACACGCGTACTCCGTACAATAACATGACAGTGGATATCTTAGGCTATTTGGACATGTAGCAATTTCAACGTAAGACCCCATGTAAAAGGCACTTACTTAGAAGCATTTCCAGGGCCTTAACCACACCTCACTTATTGAACTAAGCAGCACACTGTCATGCTGCATGAACTGACGCAACCAATACGGATGTAGCCTGTCTGCGTATGCCTGGACGTTTGGTCATACTTTTTACAAAATTAGATTCATATTTTAAAGTAAAATCAACCGGATAGTACTATACACATCTGCTGGAAATGGACATATGTACGTGCTGTTAAGGTACCAAGTCTTCTCCTCTCAACATAAGCGAAGCTACTTGACAGAGAATACAGGGTTATTACAAATGATTGAAGCGATTTCACAGCTCTACAATAACTTTATTATTTGAGATATTTTGACAATGCTTTGCACATACATACAAAAACTCAAAAAGTTTTTTTAGGCATTCACAAATGTTCGATATGTGCCCCTTTAGTGATTCGGCAGACATCAAGCCGATAGTCAAGTTTCTCCCACACTCGGCGCAGCATGCCCCCATCAATGAGTTCGAAAGCATCGTTGATGCGAGCTCGCAGTTCTGGCACGTTTCTTCGTAGAGGAGGTTTAAATTCTGAATCTTTCACGTAACCCCACAGAAAGAAATCGCATGGGGTTAAGTCGGGAGAGCGTGGAGGCCATGACAAGAATTGCTGACCATGATCTCCACCACGACCGATCCATCGGTTTTCCAGTCTCCTGTTTAAGAAATGCCGAACATCATGATGGAAGTGCGGTGGAGCACCATCCTGTTGAAAGATGAAGTCGGCGCTGTCGGTCTCCAGTTGTGGCATGAGCCAATTTTCCAGCATGTCCAGATACACGTGTCCTGTAACGTTTTTTTCGCAGAAGAAAAAGGGGCCGTAAACTTTAAACCGTGAGATTGCACAAAACACTTTAACTTTTGGTGAATTGCGAATTTGCTGCACGAATGCGTGAGGATTCTCTACTGCCCAGATTCGCACATTGTGTCTGTTCACTTCACCATTAAGAAAAAATGTTGCTTCATCACTGAAAACAAGTTTTGCACTGAACACATCCTCTTCCATGAGCTGCTGCAACCGCGCCGAAAATTCAAAGCGTTTGACTTTGTCATCGGGTGTCAGGGCTTGTAGCAATTGTAAACGGTAAGGCTTCTGCTTTAGCCTTTTCCGTAAGATTTTCCAAACCGTCGGCTGTGGTACGTTTAGCTCCCTGCTTGCTTTATTCGTCGACTTCCGCGGGCTACGCGTGAAACTTGCCGCACGCGTTCAACCGTTTCTTCGCTCACTGCAGGCCGACCCGTTGATTTCCCCTTACAGAGGCATCCAGAAGCTTTAAACTGCGCATACCATCGCCGAATGGAGTTATCAGTTGGTGGATCTTTGTTGAACTTCTTCCTGAAGTGTCGTTGCACTGTTATGACTGACTGATGTGAGTGCATTTCAAGCACGACATACGCTTTCTCGGCTCCTGTCGCCATTTTGTCTCACTGCGCTCTCGAGCGCTCTGGCGGCAGAAACCTGAAGTGCGGCTTCAGCCGAACAAAACTTTATGAGTTTTTCTACGTATCTGTAGTGTGTCGTGACCATATGTCAATGAAAGGAGCTACAGTGAATTTATGAAATCGCTTCAATCATTTTTAATAGCCCTGTACTTATGTACAAAAGAATACACTCGTTTCTCCCTCTCTTAAATACCGTTACTTGATGGTTAAGACCATCAGTCAGAAGACTTTATCATTTTTACTGAAATCCAGAAACAAATGAAATTTACTGTCATGTTTTGAAAATGTGAATGACTGCTTCATAGCGTGGCTGTATACATTACAGCGTCAGTTCTCTGTTATGCAATACGAGACTTTGACACAGAAAACAGAATCCTCCTTGTGATACATGGTATTTTCCAATAATAATTGTAATTTGCAAAGACAACGATATTGTTATGTTGGATCGCCATCTTCAGTGCTAAACTTTTTACCACGCAGACTATAGAAGTATTCTCAGGCTTACCATCTTGGATTGCTCACCATGCAGACTGTATTAAAGGCAGTCATCCTGTTTACAGTTTTGGGTAATTTGTTATGGTTTTGAGGTAATTTGTTACAGTGTGGGGGGCATCTATATTGCTGCTCCATATGGAATACTCAAAGTCCAAACTCTGTCTGAGATATTTCAGGGTAGCCTTTGTAAAATCAATCTCACCATGACCATGAGCATCTCTTAGTTCCATGGTTTTTGGAACTGTTTCACGACTATGAAACATACTTCAGTGTCGCACAAGCAAGCAGGCTTATAGAATTTCCGCAAGACTGCGTGGTCATCCTCCTGACACCTGTTATCGTGACCAGCAAAAAGAGCTCATGCACAAGCGCCGTTTTTGGAGGAATCGTACAGTCTTCGTTGAGGAACGATTTAGAAATCCTATGGTAATGTATAGGCTTGTGAGTGCATGTCCGATTATCTCACTAATCAATTACGATCAAGTATCACATATCACTCACATCTGCAGGTTCCTCAATTGTCACCATTTCGAAATCCGCCGAAAATGTTAGATTCCTTATACAATAACGTAAAACACATACAACTTATGAGAGGAATCACCTAAAAATCATTTTCAAATGCAATGTTAGCCTGGACCGTAAATCATTGCTGTTTATTGGAAGGCTGATTGGCGTTTAATATTTTGTCTACATAGATATCAAATTTCCATCATACCAAGCCATATCCATTGGGAAAATCAGTGTTATTTAAGTAATATTACTGCTGTCCATCAAAAAAGTGTGTGGTAGTTGGAGTTCAGCTAGTTGCGAATGAACTTAATTTGAATTTAACCCAACTGAAGTTGAATTGAACAGAACTGGTAAATCAGCATTAGTTAAAGAGTAATTCTGTCACCATCAAAACAAACTGTGGTCACTGTGGTACAGCTGTTGAGAATCTATTGACATGAATATACTACTTCTACTAGTACTACTACTACTACTACTACCACTACTACAGCTAGCTGGGAACCTACTGCTATCTGTAGTACGAATCTACTTTTACCGCCTTACTGAATTCACCATGCGACCTACTGTTTGAATCTGTGGAATAAATGTACTACTACAACAACAACCACAAGTACTTTGCCAAATGACCCACATCAACCACCCATCTTTGAGAACTACTCTAGCACATTGTCCCACACAAGAACCCTTATAACTGACTGTGGTATAATACTCAATTATGCAATAGTGGCTTGAGGAGCAGTTGCACTGATGTTTAACTACCGAAGTCGTTTGATATGAATGCATCTGCAAGGCTCTTGGATGTCAGCTTCACACCAATAATGTATGGGAATTGTGTGTAAACATACCTCAGAAGAAAACCACTGTGAGACTGATTCATCTGCATGCTCGACCTGCCAGCAGTCGTAAGCTTGAATGTGGAATGTAGAATAAATAATTACAGCAGACCTCTCTATCACGGCCATCCACAAACTTGGTCAGCAAAGGACTTTCAACAAAATCATGTTATTGATGGAATCACACTTTCATTCATCAGAAATGTTTTAGAAAGCCTGTGAAAAGATTAGCTGTATCTGTTTGTCGTTATGTGTATTGAGACGTGAGGAATTCGCAGTCCAATATAAAGAACTGTGTTCTGTCTTCCAGCAGGATGGGTGCTTGTCTTTTTAGGGCCGAATTGTGCTATGTTAGTCTATGGGTGTGTATAAAGTTCATTGCCAATGCAGTCCAATACGTGGAGTCATAACAGTTCTGCTACCTGCTAAGCTAAGTGTTTCATTGGGTGTAGGATGCTGCAGTTATGTAGAGACGAATCACAGGGAATGGCCTACCGTGAAAAGCTATGTCAAACGCCTAAAAAGAATATTCGGAGTAACATCTGGTATCCTTCGCATCCTTGGCAGCAAAACACTTCCAACACAAGAGTGTTGTTGAAAGAATGACACCCGCATTCATCAGAAAGAATTTAAAGACCTTGTGGAAACATGTGATGTATATATCCAACAATTAACCCGCTGCATATCTTCTGCGACTCTATGGAATGGACGTACTGAGCTACCTTCTGTCTTTGATACCAAACCTGTGGCACTGGTCATCGTTCATCTGAATGTAACTAGAGGAGACTTTCATCAATCGAAAGTGATACTCCTGCATGTCTAGAGCTGTTTGTAGGAATTGAAGGTTCAAGATTTTCACGTTACCTTTGCTAACATACGAGCAAACTGTGATCGTAGGAATATTGAGTGATCAAAATCACATACAGCATATCACCATCTCAGTACTTCCATTGTTCTAAGCATGACAAAACCACACATCTGCTCTTGCGCGATCTATCCGTAAAGTACCTTTGTTCATCTTCCTTATGATCACATTGAGCTCAATAGCTCACAGGTCCACTTGATGTTAAACCTCAGAGGACAGCACGATTAGAAATCCGCTGGAGATGTTGGATGTTCTATGTACGTACTATGTAAAGCACTTTATGTCAGGAAAGGCTTAAAAATTACGAAACTAGACTGAATACTCGATCTCTTTCTGTTTATAGCAGGGATGGACTGGAGTTTAGCGTACCACTAAACATGTGAAATTATCGTATTATTCCAAACTAAAGGGTTTCACGCTACTAATGGTAAGCTACAAACCTTACATAAGCGACAAGTATATTCTGCAAGTCTTCATACAGCGTGTAGTGGAATATCGTTGCTAATCGTTACCTTTCCTATTCCACTCACAATTGGAGCGATGGGAAAACGATTATGTGCTTCCATACGTTAAGTGTTTTCTGTAAAGTAGCTTCGTCTATGTTATGGGGAAAACGTCCGGTATCCATACAGTGCTTATATGTGCATCTCAAGCAGATCTGTGAGTACTCTCAGGCGGAATTTACTTTAAAACACGGATATAAAAACTGCTGGATAGCGTTAAATTATCATATCCTGCTCGTTGTTAAGTTATGCATTCTCATATTGTCTGCGTACGTCGAAATCAGCAGGAAAGACTTTAATCTGAATATACTTTAATATACAACGGTCTACTGGTTTAAAAATCATAAATTTCAGTACCTTACAACCTATCAATGGCCTGTCCAATCCATGTAACACAGAAATCATTCTCGAGACCTCCAGAGAATTGAAATGTATATCACCAGCTAAATACATAAACATAATGTGCTTGAGAGAGGTAGTGCGACAAAACATGTGAAATTATGTAAAACATGTCAAACCGTTACGATTATGATCATGAGAACCTTTCGCAGTTTCAGAGAAACTATTCTTTGAGTTCGTAAAGTACAATTCTTATTGGAAAATACCACTCATTAGAGGGTTGATTCTACGTTTTATGCCAAATTCCACGCATGACAATGTCATCAGCAACATTCTCGTATTCTGTAGCCCAGAGTCCGTACTGTGGTGTATACAGACACACTACTAAGCAGTCATTCCGGTTTTTAAAAAATAGGCAGTAAATCTCTTATATTACCTGCTTTCAGTGAAAATGGTCTTGGCCATTAAGTAACGATACTTTACTAAGGAGAGAACGAGTGTATACTTCCGCACATTCAGTATTCTCTATCAAGTAACTTTACCTATGCTGAGAATAAAAAGGCTGGTACCTATACAGTAATAATACATGCGAATCTCCAACAGATCTGTGTATTACTGATTGGGTGATTTTACTTTAAAATAAGGATGTAAGAACTATAGGATTGTGTTAAATTATCATCGCATCTGTATGTTCTTTAAAGGTTCGCATTAAAGTTTCCCCAAAGAACGTCCAGATGCCTAGGCACACAGTAAGGGTCGGCGCACAGCAGTAATGGTCGTGTCAGTTCGCTCAGCAACATAGCGTGCCGCTCAGTTCTGAAACTGAGCCTCGGTTAAGGCCTGCGGAATGCATCTGTGTAAGAGCCTGTTGATTGGGGCCCTATCTTGGAATGCAGTGCATATCTCAACATGCGCGAGACACGCATTACGATGTTATTGTTCTGAGTGAGCACGAGTGGAGGAGATATTGGAGATATGATCACTGAGCAAGGGCTCCAGTCACAGCAGCTGAGGAGGCCTAGCATGTAACACAACACAACGCTGTACAGTTCTAAAGTGTGAAATAATGTAGCCAACTGTGGTAAGGTAACACCGCCTACAGAGTACAATAGGCAACTAACAACAGTCCAGATTCCTAACAGATGACGTTTCACTGACTTGAATGTGAAAGGTGAAAGGTAGGGTAGGTGTGGGTGAGTGGTTCTCTCCTAGAGATCGGCGGAGGAGTGGGCAATGAATGCAACCAGTCAGTTGTTAGCAGACTTCATTGACAGACATGAACAGATACAGTTCAGTGAGTCTGAAGCAGACAGATTGCAGACGATGGAAGGTGATCCCCTGTCCCCAGCATGCAGGGACGGATCTATATCTACATCTACAAAGATACTCTGCAAATCACATTTAAGTACCTGGCAGAGGGTTCATCGAATCACCTTCACAATTCTCTATTATTCCAATCTCGTACAGCACGCGGAAAGAACGAACACCTATATATTTCCGTGTGAGCTGTGATTTCCCTTATTTTATCGTGGTGACCGTTTCTTCCTACGTAGGTCCATGTCAATAAAATATTTTCGCATTCTGAGGAGAAAGCTGGTGATTGGAATTTCGTGATAAGATTCCGTCGCAACGAAAAACACCTTTCTTTTAATGATGTCCAGCCCAAATCCTCTATCATTTCTGTGACACTCTCTCCCATTTCGCGATAATAGAGATTGTGCTGCCCTTCTTTGAACTTTTTCGATGTACTCCGTCAATCCTATCGCGCAGCAGTATTCTCAAAGAGGACGGACAAGCGTAGTATAGGCAGTCTCCTTAGTACATTTCCTAATTGTCCTACTAATAAAACACAGTCTTTGGTTAGCCCTCCCCACAACATTTTCTATATGTTCCATCAAATTTAAGTTGTTCATAATTGTAATACCTAAGTATTTAGTTCAATTTACGGTTTTTAGGTTAGACTGATTTATCATGTAACCGAAGTTTAACGAATTCCTTTCAGCACTCATGTGGATGACCTCACACTTTTCGTTATTTAGGGTCAACCGCCTATTTTCGCACCATTCAGATATTTTTTCTCAATTACAATTTGTTTTGATCTTCTGATGACTTCATGAGTCGATAAATAACAGCATCATTTGAAAATAACCTAAGACGGCTGCTCAGATTGTCTCCCAGATCGTTTATATAGATACGGAACAGCAAATGACCTATAGGAATACCTTGGGGAACGCCAGAAATCACTTCTGTTTTACTCGATGACTTTCCGTCAGTTACTACGAACTGTGACCTCTCTGACAGGAAATCACAAATCCAGTCACATAACTGAGACGATATTCCACAACCACGCAATTTCACTACAAGCCGCTTGTGTGGTACAGTGTCAAAAGCCTTCCGGAAATCCAGAAATACGGAGTCGATCTGAAAACCCTTGTCAATATCACTCAACACTTAATGTGAGTAAAGAGCTGGTTGTGTTCAAAAGGGACGATGTTTTCTAAACCCATATTGACTGTGTGTCAGTACACCGTTTTCTTCGAGGTAATTCATAATATTTGAACATAATATATGTTCCAAAATCCTGCTGCATATCGACGTTAACAATATGGGCTTGTAATTTAGTGGATTACTCCTACTACCTTTCGTGAATATTGGTGTGACCTGTGCAACTTTCCAGTCTTTGGGTACCGATCTTTCGTCCAGCGAACGGTTGTATATGATTGTTAAGAATGGAGCTAATGCATCAGCATACTCCGAAAGGAACCTAACTGGTATAGAGTCTGGACCAGAAGACTTGCTTTTATTAAGTGATTTAAGTTGCTTCACTAGTCCGAGGATATTTACTTCTACGTTAGTCATGTTGGCAGCTGTTCTCGATTCGAATTCTGGAATATTTACTTCGTCTTCTTTTGTGAAGGCATTTCGGAAGGTTGTATTTAGTAACTCTGCTTTGGCAGCACTGCATTCGATAGTATCTCCATTGGTATCACGCAGAGAAGGCATTGATTGTTTCTTGCCGCTAACGTACTTCACATACGACCATAATCTCTTTGGGTTTTCTGCCAGGTTTCGAAACAAAGTTTCGTTGTGGAAACTGTTGTAAGCATCTCGCATTGAAGTCTGCGCTAAATTTTGAGCTTCTGAAAAAGATCGCCAATCTTGGGGATTTTGCGACTGATTAAATTTGGCATGTTTGTTTCGTTGTTTCTGCAACATTGTTCTAATCCGTTTTGTGTACCAAGGAATATCAGCTCCGTCGTTTGTTAATTTAGTTGTAGTGATGTGGGCGTTCCCCGAGGATAGAAGTGGCGGCCCGACTACTACAGCATGATGGCGGATGGGGGCAGATGACTTCTGGAGGCAGACGGCGTCCGTCTGCCCAGGTTGAGTACTCAGGCAGCAGTCATTGGTTGGCAGGCCAGTGGAGACAGTAACAGATTCGGTGATAACAGACACAGGCTCTGCGTCATCAGACAGCCCAGCTGTGATGACCCATGGCAGCCTGGTCCTGATGGTTTGAATGCCCAATTCCATGTGCTGACAGTTGATGTCACAGCGAAATGTCTAGAGTGGAGTCAATGGTCAGGTGTTTCATAACCAGTATGTCGGTTGTTCGTGTGGCAGGGTCTCACTTGACGTCTCTCTGGTTGACTCGCAGAAGCGTCGACAGTGAAAGCAGTGACTCTGCCGATGTTGCTGAGCTGACACTGCATTCATTGGTGTATTGCAGCCTGGTTTCATTACTGGGCTGCTTTCCTGGTTGCCAGATTCTGAACTGGTACACGTACTTCTTCCTTCCTTCCAGTCCTCCGGATTCCTATTTCATTGGTCTGACTGTAACAGAGACACTTTCACATCTTACCATGTTTCTTCATTGCCTGCTTTCCCATGTGAGCTTGGAATAAAACTTTTCGTTTCTATATTCCGCTAGCCACAGGATCTTACTCTTCTATGTTTTAGCTTTGAGCTTCTGCGTTACTCTTAGCTTCTTTACTTACTATTACTCGTGGTGGTTGAGACACTTCCTCACCAGTGCCCACTTGACTACGTTGGACCTACAGGTTGAAAGAAGGTAATGTCAGGATTTAAGCAACTCTGCGTCTGAAGTGACAGTACACAGTATTTATCATTACCAATACAACGCAAACGGCTGATGTGCTAGTCCCTGTATTTAAGAGTAGGTAGCGCCGTTCGGTCCAATATTTTCTTACGTGACCAGTTAGAAGTTCCATTGTCACGGGACCATTTTGTTCTATAATCTGGTCCAGCGTGACCAGAAGAGTCAGGTATAGTACGGTGTGTAGGAATGTCAGGCTCTCCTTGGGCAAGGTTTTGAAAGGTTGGTTCGGTGCATAACGTAGCGAGTAGCTGGTGTTTAGAGTTGTGGTTCTGGTAATGGTGGCAGGCAACCAGAAAGTATGACCTGAAATGTCACATCGTGTACCATTTATCAACAATCTCTGACTCTGTGGTTCTATGCACTGGGCGCCACCAAAGTGCCCCTGGTCGTAGCAGGTGGCCATGATCAGTATCAGTTTGGATACTGGGTACAGGCAGTGTAACCCTATGTTCTGGATAAATTCGGTTTCAACTGTAGTGACCTCCCTAGCGCATTTGCTTGCAGGCTTCTTGGAGCGAAACAGAGTTTACTCACATGACTCAGGTACAGTGAGGATCTGCGTTATTGGGCAGACCGTGACTTGCCTACCTCGGCGCTGTAGTAGTTCTGTGGAGGTGAGTAGAGCATGCGACTTTCTATTGGGAAATCTCAACGGTATTTCATGTATCCATAAACTCACAAATTTCCAAAGGGTTTCCCGTACTACCAGGCAGGCATAGATGGCAAAGAACTCAAATCGACAATCTTTAGAAGTTAACGGAATCTGTATTCATACCTTCAGCCTCTTTCCTACTTGTGTACTGGTTACGCTGGCCATATGGTAGTAGAATGGTAAAGATTCCTTCCACAATGTTGCTAATAGCTGTACTGGGCAAGTAATACTTCAAGCATTAATAGTGACTCATGTCCTGGGCAGGGTGACCACCTGTATAGCAGTTTCAGCAATGAACACATGTTTAACTTTTAGAATTTTCAAGTGTCCCCCCAGGTCATGTCGTAACTTATTCACAATATTCTGGCACACAGACTAATTATCTTCAGGTGGCTTCTGATGACTGCTGCTCCACTCCTGTTGGTACTCTGTGTACGCTACCCATTACCAATCGGATCACTCTGCTCCTGTCGCTATGCATGCAACTGTACTGATAGGTGGTGGTGGTTGTGGTGGAGGGGGGAGGGGGATAGGGTTACTTGGCTGGCAACTGCAATCTCCAATGTATGCAATATCATCTTTGGGTGCAGATGATCGCCGGCCGGGATGGCCGAGCGGTTCTAGGCGCTACAGTCTGGAACCGCGTGACCGCTACGGTCGCAGGTTCGAATCCTGCCTCGGGCATGGATGTGTGCGATGTCCTTAGGTTAGTTAGGTTTAAGTAGTTCTAAATTCTAGGGGACTGATGACCTCAGCAGTTAAGTCCCATAGTGCTCAGAGCCATTTTTTGCAGATGATCTCACCATACTGAAACACTCTGCTGTATTTAGGCTCAGTGCAGGGTTCCATGCCTGATTCAGCTGTGGGCTGTTATTTTATTAATTAGATCATCTTGCACCCAAATATCAATGGCCTCCTTAATTATGCAATCCCAGAAAAGGGAAGGTCACCTAAGTATCTTTGCTTTGCTGCAATGCATAGTAAGGTCAGTAATTATACTACGGTCGGCCACGATTGATTTGGTGATCTGGCATAATTCAGCATGGCGTATAAGCCCAAGGCAGCTCTCTCCTATTATGCATACAGTTTCCCCAATGTATGCTTTGCCACACTGACAGAGGATTTGATAGATCCCTGATTTGTGAAGGCCCAAATCATACAGTACTGAACCTTGTAGGTTGAAGTATTATGAGGTAGTCATTGTGTCCCTCCAAGATTCTGCCGACTTTTCTGGAGGTATTGCTGACAATCATCACGCATACTAGTGATTTGTGCTTCTTTATTTTTCCAGCTGTTATCTAGGTAAAGCATCTATAAATACATGCCATATTTTCTTCCTGCTGTACCCATTTATTCGGAATGTTGTCTCCAGATATTTCAGCTCAGTTAGAAGGCTGTCTTGGTTGCGGATGGATCCTGTGAACAAGTGTGTGGAAAATGCCTTCACGCTGGGAGTTGTGCTGATTACTGGAGGCATACAGATACAGGTAGGAGTATGTAGGTTTTCCTTGTACCAGTTTCCCGTCTAGTTTCTGTTTCACCAGAACGTCAAGAAACAGGAGAGCACCATCCTGTTCTACGTCAATGGTAAACTGTATGATGGGGCGAAGAGACTTAAGGTTATGGAGATATTTACCTAAGCTGTCCCGACCATGTGTCCAAACGACGAACATGTCATCCACTTAAAGACAGAAGTAATTTGGTTATAGCTTTAAGTTCTTCTCCTCGAAATATTCCACAAACAAAATCACTACAACCGGTGACAGAGGACACCCCATGGCGACGCTATCCGTCTGTTCATAACAGTTTCCATCGAACAGTAAGTAAGTTAAGGTGAACATAAAGTGAAACACTCTCGTCAGGTTCGTTTCAAATTGCTTACTTATCCGTTCCATGGAATCGTTTAATGGTATCCTGGTGAAGACGGACACTATGTCGAAACTCGCCAACCGGTCACTGTCATTAAGGCAGCGTTTTTGTTGACTTTGTGCAAAATAAATGAACTTGCGGATTGATGTTTAGCATTTCTCCATCAATGGATTCAGGAGAGCAGTCAGACGTTTGGCCAAGCTGCACGTCGCTGCTCCTATATTGCTAACTATGAGATGTAGTGAAACTTTCTCTTTGTGGCTTTCTGGCAACCCATACAGCCGTGGTGGTGCAACAGTTCGCGGTCGAAGTTTCTTGATTGTTTTCGCTTCGAAGGCACTCCGAAGAAGTTCGCAGCTTTCCTCTGGACGGGAGCAACATCATAGCATTCCCTTTGTTGGTGGGCGGGGCGATCAATTTTAGAGCGTCAGGTAAATTGCGGATGCCCGCTCTTTCCACCTTTCAAATAATACTCTTCCGTGGCGCGGCCCTGGCGAGAGCGTGACACGTGGAGAGGACACTACATCCAAACTCGCCGACAGGTCACTGTCACTGAGGAAAAATTTTAGTAGGCGTTGTACAAAATGAAGGGAATTTTAGATGTTATGTTTCGCATTTACCCATAGATGGACTAAGGAGAGCAGTCAGGTGTTTGGCCAAGCTGTTTGTTGCTACTCCTGTATTCTTCGCTATGGGATGCAGTCTGTTGGCTGACAGAGACGACCGACACTTGAAGAGGGTCGTAATGTGTAATAGGCAGACATCTGTAAATGCCAAACGACGCCTCGCTTGGTGTAAGGTGCGTAAACATTGGACGATTGAACAGTGGAAAAATGTTGCGTGGAGTGACGAATCACGGTGCACAATGTGGCGATCCGGTGGCAGGGTGTGGGTATGGAGAATTCCCCGGTGAACGTCATCTGCCAGCGTGTGTAGTGCCAATAGTAAAATTCGGAGGCGGTGGTGTTATAGTGTGGGCGTGATTTTCACGGAGGGGGCTTGCACCCCTTATTGTTTTGCGTGTCACTATCACAGCACGGGCCTACGTTAACGAAGAGCAATTCGGGGATGGCGATTGCATTTTTCAACACGATCGAGCCCCTGTGGCGAGTGGTTACACTACGATAACATCTCTGTAATGAACTGGCCTGCACAGAGTTCTGACATGAATCCTATAGAGCAGTTTGGGATGTTTTGGAACGCCGCTAATTGCCAGGCCTCACCGATCGACATCGATACCTCTCCTCAGTGCAGCACTCCGTGCGGAATTGACAGCCACTCCCCAAGAAATCTTCCAGCACCTGATTGAACGTATGGTTGCGAGAGTGGAAGCTGTCATCAAGGCTAAGGGTGGGCCAACACCATACTGACTTCCAGAATTACCGATGGAGGGCGCCACGAACTTGTAAGTCATTTTCAGCTAGGTGTCCGGATACTTTTGATCACATAGTGTACTTTCATAAAAGTACAGTTAAACACTGCATAACTAAATTCCTATTTATGGAGAGGAGTCATAAACAGGTTTAAGGAAATGTATTTGTCATCTGGTGGTTAGGTAGCAACAACTTGATCTGAACTGACGATTGCTCTTAGAATATTTATCTGTTATCTTTAGCTCCGAGTGACGTTGCAGGAAGATGCCTTGATTAACTGATTCATGTTACAGGAAATCTGCTTTCAGAAAAACCAATAGAGTAACAAGCTATCAAGAGGCTTAACCTGGACGAGAGGGTACTCGTTCTGTCTACCGGTGAGGGATATGCGACTGTTGTGATGAAGACGAAATATTATGAGCAAAAGATACAAAATTTACTAAATCCATTGATGTACTGAAAGCTACGCGTGTATCTGACATAGTATAGGAATTGTTTCCATTTTCTAGCAGAACATCACCAAGCTGTTTCATGTATGTATTACCAAGTGTTATTAAATGTGGAACAAAGATTCTTCAGACAGGTGGAAGGCGTCGCCATGAGTAGTCCACTTAATCTGGTGATTCCCAGTTTCTTCATGGATCATTTAGAATGACAGACGCTGGACTTGGTACCTTGTACACAAAAGATGCTGTAAGGGTATGTCAGTGACACATCCGTCACGTGGAGCTATGGTGAGAATCAGTCCGGTGATTTCCCAAGGTGTATGTTCAGTCTCCATGCCAACATTAAACTTTCTATGATCAACAGTTAAGCTTTCTAACTGTGCTGGATACCAGGGACGGTGAGAATCTGGGCCATTGCATGTATCGGAAACCGACACACACGGTCTGACACCTGCAAAAAATTTCAGATCATCAGCTAAGAAAAAAAAGTAGTACCATCGATATGCTCGTAACACACACAAGACGAATATGTGAGTCACAGCATCTCAGAAGTGAGATGCGACCTGAGGATATCCTTCTGAAGAACAGTTGGTACTCTGCTACTTATACAAGAACTGTAACGAAACCGTACACCAAGAGAAGTGACAGGTGAGAGGAAGAAATGTCTGATACGGCCTTTGTGCCATACATCTCGAAGGTGATGGACACAGTCGGCCACATATTGTGCAAACATGGTGTAAATATTATACACAAAGCAACTAAGAAGAACAAAGAGCGTGTCAAGCTGGAAAAAGTCAAAAGGAATACGCAATGACAGGAGTACACTGCATACCGTGTTCATGTGGAAATGTCTATATTGGAATGAATGGGCAATCTATCAATAGCACAATCATCGAAAATAAATGAAATCGCATGTCGGAAGTGGAGAAATCAGCGACAACGCACCACTCACTGTGTGAGACTGACCACGTAACAAAATTCGTCGACATGCACGTTCTCGCCGTGATTAATAGCTACCACGCGTCTGTGGACCATGAGGTAGAAGTTTGGGCACCCTGCCCAAACTCCCTGGCAAAAACCATGTCCGCTGTTGGAGTCCATGTCTCTTCCCAGCCGTTCCGATTTTTATGTAGGCCTTGTTGTTCGAATGTCCGCCCAAACAACAAAATGAGTTCGTTCTCAATGGAATTTAGAAAAGACAGCACCACCACATTCTCCAATGCATACCAGATAGAGGAGATAGAAAACAATGCTGGAAAATGATATAACTTGTCTGGCATCTTGTAGATTCACATATGAAAGGTTGTTTCACTCCTATAAAAAGCTGTTTTATACTATAAAAGTCAAAATACCCAATCATACTAGCACTAATGTAGCAGTTAACTTTGTCAAAAAATTGTAGCATCTAGGGGTAAGTCCAAGCTACCAGTACAGAGTTGGTGTGGCCTGCGTGGAGCAATCAGGACGTTGACGGAAATGTTGTTTGGTTCTGCTTTCCCCTTACAAAGTTTTATAACGGAATGAGATGGCGTATAGCCTCCGCGGTTGTTTAGGATTGGTGCTGGGAAACGATGAAGGACCTTTGTTAGGGATGATTATCTGCCAAAGTAGCAAGATGATATGAACCCTTTAAATAAGTTTATTTGTCATTAGACATATTTATATCCGAGGTGTCTGATCAAGAAATAGACTAAGACACATACATCAGCCAGAACCCCTTTTACTATGATTCCGCCCCATTACACGTCAGCTTCCCACTATCAAATGGCAAGAGCCACGTGGCCTCTTATTCTAATCAAAAATGGCTCCGAACACTATGGGATTTAACATCTGTGGTCATCAGTCCCCTAGAACTTAGAACTACTTAAACCTAACTAACCTAAGGACATCACACACATCCATGCCCGAGGCAGGATTCGAACCTGCGACCGTAGCAGTCGCGCGGTTCCGGACTGAGCGCCTAGAACCGCTAGACCATCGCGGCCGGCTTATTCTAATCACTATTAAATGCCTTAACTGGAATGCCAATCTCAAAGACAAGCGCAATCGTGGCCACTTGTTCTGTTGTCTGTTCAGTCAATGCCCACTTGGCCAAACTATTAGCCAGCCGCTGTGGCCGAGCGATTCTAGACACTTTAGTCCGGAACCGCGCTGCTGCTACGGTCGCAGGTTCGAATCCTGCCTCCGGCATGGATATGTGTGATGTCCTTAGATTAGTTAGGTTTAAGTAGTTCTAAGTCTAGGAGACTGATGACCTCAGATGTTAATTCCCATAGTGCTTAGAGCCATTTGAACCAAACTATTAAATCAATGCCACTTGATCTTACAGCGGTCGTCACGAAAATAGACACCTCAACTTCATTCCACTGGCTAACAGCATTGCCAGTTAGTGGTAATTTCAAATCCGACTAAAGGCATTAGACGTCTATGATAGAGTATTTTCCAAAAGAGAATTGTTGCCAGCTGCTAAAAAAAAAGAAAAAAAAGCTTACGCAACAAGAAATTTAGAAGAAAAATAATTTCTTACTTTAACCTGTGGAAAAAACGTAACCACTTAACCACTTACATATTTGAACTGAGAAAGATATATGAATATTCTCAAATTCTATAGATGCACGTGTTTTACATTCAATCGTTAAAACATAAAAGTATTCCCAGACAAAGAAATGAAATACCGTAAGAGATGTGGAACTGTTCTGTCTGTGTAACTAAAAATGTCGTCGCTGATTAATTTGATATCTGTTGGACCTTGTAGAAACTTCGAGCGAGAAAATTATTAAGAAAACTATAAAATCAATTTGGGTAATATCTGAGACATCATTACTGCATCATGTCACCTATGAATGTAGTTTATTTACGAGAGACTCTGTGCGTGACAGCGGGCGAGTACTTGTATGCCGCCGCCAGGATTTTGCTTCTGGACGGCTCGTCTTAATACGGCCAAGTATATTATCCATCTCCAGAAAAATTTTTTGTTGCAGCTATTACTGACCCTTCGCCACTGACCACCTCACCCAAATTGCCGATATCCGCTGTACGAAAGTAACTGTAAGTACTTTCAAGGCAATATTTCCGTGGAAGTTGAGCAAAAAATGCACCGATGAGCCAAAACATTATGAGCAGCTGCTTAATAGCGTGTTGGTCTACTTTTCAATCACAGTGCAGCAGCGATTCTGCTTGGAATGGGTTCTACAGGTCCTTGATAGGTTTCCAGAAGTGTGTACCATCAGATGTCTACTCACTGGTCACTAAATTCCCACAAATTACGGGATGGTGGTTTGTGGGCACGCAGTAGGCACCAGAAATGTGTTCCCATGGGTACAGATCAGGGGCATTGCTGGCTAAGACATCAATGAGAGTTCATTGTCATGCTCCTAAAACCACTGCAGCAAGATTCTGGCCTTTCACCGTGGCCAGTAATCCGGCTTGAAGATGTCATAGCCATCAGAAAAGACTTCAGCCATGAAGGGATGCGGGTGATCCGCAATAATGTTTATGCAGTTCACTGCTGTGATGGTGTCTTCGAGTACTACAACAGGTCCCACAGAAACCTAACTCAGTGTACGCCATAGCAAATTCTCTCACCAGCCTGCATCTGTGCCGCAGTGCACGTTTCAAGCAGCCACTCGCCTGGATGACGCGACGGCGTGTAAGGACGCAAGAATCGACCTGGTGTAACAAGAAATGTGATTCATTCGACAGGCGACACGTTTCTATTGCTCCACAGTGAAACCTCAGTGATGCTGTTGAGGCGTAGCGCCGTATACCGATCCTGCCTTGGAGGCGGTTAAGTAGGAGATGTGTCTCAGAGCTGGATAGTGACAGATGGTGACGCGAGACTGGACGAGCACGTGGTTTATGTACCAACCGATAGAGGACAATATTGGATAGGGGACTGATTTAGTTTCGATTGTGCCCACTAGAGTGCACTAAAGTAATAGAATGTTTTTCATAAACTGTTCCTAGTATTTTCATTAAGTGTTATTATGTTTTTTTGTGTAGGTAAAATGTTATAAATGCGTTTTAGCAGTATGAATGATGCGTGAGTGTGGTTTAAGGTCAATATGAAGACAATTATTTAACGAGTTATGTAGTGGGATTTAGTGTAGGAATATTTCGAAGAAGTATGGATGTGGAAAAAGGGAATTTTATAGAATAGATTTGTAAAGTAAGTTTATGGTAAAGGGAAAGTTATTTCAGGTATAAATAACAATAGTAAATAACTATGCATAAACAAAACTTTAGCATATTAGATAATTACGTCGGTAAAAAGTGCACTCGTTAGGTTTACTAATTTGCGATTGGTTATTGATGAAAAGCGCGGACTGACGCGGGAGAATGTTGTTTTGCTATTGGCTGTTGAGTAAACTGACCAATGGTAAAGCAATATTCTTCGCGCGCCTTTCCACTGCTGGTAGAGAAGACTTAAGAGTATTCTAGAGAGGAGTCAGAGCCTAGCCATCAAACAGTTCGGACGTGTGTAGTAGTAGTTCCGATGGAAATGATAAAGTGCCGGATCTAGCAGTGTTTCATACAGCAAACGTGTTGTAAAGTGACGGCATAATTATTCCGATGGGTGTGTAGAAATTTCGGAATTTTTAAGTGAATTTTGTGACGAGGAAAGACATAAATTCCGCGTGGCGTATTGAGCAGGTCGGTGGCTAAAAACTGTGACTGCATTAGGTACCGACAGACTTAATATTTGGTGAGCATCCTCAACCAAAAACAATACGTATTTTTGTAGCTATTACGTTTTCGGGATATGCATCACCATAAACTTGCTAACGTGAGTGAAAGGGATAGTGAGTGATTGTGTTAAGACTAGCACGGGCTTGGCAGTGATACTTGTTCACCTAAAGTTTCAGAATATATTAATTAAGGACAAAATTTCCAACCTTTCATTTCGTGTGAAAACTTTCTCCCGAAACGTAGATTAGTTACTTTAATGGCAGCCTGGTTCACCTCGAAGTACAGTAGGTTTTGCTCGGCTTCCCTACTGATGATCTGCTGAGACAATGTTCACAGGTAGGTGCAGGTTCGTCGTAAAGGGACGGAAGGAACCGCGCCGATGTCGTTGAGTCAACACAGGAACACGTATTGGTCATGTGATTTGGAGCTTCATGTTAAACAATTGCCTTTGAGCGATGTGCTCTGAAACCCCTGTATCTGCACCCGTATTGTACTCTGTCGTCCGGTCTGTGACATACCGCCGCCTATCCTGGATTAGACAACAGGGGATCCTCTGACCGATACGTTGTGCGATGATACGTGGACATCCAGTACCGTGCGGTCTACTCGTTATTTCACCATCCTTCAAATACTTTCCGTAGGTGCTCACGACAGTAGTACACAAACAGCCGCCCAGCCTCTCCGTTCAGAGATTCTCGTTTCCAGCCGCAGCGCCACAGTAATGTGCACTTTGTCAAACACACTTACCTCAGCGGATTTCCGCATGTGCGGCCCGTACCTTCGCTATAATGACAGCCCATTCCTTTCTCTTCCGCTTACCTACTTTCCTTACTGTGTCACGTGCCCGCAAAACCACCAGCAGGCATTCAGCATGGCGATGGGCAGTGGTCACAATGTTTTGGCTCATTAGCGTATTTGTGCGTATGGTTGTTGAAATGAAATGGCTCTGAGCACTATGGGACTTAACATCTGAGGTCATCAGTCCCCTAGGACTTAGAACTACTTAAACCTAACTAACCTCAGGACATCACACACATCCATGTCCGAGGCAGGATTCGAACCTACGACCGTAGCGGTCACGCCGTGCCAGACTGAAGCGCCTAGAACCGCTCGGCCACCCCGGCCGGCCGTATGGTTGTGTGAAACTCAAGTTTTATCAAGTATACTACGAGACAGTTGTCCTTAGCACGCAAAAAGTGCATTGTTCTTCATGCTGCAATGTCTCTGCGTTCCATCAGAAATTTTCATTCATTATTACACTTTATGAATCAAAAAGCAAGTGAGCGGAGAAGACAAAGAACGGACGTAACGGAGGTCTCTGAACCAGAATAATTCATTTCTTCACGGAGATCATCCCGTATTTTTCTAGCCGTCGAATACTGTCCTCTGTCGAACTATCGAAGTATGGTTTTACGCACTAAGTTGTCAAAATCGCCAAATTTTGTAGGTAATCGTTTTCATTTGTATACCTTTCCTGAAGAATCAAAACTCCTGCACATATCTATAGATTTTGTGAATGTTCCTGCACTGTTAATAAGGAATAAGTCGATTCAAAAATACCACAAGGTTTTGTTGTCATTTTACGAACTTACGCAAAATTTGTATTATTCTTTGCTTTTTCACTGTTGACCAAATCAACAAAAAATTTCAGTACATTCGATACGACAACGTTAGTTTGTTTCAGAATGTCTTTTCGCTATTTCTACTCTCACCAACTGGAGTAGCACTACACGTATGTCGTTGTTTCTGCATTTGGCTCATTACCAAACACATGTCAGTCCACTGTTCGATGGAAGACTGAAGCCGCATGTGGACACACGATACCGCACGGATATACAAAGATCAGCAGGAACATAATGACCACCGACCTACTATACATTGATAGAAACGTCACCTGACGAGGAATAACTACTAGTCAGTACAGCGCTTCTTTGCCTCCCTGTTGAGAAGACAAATTGGTATATGAGGATTTTAATGATATAAAAATCTTGAGTACCTAGTGAATAAATGAATATCATATGAATGAAACAAACTCATCAAGTGTGTGCGTGTGTGTGTGTGTGTGTGTGAGTGAGTGTGTGTGTGTGTGTGTGTGTGTGTGTGTATGTTGGTGGGTGGGTGAGAGAGAGAGAGAGAGAGAGAGAGAGACATTGTGTATTCATTTAAAATCTTTGTTCTTTCCGCTATTGTTTCTTCTCTGTGGCACTTCTCTTCAATGATTTTTTTCCATAGACTCTGGTTTTTTAAAAGCATTTTTAGTCTATTTCTACTTTTATTTGGCAGCAGTTGCCAGCATCGGAGTGCTTATCAGATGTGGACTGTTAACTATCCCTCTTTAAGGTTCTGATGTGTCCAGAATAATAAGTCTCAAAATTGGTGCGTCTCTGACCAACAAAATGGATTGACAATAGTTGCAAGCAGTCAGTAAGTGTCTGATTTCTTGTATTCGTCAGTGGATAATTGTGTGTTCTAAGTTTCTACTGTGCTTGTTGTCTGTGCAGCGTCCTCCTTCAATTCTCTTTCTTCATAATATTTTTCCTAGTTTGTTGACCATTTTGTTGATGTAATTGAGCATCTAGGCTTTGTTATAAATGTGGATTCTTGTTCTGTTTTATCCTTTGATCTTATCGTTACTTGTGTATTGGGTGCTTATATGTTGTGGTGTAGAGATATGTGTATGTATATGTGCCTCCCATACCTGTTTGATTGGTTTCTGATGGAGTGTGTCTACACCGAATGTGTTGTATACATACTCCAACACTTTTCTAATTATTTTACTTAACACTTGAGCATAATGTTTGCCTATCAATTTTCTGTTTCATCTGTATAGCATAGCTTGCATTGTAGCTAGTTTCACAATATGGTTCGCAGATTATATAGAAAACCTATAAACAGACTTGACTGGTTTTTAATTGTAGTGCCTGTAATTTGAGAATCTTATGTATATACTCGTATGTGTTGTTTCTCGTCCTATGTTGAAGGCTAGAAAGTTTATTTTCTTGTCTGTTTCTGCCTCTATCATGTTGTGAATTTCTCAGCATAACCGTGAATTACATCACGAAGTTGTGTGTGTGTGTGTGTGTGTGTGTGTGTGTGTGTGTGTGTGTGAACAACATTCTGACATGGACATAAGGTTCTATACAGTGTGGGTTTCATTATTTAGCTATTTATTGTGCAGGAATGTGTTGGCTACAGGTTCTCTGTTTGATGACTGGTTAATCCATGTTATGAGTAGATTTCTTTATTGAATATCAAGTAATTCGCATTCATCAATGACCTTAAATCGGATGATACTGCCTTTATTTTTATATTGGGTGTGCTACTGTATTATGGCCACAATAACAGTGATTGTTACATCCATTGATACAGAAGCTTAAATATTGAGATGGCATCAAATTATGTAAATGAGAGCAGCTTACAGAGTCCAGTATCTTTATGTTCTTGGTTGGACAAATATGTAGAAAGACATGTACAGGAAAGAAAGGACAGATATGTGACAATGGGGTTAACACACACACACACACACACACACACACACAAGCACACACATAGTCATAAATTTTGGAACAAAGAGGGGATACAAATTAAATGTTGGGCTGAAAAGAAGTTAATCTAACATCAGCAGCAGAAAGTACCTAACAACTTGTGTGTCATTAATGATTTTGTTGTCTAGGTTCTCACATGAAAATTTGTTTTGGCAGACACTCTTACTTAGCAAAATTTTCAAACAGCCGTCAGATTTCAGTTCATTCGCCTCTATTATCGAGTACATACTTCACATAACATCATCTTCTGCAGACTGCACGTTGTACAAGCAAACAGTTGAAAATCGTATGAACCAAACAAACAAGCATCCAAGGTAAAAGTCATAATATGCAATAGTAAATATAATAATAATGAAACATTCAGTCCTACTTTTCTGGTCACTTGTATTATTGGTTAAGGCAACGATAAATTATACCTGTGTTTATATATTTCAATGGCTTCTCTACATAGCCATGAATAATACACTGAAGTGCCGAAGAAACTGGTATAGGCATGCGCATTCAAATATAGTGATAGGTAAACAAGTAGAATACTGCACTGCGGTCGGCAACGCCTATGTAAGACAACAAGTGTCTGGCGCAGTTGTTAGATCGATTACTACTGCTACAATAGCAGGTTATCAAGATTTTACTGAGTTTGAGTGTGGTGTTATGGTCGGCGCACGAGCGATGGGACACAGCATCTCCGAGGTAGCGATGAATTGAGGATTTTCCCGTGTGACCGTTTCACGACTGTACCTTGAATATCAGGAATCCGATAAAACATAAAATCTCTGACATCGCTGCGGCTGGAAACAGATCCTGCAAGAACGGGACCAACGATAACTGAAGAGAATCGTTCTACGTGACAGAAGTGCAACCCTTCCACAATTGCTGCAGATTTCAGTGTTGGGCTATAAACAAGTGTCAGCGTGCGAACCACACAACGAAACATCATCGATATGGGCTTTCAGAGCCTAAGGCCAGCTCGTGTACTCTTGATGGCTGCGTGAAACTATCAGCAGCAAGTCGTTGACTGGGATCATAGTTAATGAAGACACTATTCCGAAACTGACAAGGACATCTTCAGCTGCGAGAAAACTGACTCATATATAAAAGACTCGCGTCATTTTATAAAGGCAATTGAAGGGCTAATCCCCGCACTTGAAGATATCTTGTCATTTCCCTCACTGTTTCTTTACTCATTATGATCCCAGTCAACGAAGTGATAACGAATGTTTTTCCTCTAGATTTGTCTGCTCTTAACCTACTTTCAGTCACCTCTAGTGGGATGGTGAATTTTATGAACAACTTGATGGTGTAGTAATGGGTAATCCATTAGGGGCTGCTTTAGCCAATTTTTACATGGAGAAATTGTAACAGTCAGCTTTAGAAAAAAACAAATAAGGGACCATCTCGCTGATATCGGTTGGTGAATGACAAGTTTGTAGTCCGGCCACATGGTAAAAAAGCTTTAAACGAATTCTTTGGTTTTCTAAATAATATAAACCCAAAAATCCAGTTCATCATTCAAATATAAAATTACAAAAAAAACTTTCTTGGGTGTTTTAGTTATGGGACAGACTGATGGAAGTTTGGATTTCTCGGAAAGCAAAGCACAGGGTCAGATATCTGCATAGGAATTCCAATCACCATCCACAGCAAAAGAGAAAGGTGTCATTAAAAGACTTGCCAATAGAGTCAACAGGATTTGCAAGGCAGAATACCTGGACGCCAAAATAAAACATATAAAGCAGGCTTTCGAGAAAAATGACTAGTCAGGGAAAGAAGAAAACAGAATTCTATGACCAAAGAACAAAATGTCGAATGACAAGCATGAAAAACAACGAGGAAAGAATACAATTTCTGTCCCTCTTATTAAAGCGTAACCGATCAGATCGGAAAAATTTTACAGAAATGTGACATTGGACCGGTTTTCAGACCAACAAAGAAAATGGATCAAGCACTCTGGTCTTTGAAGAATAAACACCCTCCTTTGCAGCATGTGGCATATGTAAAATTCCATGTACATGTGGTAAAGTTAATATCGGAACAACCAAGAGAAGCGTGAATACATGGCTAAAGCAACACAAAAGTCTTTGCCGACCAGGGAAAGTACTCAAATCAGCTGCTGCAGAGCATACTCTTCAGCCACAAAATCACGAAGTGAAGTTTTCTGAAACAAAATTTTTATCTATGGTGACTCTAATTCATAAAGAGTGTTACGGAAAGTACTGAGCTTGACATTACACCTGCCAGCTAATACTTGTTGATATTGAATGGCTATGTAGAGAATCCAATGAAAGATATAAACATAGCGATAATTTTAGTAGGAGAGAAGAGACCCTGAAACTTAGAGACATATTGACAGTAGCTCTGAAAAAACGATAAACAATTTTTTACTTGGTAAGCGTTATCCTTGAAAAGGATCATCTCTGCTTGCCACGTGTACCCCTGGCCACGCCCCTATTTCTACAGTATGAGAGATTGCATGGTACACTCACTCTTGATATGGTGTCATGCTGCTTAATGTTCATAGAGAAGGTGATCTTTATTACTTGGTTGCTGCATTTGATATGATCTGACTTCATTCATGTGATGAAATGGTTGGCAGTAGTTAGCACTCTTGCTTGTGTGCTCTAGTGAAGGCATAGCGGTAGGCTTTACCTGTGTTCGAAGGAAGAGGATGCCGAGTTAACTGACAATAGTAAAGGCGTACTGCGGCTGAGAGCCAAGGGGAACTTTTTTCTGCAGAACCTACGTGAAAACATTTGCTGACAGCCAAGTCTCCCAGTCTCATTGTGCAGACACATTGGGTGGCGCCGGACAGTCGGCGGTCACATGCAGGTAGGCTGACTATGGCCGAGGAGTCGCTGCAGCTTTGACTGGCTCTTTATACGATCTGATGGCTGGCAATAAAGCAGAGCGTGGTCCATTATTAGGTAGAAAGTGGATGAGATGGCTGAGAGTTTTTGCGAATGCTGTGGGACAGGGCAGCGGGGTCCAGGCTGCTAAGAAACATATTTGTGAAGACACAAAGCCTTTAGCGTGTTTATAGCCGTTCTTTAGAAAGTTTGAAATGGACGCGGCAGGCGAGATAGCGATCTTTTTGTGGAGGGCTGTAGTTCCATCCAAGTCATGCTTTTAGCAGAGGCATGGCGTAAATACGTGTGAAAGAGGGCGCGGAGCTGAATCTTTTTCCCTTTTCTCCCAATTAATTTTTAAAGTCGCTGGGTGGTCAAATCTGTGTATGCAGAGCACAGGGGCGGTCTCTCAGCTTCGAATACCAAGTTCTAGCTCCTCATTGGCTTGTGCTAAAGTGAGTGTGGTCTAAGCATGCTAATGTGCTATGCTACCGAGCCACAGAGGAAAGCTGTACAGAATAGAGAAGATCACACTTGTACTAGCGCTTCGCTAGTAAAGAACGTCAGGTCTTTGCCTAGATGATAGAACTTCTGTCTTTTGCTAGTGTGCCACTTAGAACCTGTGCCAGTCACCACCTGAACCATCAGAGGTACTGCTTCGTGCATCGCATGCACGAGTTATGTGTGGGTGTACTTATTTGTTTTCTGTTGGCCGTCTAAACGTTTGACATATTCCATCATGCATAGTAGTGTCTCCGAGTCAAATTAGTTTGACAGACCCGCAAACGGGTCCACCTGCACATTGGTATCCACTGGGGTTTCAGAGGCTCATAGGGAAGTATCTGTATTCTGAATCAACCGAACATGAGACCGCGTACTTGCATAGTTCCGGGCGCATGCCATAAATAACATATTGCCACTGCCTGTGGCTGCACACAGCGAGTGCGTCGTGTTGTGCCGCCCTCACCTGCAGAAGGGTAAAGTATTCGCTGCTTTGGTGTAGGACCCCAATATATGCTTCTCAGCACCCTGTTGTTTGGAACCATATATTTCTTTGTACAATAGTAGAGTATAGATGCTTGATAGTAGTGTAGTTTTTGGGCCATACTACAGATTCACATAAAGCAATTCAAATAAAGCGATTAGTTCTGCTTAGTGTGATGCACTGATCCCCAGCTGACCACTGTTATTCATAGCCTGTATATTATTGAAAGTGATTGTCAGATAAAATCTTTGTGTTGTGTATCTTTTCCATCATTTGTCACATGATATTGAGAAAGAATAAATCAATTGTTATTTAGATCACAACTCCTCCCAGTGCTCTGATTTACATTACCTTTGCCATTTTATTAAAGTCTTGGTTGCAATTGATAGAACCCAGAAGCTTGCAATCGGCGACCCTACCAGGATCTAGGTCCTTGGCACTTCTGTGATGCTGCCATTTAGGGTCCTTGCCAAACAGGTCCGCATTATGGTGGTTAAGAAGAATAATATAGTTCATTAGTATGCTGTAGACAATTTATCCTGTGATTGCGTTATGTATTTATTTGTTTTATTTACAGTGTATTTGTGTCTGTGACTTCCGTGTCACTTGTCAAACGTTTTCCCGTTACTGCTAATGGTGTTGTCATATTATTTTTTTGTGTTTTTTACTATTATATTGTTTTTTATTTTGGTCGTTTTTTGATTCTGGATATAGAGTACTATTGTTGTAGCATCGACTCTGCAAACTGTTTTGTTAATTGTTTCTTTGATGTCATTGTTTTGTACTGCATATATTTTGTGATTTAGATAGTGTGATTGTCCATGTGTTGCATGGATAATTAAAGTTTGAAGTTGATAGAGAATATGAATGATAACAAGAAGTAGGGCATGGAGACAAGCATACTGGAGCAGGAAAATAAAGTGCATGTCATGGAGGATGAACGCAATGAAATAGTGGAGGCCCAGTTTGAATGTAGGGAAGCATTGCTGTTGAACAGTGTTAGCAACAACGATGTGCAGCAATGAAATCAGGGAGATGAAAGGGATATGGTTTATCTTGAGGGGACAGACAGTGTCAGATCGCGTGTGATAGAAGATGTGAGCGTACCACAA
Organism: Schistocerca piceifrons; assembly: GCF_021461385.2. Classification (NCBI taxonomy): domain Eukaryota; kingdom Metazoa; phylum Arthropoda; class Insecta; order Orthoptera; family Acrididae; genus Schistocerca; species Schistocerca piceifrons. Next base: position 87,819,287 of record NC_060149.1, on the reverse strand, counting down.
CATATCGAAGCAGAGGTGATTATTAGAAATCCGAACAGAGCAGACAGGGAGGTATCAGAATGCAATAATGTGGAAACAACGCAGTAGAAATCAAGTACGAGTTCGGTCGATCACAGTACCGGGGAAAGAGAAGAGTAATTCAGTCTGATGGCATTTTTAATGGAAATGGAGAAGAAAATTGATGGATTAAAGGGAATGGAGGATAAGATTAATGGACTAAAAGGAATGGAGGAGAAAATTAATGAGTTAGTACGAGATAATAACGTACTAGGACAGACATAAAAAATATCAGTGCTCAGGTAAATCAGATGCGAGAGGAACACAAGTCATGGGCAGATCAACTCCAGGAAAACCTAAGTAAAGTAAACACCAAAGCAGTCAAAATTTTAAAGATTGCACATGATGCTAATAAGACGGTGAAGGGCGCCAAGACATTAGTAACTTCCACAAGATGAGTAGCAGCTGAAGCATCGAAAACGAGTAAACGTACAGAACAGCAAGGACGAGAGACAGTGATGAGAAAATACATGAAGCCACAGATCTCATGCGACAGTGGCCATGGATAAATTAGAGTCTGAGCTGCGCAAATTAGGGTAACTTTGTTGTTTATTTGAGTCCCATTTCACGTGAGTTAATATGCAATTCTACTGAGCGAGATTGAGGAGGTCCAGACTCTTCTTTCGTTCAGATCTCAACAAAAAGCTGTCAACACTCGTATGGAGAAGAAATTGGGGGAGGCGCTAAGGAAACAACTTCAAATGCGGCCCAGCGCGAATCCAACAGAACCAGAAACAACTTCAGACGGCACAGATAACTGCATACCGTTATCAGCGAGCAGAGGACGTGGTGATATAAACGTTGCATTTTCTCGAAGCCGTGGAGGAAATACAGATGAGGGGACGTCGAACATCCAAAGGACTGATATTTTCCGTAGGATGGACGTTGTCGACGAAACGCCATTCGGTTTTCAAAATTTCTTACAAGTCAGAAAATTCTGAATTTACCGAGGGTAGTTTTACTCACCCACGCACTTGGGTATCGCAATTTGTCCTATCTTTATCTCCAAATTGGCCTTTAAAATACAAATTAGACTTTATTTGCGGACACTTGCAAGGGCCCGTTGCAGAGAAAATGCGCGGAATATCAGCGACGTGCAGAAGTTACCAGGAGTTCAAAGACAGCTTCCTAAATATCTACTGGTCCAAGGAGACGCAAGAGCGCATAAAGTACGAGATGATAGTTGGCAAAGATTTAGAGAGTTCAGGCTACAAAAGCCCGCTGAAATTCTTTGATGTAATGATTGACAAGAACCAGTATCTTGACGTACCCTGCTCTACCGGTGAAATCATACATCACTGATACACCAAACGTCCGTCAGCATATCAACAGGTATTAGCTGGCAGGTGTAATATCGAGCTCAGCACTTTCCGTAACACTCTTTATGAATTAGAGTACGCATTCCGAGCAGAGAATATCAGAGAACACAAAAGAAACTCTGACAGATACATCGCAAGCCCTAGGTCGCGTCCACAACATAAGTTACAATAATACGAAGTGACTGGAATGGAACCGCAATGGTTATGTGCTACGCAACAGAGACTGGAATGGAAGGAGGAATGAAGGCTACGGATCACAAAACAACGGATGGCGAAACCATGTATCTGGTTTCAATGAGAACGGAAGATGTGCGGGAATGAACAACGGAGGAAGCGGAAATGGCGGTCAGACCGATGAAATTGATATTGGTGGACAGAACCCAGGACGAGGGGCGCTGGGAAATGACAACCAGCGTCAATGACTAGTTGAATATGCAGAAGAGGCACGAAACGCATCTGCAACTGAACTCGGACCTAGACTCATCAATGGTATTAGATACGACGATCTTGAAGAAATGTTGCTGGAAGTTTCCAATTCTGAACAAGCCACAGACAGTTGGATGGTCGACGACTGCCGAAGATAAACATAGTAGCGTAAGTTTATTTTAATTATAATAGCGTTAGAGATAACAATCACATCTTTTGATTTTTTTGTGATTCTCTATGGTAATTAGCATAGGAACTTCTCCCATTACTGCTAGTCGTAAGAGTTAGGCAATGTTAGAATTTCACTGTACAAGTATTTCGTCGTCACAAGTTTCAAGTTTATAGATGTGCAGATGGTCATCCCAGAGCAAACTAATTACAGTTGTTGAGAGTAGAAATGTGCCGATTTCACGACAGAAACTTTATTGTTTATTTGAGTCCCATTCCGTGTGAGTTAATATGTTCTCATAGCAGTTTTGCGTTTTGCACGGTACGACAAAATCAGGTGTCACAACAAAGATAGAATTTTATGCCTTCGAGTCCGAAACAAGTGCACGAGTATTGGGGACGGAATTCTTCGCGTAACGTCTTTGAGTTCAGGTACAATCAAATTTCTTCTATTTATTGTGTGTACATTGCAGTAAACGCCCTTCTACGATCCGTTATACAAATCGTAGTATAGTGTGTGAGACGGGCATCGTTGACAGTAGTTTGGGAGACCCATGGAGGTATTTTGCAGGATGGTCGTGTATTGTCCACGCGAAAGGATCTTGCTTTCTTGTGTGTTTTCGGCGTGGTTTGTGATCATTGCCTAGTGCAGTGTGTCTTCGCTATGGGTAGATTAATGTCATCGCCAGTGGCGTGATGTATTTGTGGTGTCTTTTTCGTCTATGGATATCGCCTTTGGGGCGATGTTTCTCACGAATGGGATATTTATTTCGTGTGTGGTTACACAGATGAGCTATCGCGTCTTATGCGATGGTTGTTCACTGTGGTTATTCGCTTGTGGTTGTGGCATGTGGTTTTCCCCACTATTGTGTGATAGTATTCGTGTGGGCATCCCGAGCGGTTCGCGAGCGCCTGAGTGGTAGATCCTGGTCGATAGTTTGTACTATGTGGCGTGAGCACGGACTGTGAAACTCACTTGGATATGTTTTTACAGAGTGAGCGAGACACACCATCAACACGTTGTGAAAGAGAGGGACGGAAGAAATGTAGCTTTAGAGTCAAATGTCACTAATATCTTGTGATTTTTTATGTTTGTTTCAGCAGCAGGAGCGGAAAATTTGTACACCAATCTGAGAATTTTGTATGTCAGTTTCAGCAAAAAGAGAATTTCGCAACAGAATTGTTTTGCCCACATAGCATAGAGAGAAAACTGGTGACGTTGGCACTCGTCGAGATTCGCCATACACTAGCGTTAGCTTCCCCAGAACGACTAAGTAATGGGGAAGTGATCTCTAGTACCTTCATTAGTTCGTATATCTTTTATAGTAGTTATGTTGCATGAGTAAGCAGTAGACTTAGATGGTGTGAGAGTGACTGAAATGAATATGTAGTCTAAGCCAGCTTAGTATTTTGAGTTGCATGAAAGGTAGTGGAAAATTAACACTACACTATCATATATTAAAACATCTTGACTTCACCACTACTTAAGATTATAAAGATTTAGACACAGAAAATTAATCTTTTAAAGTTGTTGCTGAAATACAATCAAAGAATAATTGTAGAATAGAATCAGATTTTATTTTTTGTCAAAAGTGCTCTGTAAACCATTTTTTTAAATTTTTCTTGCAATCCTTTACAATTTCGTTATAATTCTCTGTGTATTTATATTGTAAACATACGAGGCCTGTTCAGAAAGTAAGCTCCGATTGATTGCCAAATTGAAACCACAGTGAACATCAGAAATGTTTTACTTGTAACAATTAGCTACACCTTTCAGCTACTTCTCTACGTAGTCGCCGTTCTGACTTAGACTTTTGTCATAGCGTTGTACCAACTTTTCAATAGCCTCATCATAGAAGGCAGCCGCCAGTGCTTTCCGCCAATTCTCCACGCTGGCCTACACCTCGTTGTCTGTGTCAAAATGTTGTCTTCAAAGACAGCGGTTCATGTGACCAGAGATGAAACTCAGGGGGAGACAATTGCGGACTGTATTGTGGGTAATCTCACATTTCCATTTGAAAACGATGCAGGAGCATCTTCATTGCCCCTGCAGAATGCGGCTGAGAATTTTCTTGAAGAAGAAACAGCACGACAGTTATGTAATGTTAGCTGCATAGCTTCAGGCGAAATTTCTCACCAGGCCCTCGTACTTGGCGGCAGACACTATTTTCTAGACATCTTTACGCACTCACTGCGAGCTCAGAAATGAGAGGAGCGACATGATGCTAACTGGGGTTATACTAGAGACACTACCCAACACATCTGTGCAAAGCTTTATCGGATTTTCATAGTCGTTTCCATTTCGCGACCGATCGGAACTTACTTTCTGAACGCCCCTCGTATTTGTGAAAACACGGCACTAAATCCACATGTAAGCATTGTGCAGACTATGGGAGCTGAGTGGATGTCAATGTATCAGGCAGTTGGAGAGGACGCTAACTCCGGGGCAGCAATAGCAGTTAGGCAGATGGCACGCTAAGTAAAGCAGCGCAGTCAAGGTCGTCCGTGAGCCCTGAGAACCGCGGGGGCTCGCGGCTGGCTGCAGGTGGTGGTCACATAGCGACAGCATGGCAGCTGGTCAACATGACGTCATCAGGCTGCAGGAATGGAGGCAGGTGCAGAAGAGCCTCTGCGTGCCACGAGCTGTCAACAAAGGGCTGTTGCCCAGGTGGCACACAACTCGGCGAGCTGCCACATCCAACCTGTTACATGACATGTGTAGCGCTGTGTTTATTCGTGTGACACTTGTAAATTTAGGAAATTGGACTCCCTAAAGACCTTTGAGAAGGGAGCTGTAGGAGATATTTGTTGTTTTTCATTAATTTGTTTTATACGTGCCTTGCTGTTTTCATTTTTACTAGATCACATGTATTTTCTGTGTTTTCTTACCAAGTTTTATTTTTGCTTAACGAACTTATGTATTATTTTTCTTTTTTTGTAGAGATCCACTTGTTTTACGTCACTTACATGATTTTTTGTTGTGTTGACACATACATCTTTGTACTAAAGGAACAAACTGACACATGTTAAAGAAATAAGGTGAACAAATGACACATGCCACAAGAACACTATGATTCCCTTATATTGGGTGAAGATGAGAACGTTTGTGATTGATGTTCTGTCAAGGAATGAATGCAGCCTTGTGTATAATTGAGCAATGGTAGCAATTTTCTATGGGACAGAGAATCCTCAAGACAACAATATTATATTCTGGCACCAGTTTCAGGATGAATGACTAGATAAATGTCTCCATGACCCTGTAACCATTTAGTAATTGTAATCAAAGTCTGGGTTTACAAGAATATGACCCGATGGTACGCCCATCACATTTTTTTCTCACTTTAATTTTGTAGGCATGCATCAGAGAGTGTATGAATGATCCCTGGTTGAATGTGGTAAAGACGGGGTAAAATAATGTGCTGGTGTTTATGGTGAGCAAAGATTGATTCGTGTTTCTTTCTTTGATAATGACCCAACTAAAGTCTCACAATTTATTCTGTTCTGTATCACACTAACCATCTTAAAGTGTGCCACAACCCAAGAATAAACTTGAGAGGAACAGGGAGGTTGTATGAGGTTGCAGGGCACTCTCACTTTTGATACAGTGTCAAGTTGCTTAACGTTCATAGTGAAGGTGATCTTTATTACTTGGTTGCTACATTTGATACGATCTGACTTCATTCGTGTGATGAAACGGTTGACAGTAGTTAACACTCTTGCTTGTGTGCTCTAGTGGGTGCATAGCCGTAGGCTTTACCTGTGCTCGAACGAAGAGGGTGGTGAGTTAATTGTCAGTAGTAAAAGCGTGCGTCGGCTGAGAGCTGAGGAGAACTTTTTTCTGCGGAACCTGGGTGAAAACGTTTGCTGACAGCCAAGTCCCCCAGACTCATTGTGCAGACACATTGTTTGACGCCGCATGTACGTAGGCTATGGCCGAGGAGTCACTGCAGCATTGACCAGCGCAGCGTATGACCTGATGGCTGTCAATAAAGCAGAGCATGGGCCCTTGTTAGGTAGAAAGCGGATGAGACGGCTGAGAGTTTTTGAGAATGCTGTTGGACAGGTCAGTGGCGCCCAGGCGTCCAGACTCTGCTACAAAACATATTTGTGAAGGCACAAAGCTCTTAACGAGGTTATGGCTGTTCTTTAGAAAGTAGGAAATGGACGCAACAAAGGAGGGCTCCAGTTCCATCCAAATAATGCTTTCAGAACAGGCATGGCGTAAACGTGTGGCAAAGAGGGCGCTGGTTGGTCAGATCTGTGTATGCAGAGCACGGAGGTGGTCTCCCAGCTTTGAATAGTGAGTTCTAGCTCGTGATTGGCTTGTGCTAAAGTGGGTGTCGTCGAAGCATACAAATGTTCTATGCTACTGAATCGCAGAGGAAAGCTGTACAGAATAGAGACGATCACTCTTGTACTAGCGCTTTGATAGTAAAGAACGTCAGGTCTATACCTAGATGGTGAGACTTGTGTCCTTTGCTAGTGTGCCACTAAGAACCTGTGCTAGTCATCACCTGAACCGTCAGAGGTTCTGCTTCGTGCATCACACACATGAGTTATGCGTGGGTGTACTTATATGTTTTCTGTTGGCCGTGTAAACGTTTGACATATTCCATCATCCATAGTCGTGTCTCAAATTAGGAAATGACACACTACAATCAGTAGATGAGTTTCGCTATTTGGGTAGGAAAATAACTTTCAGTAGCTGAAGTTGTGAAGTTATAAAATACATACAGCCACTAGCAAATAATGTGATTCTGAAAAAGAGAAATTCGTTAACATCGAATACAAATTGAAGAGTTAGGAAGTCTTTTCTGAAGATTGTCTTAAGAATGGACTTGTATGGAAGAGGACAATAAACAGTTTGGACAAGACGAAAATATAAGATTTTGCAATGTGTTACTACAGAAGTACGTTGTGCATTAGAGGGGTAGATGGCCAGAAGAAGCGATCGATTCATAGGACACATCCTGAAACCTTATGGAATCATAAATTTGGTAATAGAGGGATGACCTAAGCCTGACTACAATAAACATGTTTCAATGGATGTACGTTGCAGTAGTCACACAGAGATGAAGAGATGAGACGAAAGCCCTTGCACTGGATAGACAAGAGTGGAGAGCTGTGCGAAACCAGTTTTCTGACTGAAGAACACAACAGTGTGAATATTAAAACAATTAATAATGTCAATGTACAATGAAAATAAGTATCTGTTGATGAGGGAATAGGCCTTACAGAATATGTTTAGGCACAGAAGTTATGAAGAAAGTAATAGATGCATCATGTCTACAGTTGTGATGTCTATGATGTATTAATTTATTTTGATAAGCTTTCTGAATGATAACTTGTATATTACGTGTATCTTCTGTATAGATTCTCAAACACATTTTTGTAAAGGAAAATATATCTTTCAATTATATTTCTGCTGGTTTTTACTCAACCTGTATACTGACATTACAGGAAGGCATAGTCAGAATTTTACCTATAAGAATTCCTAATAATATTATCTTTATTCATTTTAATTCTACAACTTCCTTGTTTTCTCTTTTTATGTACAAAAAAATGTATTCAGAGAAGAAGTTATTGACAGAAAATTATTTGCTATACTATAATTTTGTAGAAACTACGTAAATAATACTGCATAGCTTAACAATACTGTTTTAAACTATGATTGATGAATAAAACGTTTAATATTTCTTTTTGTTTTCTAAATGGACAAGATAAGATCGGTAAAAAAACATAAAATTTGAAAGGTGAGAAGGATTTTGGCAAAAAAACAAAGTAAATTAAAATCTTATTTTTATAAATGTATGAACAAAAAGTTAAAAAAACTGTAAGCTGACAATCTAGTAATACAGGAAGAGAAAGGCTTTAAGACATGAACTAAATTAAAGAACAGTAGGAGAGAGGAATAAAAATTGTAAGCCAAACATTTCTTGTAAAAAATCTCTAAGTGTCAATTCTATAAATAAGTATGAACTGAAGAAAGGAGCTAACTCCAGTTATAATGTTCCTTTATAACATGTTTGTTGTAGTTAACTGTGGCCATAATAGGTAAGTGGAGATGCTATGATGATGTGAAATAATTTGTTGTATTATATTTGTATCACTCACATTTATAACACAAAACATTCCACAAGTTGGCTTGTAGAATCATGATTAATTGTGGCCACTGTGGATAAGTTTAGAGACTGTGGCTGTGCAAAATGATTGCAGATAGTAATAATATAACACAAAAAATTAAGTATGTTTCAAATTATTGAAACTTTAAGGAAGAAGTTGAATTTCCTGAAAACTGGGATAATCAGATTTGACTTGTTTTGGTAAAGTAGATACTTTAAGATATACAAATAAATTTCTTACAGACGATATTTACCAAAAAATTTATTTGAAAAAGTGACTATTTTCATACAAGTTGTTTTGAGAATGTAGGAATTTAAAAATATATATACCAGCAAGTGACAGTTCCTTAACAATACAGTTGGGAATGGGGGACACAGTTATGATGCACTTCAATTTTTGTTTTGTGTTGTTCGTTTCATTTGTACTAAAATAAGGACAACATTTCCGTTGCATTTGGCTGAGAAGCATGTACTAGTTTAAGAATTCTGCTCTTATTATCCATAAGAGACTCTTTAAGTGACAAAAGGGAGCATTCACTTTACAGTGCTCTTTTATGTTCCTCATACATAATTTTGAAAACCTGCTTGTCTGCCTGACATAGTATGAATTGCAATTTTGTTTGTGAGCTAATATACAGCTAGTGTAAAATTCTTATAATGCATGTAGGTGCATACTACCATTAACATTTTTCATACAGTAGTATCACTGGTAAACAAGTAACAACGTGAAACTCAGAAATCACTCTCAAATTATTCCTTTCATAGACACAGTATTTTGGTATCTTCAGACATGGCCCAGTGTTAATGTTCCTGTGGGAGCATATTAACAACGTGGTTTGAAAGTCTTAGCAATTTTGAGGAAGATCCAATCAAATTGACTGTTGCTGGAGAATTCAAAACGGACAGTGGATATGTGTGAGATACAAGAGAGTTGCGGTGACTGCATCATGTTTTAGGCAACAGCATGTCGCCCACTGCAAAATTTCAAAATGATGCCTTGCCAAATAGTGGATCTACAGGTGTCATTCCCAGGGTTCATAAACTGCTACAACCCTGAATAGCCATGTACAACCATTTAGTACACTCCTCCTCCATTTAAAAGACAATCACATCTACCGAAAACGCTGGGGAGAGTAATGATCTCTCTTTTCACACACTGACTGTACTCCATAAGTAAAGCTGGCCTATGGAGATATTTAAGGAATTTAGATCTTTATTTTCACTTTGGGACATACCGAAACTATTTGCTGCAATGGAAAGAGATGTATGTGATAAGGTAGTTATGTAATTTTCTGACGGACTGCCGTTATTTTGTTATTGTTGAACCTGATGTCAACGTCTGCCAACAGATGTTGCACATCTTTGTTGTCTGCTGTCTGACTGTAGCAAAAAATCTGCGTGGCACAATCTTGTAGAGAAATTGTAACATTTCGCTCTACAGTGTTGATGTTAGAAGACTGTCGTAGTGTCTATTGTAGACCAGTGAACAGGTGTCACTTCACTTCAGGTCTCTCATACCACATCAACTGCATTCTGCTGCATGATGAATCATTGCAGAACTAAGCTAATTCCATTTCATGCCCCACCTGTCAGCCCAATCACCCAGAGAATGAGATACCTATTGAATTGACAAACTGAGGACAATATCACTAAATTACTACTGGCACCTAGTGATTTTGTTTGATGGATAACAGTGAAATAGATGTAACCCTTACCTGATATTTTAATTTTAATTTTAGAGATCCTAACATCCCTTCTCTTGTCTCCAGTACTGACTGTGTACCCTTCACATTCAACTCTTAGTTCCATAACTTTTATTGTCCTATAACATTAAATTGGTTATCAGAATTGTTCAGGACCTGAATACGCCACTTTCAGTATTCATTTACCAGCACCAGTGCAACAAGTTGGATATAAAACCTCTGTTACAGTGAAGACTTTGAATGTCTTAACGTTCGATCACAAGATTACAATTTTCATATTGAACTTGTAGTCATAAGTGTGTCTCTTAATTTTTTTAGTTCTTCGATTTAGTTTAAATATTTTCTTGTTTCTCTTTCTCATTTCTTATCTACGTATTAGTTTTAAAATAATGCAGTTTCTGAATGTTTACAAGAGGCCTTTCTGTTCAAATTCTAGTAGCATCAAAGAGAAGACGTCTTTGAAGCTCTCGGAGTGGTAGAGGCTGGTGAGGGAGTCGCCAGAGGATGCAAGCTGCGAGAGCTCGACTGTGTCAGCTGGCGCGCTCATGGCGGCGCGCAGGTCGGTGCAGGCCGCCAGGAGTGCAAACTCCAGCCGATCCCCCATTTGCCGCTCTACCTCTTCCACCGTCACCCGCCGCTGCACTTCGTACGTCTCCAGCTGCTTGTTCAGCGTGTCCACGTATTCCGCAACCAGGGCCGGCATGTGGCCGCGGCGCACCGTGTTCTCTACACTGGTGTGGAAAAAATAATTCAGGTCCAGAGACGGCGAGGAGAATCTACTTAGCTGGTAGTCCACCACTCGTGCGTCGATTACATCTCCGGAACTGGGGTCGTACCGGAACAGTATATTGTTTTTCCAGAAGTCCCCGTGTGTTAACACATTCAGTTCATCATCTTTTGGCTTGACGATTTCAATTGCTCTGCACAAAAAAAAAAAAAAAAATGGTAAGTTTTTTCTCTTATGGTTCTTCATCAACGTCATACTCTCCTCTCTCCCCTCGCACTCTCTCTCTTCCTCCCTTCCACAAAACACACACACACACAGAAAAACTACATACTGAAAGATATATTAAGGTTAATCCCCATTATTTCATGAGCTGCAAGTTTTTGTAGATAATAGATTTACCCCGCGTAAATAAGTTCAGTAGTTAAGTTCCCCATTTATCAGGCTAGCAACACACCTAACTTCAGTACCAGCGAACTTATAATCTTATGCTAACTACAGCACACCGACACCTACATACTCAAGTGCCAGTTGCTAATATGAAATCTGTGCAGAAGTTTGAGTAAATTGAGGAATTACTTCATAGATGAGCAGCATGGGTAACTTTGGAAAATATGGAACCCTGATTATTTCCAAAAGAACATTTTGTCATTGTGGAATTAATGACCGAGTTGTTCTCAAGAGAAGCCGTTCATTGACAGTAAAGAATATGTTGTGAAAGAAGATAATATTATTAAAAGAATATTTAACAGTAGGAATTATTGAAAACAGAAAATTAAAATAAAGAAAGCATTTGTCTGAGAAATGTGTGATCTGTACTATTTCAGTTGCTCAAATACAGGAATGTAGATGGGTGAAGTCTTAGCAATAAATCTGTCCCTCTGTTGTTTGGCAGAGGAGAGAGGAGCACTCCAAGCTGAATTTTAGCTAAAACCTCTATCTCTATTTATAAGGTCTCTTGCTAATTTAATCTCGATTTCTTCCTTAATAACACTATCCTAACAGCTGGAAGTGCATGCCAGAATCTCCATGTTGTTATTCCATAGGATGACTGGTGTAGAGACAATGTTCTGCTATAGTACATTCGCTCAGTTGTTGCAAGTGAGGTGGGCTAACTCAAGAGAAAAAAAATCAGTATACACTAATTACATCAGCAGTCATTGCATTATACTACAGATCATCGATCGTGAGGCACTGCAGTTTTACTAACGACACCAATGGGATACCGCAGCTCACCACTGCCACGATTAGAAGGAACCACTGATATTTATATTTTAATAACAAATTACACTTATAACATTGTGGTCATCAGTAATTACGTTATGCTGAAAATTGTAAGGCGGTGACTTTTCTGAAATACACGAAACATGCAGAGAAGCCTCAGCAGCTGTCCAGTCCCTTTACAGAGATAGGTGAATAAAATAAAATAATTAAAAGCATGTTCCTAATTACGGGATCGGACTGCTTAAGTAAGCACGGGTTCAGTTATGGTATGTATGGGCCTATAAATCAGTTAATTAAACAGACGATGAAATTCATCAATCAATTTATGCATTAAAAGCAAGTTACCCAGACCAACTGAAAACCACCAACGGCTTGCCCGAGTAGATGACCACCAAATTGTGAGGGCGGAACAGCTTTCACGTTCACCAATCAATTTGTCCAGAAAAGTTACAAGATGGTGAAAAATCTGTAGACGATAGGGACTGTTACTCTCAAGTTCAAGTTGCAGGCACGCTGATGCGTAAGGACCCCGGTTCTTTCCGCGTTCGGAGAATTGGCAACTCAACATGTTCCCCAACCTGAGCGCCAGGAAGTCGACTGCCCCACTGACAGTTCCATAGATACTAACACGTTAACCTTTGTCCATGCAGCCCCTCTTCGATGTGTTTGTGTTACGTGACTCCTCATGGCTAACAACTTCGTTTCGTGATTCTCATATACCAGAATTAACCTCAGTTTTTTCCAATTATCACTCTGTCTAGTGACTGAGAGTGTTGTAATTGTTTCTCTTTTTTTCTCAGTGTTTTACATGTATATTTATTTTGTCTTACAGCAAGAGAGCACCTCGCCATACAAACCAGAATTGTGGGTTGGCTAAGTTCCATTCCTTGTGACCAGACTACCTCGCTTCTGTAGTGTTTTATCGCCAACATATTTATTTTCAGTCCACTGTCTATTATTGGCTTTGTGGTTTCCCTCTATCCCATTTCGTTAGTTAAGCTATTAGTACAGGCAGTAGAAACACCTGTTGTAGGAGAGAAAGGCTGATGTCTTCACAGTACAGTGAACAGAAGGTTAGTAGGTTAGCGTGTTTATCTGCTTATAGGGAAACAGTGATAGGCACTACGTCTCATTTCAATCCAATCAGTCAGTAATAGAACCCCAACAACTTCATAATCATCGATCATGAATCACGGCAATCCCATTAACAACACCAATAGGATGTCGCACCTCTCTATACTTTGTTTCATTTGAGGCGAGGTGAAGAATCCCCCAGGTGTTAGCGAAACAACAGTGACTGATGTTCAATTATTTTGTAATATAATGCATGACTGATGATGACAGTATGTAAGTGTAACTTGCTATTATGCCATAAATCTCAGTGGTAATTGTAGTATATACCTGCTCCCTTCCTTACAACATTTTTTAAAATTTTATTTTTAATCTTTTATTATTTTGACTGTCATGTAATATTGTTTTCAATATGTTGGTTGAAATTTTCATATTGAATATTCCCAAACATGCCTTTCACATACTTTCAATTCCAGCAGCTTGAGGTGCTGCAAGTTCAGCCTTCTTGTAACTGCAGTGACATAATTTTTGGTACTGTGATTGTAATGATCGATGATTTCACTGTTATAAGCATTACCTGATAATTGTCAACAAATGACACTGTTTCCTTGTATTCAGAATAAAAGCTCCTATTTGCTTCCTTCGAGAATCTTAAGTTTTATATTTACTGAACTATTTGTGATACTGATTTCAGCCTATAATACTGCTTTTAACATTTTGGTAGAAATTAATACAATGAATTATATCGATTTGTTTCACAGCAGCTTTCGACTGTTGCAGCGATGGCCTTGTTTAGTACAATTTAAGTCCCTTATGAACCATTTTCTTTGTTTGTCATATAACAGTTATACCTAATGTGATAGGCATTACTATTACTAATGACACTTACTGGTATAATTATTTACCTTGTATAATATCGAACTGTGTATGTCAGGTGAACACTGGTTGCGTTACAGAGTGGCGAAAGAAGTGACAAGATATGCTGTATTCAATTTAATAAGTATGTTTCTCAACTTTAAAGCGTTGTTGCACTGTTTTCCTTTTAATATCTTATCTTGTGTCGTGCATTTCATGTCACAAACCTGATAATGGGACTCTTCTAAAATGCCTATGAAATGATAAATAAAATTATTTTGGTACTCAAGACAATTTACCATATAGTGTAAATACATCTACATCTACATCTACATTTATACTCCGCAAGCCACCCAACGGTGTGTGGCGGAGGGCACTTTACGTGCCACTGTCATTACCTCCCTTTCCTGTTCCAGTCGCGTATGGTTCGCGGGAAGAACGACTGTCTGAAAGCCTCCGTGCGCGCTCTAATCTCTCTAATTTTACATTCGTGATCTCCTCGGGAGGTATAAGTAGGGGGAAGCAATATATTCGATACCTCATCCAGAAACGCACCCTCTCGAAACCTGGCGAGCAAGCTACACCGCGATGCAGAGCGCCTCTCTTGCAGAGTCTGCCACTTGAGTTTGTTAAACATCTCCGTAACGCTATCACGGTTACCAAATAACCCTGTGACGAAACGCGCCGCTCTTCTTTGGATCTTCTCTATCTCCTCCGTCAACCCGATCTGGTACGAATCCCACACTGATGAGCAATACTCAAGTATAGGTCGAACGAGTGTTTTGTAAGCCACCTCCTTTGTTGATGGACTACATTTTCTAAGGACTCTCCCAATGAATCGCAACCTGGTACCCGCCTTACCAACAATTAATTTTATATGATCATTCCACTTCAAATCATTCCGCACGCATACTCCCAGATATTTTACATAAGTAACTGCTACCAGTGTTTGTTCCGCTATCATATAATCATACAATAAAGGATCCTTCTTTCTATGTATTCGCAATACATTACATTTGTCTATGTTAAGGGTCAGTTACCACTCCCTGCACCAAGTGCCTATCCGCTGCAGATCTTCCTGCATTTCGCTACAATTTTCTAATGCTGCAACTTCTCTGTATACTACAGCATCATCCGCGAAAAGCCGCATGGAACTTCCGACACTATCTACTAGGTCATTTATATATATTGTGAAAAGCAATGGTCCCATAATACTCCCCTTTGGCACGCCAGAAGTTACTTTAACGTCTGTAGACGTCTCTCCATTGAGAACAACATGCTGTGTTCTGTTTGCTGTTTGAGGTACTCCCACAGGTCTCGATAGATGCTTTCTCATTATTTTTTGTTTGTTTCTTTGTGCACTGAAATCACTTAATGGTATTATAACCCCCTTGTCACGGTATGCTGAATATTTCAATTTCTAGAGATTCCTAGAATGTCTTTCCTTTTTGTGGATGTTTTCTGTTGTCTTCATTTATCGGTAAATACAAATTAGAGAGAATATATTTTTTCTATTTCTATTTCACGGCAAGAAGAAATAGTATTTTGAAACTACGTTAAAATTTTGTTAAGTTGTCAATTTTTTATAAAAAAACGCAATACCTATCAGTGACAGCCCTTTCATAAAGTTTATTGCTGGTTTATCTTTAAAATTCTATTATTTTGTGCACATATCATGTTTTATACGGAAATCTGGTTTATCATCTTGCTAAAATTTGGATTTATTTTCTATCTAAAGTATCTGTACTTCTTTCTGTTCACAAGTCTTTAGTAAAGAGCTTACATTTAGAGTGCCTAAAATACAGTTCTTTTAAATTAACGTTTTGAGGTATTCCCAATCATTCTGGAAATTCTGTAACTCTACAGAGCCATGAGCTCCAATGAAATGCAAATTTCAGAGATGGGTTCTGTTTCTAAATAAAGCAGTTTCTAAATAAATAAAAAATCACAATGGATGTACTTGAAGTATCTCATTTATGAAATATAACAGAAACTTTACTGTGCAATTTCTCAAAACAACTAACTTGCTCGTTATCATTGTTTCAAAGCGAGGTCCTCAAATGCGTTTTTCTGTGTTTTGTTTTCCTGTGCCATTTGCCTTAGCATTGCATACTGGCATTATGTTGACATTGTCGTCTCATTTCTGAGGACATTAATGAATTCCAAAGAATAATAGAGCTAGCAATCGGCTGTAGTTTACAATCCACATCTGAGGGACAGAAGCCAATGTTAGTTCGAACGAGTACAGGGTGGCCAATGAGGCGTCAGGGAGGAGGAATTCCTGCAGACCGTTGTTAACGTTACAAGAGTTTTAAAAGTATTTATTTATTATATTTTTACATGGAACTGCGAAAAATGTTTGTTATTAAAGTCAACATTAGTTGAGCACAATACTTACCGCCTTTTTTTTGATACTGAATTTTAACTGGCATTCAATATTTTTCCCAATACATATTTTCGACTTTTTGTCAACACCCGCGTTTTACCGCTTCTCAAGTTACATTTACGCACTCATGCATTCAACTTTTTTATTTCAAATAATCTGACTCGTTGGAAGTAGAAAATAATAACTCATCTCATAAGAATTTGTCACTCTCATAGCCTGGACGATATAACTCGGTACATTCGCGCTCTCCGTCCTGCTTTCTATTGTATATATGCCGACGCTGTCGTAATTATATTTCTATTTACATCACTTTTGAAAACACACTGCACTTTCTAACTTGCCACGAGTATATTTCTCACAGAAATTCAAGATGGTCGCCGAGTGAGATCAGAGGTATTTTCTTCGTCCGCTAAAAGAACTTATTTAAGAGGAAATAAGTGTCAAATTTAAATTTTCTTTGTTTCGCATACTTGCTGTAGTGTCCGTTCTTGTCACACAACTGAATATTAGCGTCCCAGCAGAGCTTGTTCTTGAAAAAACTTCGTATTATCTGAAGTTCCGATAATCGTGACGTAACACGAAATTTTGCGTGACATAAACAAAAAAATTCTGTTCAAGTTTTCTTGATAGCGCAAAATTCGTTAACAAAAGTTTGCTACTAGTTTCATCAGTGTCAATTGTCGCAATAAAAGTGTGATTAAACGCTTCTAAATCGTCTTTAACTAACACATGTTTCGTATTGTTTACTAGTTAGATAGAAGCGACTCTAGGCCTAAACTTTCCGAGTTATAAACGTTTAAAAACCTGACTAAGCACGCTTGATACGTAAATTCTCTACAAGCAAAGTAAATACTAATTCATTCTTCTGTCATTGTATCTCTAAATCAGTACAAAAACAACAACAACCGCACGTTAGACCTTTGTGTCGTTTTCTGTATGCATACAGCCAATCTCGCGTCCTTGACTAATTTAAAACATTCTTTAAACTTAATTATTCTTTCGAAACTGACCACAAGGGAGAAACGTAGGAGCAGTTATAGGGTAGTGAGTAGAGGGATTTATTGCCAATATTGTAGGAAATAGGGGGGGATGCAGTGGGGAGAATGTTGTGAGAACAGAAGAGGCTCTCTCCTGGAACTGCAGAGTATGCAGTAGGGACATTTTGATTGGGGAACACGAAAGGAAAATCTGTGCCCTTTAGTCACAGTTGGAGGAAGCAGGGAAGGAACTGATAAGGATCAAGGCAGATAGGGGGCAGGAGAGTGGCTGGGAACTGGCAGCTGGTAGAAGGATAGGAAGAAAGAAAATGCGATCTGACAGTTTTATCATCAACACCAAAAGCAGGAATCTATCACTGTCAGAGTCAAGTGGAGAAGAGCCTCAGGTAGAACGAAGAGCAGGAAATGTGCAGCACACTTAAACCAAGGCCAATAAGGGTAGGTATGTAAAAAGTGCTAGGAAGAAGAAAGTGCTGCGGCTAGGTAGTAGCCATGGGCGAGGTGTAGGCCCTGAGTTTCAGTGAAGTTTAGAGGCAGTGTACCAGGTCATCAGTATCTTCAAGCCAAATGCAGGGGTAAGTCATGTGATAGAGGACTTAGGGTCTTTATGTAAGGACTTTACAAAGGAGGACCCTGTAGTGCTTGCCGGGGGGTCTCGTCCGTAATGTGGAGGAGGCCCTTCCGGCAGCTATTGAACGCACTGGGTGTGACCGGCTGCAGATAGTAGCACATGTCGGAACGAATGACGCCTGCCGCTTGGGTTCTGAGGCCATCCTTGGTTCCTTCCGGCGGCTGGCTGATTTGGTGAAGACAACCAGCATCGCACGCGGAGTGCAAGCTGAGCTTAATATCTGCAGCATAGTGCCCAGAGTCGATCGCGGTCCTCTGGTTTGGAGCCGTGTGGAGGGTCTAAACCAGAGGCTCAGACGACTCTGCGACTATAACGGTTGCAAATTCATCGACCTCCGTTATTGGGTGGAGAACTGTAGGGCCCCCCTAGACAGGTCAGGCGTGCACTACACACCGGAAGCAGCTACTAGGGTAGCAGAGTACGTGTGGCGTGCACACGGGGGTTTTTTAGGTTAGAGGGACCCCCCGTTGGGCGAAACGATAAAATACCTGACGGCTTACCAGAGAGGACATTATCATCGTTGATAAAGAACGTCCGTCCTCAGAGACCAAAAACAGTAAAAGTTAACGTAATATTGGTAAACTGCAGGAGTATCCAGGGCAAGGTTCCTGAATTAGTATCTCTTATTGAAGGAAATAGTGCGCATATAGTATTAGGAACGGAAAGTTGGTTAAAACCGGAAGTGAACAGTAACGAAATCCTAGACACAGAATGGAATATATACCGCAAGGATAGGATAAACGCCAATGGTGGAGGAGTATTTATAGCAGTAAAGAATTCAATAATATCCAGTGAAGTTATTAGCGAATGCGAATGTGAAATAATCTGGGTTAAGCTAAGTATCAAAGGTGGGTCAGATATGATAGTCGGATGCTTCTATAGACCACCTGCATCAGCAACCGTAGTAGTTGAGCGCCTCAGAGAGAACCTGCAGAACGTCGTGAAGAAGTTTCGTGATCATACTATTGTAATAGGGGGAGACTTCAATCTACCAGGTATAGAATGGGATAGTCACACAACCAGAACTGGAGCCAGGGACAGAGACTCTTGTGACATTATCCTGACTGCCTTGTCCGAGAATTACTTCGAGCAGATAGTTAGAGAACCAACTCGTGAAGCTAACGTTTTAGACCTCATAGCAACAAATAGACCGGAACTTTTCGACTCCGTGAATGTAGAGGGTATCAGTGATCATAAGTCAGTGGTTGCATCAATGACTACAAGTGTAATAAGAAATGCCAAGAAAGGAAGGAAAATATATTTGCTTAACAAGAGTGATAGGGCACAAATCGCAGAATATCTGAGTGACCACCATCAAACGTTCATTTCTGAGGAAGAGGATGTGGAACAAAAATGGAAAAAATTCAGAAACATCGTCCAGTACGCCTTAGATAAGTTCGTACCGACTAAGGTCCAAAGCGAGGGGAAAGATCCACCGTGGTATAACAATCATGTACGAAAGGTACTACGGAAACAAAGAAAGCTTCATCATAGGTTTAAGAGTAGTCGAATCATAGCTGATAAGGAAAAGCTGAACGAAGCGAAAAAGAGCGTAAAGAGAGCAATGAGAGAAGCATTCAACGAATTCGAACATAAAACATTGGCAAACAATCTAAACAAGAACCCTAAAAAGTTTTGGTCATATGTAAAATCGGTAAGCGGATCTAAATCCCCTATTCAGTCACTCGTTGACCACGATGGCACCGAAACAGAGGACGACCGAAGAAAGGCAGAAATACTGAATTCAGTGTTCCGAAACTGTTTCACTGCGGAAAATCGTAACACGGTCCCTGACTTCAGCCGTCACACGGACGCCAAAATGGAAAATATTGAAATAAACGATATCGGAATTGAAAAACAACTGCTATCACTTAGTAGCGGAAAAGCATCCGGACCAGACGAGATACCCTTAAGATTCTACAGTGATTATGCTAAAGAACTTGCCCCCTTTCTATCAGCAATTTATCGTAGATGGCTGGAAGAACGTAAAGTACCTAGCGACTGGAAGAAAGCGCAGGTCGTTCCCATTTTCAAGAAGGGTCATAAATTAGATGCGAATAATTATAGGCCTATTTCGCTTACGTCAATCTGTTGTAGAATAATGGAACATGTTTTGTGTTCTCGTATTATGACGTTCTTAGATAATACAAATCTCCTTCATCATAACCAACATGGATTCCGCAAACAGAGATCATGTGAAACTCAGCTCGCCCTATTTGCCCAAGAAATTCACAGTGCCGTAGACACTGGCGAGCAGATTGATGCCGTATTCCTGGACTTCAGGAAGGCATTTGATACGGTTCCGCACTTACGTTTAGTGAAAAAAATACGAGCTTACGGAATATCGGACCAGGTTTGTGATTGGATTCAGGATTTCCTAGAAGAAAGAACACAACATGTCATTCTTAACGGTTCAAAATCTGCAGATGTAGAGGTAATTTCGGGAGTACCGCAAGGAAGCGTGATAGGACCTTTATTGTTTACAATACACATAAATGACTTAGTTGACAACATCGGTAGCTCCGTGAGGCTATTTGCAGATGACACGGTTGTCTACAAGAAAGTAGCAACATCAGAAGACTCGTACGTACTCCAGGAAGACCTGCAGAGGATTAATGCATGGTGCGACAGCTGGCATCTTTCCCTAAACGTAGATAAATGTAATATAATGCGCATACATAGGGGCAGAAATCCATTCCAGTACGATTATGCCATAGGTGGTAAATCATTGGAAGCGGTAACGACCGTAAAATGTTTAGGAGTTACTATCCGGAGCGATCTGAAGTGGAATGATCACATAAAACAAATAGTGGGAAAAGCAGGCGCCAGGTTGAGATTCATAGGAAGAATTCTAAGAAAATGTGACTCATCGACGAAAGAAGTAGCTTACAAAACGCTTGTTCGTCCGATTCTTGAGTATTGCTCATCAGTATGGGACCCTTACCAGGTTGGATTGATAGAAGAGATAGACATGATCCAGCGAAGAGCGGCGCGATTCGTCATGGGGACATTTGGTCAGCGCGAGAGCGTTACGAAGATGCTGAACAAGCTCCAGTGGCGGACACTTCAAGAAAGGCGTTACGCAATACGGAGAGGTTTATTGTCGAAATTACGAGAGAGCACATTCCGGGAAGAGATGGGCAACATATTACTACCGCCCACATATATCTCGCGTAATGATCACAACGAAAAGATTCGAGAAATTAGAGCAAATACGGAGACTTACAGGCAGTCGTTATTCCCACGCACAATTCGTGAATGGAACAGGGAGGGGGGGATCAGATAGTGGTACAATAAGTACCCTCCGCCACACACCGTAAGGTGGCTCGCGGAGTATGGATGTAGATGTAGATGTAGATGTAGTGATAGAGGGTGGGGGCGGGGAACAGTTTGGGACCTGGACAAGATAGCGTCCCTAACTCATGGCACCAACATACACTTCGTTGAGCTGTTCTGGCGTCACGATTGACCACACATTGATGGAGCTGCGAGGCGAATCAGTGTGGTGTTAGGGATGACTCTGAGGGCAGCTAGCTTTGCTCATGTTTCTCTGGTGCCCGTCACATATACCAGACGTCACAAAGAAAAAAAAAACCATTGTAAAGAGTAACATGGGGGGGCATTTCACATACTTAACGATCGTCCATAAAAAATGCAATCAATAAAAAATAAAGTACAAGTGTTAGAAGTTGAGCTCCAATCTTTGAACAGCACAGTACTTTGTGTTACTGAGCACTGGTGTAGGGCCACAGAAATCCAACATGCAGTATTATCACTGTATGAAAGGACAACCTACTACTGCAGAACTGCTTCAAGGGGTGGAGGATCATGCATTTATATCAGAAACGGAACACATTTCAAATCAAGACAACACTTTGAAATATCAGATATTGAATTTACAGGGCTTGATATCACCAAGAAATTAATCATTTTGTGTGTGTGTATAATTCTCCCAGTGGTAATGCGGACGCTCTTTTCAACAAATTAACAAAAGTTATAGATAAAGTCTCTAGAACAAAGGTAAACATAATTATGTGTGGCGAAATTAACATAATCAATAATATCATAAATGAATCCAGCAGCACCCTCATAAATATCCCTCAAAGTTTTGGAATGTCCCTATTGGTCAAATAGTGCAACAAGGGTTACTACAATGAGTGCATTAGTAATTGACCACGTGGCCACAAATATAGACAAGTAAAATGTGATGTAGCTGTTAAAGATCTCCGACTATGAGTCCATGTCTGTCAAATAACAGCAGTAAAACCAGGCATTGAATTATTCCCTAAACTTCAAGCCTTCAAACGACATCTATCACAAAGCAAAGTAAAAGATTTTTCAAAAGAACTAGCAAAACAAAGCTGGGATGAAGTGTATAAGGAAACAAGTGTGAATATGAAATTCCCAAAAATCTCCACAACACTTAAATTGAACTTTGAAAAGGCATTTCCAAAAATATGCAGGTCTGTATCAACATCTCACAGAAAGAGATGGATGACAGCAGGTATTAAACAGTCCTCCCAAACACTTAAACACCTCAGGTCCATGAAGAAGAGTCGCAATGATCCAGAATTGTTAAATTTCTATTATAGATACAAAAAGATCTATAGGGAGGTGCTGATTGCTGCAAAAAGTCATTTAATGACAAAATAATATATAATGCAGAGAATAAAAGTACAGCAGTCTATGATGTTATAAAAAAGGAAACGGAGAGAGGTAAACAAAGACAGAATAACACATTGCCAAGGGAGGGGGATAAGGTAATAAATGATCCACAACACTTAGCAAACTATGGAAATCAGCATTTTTCAAGTACTGCAAAGAAGTTACAGCAAAAATTCCCCAAAACAAATGTAGCATCTGTAAATAATGCTGCACTAAATACAATGATGTTACTTCCAACGATAGAGAATGAAGTCAATAAAACTGTTCAAAAACTAAAAAACAATAAGTCAGTAGGCTTAGATGAAGTACCAACGTGTGTATTGAAACAATGCATAGAGATTATAAAAGGGCCCTTAACACATATAATAAATGAATCCTTCAGAGCAGGGACATTTCCAGAGCAGTTAAAACAGACAAGACTCGTACCTATGATTAGGAAAGGTAATGCAGAAGACATGGAAAATTACTGGCCCATTTCCCTGCAGTCACCATTCTCAAAAATAATAGAAGCAATTATGAAAGACAAATTAATGAATTCCCTGAATAAATACAATCTTTTAAGCAAATCACAATTTGGTTTCCAAAGTGGAAAAAATACGCAGAATTCACAAATGTTGTACTTGATGCTCTTGACAAATAAATCAGAAGCATTAGGAATAAGAGGGGTAGCTAATAACTGGTTTCGATCATACCTAGCAGATGGGATACAAAGAGTAGAGATAACACATACCTCAAAGAGATCTAAACATTTAGTAAAACACTTATCAGAACCAAAATTCTTTAATATAGGTGTCCACAAAATAGCATATTAGGATCAATACTATTCCTGATATACATGAATGAATTTCCCAGTAGTGTTACTCATGGTGAAAAAATTCTCTTCGCTGATGACAGCAATATCATAGTCACTGAAAAAACAAGAGAACTCCTTGCAGAGAAAGTAAATGATACACTCAATGAAGTTTACAATAAGCAATAAAGTGACATTGAACATAAAGAAAGCTAATGCCTGGAATTTTAGTTTGAAGAGGGAAAATGACAATGTTAAATTAAATGTAGATGGCATCTCTATAGACTGTGTAACATATGCCAGATTTCTAGGAATGAATATTGAATCTCAGTTGAAGTGGTGTGAACACACAAAGGTATCTGCAAACAAAATGTCTTCAGCATGATTAACATGCAGTGTTTTTTAGTTACATACTATTCATACGTACACTCAGTTCTTAGCTATGGCATTCTTTTGTGGGGAACAACTGCACAAACTATGAACACGAGTTTAAACTTCAGAAAAGAGCCATGAGAATAATAACCAAAAATAGTAGGCAAGCTCATGGTAAAGATCTGTTCGAAACACTGGGGATTTTAACTGCTCTATGTGAATACATTTGCCAATCAGTTGCACACATCAAAAATAACATTGGTAATTGCTGCACTAACAGCTCTATCCGTGACCATGGAACAAGACCTAGACTCAACTTACATTTACCAAGAAAAAATAAACATAAAACTCAAAACAGTATTTTCTACCAAGGAATAAAACTGTACAGTAAAATACCAAAAGAGATTAAAGAAATTGCAAAAATACACAAACTCAAAAAGGCAATCAAAAATACATGTCATGAAATACATTTTATGCATTGAAGGATTACTTAGATAAAACAGAGTAGGGGTTTGGTAAAAAAATGTTGTACAAATAAATAGTAATAATGATTATAAAACATCCAACATACCACATAACATCTTAACACAAAGTTTTTTTTCATGCTTTTTTCCTTTTCCAGAAAAACTTACCCCCAAGCTATGCATTGCACAATACTAACACCTCTTTCTCCTTCTGAGCTCAACAACTTACTCATTGTAGAGGGATGCTGACTCAGTTTTTCAGGACAGCAAATGGGAAGTAGCAGTAGAGAAAATGGCCAGGAGATCATCTGTGTGTGTGTGTGTGTGTGTGTGTGTGTGTGTGGGTGTACGTTTGTGTGTGTAGTGAGTGAAGTGATATGAAACAATGTGTGTATAGTGTATGCAGTGACTGATAGTAAGATATGAGTGAACAGTGTGGCATTACATTATTTAATAAGTTATTTATAAGAGAAGTATTGTATACCAGGAATAAATCTAATGATTGTCTCTAACTAGAATGTCCATAAACGTATGTGTATACGAATTAGCTCATTTTAAATTGGTCTAAACTTGTAAATACTTTGACATGTCCTATGTCCTTGTAGACCGAGATCTATGATAAATAAATCTACTACTACTACTAGAACAATACTGCCAATCAGGACTTCTGCCCGTAGGTCATTTTGCTACTAAAATAGTGATGTGTACATACAGGGTGTATCATAATTCTACGTCTACATCTACATACATACTCCGAAAGGCACCGTACGGCGGAGGGTACCCTGTTCCACTACTAGTTGTTTCCTCTCCCGTCTCAATTGCAAATTGAACAAGGGAAAAACAACTGTCTGTATGCCTCCACGTGAGCCCTGATTTCTCTTATTTTTTCTTCGTGGTACTTACAGGAAATGTGTATTGATGACAATATAACCATTTTGTAGTCAGCTTCGAAAGTGTTCATCGAAAAGAACGTCACCTTATCTCCACGGATTTCCGCTTGACTCCCCAAAGCACCTCCGTAAACAGTTGCCTGTTGTTCGAACCAACCGCTACCAAATCTAGCAGCCCGCCTTTGAATTGCCTCACTGTCTTCCTTTAATCCGACCTCGTACAGATCCCAAACACTCGAGAAATAATCAAGAATAGGTCGCGCTGGCGTCATCTATGCGGTCTCCTTTATGGATGAACCACACTTTCTCAAAATTCTCCCAACAAACCGAAGTCAACCAGTCGTCTTCCCTGCCAGAATACTCATATTCTCGTTCCATTTCAAATCGCTTTGCAACCTTATGCCCAAATATTTGAACGATATGACTGTGTGAAACAGGACACTACTGACGCTGTATCCGAACATACGAATTTGTGTTTCCTACTCATCCGCATTAACTTACATTTTTCTACATTTAGATCTAGCTGCCATTTATTACACCAACTAGAAATTCTCTCTAAGCCATTTTGTATCCTTCTACAGTGACTCCCAGAGGACAACTTGTCGTACACCACAGCGTGATCAGAAAACAGCCGCAGATTCCTACTTCCCCTGTTCATGAAATCATTTATGTATGCAGAAAATAAGAGCAGTCCTATCACACTTCTCTGGGACACATCTGACGGTACCCTTGTCTCTGATGAAAACTCGCCGTCGACGACAACATATTGGGTTCTATTATTTTAAAAGTTTTCGGGCCACTCTCATATCTGGGAACCTATTCCATGTGCTCGCACCTTCCTTAATAGTCTGTAGTGGGACACTTCAGTCAGGAACCGAGCGACTGCTGCGGTCGCAGGTTCGAATCCTGCCTCGGGCATGAATGTGTGTGATGTCCTTAGGTTGGTTAAGTTTAACTAGTTCTAAGTTCTAGGGAACTGATGACCTCAGATGTTAAGTCCCATATTACTCAGAGCTATTTTTTGTAGTGGGGCACCGTGCCAAACGCTTCCCGCAAATCTAGAGATATGGAAACTTTCTAAAACCGTTCTCATTCGTGGACGTAAGCTTCTTGGTCTCACGGACATCTGTTATATTCGAACTGAGAATATATTCAAGGATTCTGCAGAATACCAAAGTTATGGATATTGATCTGCAATATTGCCGGTCCATTCTTTCATCCTGCTCATATACCGGAGTCAGTTGAGCTTTTTTCCAGTCACTTACGACTTTGTGCTGGACGAGAGATTCACGATAAATGCAAGCTAACTAACGGGCCAATGCCGTAGAGTACTCTCTGTAAAACCGAATTGTGTGTTTGTATGATTCTCTGCATGAACGATTTCTTAAACGCAAAATTAAAAACTTTTGCTTTTGTTTTGCTGTCTTCAGCTGCTACACCAGACTGGTAAACGAGTGACTGGATGGAAGCCTTATAACCGCTTAGCGATTTTACATATGACCAGAATTTTCTCGGGTTCTCTGCCAGATCTTTTGCTAACGAATGCCGGTGGTAGTTGTATGCTTCGAGCGTAGATCTTTTCACAGACGTACGAATCTCTACTAACCTTTGCCTGTTGTCATTTAGGCGTTCTCTTTTGAACCGAGAGTGCAAACAGCCTCTGCTTCCTCAGCATTTTCCGAATTTCGTTGTTAAACCATGATGGGTCTTTTCCGTCCTCAAGCCACTTACTAGGTACATAGTTATCCAGACAGCGATTTACAATCTGTTTAAACTTTGCCCATAATTCCTCTACGTCCATCTTGCTGGAACTAAGTCATGTTAGTTCACTGTCTAAGTGAGACGCTAACAACTGCTTATCTGCTCTGTCTAGCAGAAACACTATCCTGTCCTTGTTGACTGATTTATTAACTTCCGAAACCATAGTTGCTATAATGACATCATGGTCACTTATCCCCATCTCTATACTGACGCTGCCGATTAATAGCTAAAACTTACGCGGGTGAAAATATACGATAGTGGAAGCAAAAAAGTTCCAGCAAAAATGGATCTACAACTGAACGTCTTCGAGATAATTTTCGCCCATGGTCTTCCTTAACAAAAAATAGAATATTGCTTCTGTACGTTACATTTAACAAATTACTATATACTTGTACCTGTTAAAGGAGGTGTTCCACGTGTCGTCGTCACATATTGCACTCGTCTCTGCAGTGAGTTGCAGAGCGCAGTATGCTATAATACAAAGAAAACCGTCCCAGCAAACATGGATTCGCAAACGCAGTTTCCGAGATAATTTCGAATGTGTGGTTACTTCAGTATGAAATACTCACCTAGTTAGTAAAAACGTAATTGAAATGCAAACTTTCTGATGAAGTATCCTTGCAGTCGCGTTGCAGTCTTGCCAGCTGGTAGTGAACATGAACACTTGCAACCGGCGCCTTAGAGTTATCTTTATGTTTGCACATATTTTACATTTGTCATGCCGATGTGTAGTGAACTTCATGGTAGTGGGATGCACGTATGTCATGTGAAGCGACTTTAACACTGTTGGATAATATGTTGTAAAAATTCAAAAGCGGAAGATCTGGTGACGACAGCATAGCTCTGTCGAATACAGTCACCATATAAAATGTTTTTTTTAGCGATCTTGACTTGTGAAGTTTTCTTCAGTTATTATACAGAGATGATCGCCCCCAGATAGTCCATGTCAGGAATATTATGTAATCAATCTTGCACGCTCAAAGAACTAGAGCAGCAAATTATACAGTCTTGTCATAATATACCAGATGATCCGAGGGTGCCTGAAAGTATTCATAACTCGCTGCAGAGACGACGACACGTGGAACACATTGTAAATTGTGAAACGTAACGTACTGAAACAGTACTGTATTTCTTTTTAAGGTAAGTCATGGGTGAAAATTGTCTCGAAAACGGCTCCCTTATGAATCAATTTTTGACAGAACGTTTTTGCTTCTACTATCGCATATTTTCATCCGTGTTAGTTTTAGCTATTAATTATGGTACACTCTGTATATACACGTCACAATGTTCGTGGTAATTTGATCTAGCGTCAGAAGTTCTGATTGGCAGTGGCACTGTATGAGTAAGAAAGCTCGTGATAAGTTAGATAGATAACACCTTCTGCAGACTATTTTCAAAAGTGATGTAAATGGTAAAGTGGTTTATGATAGCGTCGGCATCAATACGATAAAAAGGAGGACGAGAAGTGGGACATTTTCCAATAGTGTCAAATTTTTATGAGATAAGTTATTTTACATCTTAAACTATCAAATTATTTGAGATAAAAAAGTTGGATTCATCAGTGTGCACATGTAATTTGAAAAACAGTACAAAATAGAGGCCGATAAAATTCGGAAATGTATACTGGTAATACTACTTACTGTTGGTTAAAATTCGGTGTGCCGAAAACGGCGCTAACTATTGTGATTAACTGATGTCGGCTTTAATAACAAACATGTTTCGTAGTTTTATGTAAACGTTCCCAACCGTAACAACCGTCTCAAAGAAACTCCACTGAGCGGGGTTGTAACGCACTAGACTCGTATTCGATTCGTCGGCGATTCAAATCCCCGTTCGGCTGTCTAAATATAGGTTTTCCGTGATTTTCCTAAATCACTTAATGCCGACATGCTTGGAAGGTCATGGCAGATATCCGTCCCCAGTCCGAGCTTGTGCTCCGTCTCTAATATCCACGTCGTCGACGGGACGCTAAACCTCGATCTCCCTATCTTCCTTCCTTTTCCCAATACCCTCCAGTAATTTTTTTCTCCCTCTTAGAATTTAAAAGCGAGTCGACTGCAAGTTAATTGAGACGAATCATCTCCATGACTCATGACCTCGGTGTCGACAGGCCGTTAAAGTGTAGCCTTCCTTTTTACGAATCGTTTCGTCCGCTTTTACGAGGGGCCATGTCCGCCGCAGGAAGCGCTCGTGTGGGCGGTTGATAGTGTTATGGGTGAGTT
The DNA here is from genome assembly GCF_021461385.2 of Schistocerca piceifrons. Taxonomy (NCBI): domain Eukaryota; kingdom Metazoa; phylum Arthropoda; class Insecta; order Orthoptera; family Acrididae; genus Schistocerca; species Schistocerca piceifrons. The sequence continues at coordinate 87,790,439 of NC_060149.1, read as the reverse complement.
ACGACACCCCCTACCTACCCGTTACGACACAGCGGTCGTCGCGAATGTGTGCTCACTGATCAGCTGACGAGTGACGAAGTAGTGGAGTTGCTGTTGCAGTGAGGAAATTGTGAATATGATGTCCTTACGTTGTTTTTAATGCGATGCTTCGTGGATTAAGTGACACAAAGTGTGAAACAGAAACCAATGCGAAGAAAGCGCCACATTTGCGAGGCTATACTTCTGTCGGTACACAAACAGACACGTCTAAGCACAAGGTAGACAAGTCTTCATAAACAGCATCTATGAAACTCATAAAAGAGGATCCTGACAAACTCGCCAACGTCACCTGTAAGATTGCAGCCGCATTAGTGCCGCACTCATTGACTGTTCCATTGGTTCTTGGTAGAATGTTTTATACATCATGAATGAAAACACATACAACACTGCTGTAATATTCGACATTATTTGTTATTTATTCCACAAACCGTTTTTCGGTAGTTAAACCACCATCAGGTACAAAGACCTTGTACGTGATGAGAGCGTAATAGCCGAAAACCGGTTTGTGAAATAGATAACAAATATTGTAGAACATTACACCAGTGCTGTGTGTGTTTTTATTAGTACCGATTTACAACAGCTGTTTGCTTAAGGCTTTCTTTTCTGTAGTGTGAAAAGTTAGAATAATCGACCGAGAAATTCATTTGGCATGTAAATAACAGGTTCAACTGCTTATTTAGATAAATGGCAAAGTCCTTGGAAGAATCATCATGAAGGCCATTTAGATTACATTGTCTTACATAATCAAATCCGATGTACATCTACATCTACATGTATACTCTGCAAATCATACTTATGTGCCACCGAGCGAGGTGGCGCAGTGGTTAGCACACTGGACTCGCATTCGGGAGGACGACGGTTCAATCCCGCGTCCGGCCTTCCTGATTTAGGTTTTCCGTGATTTCCCTAAATCGCTCCAGGCAAATGCCGGGATGGTTCCTTTGAAAGGGCACGGCCGACTTCCTTCCCCGTCCTTCCCTAATCCGATGAGACCGATGACCTCGCAGTTTGGTCTCTTCCCCCAAAACAACCAACCAACCAACTTATGTGCCTGCAGACGTTTCATTGAACCGCCTTCACAATAATTCTTTACTATTCCACTCTCGAACAGTGCGCGGACAAAAAACAAAAACCTAACTGTTTCATGTGCGAGATCAGAGTTCCCTTATTCTGTGATGGCCGTTTCTCCCTATGTAGGTCGGCGTCAACAAAATAATTTCGCATTCGGAGGAGAAAGTTGGTGACTGAAATTTCGTGAGAAGATTCCGCAGCAACGACACACGCCTTAATTCCTGTATCCTGTGCGTGACGCTCTCACTCCTACTTCTCGATATTGGTGCGCCTCCCCCCCAACTTAAGTTGTTCGTCATTGTAATTCCTAAGTATTTAGTTGAATTAATGGCCTTTATATTTGATTGTTTTTTCGTGTAACCGCAGTTTAACGCAGTCCTTTTAGTAATGATGTGGATGACCTCACACTTTTCATTATTTCGGGTCAGTTGCCAATTTTCACACCATGCAGATGTCTTTTCTAAATCTTTTTGCGCCGACCGTTGTGGCCGAGCGGTTCTAGGCGCTTCAGTCCGGAACCGCGCTGGTGCTACGGTCGCGGGTTCGAATGCTGCCTCGGGCATGGATGTGTGTGATGTCCTTGGGTTAGTTAGGCTTAAGTATTTCCAAGTCTAGTTGCCTGATGACCTCAGATGTTAAGTCCCATAGTGCTTAGAGCCATTTGAACCATTTTTAAAATCTTTTTGTAATTTGTTCTGATCTTCTGATGACCTTACTAGACAATAAACGACAGCATCATCCGCTGCTCAGATCGGCTCCTAAATTCTTTAAACAGATAAGAAACAGCAGAGGGCCTATAGCACTATCTTGGGAAACACCAGAAATCACTTATGTTTAACTCGATGACTTTCCGTCAATTACTACGAACTGTGTCCTTCCTGACAGGAAATTGCGAATCCAGCCGCATAACTGAGACGATAGACCATAAGCACACAATTTCACTACAAGCCGCTTGTGAGGTACGCTGTCAAAATCCTTCTAGAAATCTAGAAATACGGAATCAATTTGAAATCCCTTTTCGATAGCACTCAACACTTTGTGTGGGTAGGGAGCTAGTTGTGTTTCACAAGCAAAATGTTTTCTAAATCGTGTTGACTGTGTAGCTCTTCGAGGTAATTCATAATGTTCGAACAGAATATATGTTTCAAAATCTTGCTGCATATCGACGTTAATGATATGGACCTGCATTTTAGTGGATTACTCCTACAGTCTATCTTGAATATTGGTGTGACCTGTGCAACATCCCTGTCTTTGGGATGGATCTTTCGTCGAGCAAGCGGTTGTGTGTGATAGTTAAGTATGGAACTATTGCATCAGCATACTCTGAAAGGAACCTAACTGGTATACAGTTTGGATCAGAAGACTTGTTTTTATCAAATGATTTAAGTTGCTTCACCACTCCAAGGGGATCTACTTTTAAGTTACTCAAGTTGACAGCTGTTCTTGATTCGAATTCTGGAATATTGACTTCGTCTTCTTTGATGAAAGAATTCTGGAAGGCTGTCTTTAGTAACACTGATACAGCAGCGCTGTCATCGACAGTATTTCCATTGCTGTTGCGCAAAGAAGGCATTGATTGTGTCTTGCCGCTAGCGTGCCTTACATACAACCAAAATTTCTTTGGATTTTCTGCCAGGTTTAGAGACAAAGTTCGTTGTGGAAGCTATCATAAGTACCTCGCATTAAAGTCCGCGCTAAATTTCGAGCTTTTGTAAAGGACCGCCAATCTTGGGGATTTTGCGTTCGTTTAAATTAGGCATGCTTTTCCGTTGTTGCTACAAAATTGTTCTGACCGGTTTTGTATACCATAGGGGGTCAGCTCCGTCGTTTGTTAATTATTTCGTATAAACCTTTCAATTGCTGTCGATACTACTGCTTTGAATTCAATCCACGTCTGGTCTGCACTTACACTGCTAATTTGGAAGTAGTGGAGATTCTCTCTCAGGATGGCGCTAAGCGAATTTTTATTTCCATTTTTGATTAGGTATAAATTTTGGTTAATTTTTGGAGGATTTGGGAGTTATGGTATTCAGTGTTGCGACGACAACCCTGTATTCACTAATCCCTGTATCCGTTTCGATGCTCGTTATTAGCTCAGGATTAATTATTGCTAAGAGTTCAAGTGTGTTTTCACAAGATTCTGCTATTGAAGTGGGGTGATGAACAAACTGCTCGAAATAATTTTCAGAGAATGCGTTTAGCACAATTTCGGATGATGTTTTAGCCATACCTTCCGGATTTAAACACGTTTTTTCGTCAAAATATCGAGGGTAAATTGAAGTCACCAACAACTATAATTGTATGAGTCGGATACGTGCTTGAAAGTAGACTCTAGTTTTCTTTGAACCTCTCAGCAGTTGTATCATCTGAGTTTATTATTTTATTCCCGTTGCCAAGAACGACCTCTACCCATACTAACTCACAGGAGCTACCTATTTCAATTTCGCTACAAAATAAACTACTTCTGACATAAATAAACACACCTGCGTCAACTCTATTTAGCCCATCCTTTCCGAACACTTTTAGGTCCTTCGCAAAAGTTTCGACTGAACTTATTTCCGGTTTTGGCCACTTTCAGTACTTATAACGATATGAGCATTAGTGTTTTCGATTAGCGCTTGGAGCTCTGGTAGTTTCCCAACACAGCTACGACAATTTACAACTGTCATACTGATGGTTCCTAGATCTCCGTTCTTCCTGTGTTCTACCTCCACCCTTTGAGACTGAAACCTTTTTTGTGGTTTCCGGAGACCCTCTAACCTAAAAATCGCCAGTCCACGCCGCGCCCCCGCTAATCGTGTAGCCGCCACCTACGTGTAATGGACTTCTGACCAATTTAGTGTGACACGAAACGCCACCACCCTATGGCACAAGGCAAGCAATCTGCAGCCTACACGGTTGGAGAACCGCCTGAGCATCTGATTCAGATCCTCCACTCGGCTCTGTACCAGAGGTCCACAATCGGTCCTGTCGACTATGCTGCAAATCGTGAGCTGTGCTTTCATCTCACAAGGATGACTGGCAGCCTTTACCACTTCAGATAGCCGCTCGAAATCAGAGGTTCTTTCTTCCGATCCAAAACATTTCGCTGCACCCTGTGCTCTTCAGGGCATCCAGAAGGGCCTGCTCCATGTATGGAATGATTCCACTCGGTATGCAGGCGGAGTGCACAGTGCTTTCTTCCCCTCCTTGCAGCCGTATCCTTAAGGGGCTCTATAACATACCTAACATTGGAGCTCGCAACTATCAATAATCCCACACTCTGTGACTATCCGAATCTTACAGGCTGAGAGGTTTCCTCTGAAACAGGACAGCATCTGGCTGATGAACAGTGTCAGTCACAGACAGCACCTGGAACCTGTTTGTCAGACTAACCAGGGAGGCCTTTCGTTCAGCATCCCAGGAAGTATTTTGCAGCCTGTCATGCCCCAAGGCGACCTCCCAGTCAACCACGAGTGAAGGGTCAACCTCAATGCGAGCAGTAATTGGGCTGTCCACCAGTGCGGACCGATCAGCGGACTCGAGGATTGTGCTGGACGCCCGTTGGATCCTCCAAGTCAGCCCACAACAATGATGCCCATGCACTGCAGCTTCAAGCTGTTAAACCGAAGCCAACACAGCCTGGAGCTGCGAGTGAAGTGTCATTAATTCAGCATGTATCTGCGCACAGCAATCACTGTCCCCATCCACACTAAAGACAGTGGAAACTACACTCCACACACAAACAAAGGACTACCGACATGCGCTATGGAACGCTACTGTAGACAATGACGAAACCGCAAGAACTGTTACTAATAAATTATATTAAAACGCAGAGATTCAAAAACTTAACTACAAAAGCACACAGGTGACACTAAATAATTCACTCCTGGATGTAGACTTGCAAAATGTCACAAAATCGGTTTACTTCCCGAGACAAACGAAAGCAACAGAACTGTATCTATTAAATATTAAATTAACACACAGAAATTCAAAAACACCAAAGTACAAAGATAAAAATATATAATTCGCTCCTGGTTAGGAACTCGTAAAATGTCACAGAATAGGTTACTTTCCTATTGAATCAGCATGGGTTTCGAAAAAGACGGTCGTGTGAAACCCAGCTCGCGCTATTCGTCCACGAGACTCAGAGAGCCATAGACACGGGTTCATAGGTAGATGCCGTGTTTCTTGACTTCCGCAAGGCGTTCGATACAGTTCCCCGCAGTCGTTTAATGAACAAAGTAAGAGCGTATGGACTATCAGACCAATTGTGTGATTGGATTGAAGAGTTCCTAGATAACAGAACGCAGCATGTCATTCTCAATGGAGACAAGTCTTCCGAAGCAAGAGTGATTTCAGGTGTGCCGCAGGGGAGTGTCGTGGGACCGTTGCTATTCTCAATATACATAAATGACCTTGTGGACGACATCGGAAGTTCACTGAGGCTTTTTGCGGATGATGCTATGGTATATCGAGAGGTTGTAACAATGGAAAATTGTACTGAAATGCAGGAGGATCTGCAGCAAATTGACGCATGGTGCAGGGAATGGCAATTGAATCTCAATGTAGACAAGTGTAAGGTGCTGCGAATACATAGAAAGAAATATTCCTTATCATTTAGCTACAATATAGCAGGTCAGGAACTTGAAGCAGTTAATTCCATAAATTATCTGGGAGTATGCATTAGGAGTGATTTAAAATGGAATGATCATATCAAGTTGATCGTCGGTAAAGCAGATGCCAGACTGAGACTCATTGGAAGAATCCTAAGGAAATGCAATCCGAAAACAAAGGAAGTAGGTTACAATACGCTTGTTCGCCCACTGCTCGAATACTGCTCAGCAGTGTGGGATCCGTACCAGATAGGGTTGATAGAAGAGATAGAGAAGATCCAACGGAGAGCAGCGCGCTTCGTTACAGGATCATGTAGTAATCGCGAAAGCGTTACGGAGATGATAGGTAAACTCCAGTGGAAGACTCTACAGGAGAGACGCTCAGTAGCTCGGTACGGGCTTTTGTTAAAGTTTCGAGAACATACGTTCACCGAAGAGTCAAGCAGTATATTGCTCCCTCCTACGTATATCTCGCGAAGAGACCATGAGGATAAAATCAGAGAGATTAGAGCTCACACAGATGCATACCGACAATCCTTCTTTCCACGAACAATACGAGACTGGAATAGAAGGGAGAACCGATAGAGGTACTCAAGGTACCCTCCGCCACACACCGTCAGGTGGCTTGCGGAGTATGGATGTAGATGTAGATGTACTGATCTGTCTTGGCGGGTGGTCCGCAGCTCGTGGTCTTGCGGTTGCGTTTTCACTTCCCTAGCATGGAGTCCCGGTTTCGATTCCCGGCGGGGTCAGGGATCTTCACCTGCCTCGAGGTGACTGGGTGTTTGTATTGTCCTCATCATTTCATCCTCATTCATGAAAGTGGCAGATTGGACTGAGCAAAGGTTGGGAATTTGTACGGGCGCTGATAACCGTACAGTTGAGCGCCCCACAAACCAAACATCATCATCATCATCATCATCTTGGCCGGTGGCTGCTGCCAGCAAAGAATATCAAGTCAAATGGCCTTGTTACGCATAAGCAAACATAATAGCTCAGCTTTCTGCCCAACACGCACTAATCGGAACCGACAGACTGCTGTGTCACCCTCTGCCAATGGCTCCATGCAATATGGCAGGACATGGGTCAGCCCACCGCTCTTCCGGCAGTTATCGGATGTCATGACCGCGGAACTGTTCGTTCTCACTCAAGTAGCTCCTCAGGTGGCATTAGAGACTGAGTGCACCCAATTTCAGTCTTCCCACTAAGGAAAACTCCCTGGAAGTAACGAGAATCCAACCCGGGTTCACTGACACGCTGACCACTGAGCTACAGAGGCGGACTACGAGAACATAACTCTAAGGATAATAGCTGCTCGACAACAGAAGAATCAGCAGTTTTCTTATACTTAGGAACAGCAGGCATCTTCTGGAAGTTGTAATTCTTCTCACTTTCTGTCGCTACTAAGAAAAATTGGAGAGAAATTCCACCTTATGCAAGACACTGATTGATTATTTCTGTTTTACTCAAACATTTTCCAGCACTTTCTGTGCTATCTCCAGTGGATTTTATTTATTTTCTTTCTGTACATTATTACGTGAGAACAACTTGTGGAGGTAATATGAATTCTGGCTTAAAGCTATTTAAATGTACAAAGGAGCGATAATTAGGTGTCAAATTTACGGCATTTTACGTACAGAAATTAGGATATATGTCGAAGAATTTAGGGTAACTCTTGGAGATCAAAGCAATAAAATCTGCATCTTTCATCGGAATGTATCTACAACCGATACTTCGATCTCCGAACTTCTGTTCAGTCAAGCCTGTCATTGTTCGGTGCAGAACACAGTAAAATACTTGAGACATATTTCTTGACTGCGCTACGTGTAGTCTGATCGCTGCCTGATTTGCAAGTGAGTTTGCTTTATGGTTTTTGTTTTATGCTTTGAGTTTCCTTTGTGATACGAAACACTGAAGAATTTTTGTGTTTGTTATCACTGGTGTTATGTGGCCATATTTTGATGCCTTCCAAGCATTTAACGGTTGAGAAAGTTATTTTGGTTTTATCAAAATTGACTTTGAGTATGTTATCCGTTAAATTACTTGCTTTTTATATTATTTCTCTAGCAAAGCGAAGCAAAATTGTAGCATGTGCGTTCTCCACCATTCCATATTTTTCCTGAACTGAATTACACATTTCTTTCAAGCTGTTGTTTCTGATACATTAACTCGCAAGGCACGGGTGTTTGCCCCTGGAGACATTCCTTCCAGGATTGCTTCCCTTAGAATCGCACCGTATAAAAAAAAATCGTTCATTTACTGTATTCCTCGGTCCATTTTTTTCAGTACCTCTTGCAGATAGGTCGTAATCGCAGTTTTTAGTAAAACAAATATGCCATGTTTGATAATGGGTTATGTTCTGTCTGAAATGCTTTTAACGTAAAACCTCTCTAATCAAATTTTGGATGCGCTACTGATGTACTTATATTCGAGGGCGTGAGCACACAGCCGTATTCGAGTATCCGTTAGCTGGGCTTTAAAACTCAGAAACGACTTGCGTCCGACAGGAAATTCTTTACATTGTCCACGTATGATATGTTTCCTCCTTGTGGGTAGCTGGAAAGAAGGGTATACCACCTGCAACTGTAAGCCACCGTGCAGTTCAAACCAACATTCGGGTTAACGACAACTTCACTATAGTACGCCATATACAGGGTGGTCCATCTGAAATTTCGGATGAGATTATCTCGAAAACTATACATCGGGTAAAAATAGTGGGTAAGACAAGTTCGTAAGATCAAAGGGAGACATCAAATGATACTACACGTGATCCCCAGTCCCCGACACATTTTTAATTATAGATTCGGATTCTCCATAAAAAAGGAATCAAGTTCTGTCTGAAAATTTTTTTTAAACCATTGACAGATGGCGCTGAAATCGAGAAAAAAGTAAAATTAGGGAAGAACTCTGATTTATTTAGAATTATCCGAGAAAGACGGATCAAATCGAAAAAAAAAGTGTACCAATTCTTTCGTTACGCCAAATTAAGCTATTTTTGTACAAAATGTACTGAATCATACTTTTAGCGTTACCCAGGAACAACGACATGGACGTAGTAGAATGATGTTCCTATGGGGTGCTTCATTAGTGTGAGTCCCCTTGCCTCGCACATGTTGGGGTGCTTCATTAGTGTGAGTCCCCTTGCCTCTCACATGTTGGGGTGCTTCATCAGTGTGAGTCCCATTGCCTCTCACATGTTGGGGTGCTTCATTAGTGTGAGTCCCCTTGCCTCTCACATGTTGGGGTGCTTCATTAGTGTGAGTCCCCTTGCCTCTCACATGTTGGGGTGCTTCATCAGTGTGAGTCCCCTTGCCTCTCACATGTTGGGGTGCTTCATCAGTGTGAGTCCCCTTGCCTCTCACATGTTGGGGTGCTTCATTAGTGTGAGTCCCCTTGCCTCTCACATGTTGGGGTGCTTCATTAGTGTGAGTCCCCTTGCCTCTCACATGTTGGGGTGCTTCATCAGTGTGAGTCCCCTTGCCTCTCACATGTTGGGGTGCTTCATCAGTGTGAGTCCCCTTGCCTCTCACATGTTGGGGTGCTTCATTAGTGTGAGTCCCCTTGCCTCTCACATGTTGGGGTGCTTCATCAGTGTGAGTCCCCTTGCCTCTCACATGTTGGGGTGCTTCATCAGTGTGAGTCCCCTTGCCTCTCACATGTTGGGGTGCTTCATTAGTGTGGGTCCCATTGCCTCTCACATGTTGGGGTGCTTCATTAGTGTGAGTCCCCTTGCCTCTCACATGTTGGGGTGCTTCATTAGTGTGAGTCCCCTTGCCTCTCACAATTTGGGGTGCTTAATTAATAAAATTAGCCATGAAGAAATTGTTTAAAATTATCCCCATTTGCTTCAGTGCATAAAGCCAATCGTCTGCGAAAGTTGTCCACAGTTTTGAGCAGCACATCCCGTGGTATGGCTGCACACGCTCTTCAAATGCGTTGCTCCATATCGTTTCGGGTTGTGGGCTGTCTTTCATAAACAATATTTCTTAAATAACCCCACAAGAAAAAATCAGGAGATATTAGGTCTGGTGAACGTGGAGGCCACTGAATTGGTCCGCCGTGTCCTATCCACCGACCAGGGTACCGTAAATTTAAAACGTTCTGCACATTTTTAGCATAATGGGGAGCTGCTCTGTCCTGTTGGAACCACATTCGTTGCCTAGTTTCTAAATCAGCATCTTCCATTAGGTCCAACAAATCATCGCAGAGACGTTGTAAATAAGATTCCCCAGTAACATTTCGGTTAAAAAAAATACGGTACCATCAAGTAACTGTTTAAAATTCCACACCAGGCCATTAACGACCATTTGTGTTGATTGTCAACGGGTCTGTGCCAGTGTGGATTGAACAATAATGACAATCATGACGATTTAATTCGCCATTGTTTTTGAATGTGCCTTCATTGGTGAACATAACGTATCTAAAAAAATCATTGTCACCCTTATCATTTACAAGGCCCATTGGTAGAAATGCACGCATATTTACATATCTTTCAGTGTTAATGCCTGTGTCAATGTGATATGATACGCATGATACTTATGTTCCTTCAAAATCCTCAAAACAGTTGATTTCGGTATCCCAGTTTGTCTCTGAATCGCACGACTACTCATTTCAGGATCCAGTTGAACACAGGCGACAACAGTAAGGGTATGAGCGTCATTTTCATTGTATTCACGATGACGACGTGGACGGTGCATGTATCCATTTCGAGCTCGTTGAGTGCAATTTCGAATAATGTTTTCGCTTGGATGTCATCTGTTTTGGAAACGATCCGCATATAATTGCGCAGCTGCAGCGTAGTTGTTACGGCCTTTACCTAAAATTAACATCATATCAACAATCTCTGTAGGAGGATAGTGAACTTTGTTTCGCTAAAGAATAATTTACTTTCGTCAGTTCATGTTTACAGTTCACAATCTGAAAGTGAAGTGACGTCTGATCGCATTGCACCGACCTTTATACTGAGCCATAGTTCGCAGTTTGGCCACGGTAGCGCCACCGTCGGGTGAGTAATGCAATTGTGGAGAGTCCCCCAACGAGATTTTAATACCATTCCGCTTCCCTTCATCAAAAACTGTAACGGGTAGTACACATTTTGTAAAAAAAGAAAAAAAAATTAATTTGGCGCAAAGAAAGAATTGGTGCATATTTTGTATCGATTTGATGCTTCCTTCTCGGATCATTCTAAATAAATCGGAGTTCTCCCCCAGTTTAATTTTTTTCTCGATTTCAGCGCCATCTTTCAATGGTTTAAAAAATGTTTCAGACAAAACTTGATTACTTTTTTATGGAGAATCCGAATCTGCAATAAAAAAATTGGTGTTTCCATTTAATATTTAAAAATTGACTGCCGCCCCACCCAAGGTGTCGTGGGCTGGGGGTCATGTGTAGTATCATTTGATGTCCCCCTCTGAGCTTACGAACTTGTCTCACCCACTATTTTTACCTGATGTATAGTTTTCGAGATAATCTCATCCGAAACTTCAGATGGACCACCCTATATGTACCAAGTTTTAGATGGTCCGTCATCGAAGTGGACATGGGACTGTGGCTGGTGATAAACTTGTAGAAATTAGGAGTACCAACAGCCCTACTTTTTATAAAATGTATTAACTAGGCGACTAATTCCGACACTACATTAGTGTCATCTTCAGGCCCCTATACAAACCGAATGGTGATATCCAACCATCGGTACAGTTGGAGAGGCCCCACATATTTTCGCTGGATGCACACGTAGTGTAAACAGAGATCCATAAGACCAATGATTATATATGGTACCTTTGCTAATGCACTGAGGGTTGAATATCACAATTCAGTTTGCATAGGAGCTTGAAGATGCCATTAATGTAGTGGCAAAACTGGTCACATGATCAATATATTTTATAAAATGTATGGCTGCTGGTACCTCGTATTTCTACAATGTACCAAGTCTTTTTCCACAGGTATTCCAAATTATGCTTATAGGACACCTCAATCCTAAATATGAAGTTGCTGGTGGCGTCTTACCCCATAGGTCGTTTTTCCTATAAAGTTAGCAATACAAAGGGTAACCATTAAGTATAACCACCTCGAAAAAATGTTAAGTAAACAATTATTTGTTTGTTTGTTTGCAACACCTCACCACAGGAGTCAAAACAAAGAGGCACCGCCATATGGCGCAGTCATTCAATATGGTGAAAAAGGTCCGAATAACGATGAACGAAGTGGCACACGAACTCTTTGGGAAGAACTGGGAATCGCAAGAGAAGTAAAGGTCAGGGTGCTCTAAGACCGACTTATAACAAGCAAGGTGATACTGGAAAAAGTGAAAAAGTCAGAAAAGAGTTTTCTTCCTTGCACGGTTTTCTGGATATGACAAAGGTCGCCAAACGCTGCGTTCCACAAATGTTTACACCCGTTCAAAGAGCACGTTGAACTTTTGTGGATCCTCGATCCCTTACTCAGAAATCACCATACTTTGGTTGCACAGGTCGAGGGTAACCCGGGCGCTGAGTGCGCCGAGCGTGTGGCGGTGTTATCAGAGACTGTGAGTAGAGTGGTTGTGATGGCGAACAGGAGGAGGCATATAGTACCGGCGGAGTGTTTTCGCAATCGCCGTAGGTTGACCCTTAGCAAACGTAAGAATTATACCGGATGGTGATAAAAATCTGTTTTACCAAAGAGTGATCTAAAGTTAGGGAGTGCCGTTATTACGCTTTCGCGTCTACGGTGCCGGCCAATGGCTTGCAGTGAGACTAAAATGTATAGTTTATTGTAACAGCGTGTGACGATATTTCGATGCACATGATCTCTGTTGAGTCTAGACGGATTCGACGTGTATGGCAATGGTAGTGACTGTCTACGATTGTGTCTTACGTGACCTTGCTTACCGAGAAAATCTCTGTTCTATGAAGATAGTGTTATTGAGCTGCCAAAATCCGACTGAAGCAACTTCCACAGCAGTTAACACCGCTTAAGTCACGATCGGGAGTGTTTCACCTTGGCTACCGTGCCTGGACCTGTTCTTAGGACCGAATAATAATGAACGTTAAACTATGGAGAGAGTAATACAACGTTACTTTGAACGTCAGATATCGCGTGAAGGAAAAATATCATCTGCACTGCGTAATGCAATAAACTTTCTTCATAATTTTGCAGTGAACACATGGTGTGTCGTGGGGCGATCACTCTGTTTTTAAAATAATTGAAAAGCCACGATCGTTTATTAGATGACTGGTTTCAGCACTCTGAAGGTGCCATCAACGGATCTGTGAAGGTACAGAGTAACAGGTTTGAGGGAGGGCTTACATGAGTTAACTATATACATTACAAATATTACAGAACCACATATCTGAAACGTGGATTAAGATTTATAAAAAATGGTTCAAATGGCTCTCAGCACTATGGGACATAACTTCTGAGGTCATCAGTCCCCTAGAACTTAAAACTACTTAAACCTAACCAACCTACGGACATCACACACATCCATGCCCGAGGCAGGATTCGAACCTGCGACCGTAGCGGTCACGTGGTTCCAGACTGTAGCGCCTAGAACCGCTCGGCCACCCCGGCCAGCGATTAACATTCATAAAACCATATGATACGAACGGGGGAAAGAAATACAGTAGAAGAAGAAAGGGTAGCTTTGAGAGATGAAGTAGTGAAGGTAGCAGAGGATCAAGTAGGTAAAAAAACGAGGGCTAGTAGAAATCCTTGGGTAACAGAAGAAATATTGAATATAATTGATGAAAGAAGAAAATATAAAAATGCAGTAAATGAAGCAGGCAAAAAGGAATACAAACGTCTCAAAAATGAGATCGACAGGAAGTGCAAAATGGCTAAGCAGGGATGGCTAGAGGACAAATGTAAGGATGTAGAGGCTTATCTCATTAGGGGTAAGATAGATACTGCCTACAGGAAAATTAAAGAGACCTTTGAAGAAAAGAGAACCACTTGTATGAATATCAAGAGCTCAGATGGAAACCCAGTTCTAAGTAAAGAAGGGAGAGCAGAAGGTTGGAAGGAGTATACAGGGTGTTACAAAAAGGTACGGCCAAACTTTCAGGAAACATTCGTCACACACAAAGAAAGAAAATATGTTATGTGGACATGTGTCCAGAAACGCTTACTTTCCATGTTAGAGCTCATTTTATTACTTCTCTTCAAATCACATTAACCATGGAATGGAAACACACAGCAGCAGAACCTACCAGCGTGGCTTCAAACACTTTGTTACAGGAAATGTTCAAAATATCCTCCGTTAGCGAGAATACATGCATCCACCCTCCGTCGCATGGAATCCCTGATGCGCTGATGCAGCCCTGGAGAATGGCGTATTGTATCACAGCTGTCCACAATACGAGCACGAAGAGTCTCTACATTTGGTACCGGGGTTGCGTAGACAAGAGCTTTCAAATGCCCCCATAAATGAAAGTCAAGAGGGTTGAGGACAGGAGAGCGTAGAGGCCATGGAATTGGTCCGCCTCTACCAATCCATTGGTCACCGAATCTTTTGTTGAGAAGCGTACGAACACTTCGACTGAAATGCGCGGGAGCTCCATTGTGCATGAACCACATGTTGTGTCGTACTTATAAAGGCACATGTTCTAGCAGCACAGGTAGAGTATCCCCTATGAAATCATGATAACGTGCTCCATTGAGCGTAGGTGGAAGTACATTGGGCCCACTCAAGACTTCACCAACAATGTCTGCCCAATCGTTCACAGAAAATTTGTGTTGATGACGTGATTGCACAATTGCATGCGGATTCTCGTCAGCCCACACATGTTGACTGTGAAAATTTACAATTCGATCACGTTGGAATGAAGCCTCATCCGTAAAGAGAACATTTGCACTGAAATGAGGATTGACACATTGTTGGATGAACCATTCGCAGAAGTGTACCCGTCGAGGCCAATCAGCTGCTGATAGTGCCTGCACACGCTGTACATGGTACGGAAACAACTGGTTCTCCCGCAGCACTCTCCATACAGTGATATGGTCAACGTTACCTTGTACAGCAGCAACTTCTCTGACGCTGACATTAGGGTTATCGTCAACTGCACGAAGAATTGCCTCGTCCATTGCAGGTGTCCTCGTCGTTCTAGGTCTTCCCAAGTCGCGAGTCATAGGCTGGGATGTTCCGTGCTCCCTAAGACACCGATCAATTCCTTCGAACGTCTTCCTGTCGGGACACCTTCGTTCTGGAAATCTGTCTCGATACAAACGTACCGCGCCACGGCTATTTCCCCGTGCTAATCCATACATCAAACGGGCATCTGCCAACTCCGCATTTGTAATCATTGCACTGACTGCAAAACCATGTTCGTGATGAACACTAACCTGTTAATGCTACGTACTGATGCGCTTGATGCTAGTACTGTAGAGCAATGAGTCGCATGTCAACACAAGCATCGAAGTCAACATTACCTTCCTTCAATTGAGCCAACTGGCGGTGAATCGAGGAAGTACACTACATACTGACGAAACTAAAATGAGCTCTAACATGGAAATTAAGCGTTTCCGGACACATGTCCACATGACATCTTTTCTTTATTTGTGTATGAGGAATGTTTCCTGAAAGTTTGGCCATACCTTTTTGTAACACCCTGTATAGAGGATCTATACAAGGGTGATGTACTTGAGGGCAATATTATGGAAATAGAAGAGTATATAGATGAAGATGAAATGGGAGATACGGTACTGCGTGAAGAGTTTGACAGAGCACTGAAAGACCTGAGTCGAAACAAGACCCCAGGAGTAGACAACATTCCATTAGAACTACTGACGGCCTTGGGAGAGCCAGTCCTGACCAAACTCTACCATCTGGTGAGCAAGATGAATGAGACAGGCGAAATACCATCAGACTTCAAGAAGAATATAGTAATTCTAATCCCAAAGAAAGCAGGTGCTGACAGATGTGAAAATTACCGAACAATCAGTTTAATAAGTCACGGATGCAAAATACTAACGCGAAATCTTTAGAGACGAATGGAAAAACTGGTAGAAGCCGACCTCTGGGAAGATCAGTTTGGATTCGGCAGAAAAATTGGTACCCGTGGGGCAATACTGACCCTACGACTTATCTTAGAAGCTAGATTAAGGAAAGGCAAACCTACGTTTCTAGCATTTGTAGACTTAGAGAAAGCTTTTGACAATGTTGATTGGAATACTCTCTTTCAAATTCTGAAGGTGGCAGGGGTAAAATACACGGAGCGAAAGGCTTTTTACAATTTGTACAGAAACCAGATGGCAGTTATAAGAGTCGAGGGACATGAAAGGGAAGCAGTGGTTGGGGAGGGAGTGAGACAGGGTTGTAGCCTCTCCCCGATGATATTCAATCTGTAAATTGAGCAAGCAGTGAAGGAAACAAAAGAAAAATTCGGAGTAGGTATTAAAATCCATAGAGAAGAAATAAAAACTTTGAGGTTCGCCGATGACATTGTAATTCTGTCAGAGACAGCAAAGGACTTAGAAGAACAGTTGAACGGAATGGATAGTATCTTGAAAGGAGGATATAAGATGTACATCAACAAAAGCAAAACGAGGATAATGGAATGTAGTCTAATTAAGTCGGGTGATACTGAGGGAATCAGATTAGAAAATGAGACACTTAAAGTAGTAAAGGAGTTTTGCTATTTGGGGAGGAAAATAATTGATGATGGTCGAAGTAGAGAGGATATAAAATGTAGACTGGCAATGGCAAGGAAAGCATTTTTGAAGAAGAGTAATTTGTTAACATCCAGTATAGATTTAAGTGTCAGGAAGTCATTTCTGAAAGTATTTGTATGGAGTGTAGCCATGTATGGAAGTGAAACATGGACGATAACTAGTTTGGACAAGAAGAGAATAGAAGCTTTCGAAATGTAGTGCTACAGAAGAATGCTGAAGATTAGATGGGTAGATCATGTAACTAATGAGGAGGTACTGAATAGGATTGGGGAGAAGAGAAGTCTGTGGCACAACTTGACCAGAAGAAGGGATCGGTTGGTAGGACATGTTCTGAGGCATCAAGGGATCACAAATTTAGTATTTGAGGGCAGCGTGGAGGGTAAAAATCTTAGAGGGAAACCAAGAGATGAATACACTAGGCAGATTCAGGATGATGTACTTTGCAGTAGGTACTGGTAGATGAAGCTTGTACAGGATAGAGTAGCATGGAGAGCTACATCAAACCAGTCTCAGAACTGAAGACCACAACAACATGGACATCATGGCACATGAGGCAGACCATCTGATAAAAATCATTGTCACAACCAATAAAAAATAATGAAAAACTGCTCTCATGGTCGTTCTTTCCATAAAATATAAAACTGTAGTCACCAGATGAAACTACCACTGCTCGCCTGACACCGGTCGGCATAATCACTGCCCTATTCCGCGCAGGCTTACCTGCTGTGATTCTAGCGGTTCACACCCGGCCACCAGATAGTGCTGTCCAAGCAGCGCACGCACAGTCCCACGGTATATCCACTCATTACTACAGAAACACAACTTTACTATAACTGCTTGTCACATACCCATGCAAAGCCCACAGTTGGGCATACATTTGCTGTAATACTAGAATCACTATAAAGTACGTCAATTACAAAGTAAAAGCATCTGAGGCACAGACATTATCCATTAGCGCCTTACAAAACTACATATTATAATTTACCTTTATTCATATAAGAACGTCAGGAATATGCACACAGAAAGCTGTTCATAACACGACTTAGGTACACTGTGACGAGCGGTTAAAACCTGTATGCTGGGTTTCACCTGTTTAGGCACTATGGTCTTAGGTATTGTAAGCGCTAAAAAAAACATATTAACTAGCTATAAAGTCTCTCACCATCTATACTTTCGTTATGAGCAAGGTGCGAATCAACTACGAAAACCTGCATAGGCACATGGAATTAAGAAATGCCAGGTCAGAAGCAAACCGAAGGGCACAGGAACAGGGGGAAAATGACATGCGGACCAAAATGCACGGTGACTCCACGTACGCTCCCATCGGCATGGCACTCGTTTCGTCCATGGGCCTCACCGAATGGGGAATAATGAAAAACTATATTACTGTGATACCAAAAACACAAGCGTTCTGGCTTCATACACAAATATATGTCTGTAAAATATAAAAAAAAATGTAAAATAAGAACGTAACGGGGACACGCTTGGCGGGCAATGGTAATCATCGATCATCGAGTAAAGTTTTACTGGCGAAGGTGGCCAACTACACTTCAAGCCTTATAACAAGTATTTACTTTACCAAGGTAGGCCCTCCTAAAATACATATAAATAACATTAGCAGTCTTCTAAAGGTGGCTTTCCGAGCATAATAGATATACAGCACCCATCACAATGTGTGAATAGGTCGCACAGGGTCTCTAGAGCACCGCATCAAATATGTCAAAGAAATTATGATCCGCCGATTCTAACTGGTCGTTCAACAATTTGCTCGGAAACCTCTTTCTGTTTTTGTAAATTTCGTTGTTTTCCAAAACGCTGAGTTTGCTTCCTTTCGGTGCTTTATGCAAGATTTTCATAACTTGCTGCATATCAGTAATTTTATGGTTCGAATCCCGCAGATGGTCACCCAAAGCGGATTTATTGTGGGCACTCGTGTGCTCACGAAAACGTGTAAAAAACAATCTCCCTGTCTGCCCCACATAAAAGCCTTCACACCCGCCACATTGTAATCTGTATACCCCTGTGTTTCTAAATTTATCAAAGCTTTCTTCAATCGTATGCCAAAGTTTCGAGTGCAAACTATTTTTCCTGATAAATGCCAGGACCACGCCGGACTTACGAAACTGTCGGTCTATTTTGTCAGACAGCGGCCCTTGATATGTCATTGGAACATACTTTTTATCCCTACTATTGTTAGATAGCCTTTCCTTCTTATCCTTGCTTTTTAAAATTTTTGTGTACAACTTGTCCACCATGATATTGGATATTGAAGCGATCGTGGATTTTCAATTATTTAAAAATTTTTTTCATAATGTCAAACGGTAGAAGCGGTATCAATGATCAGCGTCTTAAAGTGCGAACGTTAAATTTCTCGTGTATAACTGTGAAATTCAGACGCTAAAGAGAAACATGTATGGACGTACTGAGACGAAATAAGTCAAACATTCGCCACAAATTTATCACAGAAGTGCTTTCTGGTGATTTTATGCGCGACATTGCCTTTCAAATGGCTGAAATCGGTTCATTTCCGACGGCCCTTAACCTGTAATGTGCGTGCTAGCTCAGATGAAACAATTGTTGAGTAACGTCATACAGGCATTCAAAGAAATTGAGCCAAAGAATAGGGAGTGGCAAGGTTTTTCTATACGTCACGGAAGGAATTAGGGCATCACAGACGAACTACACTGCGCCTTACTATAGCAGTGACTTCAAGAGACAATACTGGGAACTTTTAGTTTCTCCACATCTGGATAACGCTGCTGCTCCCGCAACAGTTGATCAATTACTGAAAAGCCGCTCGAGTTGCTTTTTAGCAGCTTATTTAGTTCACTTGGCCAGTTTGGGATTTCATATTAGGTCATTATCAAGTGTATCTGAAAGTGTCAAACATTAATACATAATACTATTTGCTTTTGAGACACAATGGTTTCATACGTACAGTACAAAGGCAGAAATAATGCACAACTTAGGTTATGTTGTAGAGAAACAATCTATACAAGGTCCAAATGGGTAATATCAGATTTGGCATTGTTAATGTTAGAGGCTGGCCTGATACACTTCCTGTTGCCAACCCTTTACCCCCGGAGACGGAATTTGTGTACACCATCTGTCGGCATGTAGTGTTATTCATGTGAAAGTGTCTGGACATTTTCTATATATTTACAAATCATGTAACTGAGGTGGGACATGGATACCAGCCCAGTGTTAATTGATTCGAATCTGGGAAACCACCACATCCAGGCTGGCCGGCATGCCAGCTCATGTTGTCAATCTGGTGGAGGATTCGATTCAGGAACGACGTACCTACCCAAATCCCAGGAGCGCCACACTAACACGCATGGCTACCCAGGCGTGTGTTGATTTTCTAGTAGTACGAAATGATAATTTTGCTGTGAGAATGTCCGATGTAACGAAAATCAAGTACGCTAAGCGGCTCTTGGATGTTATCACTTCACCGTGGGCAAACAAGAATGTTGACAGATTTATTGTTTATGAGAGTTTTATTGAGTGCTTGAAGCTTAAGTTTTATAGTGACGAAGGTAGGCTAGTTTTCGAAACGAATTCTTGAATAGGCCTGTGTACAGAAGTGATCAGCGCTCCATGAAGCAATTTTGGGTTAAATAATTGAAATGGATCACTTACACGAGCAGACTACTTGGCGTCTTGATGGAAATTTCAGCCATGAAACATTCGGTACGTAGGACATCTACAACTGAGAGGCATGATTAATTAACTTAAAGACATCTGCTTCAGTTGTGCGAGCGATTTATTCAAACCACTTTCTCGTCTCCAGGTGTGTAAAATTACTGTATTCGGTAATGTATAACATGTATGAGATCAGTCAGTGCAACAGCTACAAATCACTGCATCTTAGGCAGAAACTGTCCGTCGTCGGACAGCTGTATGCTAAGAACTAAAGTTACGACTGAGTGGAGTGTCACACCGGAGGTCTGGAGGTGTTATGATCAGTTTGGAGCCCTTGTACTGGCTAGCCCAAGTGCATGTTATGCATGACCAAATAAAATAATTTTACACGTATAAAGATGGGATTTCAACATCCCAAAACTCGTTGTAGTTTGAATAAATCAATAGTACGATTGAAGTGGATCTCTTTAAATTAATTAATTAGACTATCAGAGAAGTTGCAGTGGGATCTAATATACAGAACGACTGAGTCAATAGGTAATTTTATACTGCAGATGTTATTGAGAAGTTAGACAGTGCATTGCATTTCAAATCACGTGGTCCGAATAATAGTAATAACAATATTGAGCATGATAAAATTAGGCGTTCGAGAGGAAATAGTAATCAGTGAGTTCATTAACAGAATTGGTGCGATATTCCACAGAGAGAGAATTTCACTCATCATTATAGTGGAAACAGGAATAAAAATCAGTGAAAATCAGCGAAGCAAAAGTGACAGGATAATGGCAATAACAGCCAACAACAAACAGTAAACTGAGGTGTGTCACGTCTTTCCTTCCGAGAAGTACTGAAAAAACGGCGAAGAAAAGGACTATGAGCATAAAGAATAAAAAAGTCAGCGAAATTAGAAGGGAGCAACCAGAGCAAGTGTACGCTATGGACTAAATTCTGGGCGAGGAACAATTCTGAGGGGGTTGGAGAAGCGTTTTAATAGGGGAATCTGTGAAAAGGAATAAGGATTTTAAAGATGTTTATCGTTTATACATATTTTGTATATTTGTGGTAAGATCTTAAGGGACCGAACTGCTTAGGTCATCGGTCCCTAAGCTTACACACTACTTAATCTAACTTAAACTATCCTACGCTATGAACAACACACACACCCATGCCCGAGGGAGGACTCGAACCTCCGACGGGGGAAACCGCGTGGACCGTGACAAGACGCCATAGACCGCGCGGCTACCCCGCGCGGCGATGTTTATCAGACTGATTGGTTGTTTTATGTTTCAGATGGTGTTAGGGAGAGTGAAGTGGAAAAGGTAAGTAACAAATTTTATATGACTAAGTTGGAAGGAAGAGTAAATTTATCTGCTGCAGAAATTAGGTGTGTGGATAAAATAAAAGATATGGCATGTATTAGTGATGAAGACGACTGTAATGTTGGTGAGTTCGTTTTTCGTGTCATGGTAAGCAACTGAGTCGAAAGTACGTGTGTTGGAGGCCAAATTAAAGTATTAGCGTATCAATCAAGTGTCGTTGCAGTACTCTTGTCAGCTAACAAGCTTCAGAGTTTGTAGGTAATGGGAGAGGAGAGGGTACTACTGAAGGGTTGCTGCAAAGTACAGTACCTGTAAATAATGTATGGGCGGTAGACAGAGAATTATTAACTACTGCAGTCGTTTCAGGAGGAAGCATCCACATATTTGTATTTTTAGATGGTGTTAATCCCATGCTTTTGGACAGTAAATCAGATTCTAGTTGTTCATGTAAAGTCGAAAGTAACTTTTCGGCAAATGATTGAAGGTCATGTGTGATAATGAATAGACTGTATAGATCAGGTTGGTTGGGTTAGAATAAATTCCACGTAGTGAGGGTTCTGGAGTTACATCAATGTGAAGTAAAGATGAAAGAATTATTTAATGAATTGTTTTTTGATGATGAAAAAACTGAAAGATTGTTGTGGGAGGAAGTATGTACTGTGTATGTAGAAGGTGATATTGTTACACAGCAACAGAGTGTCTAACATAAGAAATTTTTGCAGTGTTAATCTTGTAATATTGAATAATGGAGTAATTTTTATGTAATATATTTTATTACTATTTTGTAAATATTTTCTTATGAATGAATAATCATACAATTTAAATGGAACATCTAAGAAAGAATAGTGTAATAACATGTAATAACCACGCTGGTCTAGTCAGAGTGATTTGCTGTCGTGAATAGTCAAAGAGTATATTTGAAGTAGGGAACATTGTTAAGGGATGCAGATGAGTCTGTTGTGAGCTCTTCGTGCAGTAGAGTCTGGCAGAAATGCTCAGGTGTAGTGGTTGCTAGCAGATGTAGTGCAGCACATTTTAAAGTAGCAAACAGGACGAACTGTATATTATGGCCAGGCATTAATTGTGTGCAGTGCAAAAAGCATCAACAGGAAGTAATATGAAAAAAGAATACTATGGGCCCAACATCGTTTATTGTACAGCGATACAAAGAAGAGCCTGCTGCCATGCACCATGCACCAGCAACCACCTACTGAAGTAAGACCACAGCAACTTTAATATTTAGAAGTGTAGTAGTTTCACTTTGTGAATAATTAGCGACATAACGTTAAAACTGCATTAAAAGTGCTTAAACCTAAGCAATTACCAAGTAGGGTCCTATACTGGCATTATTTTTTAGAACCCAGTGTCACTGTTGATGATAAAAAGATTAAAACTTCTGAGTTAATTTAATTTTGATAATTTGTTTTAAAAATTGAAAGTTATCAAAACTTAAAAAATAATTGAGACATAGTTAAAGATAATGGACTTTGCTTCTCAGTGAAATCTTCACTTAAAATCCAGTTTTAATGTTCAGGCATTATGAAAAAGTTTTTAAAGATCATTGAAGATCTGAATGTTTAATTTCTTTGTGTGATCAGTAATTTCCGCTCTCATTTCTAAAATACTTAACAGTGTTAAGAAAAAATTAATCAGTAATTATTTAATGAAAGTTACTTGCTAATCAGACATATTTTGCTTAACATAAAATATTTATTTAAGAACAATTACAACAGTAGAAATATTAACAGTAGGCATTATGGTAGGTTGCACGAGGCGACTTATTATGCAACCTGCATGCCAGACAATTAGCAGTCAAATGGATACGCTTAGTGCAGTTTGCTTTACTGATTTCACAATTAGATTTATTTCAAGTTGCTAACTGTGATTTTGCATCTGAGATCGAGACAGTGTTATTGTGACCATTCTCGCCTGATGTCTTGCATCAATTATTACATAAATACTTTTCCAAATAGATTAGCAACTATACATTATTGTTTGCTCACACCATGCGCTGGCGACCGTTTTCTACAACCACTGCAATCTAAACTAAAAAATATTTAACTTCATTACCTGGAATTTCACTAATTACTTTGCAGTTTTTATCATTTGTCAAAATTCTTCCCATCATTATTACATAGAAGTAACTGACTCTAAATTTTCTTTTGGATTTAATTCGTTCTTTGGAACTGATACTCTTTCCCAGACAACAAGTCCATTGTCGTATAAGGAAGACTGAAAAGGATTTATTAGCGAAGAGGTATCTAGAATGAGAATCATTCAGATTAATGTAAACCGGGTAAAGGCAGGGGAATTTTTCGATTCTAGGTTCTACGTGAGCTGTAGCAGATTAATCTATGCATAGACTAAAAGGTCAGACACGTGTAATTCTTTCAGCGACGGGAGTAAAAATAAAGATGGCAACAAGTGGAATGAACAAGCCTGTAAAGCATGAAGTATTATTAGAATTTAACTGCGATGACTTTAAATTTAGAATAAGTTGTTTAATTGTTTCAGTACATGCAAAATGTTGTTTAGGTACAGATTTTTTTATGAATTATCACACAGATCTAACTATAAGAACAGGTGTTAGAGTTTGACAGCAGTGGAAAGTGGAAACATACAAGATTTAAGATTTTCTAAAGTATGTGGAAAAGTGGAATGTGTAACACACAGAAGAATGATAACGGAGGAAGGTAAGAAGGCACATACGCAGGAAAGAGAGAAGGAAAGTTTGTAAGAAGGGGTTTACATAGATTTAAAAATGTCTTTTATCCCTTGATAAATATGATTGTATTAATTAAAAAAGTACTCAGTGATGATTTTATTGCATAACATGATTTTTCTTTGTAAATAGAAAATTTATTTAATGCCATTTATGTGAACGTGTAAGCAGAGCACTTTTCACACATGGGGGTAGATATGTAAGTCACGTGAAGTATTGATTTAAGTTAAATAGGTTTGCTGTTCAATGGATATACGAGGGTATACTGAAAAGTAATACCACCGAATTTGTTCTGTGAAAACTCTCTGACGCTAGAGGGCTCCGAACTGTAGCGTTTAACTCGGCGGTGTATAACATAATTGCATCAGTGTGTGAGAAACAGGATGCTATAATTGTGTTTCGAATTCAAAGAGTTCGTCTACACGGGGGGCACCCTTTCCTTCAGCATGGCATTACCAGGCCACACAAGAGCGCTGCGACATCTGCAACAATCCGACGTCTTGGGCTCACTGTCGCTGATCATTCTCACTACTGTATCGACTTGCTAACATCCGATTTTTATCTTCTTACAAAACATAAAGAACACCTTCATGGACTTCTCTTTCATAGTCATGAAACGGTGCAAGCAGAAGTGAGGTTTGGCTCCATCAGCAAAGTGAAATATTCTGCAGTGATAGTTTCAACAAACTGGTCTCTCGTTGGGAGAAATTTGTTCATCGTCAAGGTGAGTATATTGAAAAATAAATATTAGTATGCAGACATGAAGAATAAAAATGTAGAATGCTGATAACGTTTGTTTTATTTTAAAAGTTTCAAGAGTTTTCACGAATAAATTAGGACGCATTGCCTTTTATCACGCTCTCATATGTTGTCTTGGTTGTAGAACAATATATACGATATTACAGTGCCTGCGATATTTAAGCATACGGTGTGAAGGATTAAGAAAAGGCAAACCTACGTTTCTAGCATTTGTAGACTTAGAGAAAGCTTTTGACAATGTTAACTGGAATACTCTCTTTCAAATTCGGAAGCTGGCAGGGGTAAAATACAGGGAGCGAAAGGCTATTTACAATTTGTACAGAAACCAGATGGCAGTTATAAGAGTCGAGGGGCATGAAAGGGAAGCAGTGGTTGAGAAAGGAGTGAGACAGGGTTGTAGCCTCTCCCCGACGTTATTCAATCTGTATATTGAGCAAGCAGTAAAGGAAACAAAAGAAAAATTCGGAGTAGGTATTAAAATTCATGGAGAAGAAGTAAAAACTTTGAGGTTCGCCGATGACATTGTGATTCTATCAGAGACAGCAAAGGACTTGGAAGAGCAGTTGAACGGAATGGACAGTGTCTTGAAAGGAGGATATAAGATGAACATCAACAAAAGCAAAACGAGGATAATGGAATGTAGTCAAATTAAGTCGGGTGATGCTGAGGGAATTAGATTAGGAAATGAGACACTTAAAGTAGTAAACGAGTTTTGCTATTTAGGGAGTAAAATAACTCACGATGGTCGAAGTAGAGAGGATATAAAATGTAGACTGGCAATGGCAAGGAACGCGTATCTGAAGAAGAGAAATTTGTTAACATCGAGTATAGATTTAAGTGTCAGGAAGTCGTTTCTGAAAGTATTTGTATGGAGTGTAGCCATGTATGGAAGTGAAACATGGACAATAACTAGTTTGGACAAGAAGAGAATAGAAGCTTTCGAAATGTGGTGCTACAGAAGAATGCTGAAGATAAGGTGGGTAGATCACGTAACTAATGAGGAGGTATTGAATAGGATTGGGGAGAAGAGAAGTTTGTGGCACAACTTGACTAGAAGAAGGGATCGGTTGGTAGGACATGTTTTGAGGCATCAAGGGATCACAAATTTAGCATTGGAGGGCAGCGTGGAGGGTAAAAATCGTAGAGGGAGACCAAGAGATGAATACACCAAGCAGATTCAGAAGGATGTAGGTTGCAGTAGGTACTGGGAGATGAAGAAGCTTGCACAGGATAGAGTAGCATGGAGAGCTGCATCAAACCAGTCTCAGGACTGAAGACCACAACAACAACAACAACGGTGTGATGTACCTTCGGACATGCACGCATAGGCACTGTGATGACTACAGCCATTATGAAATACATGAAATGGATTCGGATATGCAAATATGGACAACCATCAGCTGTATAACAGAATGAAGACAGTGAAAATTTATACTGGACCAGGACTCGAAACTGGATTTCCTGCGTATCATGAAAGGTCGCCGTCGCCTTACCGTTAGCCTATCTGAGCATGACTCAAACTTTCATATGTCATCAATCATATGACTCCAACCTGCATTCGTAAATTCATTATGCATATTCCAGTAGGCACAAGGGTGACAACATAGGCAAGTTTGGCTATAGCCATGAGTCCTGGTCGGATAGCCTAATGGAAAAGCGATCGCAAGCGTTAAACAGGGAATCCGGGTTTGAGTCCTGCTCTAGCACAAATTTTCACCATCGTCATTCCATTACACAGCTGATGGCTATTGTTGTTGTTGTTGTTGTGGTCTTCAGTCCTGAGACTGGTTTGATGCAGCTCTCCATGCTACTCTATCCTGTGCAAGCCTCTTCATCTCCCAGTACCCACTGCAACCTACATCCTTCTGAATCTGCTTAGTGTATTCATCTCTTGGTCTCCCTCTACGATTTTTACCCTCCACGCTGCCCTCCAATACTAAATTGGTGATCCCTTGTTGCCTCAGAACATGTCCTACCAACCGATCCCTTCTTCTGGTCAAGTTGTGCCACAAACTTCTCTTCTCCCCAATCCTATTCAATACTTCCTCATTAGTTATGTGATCTACCCATCTAATCTTCAGCATTCTCCTGTAGCACCACATTTCGAAAGCTTCTATTCTCTTCTTGTCCAAACTATTTATCGTCCATGTTTCACTTCCATACATGGCTACACTCCATACGAATACTTTCAGAAATGACTTCCTGACACTTAAATCAATACTGGATGTTAACAAATTTCTCTTCTTCAGAAATGCTTTCCTTGCCATTGCCAGCCTACATTTTATATCCTCTCTACTTCGACCATCATCAGTTATTTTGCTCCCCAAATAGCAAAACTCCTTTACTACTTTAAGTGCCTCATTTCCTAATCTAATTCCCTCAGCATCACCCGACTTAATTAGACTACATTCCATTATCCTTGTTTTGCTTTTGTTGATGTTCATCTTATATCCTCCTTTCAAGACACTGTCCATTCCATTCAACTGCTCTTCCAAGTCCTTTGCTGTCTCTGACAGAATTACAATGTCATCGGCGAACCTCAAAGTTTTTATTTCTTCTCCATGAATTTTAATACCTACTCCGAATTTTTCTTTTGTTTCCTTTACTGCTTGCTCAATATACAGATTGAACAACATCGGGGAGAGGCTACAACCCTGTCTTACTCCCTTCCCAACAACTGCTTCCCTTTCATGTCCCTCGACTCTTATAACTGCCATCTGGTTTCTGTACAAATTGTAAATAGCCTTTCGCTCCCTGTATTTTACCCCTGCCACCTTTAGAATTTGAAAGAGAGTATTCCAGTCAACATTGTCAAAAGTTTTCTCTAAGTCTACATGTGCTAGAAACGTAGGTTTGCCTTTCCTTAATCTTTCTTCTAAGATAAGTCGTAAGGTCAGTATTGCCTCACGTGTTCCAGTGTTTCTACGGAATCCAAACTGATCTTCCCCGAGGTTGGCTTCTACTAGTTTTTCCATTCGTCTGTAAAGAATTCGTGTTAGTATTTTGCAGCTGTGACTTATTAAGCTGATAGTTCGGTAATTTTCACATCTGTCAACACCTGCTTTCTTTGGGATTGGAATTATTATATTCTTCTTGAAGTCTGAGGGTATTTCGCCTGTTTCATACATCTTGCTCACCAGATGGTAGAGTTTTGTCAGGACTGGCTCTCCCACGGCCGTCAGTAGTTCCAATGGAATATTGTCTACTCCGGGGGCCTTGTTTCGACTCAGGTCTTTCAGTCCTCTGTCAAACTCTTCACGCAGTATCGTATCTCCCATTTCATCTTCATCTACATCCTCTTCCATTTCCATAATATTGTCCTCAAGTACATCGCCCTTGTATAGACCCTCTATATACTCCTTCCACCTTTCTGCTTTCCCTTCTTTGCTTAGAACTGGGTTTCCGTCTGAGCTCTTGATATTCATACAAGTGTTTCTCCTTTCTCCAAAGGTCTCTTTAATTTTCCTGTAGGCGGTATCTATCTTACCCCTAGTGAGATAGGCCTCTACATCCTTACATTTGTCCTCTAGCCATCCCTGCTTAGCCATTTTGCACTTCCTGTCGATCTCATTTTTGAGACGTTTGTATTCCTTTTTGCCTGTTTCACTTACTGCATTTTTATATTTTCTCCTTGCATCAATTAAATTCAATATTTCTTCTGTTACCGAAGGATTTCTACTAGCCCTCGTCTTTTTACCTACTTGATCCTCTGCTGCCTTCACTACTTCATCCCTCAAAGCTACCCATTCTTCTTCTACTGTATTTATTTCCCCCATTCCTGTCAATTGCTCCCTTATGCTCTCCCTGAATCTCTGTACAACCTCTGGTTCTTTTAGTTTATCCAGGTCCCATCTCCTTAAATTCCCACCTTTTTGCAGTTTCTTCAGTTTTAATCTACAGGTCATAACCAATAGATTGTGGTCAGAGTCCACATCTGCCCCTGGAAATGTCTTACAATTTAAAACCTGGTTCCTAAATCTCTGTCTTACCATTATATAATCTATCTGATACCTTTTAGTATCTCCAGGGTTCTTCCATGTATACAACCTTCTTTCATGATTCTTAAACCAAGTGTTAGCTATGATTATGTTGTGCTCTGTGCAAAATTCTACCAGGTGGCTTCCTCTTTCATTTCTGTCCCCCAATCCATATTCACCTACTATGTTTCCTTCTCTCCCTTTTCCTACACTCGAATTCCAGTCACCCATGACTATTAAATTTTCGTCTCCCTTCACAATCTAAATAATTTCTTTTATTTCATCATACATTTCTTCAATTTCTTCGTCATCTGCAGAGCTAGTTGGCATATAAACTTGTACTACTGTAGTAGGTGTGGGCTTCGTATCTATCTTGGCCACAATTATGCGTTCACTATGCTGTTTGTAGTAGCTTACCCGCATTCCTATTTTCCTATTCATTATTAAACCTACTCCTGCATTACCCCTATTTGATTTTGTGTTTATAACCCTGTAGTCACCTGACCAGAAGTCTTGTTCCTCCTGCCACCGAACTTCACTAATTCCCACAATATCTAACTTCAACCTATCCATTTCCCTTTTTAAATTTTCTAACCTACCTGCCCGATTAAGGGATCTGACATTCCACGCTCCGATCCGTAGAACGCCAGTTTTCTTTCTCCTGATAACGACATCCTCTTGAGTAGTCCCCGCCCGGAGATCCGAGTGGGGGACTATTTTACCTCCGGAATATTTTACCCAAGAGGACGCCATCATCATGTAATCATACAGTAAAGCTGCATGCCCTCGGGAAAAATTACGGCTGTAGTTTCAGCCGTTCGCAGTACCAGCACATCAAGGCCGTTTTGGTTATTGTTACAAGGCCAGATCAGTCAATCATCCAGACTGTTGCCCTTGCAACTACTGAAAAGGCTGCTGCCCCTCTTCAGGAACCACACGTTTGTCTGGCCTCTCAACAGATACCCCTCCATTGTGGTTGCACCTACGGTACGGCAATCTGTATCGCTGAGGCACGCAAGCCTCCCCACCAACGGCAAGGTCCATGGTTCATTGGGGGGGGGGGGGGGGAGGGCTATTAATATTCGCAAATGTGAGTAAATTTCTTGGTTGAAGAACAGTTGTGTAGTAACAATACGTTGTCTATACAAGGGCATTATGAAAGAATGAATTAATTAGCAGGAGTGTAGTCTCCTTGTGGTACATGGTGTGACACCAACCGATATGTGTGGTTGCATGTGCATGTGTGTCATAGCTGATTTCTATTTTTGGTGGGTTATATTGCTGTGGAGGCTTAATTCTGAACATTCAAATGTATTGAAAAACATTAATAGTGATTGTGCTAGATGAGCTGAGTTCCCTGTAACATGTTTGAGTAGTAGGGCAAAGGGGGTGTCATCCCACTCTGCATTGTTGCCAGATTTATTCAAGATGGAATGGAGATATGACCTTACTCTGGATTGCTGCCAAATTTATTCAAGATGGAATGGTTGTAACACTCCACTCTGCATTGTTTCCAAATTTATTCACTATGGAATAGGGGCATCAACCTACTCTGTATGGTCGTTAAATTTATAATCCCCCTTAACCTATTGTTCTATTCCATGTCACCCCCTCACCATCCCCTTAAACTATCATTCCATTCTCACCCCACTCTACATGGTTACCAAATTTGTAATCCTTCTTAATCTATTGTTCCTTAAAGTGATTTTCTATGTCACTCTCTCATCCTCTGGGGAATCTCCAGCCTTTGTCCCACCCAGAAACCCCACATCACTTTTGACATCAAATTAATTGACTAATTAAGGAAACTGATCAGAAATTGTTGAGAAATAGCTTATCCACTGATAATGATGTCAGGTGTTTTCCTCACACAGTTAGATCAAAATCCTTCCTGCCTTCACTGGCATTTGATTCCACGGCCCCATGGTTCCCCACCCCTTCTGGAAATAATGACACTTTTTATTGATAGAAATATCTCATCAAATTGATTGCAGTCTGTGGAATATTGTTTATTTAAATAATTTGCAGGATACACAGCAGCGTGTGGAACATTTAAACAATGTGCAGGTTTTTTGTGATTGTGTTAGGTATACCATGAACATAAAACATTCACCACACGTAATTACGTTTTGGTCAGTTTTTTCTGTGAAAAAAAAACAAAACACTTGCACTGCAGCTGTGACGTAAGACTGGAAGCATCATGCATCCCTTGTAGTAACCGCATCATCAGTGGGAATGTGAGGCGTGTGCACATGGAAATCACCGCCAGATCCATGCACTGGGCTTACACAACCGCAGCAGCCGCCAGACCACGCTATTCCCCCCAAACAAAATCATCAGGTGCCGACATCCCTTTGATAACAGACTCATGTCCTGCCTCTCTCTGTCTCTCTCTCTCTCCATCTCACTGTCTCAAGTGGCTACTGCCTGCTTTAGTGTGAACCAGGATGTGCAAACACACACAGACCAAGATGTCCCCCACCCACCCCCACTCCTCACGCTCACCTGATGCTTTTAATAGGTATATACCTTCGTTCTCACATTTACAGTGATATAGAAACCTATAGTGGATGGGACAAAGGCATTCCAGAAGAAATAGGTAGCGTCTGTTGTGTGCCACCAGAAACCACACTAACCCCTCCTTTGTCCTCAACAAAGTGGCGAATACCTGTGAAACTCCAACCCTTCTGAAAATGTTGTGTTGTGGATATTTTGGAAATAGATCCCCACTCTATCAAACTGATAGACTAATTAATCAAACCAATACCCTCTGTGTCAGACGGTTTTTCTTTGCATCCTTTTGTGGAGTACTAGGACTGGTATATGTGGCAGGAAATTCTGGGTTTCGATCCCACAACCGCGAGTTTCCAAACCCTACTCTTTCCCCTTCCTGATTTTGTTCCTACCTCCTACTGGCGGACACTGACACAAGTCGTTCAGCAGGAAGTCCATTACGTTGGAGGTAGCTGAGAATTTAAAATTTCAACCGAATTGCGCCATGTACTTCAAAATATGCGGGAGGGGTTATACAAATGCGTGTTCACAATACCACTATCAGAAAAAAAATAAGGTGATCAATCGGGAATTTGACGTTGCAATTGGGTTTTTAAAGTTGGTTCTGTGGATTTTTTAAGTTAGTTCTGTGTGACCCCAAAGTTATCGGCGACCTCTTAAAGATTTTTATAAAGTGTCCTTAGCTTAAGAGGGTTTTTTGCCACTTCAGGGCTGCAATTTACAAACACAGAATGGATCAGTATACAACTACAGAATGGAACGCATGTTTGATCTTGTGCAAGACTGTCTACACCTTTTAACTCTAACAAACAGTATTTACAATGTGCTTCTGTGTACTCCCTACCAGTCACAACCATACAGTGCCAGCTAACAAATACCTTACACAACAGTTGTTGCATGGTTTTTAATAACATTCTGCTGTATGTCTTTTGAGGTGCTAGGAATACATTCAAATTAACTGCTGTTTTTGTTGCTTTCCTGGAAAAGAGAACCATCTGTCTCGAAATTGACATGGATCTGCGTTAAAGGGGTAATGGAAAGTAGCTGGATTAATCAGTTGAGAGGGGTTGTAACGAGGTATGATTTAATAATAGACTGATGATGCATTCTACAGAGAGGGAGATGTTGCTGCACGTCATTTATCACGCATTTAGCCATTTTTCCGTTGTTTTCTTGAGGATATATCAATTGTGTGGTATAAACTGCATTCGACTCACAGTTGCGTGTTCTGTGTGTGACTTAGAGCACTAACTACCTGCTGTAGTTAACAGCAATCCTCTCCATACTTCAGTCAGCAGAGAGCTTCCTACGCATGTGTGATGAATCATGTCCACCAAACCGATGGGAAACCTATTTTGACAGCCTCCTCTAAACAAACAAAGATGTATGCAAAGTACTCCATGCCCCTACAACATCTTCGACATAAATCGAGTCTTCAGTTTCATAACTGCGGCGATTCTAAGTTAGCGACAGGGGTATGTGAGGTACTGCAATCCTCGTGTATACATGTGGTTGACAGATATTATGTGTGGGAGAGACTGTTCTGTTCATGGTGTGTAGTTTCACATGTCAAACACCACTGCTATGCGTTTGTCTATTTCCTCATAAGATGTCATGGTTTTACGCATTTTCCGTTGCTGGCAATCATTTTATAGGATTGATGCGAGCATAGTATAATTTCCGAACTGTAATCGGATGTGAACAGTGGGCGCTATCTTCCTCCCGACAGATATGTAGTACATGGATCGCACTAACTATGTTTTTCTCTTTTTACTTTGGTTTAGAAGGTAGTAGTTTTATCATCTTTTTCTCACCGTCGTGACTGGCTCTCTACCTAGTCAGTGATGGATGGAGGACTAGACAGCTTCCTAACTATGGAACAGTGCTGTCGGAACGTGATGGGATTTCGAGGGAATTAGCAGGGGTCCGTGACTTGGCTGCGGTATCAGTTTTTCCTACTCTGACAAACGCTAACTGTTGTGCAAGAACATACATAACATAATTAAAAGAGGGCTTTTTAATTGTAATCACGCCCTTTATTCTTCAACAAATACGTGATAACGGCGGTATGGTAGGAGTGTTCCACTACTGGAAAGCTATGGGAGGCCGTGCAATACGACACCTAGCTAGCGTGAATATGGGGACATATCAAAATTTTTCGGATGCTATACCCTATATATGCTAATCATGCTACTTTTCGGGAATGTGACGCTGTTGGCATGTAAAGTTACAATGGTTATTGTTCCGACATTTCACCAGACATGTGTGGAAAGCGATCACACTACTATTCCTGTAAAATATTACGTATGTCTCGTCTTAAGGGGAGGATAGATTTGACGTGGGGAAATGTGATTTCAACGCATTGAGTAGTATTTCCGACTGTAAAGGGTGATAGATTCATTTCGCAAACACCTGCACAGTATAGCAATGCAAGGGTTCAACTGAATTGCTATAGTGCACAAATAGGGCTAGCAGTAAGGTTGTAACAGAAAGGATGCACAGAATGTCCTCCCATCGGCTCCCCTAAGCAGAACCTCACATATTCTTTGTCGCACTATTGACTGCGATGTTTGTTACAGTACAAACATTTCGTCTACAGGAGCGTTGTTGATTATCTCACAGTGCCAGAGGCCTGTGCATTACAACACTTATTTGAGAGAGTCTTGGCGGGATGCAACACCTTCCAGAAGTGCTGGTTGAAAATACCTGCAATCTATTCTCGAATCTGATTGGCTGGAAGACTTAAATGTCAAGTAATTCCCTAGAACTGAGAAGAATCAAGAAACCTAGGCGGCGTGTGTGTGTGTGTGTGTGTGTGTGTGTGTGTGTGTGTGTGTGTGTGTGTGTGTGAATATGCCATAACTGTTTTGGACGCTATACACATAAAAACGATAATCGGAAATGTCTATGTGTTGGAGTGTAAAATTACTGTGGTCAGAGTTCT
The DNA here is from genome assembly GCF_021461385.2 of Schistocerca piceifrons. Lineage (NCBI taxonomy): Eukaryota > Metazoa > Arthropoda > Insecta > Orthoptera > Acrididae > Schistocerca > Schistocerca piceifrons. The sequence goes on along the minus strand of NC_060149.1, from coordinate 87,756,204 downwards.
GACATGTGCAAAGAAAATCACTATGTCTGGTTGTAAGAGGGGTATAGATTTGACGTTGAAAATTGAAGTTTCAGTGCTTCGATAGCTGTGAGGGGGATGAAAGATTTTACGTGGAAAATTATGTCCAATCATAAGAATGGTATAGATATTGATATTTCCAGAGCCACAGTCGACAGGAAGAGATATTTCCGACACTTTGAACATTGTTGAATGTCACCAGAATGGCGCTACAGTAGTAATTAATTCTAAAATTCATAAATATGTGACTGGTTTCCTAGGACGATTCTACCTGGCATATGGGTGTGTGGTAGAGGTAACTGGTGGCTGGAACAAATGGACATTTTTAGCTTAAGGCGCGAGCCGCCACTGAGCCTCCCGAGCTGGACAGGAGGAGTACCAGCACGTAGTTTGACCTAAGCGTGTTGCCCTCTGGGCGGATGAATAGCGAGCTAATACTCAGCACGAATTGAGCGGCCTTCGCGATCGCGTGTGTTGCGAATATTCTCCGATTTTTACGTAGAGATTTGGGACTATTCAATAGGGGGAGTGTTTGCGCTGGACGATTATTCTCCCGCATGTAAACTGACAGGTTCACTGCTCGGCAGTCGCAGCAACAGTCTCCCAGACCTCTGAAAGTCAGGAACGGGCAGCGTATGGCTGCCGGAAGATGAGCGTGCAGCTGCTGGCGTGACCACTATGTGACAGCGGCCTATGGAAGATTCCGCAATCGCCGACTCCTAGCCAGGACAACTACTACTACTACGGATTGGATCGTTGTTTAAGTGTGTCGTGTTTAGTGCTTCTCAATAATAGCGGTGGACTCTATCTTGTAGTGGTATTTGTTATTGTCTCTATCAAAAAATGGTTCAAATGGCTCTGAGCACTATGGGACTTAACTTCTGAGGTCATCAGTCCCCTAGAACTTAGAACTACTTAAACCTAACTAATCTAAGGACATCACACATATCCATGCCCGAGGCAGGATTCGAACGTGCGACCGTAGCGGTCGCGCGGTTCCAGACTGTAGCGCCTAGAACCTATCGGCCACTCCAGCCGGCTATTGTCTCTATCCTATCACGCAGTAGACCCTTCCTCCTCCTCTTGAATGTAGCAGAGAGAGACCAACTTAGGAAATCTACAGTGCTTAAAAAACCCAACCACAGTGTCAAATTCCAGATTGATCAATTTATTGCTTCTGATAATGGTATGGTGAGTACGCATCTGCCACCCCTTCCCGCATATTGCTTAAGGACATGGCGCAGTTGAACTGAAATTTTAAATTCTCAGCAACTTCTATCGTGATGGAGTTCCTGCCAAACGACCTAATTGTGTCAGTATCCACCAATAAGAGATGGGGAAAAAATCTGGAAGGCGAAAGAGTAGGGTTTGGAAATCGGCGGTTGTGGGATTGAATCCCAGAATTTCCCACCACATATGCCAGTCCTAGTATCCAACAAATAGGAGGCACGGAAAAATGTCCTATACTAAGGGTATCAATTTAATTAGTCAGTCAATATGGTAGAGTGGGGGACCTATTGTCAACACATCCACAACCCAGCATTTTCGGAAGGGCTGGGAGTTTCCCAGGTATCTGCTACTTTATTCAGGACAAAAGCGAGTCACGGCATTTCCTACAGATTGGAATCTGTTTGAATTTAACCGGGTCCCATTTTGTTTGGCGACGGGAGCCGCGGTTTTGAGTAGATTGTTAGATCGAGTGCTTGGTGACTTGAAGTTTAATTGTGTGTACAACTATTTAGATGATCTTGTTATTTATAGTAAATCATTAGAGGATCATTGGCAGCATCTTAGGTTGGTGTTAGAGCGGCTGCGACTGGCGGGGCTCACGGTTAGGCCGTCTAAAATTAGTTTGTGTAAGAGAGCTATGTCCTTTTTGGGGCACATTGTCTCGGATCGGGGAGTTGAGATTGATCAAGAGAGGACACGTGCTATTAGGGATTTTCCCCCTCCTAAGGACAAACAGGGGATAGCACGTTTCATTGGCATGTGTAATTTTTTTAGGCAATTTGTGCTGCAGTTCGCTGAATTAGCCGCACCTGTTAATAGTTTGCATGGGAAGGGTGTCGACTTTCGTTGGGGTGAAGAGCAACAGTGTGCCTTTCAGGCCTTCAAGACCGCCATTGCTAATCCGCCGGGGTTAGCTTTACCGGATTTTAACCGGCAGTTTATTGTTCAGACCGGTGCTTCTGGAGGTGGTGTGGCTGCTGTGCTTCTCCAAGACGAGGAAGGCGAGGAAGGCGAGCGACGTCCGCTGGCATTTGCGTCACGACGTTTATCTCAGGCGGAACATAACTATTCGATTTATGAATGTGAGGCCCTCGCGGTATTATTCGCGTTGTAGAAATTCGCCTTTTATTTAGAACATTCCACCTTTATTTTGGAGACGGATAATCAGGCGCTCAGTTGAGTCCTAGTCCGCCCCCGCAAAATGGGACGCATTGCCCGTTGGGCAGTACGGATTTCATCCTTCCGTTTTCAGGTCAGACACATCAGAGGATCTGATAATTGCCTGGCCGATGCTCTGAGCCGTATGTTTACTGAGAAGGAGCAGGAAGTGCAAGTAGGTGCCATCTTGTTTTGCAATCTCTCTAAGAAACAGGTTGATGATCAATATTGGGGACCCATTTATCAACGTGTTAAAGGAGGTGAAATGGTTCCCGATTATGAGATATGTCGTGGGGTTTTGTGTAAAAGGCAGACCGGGTTCCCGGGTTCGATTCCCGGCGGGGTCAGGGATTTTCTCTGCCTCGTGATGACTGGGTGTTGTGTGATGTCCTTAGGTTAGTTAGGTTTAAGTAGTTCTAAGTTCTAGGGGACTGATGACCATAGATGTTAAGTCCCATAGTGCTCAGAACCATCTGAACCATTTTTGTAAAAGGCAGAGTGATGCTCGTAGCTGTTTGTGTATCCCTAAGGCTCTAGTAGATATGGTAATGAAATATTTCCATGATTCGGCCATTAGTGGGCATTTCGGGTTTAATAAAACCTTGACTCGGGTACGGGAAAAGATGTTTTGGCCAGGAATGTATGCTGATGTCAAACGTTATGTGGCATCGTGTGAGGCTTGTAAATGGGCAAAGCCGGATGACGGAGGGCGTGTGGGTTTATTGCAGTCAGAGAGATGTTTCGCACCTCTTGAGCGATTGTTCATTGATTATTTGGGACCCCTTCCCCGTACCAAGCGAGGTCATAGGTATATATTGGTAGTTGTTGATGCCTTTTCTCGGTTCACCTGGCTCCTGCCAACCAGGGGAGTCACTGCTGATATCACGATTAAACAGTTGACCTCGGTTTTTTCTTGGTTTGGTCCATCCCACTAACTTGTTACTGACAATGCTCCAGCTTTCCTGTCCGCAGCTTTTAAGGGATTCCTCTTTTCTCAAAGGATTCGCCAGGTCACTACTACTCCCTATTACCCTAAGGCATCCTTTGCTGAGCGTGTTAATCGGAATATTAAGGCGGCCCTCTGTATTTTTCATGCCCGTTCTCCCAAGGGTTGGGATTTGACCCTGCCCTGGTTGAACCAAACGTTTAATTCGGCACGTCATGAGGCAACAACAGGTAGCACCCCTAATGCTCTTCTGTTTGGGTACTCGGTCAATTCTCCCTTGTCCAACCTGTGGAGTATTAATGATCTTTTTCCCCAGCAAATTGATCCGGCTAGCCTACGCGAGAATTGGCAACGGCCGCGTCGCAATATCTTACAGGCACATCAGAGGGAAGCCCGTTACTATAATCGGGGTAGGCGCCCCTTCAGGTGCAAAGTGGGAGATGTGGTTTTTGTTCGTAATTTTGGGTCCTCAGGGGCGAGTGCTGATAAAGGGAAGTTGAGACCACCTTATGAAGGCCCCTTCCGTATTGTGAGGGTGATGGGTCCGGTCAACCTCCTCGTTAAACAGCCGGGATCGGGGAAGACTCGTCATGCCCACGTCTCTCAAATTAAGTTTGCTCCTAATGTTGAGCCAAAGGGAGGGCGCTGATATCCCTGTTCCTCTTTCTGAGTCTCTCTCTCTCCATCTCTCCATTTCTGCACTCATCCCCTGGGTGTGTTTTGCGGGGGGGGGGGGGGGGGGGGGGGAAGTTGTTACGGTGATTGCTTATTTCCAAGTCCGTAGCTGAACATAACCATTTACCAGTCAATGAACCGTGTAAACTCAGTCGCCCCCCCCTCCTCCACCCACCCCCCCCCATCACCACCGCCCCATGGAACCACCACCAGCTTGTTGCACAGTGCTGTGTTTAAAACTTGGATCCATGTCTTCGTGGGCTCTACGCCACACTCCAACCCTATTGACACCTCTTACCAACTGAAATCGGGACTCGTCTGAGCTGGCCAAGGCTTTCCAGTCCACTAGTTTCCAACCGATATAGTCACGAGCCCGGAAGAGGCGCTGAAGGCGATGTCGTGGTATTAGCAAAGGCACTCGCGTGGGCCGTCTGCTGCCACAGACCATTAACGCCAAATTTCGCCGCAATGTCCTAACGGATATGTTCGTCGTACGTCCCACATTGATTTCTGCGGTTATTTCACGCAGTGTTGCTTGTCTGCTAGAACTGACAACTCATCGCAAACGCTGCTGCTCTCGGTCGTTAAGTGAAGGCTGCCCACCACTGCGTTGTCCTTAGCGAAGGTTAATGCCTTATATGTGGTATTCTCGGCACACTCTTCACACTGTGGATCTAAGAATATTAAATTCCTTAATGCTTTCCGAAATGTAGTGTCCCATGCGCCTCGTTCCAATTATCATTCCGCGTTCAAAGCCTATTAATTCCCGTCGTGCGGGACACGTCGGACACCTTTTCACATGAATCACCTGAGTACAAATGACACCTCCGCCAATGCACTGCTCTTTTACACCTTGCTTACTCGATACTACCGCCATCTGTATGTGAGTTTCGCTATTCCATGACTTTCGTCACCTCAGCTATATTGCGGAACATAATTAAATCACCAGTTTTTCGAAACCCTGTAATTCCCACCCATTGCGACGCCTAAGTTTCAAAGGTGCGTACAACCTTCCTCTAATGCTGCAAAAGCGTGGAGTGGAGTGACTTTAGCCTCAGGTTCGACGACACTTCAAACAGCAAGGCATCGACACTTGCGAATAAAAGCCCACAGATCAGAATTTCTTGTGACGTGTAAGGGTGGTTAATGACGTCGCATTGATTGGAACTACTTATGATTTTGATCTATCCTATTTCGTTTGCTTCTGTTGCGTGGTCGTGAAGGGGTGCAACTTTAGGGTCCCTCTAAAAGCATCCAGTTTGGCAAAACCTTCGATTGCACCTGCCCACATTTATTGAGAATTTTAAAAATGAACGCCTATAGAAACGACGTGCAGGTAGGCAACTCGTTGATGCAAATCCAGTTGTCTGCCTATAACTGCAACAGACTACTTTACACGTTGTTTCTCAACATGCGCATTTTTAAAATTCCGAATAAAGGTGGTTAGGTGCCATAGAAGGTTTTGGCGAAATGGGGGATCTTAGAGGGACACTCTGTTCATGCAATATCTCAAATATCTCAATATCGCATACCCCCTCCTCCCCTGCCCCCTACCCCCCACAGCCCACCACTCCCCGTGATCACGCCTCAGGACAACGCGAAATAGGAGGAATGAAAAAGCATAAGAACTCGTTGCTACTTTGGATCACCTTCATACTTGCCGAATGGTTTTAAAATTTTATTTCCGTAGAACCAACCTGAGGAGTAAATCTCCATAGTCATGGAACGAGTCAGTAGACGGAATTAACATACATAAATGTAGATGAATCGTATGCAGACGTCAAGATGCGAGTATGTAATCCACAATATAATAAAGAAATTAGTTTAATTTTTGTTCCAGAAGCTTACCAAAAGAATGGAAAGAGCAATCCATGAGGAAATTCTTCAGTTTAGACATGAATCCGCAAGGATTACTGCTAAGATTTTTTAAATTCATGTGGTAGCCTGTTGAAAATGGACGTTGCAGAATAATGCACACATTTCTGCACATGAGTAAGGAAATGTAATCAAAATGCAGATCAGATTTCTGTCTGGCATTAACTGAGCTAAAGCTACCAATTGTTGGGAATAATCTCATACTGTTAACAACAAAAAACATTAAAGAGAATAAATATTGATAGGCAAGTGTCAGAATTCCTAAACTGCTGAACAGAGGTGACAAGAAGTTCGCAAGCATACACCACACATTGCTCGAACTGATCATTTCGGAGCTGAAAATAATCTTTGTGAACAGAAAGAGTAACCCTAGAATATAGTTACGTAGGTCACAAGCGAATGACAATTTACTATCTATCTGGACAGCTAGAAATTTGAACTTTTCGGACTCACTAATCGTATAGCCGTTCTACTTAAACGAGATGTAAATTTTTGTTGAATTGCTTGTTAGAGAATGCAGAAAACTTAGTCTTACAGTGATGTAATGTCAATTTATTTTCTAAAAGCCATGAAGTTACGCCTTGAACTGCAGCATTTGAAACATTGCCTATGTTGGATACAGCATTCTTCACTACTAAGCTAGTGTCCCCAGCAAACAGAAATATTTTAGAATCACATGTCTTGTTAGAAGGTATAACATTTTTAATATATAAAAAATAGTGGTACCAGCACTGAACCCTGTGTCACCCTACACTTAACCATGTCCCAATCAGACACCACATCACAGCCTCTCTCATTACTGTAGAGGAAGACCTTTTTCTGTGATCCACACAATCAAACGCCTTAGCTAATTCAAACAAGGTGTCTAGTGTCCACAATGTTTTGCTTAATCCATCCAGTACCCCACTGAGAAAACAGAATATAGCATTTTCAGTTGTTAAACCACCTCTAAAACCAAACTGTACGTTTGACAGCAAATTATGTGAACTGACATGGTCAATTGCCCTTACACATGCACTGCTTTCAATAACTTTTGATAACATTAATGGCTTAGAATTAGGTCTAAAATTGTCTACATTATCGCTCCCTCCATTTTTACAAAAAGGTCTACTATTGAGTGCTTTCATTGTTCTGGAAACTTATCATTCCCAAAGGAAAAATTACAAATGTGGCTAAGTAATGAGTTAACATATGCAGCACAGTGCTTTCGTATCTTGCCAGATATCGCTTCATACTCATGAGAGTCCTCAGTCTTCAGCAATTTAGTTAGTGTGTCAGTCTCCCGCTTGTCAGTATCAGGGAGATGTATTTCAGATAGAAGTCTTGGGAAGCCAGTTTCTAAAAGAGTTATACTCTTTTGTCCAACAGGACCTGTTTACGAAAATATCCCATAATGACACCGAATTCATTCTTCCCGATGGTCCTAATGTAGCACCCTATCCATCACATGTTACCCTTCCTGCAAATTGTAACATCTTGAATTCAACATACGTCTCAGAAACGATATACGTTAGCTCTTGTTCTCACCGCTAAAAACTTTCATCATCTCTGTTCATGCTTGCGAAAACACTGTTAATCATAAAAGCATTCTTATTGTTTGGAAGAAGAGCACTTTCTAAGCACAGACAGGAAAATCAGAACAATTACGCAAATAGAATTCGAAGCACTGTCCTGCAGAAGAGAAAAATGGTTGGAATTTTCGGTGGTCTGGAGATGTCCTAATGCCACAATGGCGGATGAGGGGCAGCATCCCATCAGAGATGGATGGTCTGCTTCAACTTGTCTTTGAACACTTGATCAAAGACGACATCACGCTATGCTCAGAACTTTCAATAGATACCTTGCCCCCATCTTGTCCGAACCAGTCTGTGGAGACTCCTATGCCCCAGCACAAAGAGTGTCACGTGAATGAATGGAGCACTCTGATTGGCTCTCACGGAATTCACCCATCAAACAACAAAAGTGACCTAACTATTTTTGCAGCACTTTGCAATTTATGGGAAGGGTTGATATGTAATGGGTGGGGTGTCCCGTTAGGATCGCTAGGAAGAAAGCATCCTGTGTTATTCTGGGATAATTTCGTAAACAGTTTCTGAAAGTATTGCAAAAGATTTCTATAGCGCGTCCAGGGGGAGACTTGGCTGTTATTTACGTAGACGTGGGATGTCACTATAACACTGACAATCTTTTAGCTGTGCCTGCAAGGGTGGGTTGCTAGGCAAACATCTCACTCAGAAATTAGGCCAGCGCTGGACCCGCAGGTAGAAAGTTGATGTGTCGGTGCACCAGCAGTGAACCTCAAGAAAAGTACACTGGAAGGCTGGGGCAGTTTGCAGTCCATGGCGGAATGAAATATCTCATGCCAGTTCCTATGTCATCTGCACAGCAATGTATCTTTGTATGCAACAATATTTTGCAAAAAATGTATTTCGAGTCAGCCAGCTACTAATGACATCATCAACCTGTGTGTCAGATAGCTACCACACCTTGTTTCCAGTACATCGTGATCACGTGACTGAAAATTAATTAATTACTAACTTCAGCAGTATTTTTAGATCGATTCCCAGTCAGGCATTTGCTTTGGAAGGAAGGTGTCTCTCGCATGCAGGCCTGGCAGGACACAAGGAGAAACAGGGAAAGAGCATGTGTTTCGACATGAATTTCTCAGGGATGCCGCCGCCTGATGCTTCTGTTTGAGGATTAGTGTCACATCTGGTCTGTCAGTCACATGACCTGAACGGACACCTCACCTGCGTGTGTCTCGGCAGCTGACAGCTGTGGCGTCGCTTAGCGGAGGTCACCGGTGCACCCCGACTCCTCGCAGCCTGCGCAGGTGGCGTTTTGTGCAGTCCAGCGGACAGCGCATGCTGCGCGATCGAAAGATTTTTAAAGTGATAATTACATGTGATAGGTGTTTCATGATGGTATTCCTAGCATGTTCGGAATGGAAATAGAGCGATCGATTTAATCACTTCTTACAAGACCTGCATCTTCCCAAACAGCAGACAATGATCAGCTTGAGAAATTCAACCCCTGCACACTGATATTTTTTTTTAAATAAATAAACAATATACCCTCGAATTTCCCTTAGTGAGATCCTTCCTCTCCAATACAGAGCCACCAATTTCCAGGTAGGGAAGGGGGTAGAGGGGATGGGGAGGGGTTCAAATGGCTCTGAGCACTATGGGACCCAACTTCTCAGGTCCCCTAGAACTTAGAACTAATTAAACCTAACTAACCTAAGGACATCACAAACATCCATGCCCGAGGCAGGATTCGAACCTGCGACCGTAGCGGTCTCGCGGTTCCAGACTGCAGTGCCTAGAACCGCACGGCCACTTCGGCTGGCCGATGGGGAGGGGGCTTATCAGTGGGGTAGGGGTTACTTATTTGATCAATTTAATCAAGTAGTCAAACATATTGATAAGAGTGGGATGGGGCTATTCGAATAACTCTGACCTGAAAGTGTACCTTTATTAGTGAGGGGGAGTGGGTGGGTTGGAGGTTGCCTGAGGGGTTGGGGGGAGGGGGTGGGGGTGGGGGAAGAACAGGTTAAGGACATGTCAATCAAAAGAAGGATTACGTCCAGGGCGTCTTAATCCTCTTAGCGGAACAATAGATTAATGACCTGTCAGTCAAAGAAGAACAACAGGTTTGCCCCTGAGTGCATATGTGCCCCTGATATAAGCAACCTGCAATGTGACCTCATGCGGCCTTGTCCCCCTACTTTGCTCATTCAGCTTGCTGTAAACACAGACTAGGATGCGTATTTCATCATTGTCGATGCCTACGTATTGCCCTTTCTTCGACATTTTAATGATGAGTATGCAGTGGACACTCTCGCCTTTCAAGATGACTACAGCTATGCTCACAGGGCTACACCAATACTTTTTTTTTTTACGAACATTCGGGATGTCTATTTCACCTCTACTGATCCGTTAAACCATTCGATGTTAAGCCCATAGAAAATGTCTGAAACTGTTTCGAACAACAGATGAAAAGTATCAGTCGACACTACCGTGTACAGGATGTGAGACTTGATCAGTGGCTTTAAATGGACATGGTATAATTGAAGAAATTTGTGGGCTTCCTCCCTTGTCAAATAGAGCCCTTTACATCTACTCCATGTACATCTACATGATTACTCTGCAGTTCACAATTAAATTCCGGCTGAGGGTTTATCAAATCACCTTGAAGCTCTTTCCGTGCCTTTCCAATCTCGAGCAGTGTGCGGGAAAAGCTAACATTGAAATCTTTCTGTGTGAGTACTGATTTCTCTTATTTTATTAGGATGATCATTCCTCCCTATGTAGGAGGGCGGGAGCAATACATTTTCGGACTCTGAAGAGAAATTTGGTGATTGAAATTTCATGAGAAGGTACAGCCACAGCGAAAAACACCTAGGTTTAATGACTGCCACCACAATTCGTGTATCATATCCGTGGCAATCTCTCCCCTATTTCGTGATAATACAAAATGAGCCCCCCATCTCTGAACTTTTTCGATGTCCTCCGTCAGTCCTATCTGATGCAGATCCCACACCGCACAGCAGTGGTCCAGAAGAGGGTCGAAAGTGTAATGTGAGCAGTCTCTTTAGTAGACCTTTGACATTTTATAAGTGTTCTGCCAATAAATCGTAGGGCCGGCCGAAGTGGCCGTGCGGTTAAAGGCGCTGCAGTCTGGAACCGCAAGACCGCTACGGTCGCAGGTTCGAATCCTGCCTCGGGCATGGATGTTTGTGATGTCCTTAGGTTAGTTAGGTTTAACTAGTTCTAAGTTCTAGGGGACTAATGACCTCAGCAGTTGAGTCCCATAGTGCTCAGAGCCATTTGAACCATTTTTTGAATAAATCGTAGTCTTTGGGTTGCTTTCCCCACAACATTATCTATGTGATCGTTCCAGTTTAAGTTATTTATAATTGTAATCGCTAGGTATTTAGCTGAATTTACAGACTTTAGATTTGTGTGATTAATCGTGTAACCAAAATTTGGCGGATTTATTTTGAAACTCATGTCAATTGCCCCTTTACGCATCATACATATTTCTTATATAAATCGTTTTACACATTGTTTTGATCATCTAATAACTTTATAAGACAGTAAGTGATAGAATCATCTGCAGAAAATCTAAGAGGGCTGCTCAGAATGTCTCCAATGCCGCTTATGTGGATGAGAAACAGCTCAGGGGCTGTAACACTTCCTTGTAGATCGCCAGAAATTATTTCTGTTTTACCTGATGGCTTTCCAGCAGGTACTACGAACTGCGACCTTTCTGCCAGGCAAGCACGAATCAAGTGACACAACTGAGACGATATTCCATAGGCACGCAATTTGATTACAAGTCGCTTGTGAGGTACGGTGTCAAAAACCTTCTAGAAATCTAAAAATATGGAATCTGTTTGACGTCCCCTGTCAACAGCGCTCATTACTTCTTGAGAATAGAGGGCTAGTTGTGTTTGACAAGAACGATGTTTTCTGAATTCATGTTGGCTGTTTGCCAATAAATTATTTCCTTCGAGGTAGCTCATAATGTTCCAACACAGGGCTGAGGCAGTTGTACATGGTGTTGCGTGATGCCTCCGGCGATGAATACTTCTTTGCTCTACCTACATCTATATCTACATGGATACTCTGCAAATCACATTCAAGTGCCTGGCAGAGGGTTCATCGAACCACCTTTACAATTCTCTATTATTCCAATCTCGTATAGCGCGTGGAAAGAAGGAACACCTATATCTTTCTGTACGAGCTCTGATTTCCCTTATTTTATCGTGGTGATCGTTCCTCCCTATCTAGGTCGGTGTGAACAAACTATTTTAGCATTCGGAGGAGAAGATTGTTGATTGGAATTTCGTGAGAAGATTCCGTCGGAACGAAAAACGCCTTTCCTTTAATGATTTCCAGCCCAAATCCTGTATCATTTCTGTGACACTCTCTCCCATATTTTGCGATAATACAAAACGTGCTGCCTTTCTTTGAACTTTTTCGATGTATTGCGTCAGTCCTACCTGGTAAGGATCCCACACCGCGCAGCAGTATTCTAAAAGAGGACGGACAAGCGTAGCGTAGGCAGTCTCCTTAGTAGGTCTGTTACATTTTCTAAGTGTCCTGCCAATAAAACGCAGTCTTTGGTTAGCCTTCCCCACAACATTTTCTATGTGTTCCTTCCAATTTAAGTTGTTCGTAATTGTAATACCTAGGTATTTAGTTGAATTTACGACTTTTGGATTAGACTGATTTATCGTGTAACCGAAGTTTAACGAATTCCTTTTAGCACTCATGTGGATGACCACACTTTTCGTTATTTAGTGTCAATTGCCACTTTTCGCACCATTCACATATCTTTTCTAAGTCGTTTTGCAGTTTGTTTTGATCTTCTGAGGATTTTATTAGTCGATAAACGACAGCGTCATCTGCAAACAACCGAAGACGGTTGCTCAGATTGTCTTCAAAATCGTTTATATAGATAACGAACAGCAAAGGGCCTATAACACTACCTTTGGGAACGCCATAAATCTCTTCTGTTTTACTCGATGACTTTCCGTCAATTACTACGAACTGTGACCTCTCTGACAGGAAATCACAAATCCAGTCACATAACTGAGACGATATTCCAAAAGCACGCAATTTCACTACGAGCCGCTTGTGTGGTACAGTGTCAAAAGCCTTCCGGAAATCCAGAAATACGGAGTCGATCTGAAAACCCTTGTCAATAGCACTCAACACTTCATGTGAATAAAGAGCTAGTTGTGTTTCACAGGAACGATGCTTTCTAAACCCATGTTGACTGTGTGTCAATAGACAGATTTCTTCGAGGTGATTCATAGTGTTTGAGCACAATATATGTTCTAGAATCCTGCTCCATATCGACGTTAACGATACGGGCCTGCAATTTAGTGAATTACTCCTACTACCTTTCTCGAATATTGGTGTGACCTGTGCAACTTTCCAGTCTTTGGGTACGGATCGTTCGGCGAGCGAACGGTTGTATATGATTGTTAGGTACGGAGCTACTGCATCAGCATACTCCGAAAGGAACCTCGGTGGTGTTGTTATTGTCACGCCACTGTGACGTTCCACACGACTAACAAGGAGAAGGCCTCAGACACGGCCAACCGATTCCGCTCAAATTTGGCAGGTCGCTTGTGTACAACCTAAAACGAAGGAGTCTTGAGACATTTTGGGTCAACACCCCCGCGTTTTTGAGAAAAATCACCCCTAAAGGTTATGACGAGCAATCGACTCAAAATTGGGGGGATCGATACATAATTGTAAATAGAGTAATTTTCTTCATCAGGTATGGGGTCCGAAAACGCATACTTTTCCAGAAATCGAGGTACGAAACTTTTACAACTGCCACTTCTGTACCCACATGGTAAACGCTTTTCGTCGACAGTAATGATAGAGCAACGGCCAAGGTAACTGGCTGGGAATCGGAGAACCCGGGTTCGAATCTCGAAGAAACTTTATTTCCGGGCTTCAGAATTGCAGTGTGCTTCTGAAAACCCAGCGGGAATTGCACAACCGCACGGATGCAATAACTATTCACACCATAATTCATAACCAACTTTCAGCACCAATTTTTCAGGCGACGATATCGTATGCGTGGTGCGCAACAAAATTAATTCCCGAAAGAGACATATTTTAGAATGTAAACCAAGTCTGTTTTCCGCCGACTCTTCGGAATGAACAGTGCAGTTATCGAAAGACTGCATTCATTAGATGTTCTCGGTGCCGTGAGTATACTTGTTTCGAATGTTTATGTGACAAGTACCACCCATCTAGTTGTTCGAAGAAAAGTGAGGACACGTAACAGTGACGGGAATAACCATGGTAAAGTGACCTGGAGTAACATTTTAGTTGTTTACTATCCCAAGAGGTTTGGGAAATTTATTTGCCTACTTTATTATTATCATTCCTTATTGATTTACTTATCTTATTAACCTTCCTATCCCTATCGTTTGAGATATGGAAAAATACAAACGAAAAGAATAAGATCCGCTAGGGTTCTCCGATTCCCAGCGGGATACCTTAACCGTTGCGTTTACCATGTGGGTACAGATGCGGCAGTTGTAAAAGTTTCTTTCCTCGATTTCTGCAAAAGTATGAGTTTGTGGACCCCAAACCTGACGATGAAAATTGCTCTATTTACAATTGTCTGTCGATCCCTCCAATTTTGAGTCGATTACTCGTCATAACCTTTAGGGGTGATTTTCTCAAAATTGCGGGGGTGTTGACCCAAAATATCTTAGATTAGTTCGTTTTAGGTTTTACACAAGCGACCTGCCAAATCTGAGCCGAATCGGCTAGCCGTGTCTCAGGCCTTCCCCTTGTGAGACGAGAAGTACGCTGGGAGTGAAATGGGCATGCGAGCGGGACTTTCAGCTGACCCGAGTTCACTACCTGTCAATGACGGCGGGCTCCATAGCGCGCAGCTTGTCGGCGAACTTCTGGTAGCCGTCCCACGTGGCCACCACGTCGACGACTGCGCGCCAGTTGGGCTGCACGAAGTGCTGCACGTATTCGCGGCTGGCTTCGGTGAACAGGACCTCGGAGTAGCGGCCGAGGGAGCCGGGCAGGCCGGCCTCGACGGCCAGCGAGGCGGCGTGCAGGCGCGCGAGTGCGCGCAGCGCGGCGGCCGCGTGCTGCGCGTCCAGCAGGCCGGCGGGGGCGGCGCGGAAGCCGCCGACGGCCAGGTCCTGCAGCAGCAAGGTGTCGCCTGCCGTGCCGAGCAGCAGCGGGCCCACGCCGGCGGCGCGGCCGCAGCTCAGCACCTCCTGATACACCAGCCGCTCGCGCGAGAACATCCCCATGGCGGACAGCGCGGACGCCACCTGCGCGTCCTCCGGCGGCCGCTTCACCACCAGCCGCAGCTCCGCGCCGTCGCCCAGCACCACCGTCGCGCGCGTCAGCTGCCCGCAGAAGCTCGAACCCTGCGCAGTTGCGTCTATTATTACCACACATTTTAGGAAAGCGGGAACATTACATCTTAAGGCCTGGCCAGACAGGATGCTGCCTGGCCGTCCGGCCTGCGGCCTTCAACCGCAGCCGGCAGGCCGCACTGTTCAATCGCTCGTTATTGTATGGCGGCGGTCACACAGAGCAACCGGCCTGCCGCGCCGGCCGACGCCGGCTTGTCACAGATTACAGATTCGCCGCAAGCCGGAGCGGCTGCTCGCCTCTGTTGGCGCATTCAACTGCTCAGCTGTCACACTGGAAGCAGCGGCGTGAGGCGGTTTTTGTCTTGCAGCTTATAGTGCATTAGAGATGGGCAAACTGAAACACCTAACTGTTTCGAAACAAATGAAACAGTACAATGTAATGTTTCGATACGCTGTTTCGAAACAGTGAAACAGTTTGTGTTTAGTAATTTATTAAACCCACACATTTTATCATCTTGAATGTCTACTCTATAAGTATGTCCATATAAACACAAATGAGGTGCGAGAGCGCTAATCATATCGCAGAAAGCATGAAACTATCACTTAGGCGTCTTGGCAGTTTCGTATTTCCTGCAGCAAATGCGCTACTTTCGTGTCGTGTGACTTTCATACTTTTCAATTGGCTGAGGACAGCCATAGCTGAAGACAGAAGAACCACCACGAACGGAACTGGAGGTGGGAGCAAACTGCAGAAACAACGGATATGCTACTGGGATTCCCATATTCTGTTAGTATGGGTAATATACCCATCCTGCTAATTTTCATTCACACAAAGGGAATCATTGTGGATAATAGGCACAGTGACTATAGACTCACAAATGACGCCAAATAATTCGAATAAATAACAAAATATAACAGAAAAAAAATTTTGTCTTTCAAGGTGTTTCGAACCGTTACTATAAATTCACCATCCTTCCCAGCCCTTCCCGTTCCCCATTACAGTATCAGTGATACGTCAAACAGATTGCTAGCAATTATACCTACATCAAATTTATGTATATGTCTAATAACTGTCACTCTACGCCTTTTCTTATTCAAAATGTTGTAGGCTTACTTGCGTTTCTTAATGTGATTACTGTACATGAACAGAGAAGCGTATGTTATAAAAAAGTGTAATTTAACTGAATGATTTTCACATATTTATTATTTTGAATGTGAATAGTATGCGTTTTATTGTTTGGTTAGTGTTTATAAAGCAGATGTTGTAACAGGACAGTCAACTAGAAACGAAGCTTTATTTTCGCATATCTTAAGCTTCATGCTATTGCTTGTCAAAAAGATTTCGACACTCTTGAAAGTGTTTCATAAAGTGTTATGTTTTGTTTCAATACCTGTGCCGAGCCCGAATCTCGTCCGACAGAGCGGAATGAAACATCACTGTTTCGATACAATTAGTCCGTTCCAAGCACAGGTGGACTGAAACAGCCTTATTTTGAAACAACAATACAGTTTCTGTGTCTGGCTCGAGATCGAATCTGGTCCGGTTATCCGAGACAGGGGCGGAATGAAACACCACTGTTTCGAAACAGTGAACCACAGCCGTTCCGAAACAGTTCCACGTATCGATACACTGTATCGAAACATAGAAACAGTGGCCAAGTTTATAGTGCATGCATCATGGACACAGAAAGACTTACAGAGGAGGTGAGAGAATACAACTTTTTGTATGACATACGGGATCCTCATTTGGAGGTAGAATACTTTTGCCCTCGATATACTCTTGACAGAAAGCTGAATTCTCAGAAACAGTATTGTCACTGTGACGTCCATAACTTCGAATATCAACTACTGTAAATTCGTAGTATGGATCAACGATCGCCAGGAGAAGCAGCGAAAAGAATTGTTTGTAACAGAAGAACTGGGATTCACTATCCTTCGGGCATTTTAACCTTATATGCTTTCCGTCTGTGCTTCCAAGGCAGTTCGGAAACCCCCAGAGTTCTAGAAATCCTTCAGATTTCTTCCACATCTCTGTTGTAGGAGTAGATAAATACTTGGGCTGTAGAACAGTCCATATTGCCTGGCACACTTATTTCACAATTTCTGAGACTGTTGAACGTCCTAACCGAAAAGAAAAAGCTATGTTCTGGTGACTGTCGCCTGTAGTCAAGTTCTGGAAAAGATTAAAATAAATTATGCCGATAGAACGAATAGATAAGTTAACGACCAAAGATAAGTTTGTTTGAATTCAATGACAATGTTATGAATACAATGAAACAAAACAATCTATTAAGTAGAAAGTTCTCTTTAGCGGGACATACGGAACTAGATGTTACTATCGTTTGCTGTATTCATAAACACTGCAGATAAATTTATCACTGCAATAGTAACTGAGCTGTGGGATAGCACTTTCTTCCGTCGAGTTTTTCATACGATACAGCAAAACTGAAATGGAATAATTTATATGACTTCTGTTTGAAGCACAAAGAGGCCACAAATACTAAAAGTTACCTGAAACAAATGGCTAGTCTGTGCCTTGTATCAATTGGCTTTCTCCAGTTCGTTGTGCACTTCTCGGTGCTACCGTTTTATCAGGCGTTGCAGTTCCTCGAAACATTCTCGCGACATACGAAAATATTTGAAGAATCTATCTTCGTCAGACTCTGGATCAATACACAGACGATGGTATTCTCATAAGCTTTCTCTGTAGCTACTAGTGTCGTGCACCCAGCATCTCCTCTTCTTGGTGCCATTTCGTATCGCTAGTGCGAGCTACTCATTTCTGAACTTTTTTTTTAAAAAAAAAAAAAAAAAAAAAAAAGACCTCGCACATAGGTAACGTGTCGCTCGTCAAGCTTCCAAATCGTCTAACGCCAAGACAATCGCGCTACGCATGCAAGCTTAATAATGGGGTTCGGCCCTTTCCACAGTGTAACAGCTGAGGCACCAAGAGTCGCTGCGGCCGGCCGTCCGGCCGTTGTCTGTGTGGCGTCCCTGGCCGCTGACTGGACGGCCCACCGCTGCGCCTTCCGTCGCAGCGGCAGGAAGAATTCTGTCTGGCCAGGCCTTTAATCTAGCGTCGACGATTCCGTCACAAGAATCAGACTGGAGAAGGATAGAAAGTCATTCCGGAAAATCACAGAAAAATCTATATGGCCAGATGGCGATCAAAGTCTGTAAGGGCCAGTCAAGTGAAAGTGAGACAGAAGTATGTAAACTGTTTATTACACTACCGGCCATTAAAATTGCTACACCATGAAGATGACGTGCTACAGATGCGAAATTTTACCAACAGGAAGAAGCTGGTGTGATATGCAAATGATTAGCTTTTCAGAGCATTCACACATCGCTGGCGCCGGTGGCGACACTTAAAACGTGGTGACATGAGGAAAGTTTCCAACCGATTTCTCATACACAAACCAGCGTTGCCTGGTGAAACGTTGTTGCGATGCCTCGTGCAAGGAGGAGAAATGCGTACCATCACGTTTCCGACTTTGATAAAGGTCGGATTGTAGCCTATCGCGATTGCGGTTTATCGTATCGCGACATTGCTGCTCGCGTTGGTCGAGATCCAATGACTGTCAGCAGAATATGGAATCGGTGGATTCAGGAGGGAAATTGATGGCACTTTGAACAGTGGACGTTACATTTCACATGTGTTACGACCCGTGGCTCTACCCTTCATTCGATCCCTGAGAAACCGTACATTTCAGCAGGATAATGCACGACCGCATGTTGCAGGTCCTGTGCGGGCCTTTCTGGATACAGAAAATGTTCGACTGCTGCCCTGGCCAGCACATTCTCCAGATCTCTCACCAACTGAAAACGTCTGGTCAATGGTGGCCGAGCAACAGGCTCGTCACAATACGCCAGTCACTACTCTTGATGAACTGTGGTATCGTGTTGAAGCTGCATGGGCAGCTGCACCTGTACATGCCATCCAAGCTGTTTGACTCAATGCCCAGGCGTATCAAGGCCGTTATTATGGCCAGAGGTGATTGTTCTGGGTACTGATTTCTCAGGATCTATGCACCCAAATTGAGTGAAAATGTAACCACATGTCAGTTCTAGTATAATATATTTGTCCAATGAATACCCGTTTATCATCTGCATTTCTTCTTGGTGTAGTGTATTTCAGAAGTATTCACCATAACCCTTAAGGGGGGACATTGATGAAATTGACCAAAAATGTCAATTTTCGATTTATTTATTAGTACGACTCATGGACAATAAGTTCCCAAAGGTTCTATGCTGAAACCCGCACCCGAAGTGCCTGAAAATTAATTAAAAGTGTGATGTGGCCTCCCTGCCACACCAGGCTCAGAGGGATAACAACCCCTACATTCACATGGAGAGGCTTCCAAATTGTATCCCGGATCTTGTCAAGCCCACTTACAGGTTTCTGGCCGATCCTGCACTTCTCAAAAAGTGTGTTCATGGCAAAACCCAAAATCCAAATGAGTCTCTAAATTCACTCATATGGAAACGATAACCTAAACACACATTTGCATCTGCTACAGTTATCAGAATTGCAACTTATGATGCAGTTATTGTATTTGATGATGGGAACGTCGGGAGGATAAAGGTTTTAGAAATAATGGGCTTCCAGACAGGAATTTTACTCAAGACATCCTGAGAAAAATACACTCCTGGAAATTGAAATAAGAACACCGTGAATTCATTGTCCCAGGAAGGGGAAACTTTATTGACACATTCCTGGGGTCAGATACATCACATGTTCACACTGACAGAACCACAGGCACATAGACACAGGCAACAGAGCATGCACAATGTCGGCACTAGTACAGTGTATATCCACCTTTCGCAGCAATGCAGGCTGCTATTCTCCCATGGAGACGATCGTAGAGATGCTGGATGTAGTCCTGTGGAACGGCTTTCCATGCCATTTCCACCTGGCGCCTCAGTTGGACCAGCGTTCGTGCTGGACGTGCAGACCGCGTGAGACGACGCTTCATCCAGTCCCAAACATGCTCAATGGGGGACAGATCCGGAGATCTTGCTGGCCAGGGTAGTTGACTTACACCTTCTAGAGCACGTTGGGTGGCACGGGATACATGCGGACGTGCATTGTCCTGTTGGAACAGCAAGTTCCCTTGCCGGTCTAGGAATGGTAGAACGATGGGTTCGATGACGGTTTGGATGTACCGTGCACTATTCAGTGTCCCCTCGACGATCACCAGTGGTGTACGGCCAGTGTAGGAGATCGCTCCCCACACCATGATGCCGGGTGTTGGCCCTGTGTGCCTCGGTCGTATGCAGTCCTGATTGTGGCGCTCACCTGCACGGCGCCAAACACGCATACGACCATCATTGGCACCAAGGCAGAAGCGACTCTCATCGCTGAAGACGACACGTCTCCATTCGTCCCTCCATTCACGCCTGTCGCGGCACCACTGGAGGCGGGCTGCACGATGTTGGAGCGTGAGCGGAAGACGGCCTAACGGTGTGCGGGACCGTAGCCCAGCTTCATGGAGACGGTTGCGAATGGTCCTCGCCGATACCCCAGGAGGAACAGTGTCTCTAATTTGCTGGGAAGTGGCGGTGCGATCCCCTACGGCACTGCGTAGGATCCTACGGTCTTGGCGTGCATCCGTGCGTCGCTGCGGTCCGGTCCCAGGTCGACGGGCACTTGCACCTTCCGCCGACCACTGGCGACAACATCGATGTACTGTGGAGACCTCACGCCCCACGTGTTGAGCAATTCGGCGGTACGTCCACCCGGCCTCCCGCATGCCCACTATACGCCCTCGCTCAAAGTCCGTCAACTGCACATACGGTTCACGTCCACGCTGTCACGGCATGCTACCAGTGTTAAAGACTGCGATGGAGCTCCGTATGCCACGGCAAACTGGCTGACACTGACGGCGGCGGTGCACAAATGCTGCGCAGCTAGCGCCAGTCGACGGCCAACACCGCGGTTCCTGGTGTGTCCGCTGTGCCGTGCGTGTGATCATTGCTTGTACAGCCCTCTCGCAGTGTCTGGAGCAAGTATGGTGAGTCTGACACACCGGTGTCAATGTGTTCTTTTTTCCATTTCCAGGAGTGTAGATTTACAGCGCGTCTCTGCAGCTGAAAAGTCAGTTGAAGACCTGGCAAGGAAAGAAGACAGACAACAAGAAACCAGAAGAGAAGCCTTGAAGGGAAAGACGACCAAAAGTACAAATATGGAGCCTTCTGAAGAAGTGACATAAGGAAGAAAGATTGGTTCAACTTTAAACTGCGTTGCCTGAAAAGTTTGTTTTTTATAGTTTATGTACCTTTTCCTCAGATTATATGAATGCTACAATTATGACATTTTGTACACATATTTCTGTAAACGTAATAAACCTTGTGTCAATAGCAAATTTTGAAATTATGATTGCAAGCTGAGATATGGGGCAAAGTGCTTGGAACTTTGCATGAATTTAAAATTGTACTTGTGGAATTATAATTAAAAAATTATGAAAATTCTCCTATTTGACCTATTCCAAAAACCTCACAAGAGAAGCTTATAACATATAAAGAGATGAAACAGAGAAATTTTTGTAGAAACCTCTTGAATACTTGCTGAGAAAAAGGAACATACATTATTTCTTGAAAGTAAAACTTCAAATTTCGTTCAAAAAAAGCTGAGTATATATAATCAAAGGGTTTTATATGTAAATGTTTTACTTTCATGTAAAGCGTGGTACAAAATTTCATTGCCATATCTCCAAAACTATGGATTTGGTGCATTTTTGAAATAGTGTGTGTTTTTCATCAATGTCACCCCTTAATACATTTATCCCACAGTGTGACAAGGTGGTCAATGCCTTTCCCAATAGTTGTCTGCGAGAAGACTGTCATTCCTCGTGTAAAAACAAGAGCGCTTCGCAGCATGTGAGGGAATTTGGCAACGGCAGTGTTTATCTTGACCGCAGTTTATTGTATCACGATAATGCTCCCCGTATTGGTCGGTATCCTGCGACTGTCATGGAAATGTGGAATCTAGAGGTGCAGAAGGACCATGCTACGATTCCCGCGGCACTGCACGAATAGCGCTCAGCGAGGCTTGGAAGAGAACGAACATTGCCATACTGCATTTGTTATCGTCAGACGAGCCCAGCATTTAGCGTGATATGGGTTGCCATTTTGTACACAACACAATCACCTCTGGCTAGTATAACCGGTAAATGGGACAGCAGGCGTTACACTTCTGCAATTTTCTCGTCGGTGGCTTCGAGGTCTCTGTGACGCTGTCTTTCAACAAGATAATGCAAGACGGCAAGTTGTTCTACATCTACATGCGAATTCCGCAACCCACCGTATAGTGTGTGGTAGATAGTGCCTTGTACCACTACTAGTCATTCGCTTTCATGTTCCAATTGAAAATACAGCGAGATAAAAAGACCATCTATATGCCTCTGTACGAGCCCTAATTTCTCTTATCTTCTCTTCATTGTCATTCCACGAAATGTATGTGGGCAGCAGTAGAATCGTTCTGCAACCAGCTTCATATGCTGGTTCTCTAGATTTTCTCAATAGTATTCCGTGAAAGTAGGTCGCTTTCCCTCCGGAGATTCCCATTTGAGTTCACAAAGCATTTCTGTAACACTCGCTTGGTGATAGAATCCACCAGTAACAAATCCAGCAGCACCCTCCTTGTAAACTCGTGAAGACTATTTACAACACATCCGCCGGGAGAGCTTGCAGAGTCACAGCACCCTTCTTAATTGCTTCAATGTATTCCTTTAATCTAACGTGGCAAGAATCCCAGACACTCAAGCAGTACCCAAGAATGTATCTACTAGTGTTCTATGTGAGATCTCTTTTACAGATGAATTACACTTTCCTAAAATTCACCCAATGAACCGAAGTTGATCATTTGCCTTTTATACTACCCTCTTTACGCGCTCATTCTATTTCATATCGCTTTGCAACGTCACGCCTAGCTATGGATAGATGTGACTTGGTCAAACAGCACACTACTAATGTTGTATTCGAACACTTCGGAATTAGTTTAGCATACCGCATAAACATGTTTACTAATTCATTTAGCTTGGATAGTCATCTGAGTGTGCTGTCGTCTCTGGCATGCTTTAGCATCAGGGTGTGCTATTCCAGCGTTGTAGCGGCTGGTAAGGCAGACACAGCCTGCAGTTAACATGGGCGAAGGGTCAAGTGCCCTCACTGGCAGTTTGTAAGCTCAGGTAAAATTCCAACTTCTGCCATTTTTATCTTTCCATTTTATTCCTCGCAGTGATAGAGTATTAATCATAAAATTCAAACATATCTAAACAGTTCAGTTCATCTATGTGAAATTAATATACTCAATTAAGTTACGGTTACTACTCTTATAAGTCAAAAGGCTATAGGCCTTCATATTGTAGCACATAGGTAAAATTTTGCATGAGCCGCCACTGACAATGAGTAGAACAGTTCTTGACGTGTGGGACCATAACTTTACAGTTCAGTTCCTCAAAGTCAGGAAGCCATGCTGCATCCTGACGTGATCTCCGCTTCAGTGTATCGGGTGCACTATGTGATTATGGTGGTTCGAAGATGAATGCAGACATTGGTTATACAGGGTGCTACAAAAAGGTATGGCCAAACTTTCAGGAAACATTCCTCACACACAAATAAAGAAAAGATGTTATGTGGACATGTGTCCGGAAACGCTTAATTTCCATGTTAGAGCTCATTTCAGTTTCGTCAGTATGTAGTGCACTTCCTCGATTCACCGCCAGTTGGCTCAATTGAAGGAAGGTAATGTTGACTTCGGTGCTTGTGTTGACATGCGACTCATTGCTCTACAGTACTAGCATCAAGCACATCAGTACGTAGCATCAACAGGTTAGTGTTCATCACGAACGTGGTTCTGCAGTCAGTGCAATGTTTACAAATGCGGAGTTGGCAGATGCCCATTTGATGTATGGATTAGCACGGGGAAATAGCCGTGGCGCGGTACGTTCGTATCGAGATAGATTTCCAGAACGAAGGTGTCCCGACAGAAAGACGTTCGAAGCAATTGATCGGCGTCTTAGGGAGCACGGAACATTCCAGTCTATGACTCGCGACTGGGGAAGACCTAGAACGACAAGGACACCTGTAATGGACGAGGCAATTCTTCGTTCAGTTCACGATAACCCTAATGTCAGCGTCAGAGAAGTTGCTGCTGTACAAGGTAACGTTGACCACGTCACTGTATGGAGAGTGCTACGGGAGAACCAATTGTTTCCGTACCACGTACAGATTGTGCAGGCACTATCAGTAGCTGATTGGCCTCGACGGGTACACTTCTGTGAATGGTTCATCCAACAATGTGTCAATCCTCATTTCAGTGCAAATGTTCTCTTTACGGATGAGGCTTCATTCCAACGTGATCAAATTGTAAATTTTCACAATCAACATGTGTGGGCTGACGAGACTCCGCATGCAATTGTGCAATCACGTCATCAACACAGATTTTCTGTGAACGTTTGGGCAGGCATTGTTGGTGATGTCTTGATTGGGCCCCATGTTCTTCCACCTACGCTCAATGTAGCACGTTATCATGATTTCATAGGGGATACTCTACCTGTGCTGCTAGAACATGTGCCTTTACAAGTACGACACAACATGTGGTTCATGCACGATGGAGCTCCCGCACATTTCAGTCGAAGTGTTCGTACGCTTCTCAACAACAGATTCGGTGATGATGGATTGGTAGAGGCGGACCAATTCCATGGCCTCTACGCTCTCCTGTCCTCAACCCTCTTGACTTTCATTTATGGGGGCATTTGAAAGCTCTTGTCTACGCAACCCCGGTACCAAATGTAGAGACTCTTCGTGCTCGTATTGTGGACGGCTGTGATACAATACACCATTCTCCAGGGCTCCATCAGCGCATCAGTGATTCCATGGAACGGAGGGTGGATGCATGTATCCTCGCTAACGGAGGACATTTTGAACATTTCCTGTAACAAAGTGTTTGAAGTCACGCTAGTAGGTTCTGTTGCTGTGTTTTTACATTCCATGATTAATGTGATTTGAAGAGAAGTAATAAAATGAGCTCTAACATGGAAAGTAAACGCTTGCGGACACATGTCCACATAACATATTTTCTTTCTTTGTGTGTGGGGAATGTTTCCTGAAAGTTTGGCCGTACTTTTTTGTAACACCCTGTATAGGGAACTCGAAGTCTGGAAGCAACCACTGCTCCAATATACCGGGCACTACATCGTCAAGTCTGGCTATGTGCTCACTTGGTTTGTACTGCTGCTTTGATGTACCAGCCTCTGTATCGGCAATATCAGAAAGCTGTTGTGCTGAGTGAGAAATAAATAAAAACTGTGGAAACACACAGACATACACTCTATGAATAATAACAATAATAATAAACAGCTCAGTTGACAATAATAGCCAAGGTAGGACGCTGCCGTTCTATAGATATGAGACCATCAGCAAGTGTTCCCACTTGTGGCAGGTCCTAATGCTGCCCAGAGTCTAATTGTGGACTGAAAGCTCAAGAGCAGCTGTATGTGACTAGCGGACTCTGGTAGCAGATTCGATGGTGAGCGTTGCTGCAGCGGTAGCAGCAGAGTGCTGACCACCAAGTGCTGCGTTGTTTAGGCAACAGTCTGTGCTTCGTGGCCCTGAGACGGTGGTGGTGGTAGCAACACAGTTAAAACGAAGAGTCTAGGCAACAGTCTGTGCTTCGTGGCCCCGAGACGGTGGTGGTGGTAGCAACACAGTTAAAACGAAGAGTCTAGGCTACGTCTCGACAGAGACTGTGTGCAATTATTTGTTGGCCAGCTGGTCGACCAAGTAGGCTAGTTATGGGCGGATTTGTATGCAGCTGCTCCTGGCTGACTTCGCATAACTGTTTCTTTTCTGTTTACGTGCGGAAGGTGTAACCCGTTGCCAGCGATGTGGAAGGATACTCTTATCAGTGCCAGTTGTGTTGACAGCGGCGCCGTCTATTGCCCGACGGAATTGTAGTGGCTCTGAAGCGAATGCCGTGAAGTGTTTCCTTCAGTTTAGAAAACGAGTTGAACTTACGAGGGCTTAAGTCAGGGGAGTGCAGTAGGTTGTATAGCACATAGCAGCCCCATCCGTCAACCAAATCAGTAACTGCTTGCACTGTACGCGCTTGAGAATTGTCCTGCAAAATGATGGTCAGGTCATGCAGAAAGTGTTATCACTTCTGTCTCTAAGCTGGTCGTAGGTTGTGTTCCAGAAATGAACAGCATAGAGACAGAATTGATGACACTTTCTGCATGACCTGACCATCATTTTGCAGGACAATGCTCAAGCACGTACAGTGCAAGCTGTTACTGATTTGGTTGGCGGATGGGGCTGCTAAGTGCTATACCACTTACTGCACTCCTCTGACTTAAGCCCTCGTAAGTTCAACTCGTTTTCTAAACTGAAGGAAACACTTCACGGCATTCGTTTCAGAACCACTACAAATTCGTCGGGCAATAGACGGCGCCGCTCGAACTGTCAAAACAACTGGCACTGCTAAGAGTATCCTACGACTTCCACATCGCTGGCAACGGGTTATACACAATGCTGGTGACTACTTTGAAGGTCAGTA
This sequence comes from Schistocerca piceifrons, assembly GCF_021461385.2. NCBI lineage: Eukaryota > Metazoa > Arthropoda > Insecta > Orthoptera > Acrididae > Schistocerca > Schistocerca piceifrons. The sequence goes on along the minus strand of NC_060149.1, from coordinate 87,729,864 downwards.
AAACTTTGAAACACGTATTTATTTTGTACGAGCTGTAAATAAATAGTTTCCACTACTAAAGTTCCAACCCTCGTATAACTGTAATACGGTAACTGAAAATGGATTAAGATCGAATAGCTTCTTGGTATAAATTGACGTAAAGAAAAGTGGCTGGTTGCTCTAGTTTTTAAATCAATTTAATCCACAACCAAGGAGCTCAACAACAGTTTCATAGATATATGAAATGTGTTCCAATTCTTGCTTGATATGTTCCAGTTCCATGGAAAAAAGGGATTATCTTAATCAAGGTTACGAATAGCAATTTTTCGCCACCTGAACAGCGTATCTACGTATTTTATTACTCTGGGTCGTTGTTTTTCAAAAATTTTCTTGCTTGTATGTGAAGAACTTCTAGCCCACATTGTTTACACCCATATCCCTAACCAACAAGTTCGAAGCGCTGTCTTCTACACTGAAGAGCCAAAGAAATTGAAACACCTGCCTAATACCGGGAAGGCGTGTAGGGCACCCGAGAGCACGCAGAACTGCCGCACCACAACGTGGCATGGACTCGACTAATGTCTGAGATAGTGCTGGAGGGAACTGACACCATGAATCATGCTGGGCTGTCCATAAATCAGTAAGGCGTAGGACAGAGTCGATATGTCTTCTGAACAGCACTTTGCAAGGCATCCCAGATATGCTCAATAATGTTCATGTCTGGGGTGGTTGGTGACCAGCGTAAGTTTTTAAACTCAGAAGAGTGTTCCTGGAGCCACTCTTTAGCAATTCTTTACATATGGGATGTCACATTGTCCTTCTGGAATTGGCCAGTCCGTCGGAATGCACAATAGATATGAATGGATGCAGGTGGTCAGACAGGACGCCTATTTACATGTCACTTGTCAGAGTCGTATCTACACATGTCAGGTGTCCCATATCACTCCAACTGCACACGTCCCACACCATAACAGAGCCTCCACCAGCTTGAATACTCCCCTGCTGACATGCACGGTCCATGGACTCATGAGGTTGTCTCCATACCCGCGTACGTCCATTCGCTCGATACAATTTGAAACGAGACTCGTCCGACCAAGCAACATGTTTCCAGTCATCAACAGTCCAATGTCGGTGTTGACGAGCCCAGGAGAGGCGTAAAGCTTTGTGTTATGCAGCCATCAAAGGTACACGAATGTGCCTTCGGCTCCGAAAACCCAGATCGATGATGTTTCGTTCAATGGTTGGCACGCTGACACTTGTTAATGGCCTAGCACTGAAATCTGCAGCAATTTGCGGAAGGGTTGCACTTCTGACACGTTGAACGATTCTCTTCAGTCGTCATTGGTCCCGTTCTTGCAGGATCGTTTTCCGGCTGCAGCGATGTCGGAGATTTGATGTTTTACAGGATTCCTGAAATTCGTGGTACACTCGTCGGGAAAATCCCACTTCATCGCTGTCCGCAGCTCGTGGTCGTGCGGTAGCGTTCTCGCTTCCCGCGCCCGGGTTCCCGGGTTCGATTCCCGGCGGGGTCTGGGATTTTCTCTGCTTCGTGATGACTGGGTGTTGTGTGATGTCCTTAAGATAGTTAGGTTTAAGTAGTTCTAAGTTCTAGGGGACTGATGACCATAGATGTTAAGTCCCATAGTACTCAGAGCCATTTGAACCATTTGAACTTCATCGCTACCTCGGAGATACTGTGTCCCACTGCTTGTGCGCCGACTATAACACCGCTTTCAAACTCATTAAAATCTTGATAACCTGCCATTGCAGCAGCAGTAAACGATCTAACAACTGCGCCAGACTCTTGGTGTGTTATATAGGCGTTGCGGAACGCAGCGCCGTATTCTGCCTGTTTACCACACATCTCTGTATTTGAATACGCGTGCCTGTACCAGTTTCTTAGGCGCTTCAGTGTACTAAATTCGCAACTAAACCAGTGAGACTCACTTCACATGCTGGGAAACATGCTAAGCCCCGTGTCAAGAGGAGGCAAATATAAAAGGATGTGGGTCTGTTAATCGTCAGCAGTTCAGATGTGCGGCAAATAATGGTACCCCTTAGGCAATTGGGAGCAAGGGGGGGAAGGAACACCGTGTTCACTCAATATGTATGCCTGGTGGCCTCACTGAGGATTCTGAAGAGGCTTGCTTGGGTTGCAAACAAGGGTTTCTAGATCAGGCGACTCCCCGTCCACTCGAGATAATGATAGTTGTGGGAGACTAAAGTCTCAAATCCTGGTGGCTAACGTCCTTCTCAACAAACTGTAAGAGTCTGAATCACTCCTAACAAGTAACGAAGCCCAAATAATAGAAGATACAGGAAGCTGGCTGAGACCCGAATTTGACACGGTGAAATTTCTGGCGAAAATTTAAGCATTTATCAAACGAATAGATTAATGAGAAATTGAGGTGGTGTATTCGTCACCGTAGACAATAAACTCAAATTCTCCGAGACAGAAATTAAAGCTGCATGCGAGATTGTTTGAGCAAGTTTCAGCATCAGAGGTTAGCGTATAATTATAATGGGATCCTTCTATCGATCACTGGACTCACCTATTGATGAACCGAAAACTTCAGAGAAAACCTGACTTCACTAGTACGTAAGTTCTTCAGTCATCTTGTAATCAATGGAGGAGACTTTTACAATCCAACATTCAACTGGGATAATTAAAGTTTTGTTAGTGCTGGGTGCGACAAGACGTCGTGTGAAACATTACTAAATGTCGTATCCGAAAATTACCTAGACCAGATGGTTCGGCACCCCATTGATAACGGAAATATATTAGATCTAATGCCAATAAATAATTCTGACCTTTTTGATGACGTTAACATCGAAATGGTACCAGTCTCCGTCAGGCATTTGTAGGAACAATGATTACCAAAGTACAAAGGGCAACTACAACAAATAGGAAGATTTATATGTTCAGTACATTAGATAAAGAAGCAGTAGTGTCATATCTCAATGATGAATTTGAAACTCTTATCTCAGGACAGGAGCGTTCAGAGGAACTATCGTTCAAGTTTAAAAGAATAGTTGACCATGCATTGGATAGATATGTATCCACTAGAACAGTTCGTGATGGGAGGGACCGTCCATGGTATACAATCACTGTAAAGAAGCTCCTAAAGAAACAGAATACTGTATAATAGGTATAAAACAAAACAGAGGATTAAAGACAGAGAGATATTGAATGAATCGCTGTTGGCTCCCAAGAGAGCAATGCGTAAATGCGCGAAGCCTTCAGTGACTACCGTAGCAGAATATCGTCGAAAGACTTTTACAAAATCGAAAAAAGAGTCTGGTCTTATGTTTAGGCTGTTAATGGCACCGAAGTTAGTGGCTGGTTCAAATGGCTCTGAGCACTATGGGACTTAACATCTGTGGTCATCAGTCCCCTAGAACTTAGACCTACTTAAACCTAACTAACCTAAGGACATCACACACATCCATGCCCGAGGCAGGATTCGAACCTGCGACCGTAGCAGTCCCGCGGTTCCGGACTGAGCGCCTGAACCGCTAGACCACCGCGGCCGGCCCGAAGTTAGTGTCCAGTCACTCACGGAAGAGACAGCAACTGAAATTTAACGTAGAAAGCAAAAATAGACATTTTAATTCCGATTTCAAATGCTCCTTTGCATAGGAAAATCCAGGAGTATTGCGCCAACTTAATACTCGTATCACTGAAAAGATTAATGAAATAGATACTAGTGTCAGTGGAGTTGAGAAACTCCTGAACTCTTTAAAACCAGTGCCTGGTGGAATCCCTATTAGATTCTATACTAAATTTGCGGTTGACTTTGTCCCTTTTTTAACTACCATCTATTGTAAATCCATGAGTTCAAAAGTAATGAGTATCTGGAACAAAATGGTCTCCTTCATGCCATTATTGAAACATATGTCATGTAAAACCATACTCGCACTCTTTTCACATTACATATTGAAAGTTATAGATCAAGGCTGTCAAGCAGACGCCGAATATCTCGATTTCCGACACATAATCGGAACCACATCTACGCTTATTATCAAAAGTACGATCGTATCGGTATCAAGCGAAACCTGTGACTGGATTGAGGATTTCTTGGTAGGGAGGACGCAGAAAGTTACCTTGGATGGAGGGATATCGACAGATATAGAAGTAACTTCGGGTGTGCCCCAGGGAAGTGTGTAGCCGGCCGCTGTGGTCGAGCGGTTCTAGACGCTTCAGCCTAGAACAGCGCTGCTGCTACGGCCGCAGGTTCGAATCCTGCCTCGGGCATAGATGTGTGTGATGCTCTTAGGTTAGTTAAGTTTAAGTAGTTCTAAGTCTAGGGAACTGACGACCTCAGATGTTAAGTCCCATAGTGCTTAGAGCCATTTGAACCAGGGAAGTGTGTCGAGACACGTGCTGTTCATCGTGTATATTAATGAACTTGTGCAGAATTTTAGTAGTATCCTCAGACTTTCCGCAGACGATGCAGCTATCTATAATGAAGTCCTATGAGAAAGAAATTGCACCAATATCCAATCATATCTTCATAAGATTTCGAAGTGGTGCAAAGCTGTGCAACTTGCTTTAAATGTTCTAGACAAAGCTAAAAAACGTAATGTCTACCTGGAATCACTCAACTCATACAAAATCCTCGGTGTAGCAATTTGTAAGGATGTGAAATGGGCCTATCACATAGTCTCGGTCGCAGGTAAAACAGATGGCAGACTGCCGTTCATTGGTAGACTACTAGGGAAATACCGTGAGTCTAAAAAGTAGACTGCAGATGAGATGGTTCAGATGGCTCTAAGCACTATGGGACTTAACATCTGAGGTCATCAGTCCCCTAGAACCTAGAACTACTTAAACCTAACTAACCTAAGGACATCACACACATCCATGCCCGAGGCAGGATTCGAACCTACGACCGCAGCAGCAGCGCGGTTCCGGACTGAAGCGGCTAGAACCGCTCGGCCACAGCGGCCGGCAGTAGACTGCAAACAAAACATTCGTGCAATTCATATTTCTCAAATGTGTGGGACCTATACCTAATAGGAATAATACAAGATATTGAACGGATACAAAGAAGGGTAACATGAATGGTCACATGTTTGGTCGACCTGTGGAAGAGTATCACGAAAGTGCTGAATGAACTGAACAAGCAGACGCTAGAAGATAGACGCAAACTATCCCCGTGAAAACCTACTTACAAGTATTCTAGAATCAACTTTATATGCTGACTGTAGAAATGTATTACAACCCTTATGTACCGCTTCCATAGGGATCGCGAAGATTAGACTAATTACAGCACGCGCAGAGGCATTTAAGCAATCATTCTTCCCGCAATCCATACGTGAATGGAACGAGAGAAAGACCTAATAACAGGTACAATGGGACGCAATCTCTGTCATGCACTTCACTATGGTCTTCGTAGTATAGATGTAGATACGCTGCCCTATCAGTGAATATAAGCTCCTGCGCGTGGGACAGTACGTGTTGTGCGTGTACTTTCTGATAAAGGCTGCACGCTTTACGGCTGTATCGCTCCAGCAAGTTGGAATGTCTGCCAATTAACGGAGCAGCTCTATTGAATAGAAGAGTGGTAGGCGTTGCGCCAACTTCGGGGCAGAGCCTCGTAGCCAGCAGACAGGCTGTAACCGCTGCGTACTCGTACCGCGGCAGCGATCGTGTGAGTGACTCGTAAGCGACGAGGACGTCTGCTCAGCAATAGACGCGGCGCCTTTCAATTGAATTGGATAATGGGGACGAAAGCGATGAATGTGCTTATGAGCTGCTACTGCAGAATACTTCTCTCGTAATTGTAAGGGTCTACAGCGCACTGTTGAGTTACCGGCAGACGAGAAGTTAGTAGTTTGTTGAGATTTCGATGTAGATTTCTTGAATGATTCAGGCAGGAAAAAAATTGAATGGGATCATTATTTTGCTGTTTGAGTCTGACTTCAGCGGTAAATTTTCCAACTAGCAGTTCTCAGTTTGAAACAGTTAACGTGTACCTAAATTCTTAACGAACAAGGTACAATGCTTAAAGGGTAAGTTAAAAGAGGTGATATTGGATGAGGTGTACAAAGAAAGAGGTGCTAATGTGAAATTTAATATATTTCACAGTGAAATTTTGTCAATATTTGAAATTTGTTTTGCTAAAAAGTTGTCTAGTACGCCTATTAAAGAAAAGTGATCCATGGACAACTAAAGGGATAAAAATTTCATGTAGGAGGAAAAGAGTAATCTATATAGAGGCCGTAAAAACGCTCTATCCGACGTTATTTGCGTTGTACAAAACATACTGAATATTTTAAGGATATTCATTAAATTATTCAGAAATATGCACACCCTGACAAAACAATAATGCAGATAATAACTTTAAAACTATAAGGGGTAATGTGAAACAGGAGACAGGACAACCAGTCATTGTACAAATACCACAACACAAACTAAATAATCACGTTGTGACTGATAATTCCCAAGTTGCAAGTATTTTTAACAATTACTTTCTGAATGTAGTACCAAAAAATTCAGTTGAAGGTGGAAGAGAATATATTCCAAGCGTCATTCAATGAAACTTTAAGCAACTACAAGTGGCTCCAACCCACTTTACTGAAATTAATACAATTACAAAAATTTCAGAAATAGAATTCTGAAAAGTTGTTCTAAGTTAATAATCTCCTTAATAATATATGTAATGCATCGTTGGTGTTGTGTTGGCAGAAGAGCCAACACCGTGTTACTACAGGAGGCCGAAATACACGTGTTTTAGCTCACGCAGGCTGGCGTGAGGAGGGAAGGAGTGTACTGACGTGAGGTCTGGAACATGACAAGGAATTAGAATTCAGAAAGCGGACGTAATTAGTTTGATACTTAACTTTAATCCATTAATGATGAACGTCGCTCTTGACGGTACATGGTTCACAACATTATCTGTTCAGAATACATTCGTAGTAACTGAATATGGCGCCTTGCTAGGTCGTAGCAAATCACGTAGCTGAAGGCTATGCTAAACTGTCGTCTTTGCAAATGAGAACGTATGTAGACAGTGAACCACCGCTAGCAAAGTCGGCTGTACAACTGGGGCGAGTGCTAAGGAGTCTCTCTAATCTAGACCTGCCGTGTGGCGGCGCTCGGTCTGCAATCACTGATAGTGGCGACACGCGGGTCCGACGTATACTAACGGACCGCGGCCGATTTAAAGGCTACCACCTAGCAAGTGTGGTGTCTGGCGGTGACACCACAGTTGGCGCAGGGAATTTTTCCAGACTGATTAAAATATTTAACTGTTAAATCTCTTTATAAGAAAGATGAAAGAAAAGACTTAATTAATTGTCGTCTAATCTCCTTACTGACGTCGTTTTCCAAAATATTCGAAAAAGTGATGTACTCAACAGCAGTGTCGCATTTCAGTAGAAAAGATTTACTTACCTCATCACAGTTTGGATTCCAGAAGGGTTGCTCGATTTAGAATGCTATTCATACATTTAGTCACCAATATTACTAGCCGTAAATAACAAAATATCGCCAGTTGGTATTTTCTGTAATCCTTTCAAGGCGTCTGATACCACATATCAGGCTACTCTCTTAGAAAAACGTAAGTTTCATGAAATTCATGGCTTTACACGCTACTGGTTTGAATCATATTAAACAAACGGAATGCAGAAAGTTGTGCTGAATAATTCAGACAGTTGAAAGGAGAGAAAATTTTAGTGACTGGGGGGAAATCACGAAATGAGTACCACAAAGTTTCATTTTGGGTCCTCTCCATGTGAATGACCTTTCACTTAACACTCATCAAGCAGGGTTGGTACTTTTCGCAGTCGACACTAGAGTGATAATTAGACACAAACCACCAAAAGAGAGTTTTAATGATTTTTTCAAAAAATTAGTAAGTGGCTCTCTCAAAATGGATTCTCTCTTAATTTTGTAAAAAACGAAGCTATATTCAGTTATGTACAACAATCATATCAACAACTGATACAGCATTCAGAAAATAGGGTAGAAATTTTTGGGCGTACATATTTATGAAATCTTGAATTGGAAGAAACATATTACTCAGTTGCTCAAACAATTAAGTTCAGCTACTTTTGTGCTTCGTATAATTGCTAGGCTTGAAAACAAACGCATCAACCTAGCAACATATTTTGCGTATATCCACTCACTAACGTCTTATGGAATAATTTTCTAGAATAACTCATCGTTTAGAAATAAAGTATTGATTTTGTAAAAGCGAGCACTGTGAGTAATATGTGTTCTTCACCTGTACATGTCATGTAGTTACCCATTCAATGAGTAACGTGTTTTAACTGCACCCTCACAATTCATACATTCGCTAACGAAATTCGTCATAAGTATTCCATCACACTTTGAGAACAAATGTGATGTCCATACCTATAATACTAGAGAAAAGAATGATCTTTATTACCCATTATTAAAGTAGACAGTGGCGCAGAAAGGAGTTCAGTATCCAGCAACAAAAATTTTTCATTGTTCGCTCAATAACATAAAAGTCTTACAGGTAGCAAAAAAGTTTTAAATCTAACGTAAAATCGTTTCTTCTGGACAACTCCTTCTATTCGATGGAACAATTTTGATTTAAAACCTGTTAGTTCGAAGGAAAAACCTGGTTTGTAAGTGTAATTAGACGAGCAGGACTAAAAAATAATATTTTCATGAATTTTAACACTAGTCACGTGTACACATCATGTAAACTGCCTAATTCCACATCATTTCGATAAAAGAATCGTTCAAATGATCTATGGAACTAACTAACTTTTGAAGAAAAAAGAAGGCATGATATGTTATAGCCAAGAACCACTGAAATCAATATTTCACTAACAGTGAAAATCTGTGCAAGACTGGATATCGAACCAATATTTCCTCCATTCTACAAACAGTCGTATTAACCGCTAGGACTCAGTGAGCAGAGGTTAAGACAGTGGACGAAGGCAGTGGTCGTCAAACTGCGGCCCGCGGGCCGCATGCGTCCCGAATCAAGTGTTCATGCGGCCCGCGATTCTCAGCCTATTTTATAATAATATGCATCTAGCTACTAACAGAAGAATGAAAAAAGTCAACTAAGGCTAAGACATTCTCAATAGTGCTGAGTAACAAACAAAATACTTTTAGAGACAGTAATATCTGAAGAAGAGCTTAACTTCAATTGAGGTTGGTGAATTCAGCCATGAGGTAAATAAAGTTGACCGCTTATTTCAGTTACAGAGGAGTAAGTAACGCAGCCACTGTATCGTTAGAAGATGTGAAAGGGGGAATGTTTTATTGTTTGTTTTGCCAACTTACGGGCCTTTGAGCCTCGTACCGGTAAACTACTATGGTGTAAATTTCAATTGGAAGGAACATAGATTCGTCAAATCACATTGTAGAGACGGTCATCTTCAAATGTGGTACATACTTGCAGCAAGTAATATAAAATTAAATTAAGGCTCTTGTAATACAATGCAGTAAGTGGAAGACTAATAATATCCAAAACATTTAGTATACATCTGTGGTCGTGTCTAATATTTAAATGCATTATGCAGTACCAGTATAATAACTGTTGTTAATCATTTAAACATCAAGTCACTCAGACAACACAACGACGTTTCGTCGGGCAATGAGAGTCTCACAATTTTGGGGTCGCTGAGGGTGGTAGCAATCTGAATTAGAGGACAGTTCCAAATGGTGCCGACTTTTAACGAACAGTACTTGGGCCTAGTAATACAATCAGTTTGTACTGAAAAGAGCCCCTAATGGGAAAGTTGTGGAGTAACTTTGATTTCTTCCAGTCTGTTTGCTTTTTGGCGTGCTGAATTCAAATCTGTGGCATGGTAATAAAATTTTGTGATGCAATACTGAAAAAATGCAAAAAAGGAAAAAAATCTATTTTGGCTGTTTTTGCTTCTAAGTCAGAAGCTACAGATTTTTCATACGAAACCTCTCTATTCAAAATGAAAGCACATAAAACTGCTTACAAATTTAACAGTATAGGTGTTTATCTCCGATGAACTGTTGTGACGCAAGCAGTAATTTAAAATTGGCGTATGTCGGCTATCTGAGTAAAAAAAAATCTTTTTCACTGCAGGACTGTAATTTACTATTAAAGGCTGTAATTTATTGAATTCCACCTTCTTTCGAGTTCACTAGAGTGTTTACAGGCTTCATAGGTTTTGCTAGTTCAAGAACTAAAGAAAAAAAGGCACTTCCAAATACACGTTGTATTTAAATTCTGTGCAAATACAATTCAGTATTGTACGGTTTTTCATTTTATTTATTCTTTCATTTAGAAGATTCAGTTCGAGGACACTTCTCCAGACAAGTGATTTGTCATCATTTTCCTTCATAAAATTTCAACTATGTCAGTTTTCGCTACTAATTGTGAAACGCGCTGTATACGAATCTTGCACTTGGACGGCCCTCTCACCGTGGCTCCCCAAGTGGTACACCGGGACGAGAGCACTGAAATATAAAAAGTGTTTCCCATATCTCTGTATGGGAAGGGACATGCGACTTATCTGAACAGTTTGACACACGGCCAACACACATCTTCATCATACAAAAGTAAAACCAATGTTGCCTGCTGCATGACAATGTTCACTGAGAGCTTTCATTCAGGTGCATCAGTGGTTGTCTGGTAAAACCACACTCGATGATCAACAAAGAGACCGAAACGAGTGGAAGTGGGAAACAAAAAGGAATGGTCTAGGGCCAGTGCAACAACTTTGGACCCTGCGCCAGAGTCGATACTCTGACCATTGTTTTGCAAATGTAAAAAAGGTTGCCAACGCAACTGTGGATGCAGGAAGGCTGGCCTTCATTGCTCCCCTATCAACACGTACTGTAAAAGGCTGTGTGGAAGCGTTTACCCTCCGGAACACAGCACTTACATAGATGGAGAAAAGGCCGAAGAAACAGATGGAGAACAGATTGAAGAAAGAGACTTAAACGATGAGAAAGGTGTGTCTAATCTAGCAGTCTATTTCCTAAAAATCAATCTCCCTTGAGATATGATGATAAGTTGTTGTTTTTCAGATGATCAAGTCTCGAGACTGATGATAGAACAACCCGAATCTTTGCCAGAACTTGCTGCCTTCGAAGAACTTTAGCAGGGACCCTCTAAACTGCAAGTAATTGTTGCTCGTCTAAAGATGAAATATGTAGTCGTATATAAGATAATTTTATAATATGCAATAATTTTTCAAGATTTTTCGCTGGAATTTCAACTGAATTTGAGAAATTTCGTACTTAATTAAATAACTTGAACAGTAAGTAATTTTTGAAAAAAAATGATACGTATTTTTACATTTACGATCTAAATAAGGTATGTGCAAAATATGGAAGGAATTCACTGACAACCTTTAAAAATAAATTATTATTTTTTAGTGGGAAAAGTGAGTTTTTGTGGAGACAGCCGGAGTACGCCAATTTTGAACTAGCGCTTGCTTGAAAATTTTAAAAAAAACTTTCATTTAGAATGGGGAGGTTATTTACGATTATAAGCGATTTTTTTTACCTATTTATCCATCTTTTCGGTGTTGTACCATGAAATTTTGCCGACTAACCTCAGATTCGGATTCAGCTCCCCAACAAATATGTAGAATGGAAGAAATCACAGCACCCCACAACTTTTTGGGTAACAACACAATTTTTCTGTAGCATGGGGTCTAGCGGCCAACTTATAGCACCTTTATAATATGTGGTCCCTTGGGGGCTCACAACATATTAAATTATGTGGGTTACCAATTAATAGTAAGAGCGGTACATATGCGGCCCGAGTTGCCGCCCCACAACCTCAGTATTGGCTCTTGAGTAAAAAAGTTTGACGGCCACTGGACTGAGGAATTGTTAAACACTCACCTTTTTCTCGCAGTTTCTCCAAACTTACTGCAAGAACCCTTCCCAGCAATTGATTACGTTTTGCGGTTTCCTGAAGATATTTAAGTATACGAGTACAAAGCCCTTTTAGCTTTTACACGAGATAGAACATAAATTTATGGATATATGGCGTACTAGCGGTGACTACAGATGTATATCTAATCTATATTGTACTTTGCGTACTGTTAGTGTCATGTAAAGGCTACTTATCTATACCGTTCATGGTCCGGGAGCCACGAGCGGGCGTCCTAAGCGTGTGCAGCGATGGAGAGCAAAACTGTTTCTATTTGAAGTTTCGTGGAACAAATTCTGTGTAAATCAAGGACCATTGTACAATAATGCCCACCCGAATGAAAGCAGTGCAGTTGTTAAGACACTGACCTCATTTCGGGAGAGTGGAGTTCATTCTGACTGGTCAATCTGTTTTAGGTTTCCTGTGGTTTTGCTAAAGCATTTCAGGCAAATGCCGGGATGTGGATGATTCCTTCATCAAGGCTACTGCCGACCATCTCTCCTATCCTCATATAAGAACACTTATATAATTTGAGCGTATGTATATCTTGGGCTATTTTTTTCATTCTACTACTATGACAAATGATATATCACTGTGAGATAACCTTTGGATGAATAAATACATAAATCAACACTTATTATAAATGTTGAAGTACGAATGTCTGTTACACATCTCCTCCTAAATCACTGGATCGATTTCAACCAAACTTGGTACACATCTCGCTTACTATCTGGCGAGAACTACTGTGAGGGTAAGAACCACCTGCTCCCTCATGACGCGCAAGCAGCCAGACATGATTCAACCAATATTTGAGCATGAGAGCACTTAGTGACTATCAAGCAACTTTACACATAATTTCAAACCTTTACTAAGCTGATATCCCCATCAAAATGATGAAAGGAAAAAGTTGTTGCTTACTACATTTTCGCTGTTCATGCAGTAAAACTACCGCACAAGGCATTGTCCTTTAATTTATTACTGCTAACTCTGTCTCCAACACATTTCACAGGCAGTATCTACTTATACCTCTTAATATACCTGCAAAATTATATCATTGTACGACATATAATTCAGTAGAAATTACGTCATAAACTTTGAGTTGCATGAAAAATAAACTGAAGAGTGAAATTCGCTAGAGATATAGGTGAATTTCGATCAAAAATATGTGTAAAATATGTCAAATATACGTGAAATATATGCGACATCTGCGTACATGGGCAAAGTCATAGGTAAACAACATCTCCTACATTCCTGGATCGATTTCATCCAAAGTTGGTACACATTTTACTTATCTTCTAGAAAGATATACTGTGGCAGTAAGAACCTGTAACCTCCAATAGGGGTAGAATTATTACAATGAGATAAAAGGGGGTGGAGGAGATAACAAGACAGAGAGAGGGAAAGAGAAGATGGACACAGATAGGGCTGAGGAGGAGATGGACAGAGGATGGGTGTGGGGGGGATGGACAGAATGTGAAGAGGATATGGAGAGAAAGAGGGGCGAGGACGAGATGGACAGAGGATGGGAAGAAGAAATGGACAGGCAGAGAACAGAGGAGATGACAGGAGTGATGAGGGGAGGAGGTGGAATTAGAGGATGTGAGGAGGAGATAGAGGGGGAAGGGGAGATCGGCTTGGAGGGCAGAAGAGATTGCCAGAGGGGAAAGGGGTAAGTGGACCAATGACAAAGAAGCAGACAGACAGAGAGAGGAGGATATGGACAGAGAGAATGGAGGGGGGCAGGGAGGAAGAGATGGACAGCGGGAGGGAGGAGCAGTAGATGATCAGGGAGAGGGGCAGGAGGAGATGGAATGAGAGTGGGTTGGGAGGAGATGAACAGAGAGTGAGGGGTATAGGAGATTGACAGAGAGAGGGGGAGGAGGAGATGGACAGAGAGAAAGGGAAGGAGGAGACAGGCTAACGGAATGTTGGAATAAATATGTACTTGGGCAACACTGTGTCCTTAGCTAGTATGTAAATAAATCGAGTTCTCTGAAATCACTGTTTGAACTTTTCCTATTTTCTTTATATTTGTACCATGTTTTCGGCAGTATAGTTTAATAAAACCAAACCAAATTAAGCATTCGGAAGTTTGGCTGCTCAAAGAATTGTCTGACCACTCAGATTTAGGTTTCGGGTAATTTTCCTAAATCTCTTATGGACCACGCTGGGATGTTTTCTTTGCTAGGACGGCTATTTTTCTTCCACAATCCGATTTTCCGCTCTTTCGCTAATGAACTTGTCGTCGACTGAACTTTAAACTCCAATCCCTATTTTTTCTTTAACCAGTAGGCTTTGGCTCTACCTTCTATTGTCACTGATGTTTCCATCTGTGGTTGTGGAACTCTCTAAGCACAAGCTTTCCCATGGGTATGTGATTTGGTAGACAGCGACAGTTTGTACACAGAGTTCATTGTTGACAGATTTTCCCCATCCCCTCCCCTTCCTCCTGTCCCCTCCCCCTTTGATATCATGTGTTTTGCCAGATTTATCCCTCCCCTCCACCCACCAACGCTGACACTGACCAAACGCCCTTGTATCTAAAAGGGCGGGAAATTCCAATGTCAGTGGGAAATTCAAAATTTGGCGGGAAATTCAAAAATAGACTAATTTGCTGCACTGTTTTGCACCCTCTACTACAATATCACTGTGGAAGAAGGGCTGTTGTCCTAACAAGGGCAACTCCCCGTCGCATCCCCCTCAGACTTATTGGTAAGATGGCCCAGTGGATATCCCTTGAAAAGCTGAACATGGATCAAGCATGAAGGTGTACTGAACTGGGAAAAAAAGCAAAATAGAAACAGTGAACGGTCCAAGCTTAATAAATGCTAATTTTGCGCGACGAAACAGCCACGTCGTCGTGGTTAGTAGTCACCGTGTTGCAGTACAAAGCAGCCGAACCGCGTTCAAAACTGCCTCGCGCCATTTATTTATTTATGTATTTTTGTGCAACATTATGAACTGTCCGTCCGGTCATTGAAATGTTTGTTCTCTTACTGTAGTCTTAGCATTTTTCATACTATACATTGGTTATAGAATATGAGTCATGAGGTAAGAATATACTACTGTCGCAAGTAAATGTGATGCAGGTGAGATACCACATAGACATCTGATAGAAATGAAAACAACAAATAAACGGGTGTGAACTATGTTACAACAAAGGAATTGAAGAGTCAAAACTTCCAAAACGGAATGCAACTTCAAAAACTTTAAAAATATATGTTTTGATAGGGCACACAGAAACTGTGTGATTGTGAAACTGTTGCGTTCATTTATTGCAGCTTATGTGACAAACTATTGTGTTTTCGTCATTTGCTTGGGAGTGATCGCATTCACTTTCATATGAACACACAAATCGGGCAAGGAAGCATATCTCAACTTACTCACCAGACGTATAAATACCTATCATATGACACACGCACTGTCAATACTGCCGTATATGAAACATCAGTCGTATTTTTCGGTGGTGGATACGGTTCACTTGTCGCATTGCCATCAATCGTTTGCGGTTCCCATTCGGAAGCCACTTCCCATCGGATGCTAATAGAGTAGTTGTGCAGATCAACTTTCAACATATATTTCTTTCTTACACCTCGCTGTTGCAAACGGACGTTACACCACGACACAGACACAAATCTGAATACAGGGAACAGTGGAAAAGAAATTAGGAGTTGGAAGCTTTGAACACAGCTTGCCCATTTACACAGTCCAACACCATGACCACTCAACCACGACGCTGTACCTGCTTTTGGTTGCCCTATGTTACATTTCCTCTACTTGGACCGTTAATTGTTTCTATTTTAATTTTTCTTCACAATTCAATACATCTTCTTCCTATTTTTATGTTTGATCAGTGTTCAGTTTTTGACGGGCTGTCCACTGGGCCTCTTACCACTAAACCTCAGGGGCGTGCGATGGGGAGTTTCCCTTGTAAGTATAAATTCCATCTCTAATGACCTCGATACCAATAGAACTTTAAACCTTAATCTTCTTTCCTAAGTATAAATCGGTGGGAAATTCAAGACTGTGCATTATCCTGCTGAAATTCAAGATGGTTGTCCTGGGTTACTTGTGCACTGTTGCCAGATTTTCTTGGTTTTCCCATGATATCACTTACCAGAGACAAAGGATGTTCCCCTGCAGGTCCTGGCCTCCCTGTTAGACAAAAGATGTTTTTCTTCAGGTATTCTGAGCTTGTGATTTTTGGAGAAGGCTATTGTCTCTCATCGTTACCCAGGATTGTCTCACCTGAGGCAAAGGATGCTAGTCCCCATGGAGGTCCAAGTCCATATGTTATGCAAGAGATTGTTTTTCACCCTACAGGTAATAACCAGTTTGGACTTGTATGCTGACCTTCTTTAAGTGACATGGTTTTTCCCACAGCTGTTATTCACTCAGATCTGCATGGTTGTTTATAAGATACAGTTTACTTGCAGAATTACTAGATTTTCCGTGCCCTGATGTCACACACATACTGATTCTCCTAAGTCCAATTCACCTAAGTATGCATCTGACTACTTGTGCTATGTTGTGAATGTTTATGTCTTTCTTTTTAAAGAAACACCACACGGGTGGTGGGGGGGAGGGGGGAGGAGCCCCCTGCACTGCCCCTGCGCCGCACTGGGTCACTGTGCCACTCCACTGGTGGTTTGGATGCAGAGACGTGTAAGTGCATCCGTTGTTATAGAAGGGACACATACAATTCAGATGTACATTCCTACTGTAAAACTGAATACTATATGCAGATGTGTATATCTGTCTACAATAAAAAATCAGCATGCAAATGCATCCATTCTTATAGAAAATATGTGTGCAATGCAGATATAGGTGCACACTGTAGTAAACTATATATATATATATATATATATATATATATATATATATATATGGATTTATTTCTACATCAACACACACACACACACATATATATATATATATATATATATATATATATATATATGTGTGTGTGTGTGTGTGTGTGTGTGTGTTGATGTAGAAAGAAATCCAATGACTAGAGTTTTACAAACTAGATACATTTTTTCATCACAATAGATTTCTGCTAATACGATTTTACCAAGATCTATAGCCCACATGTTGGGCTAGTTCAGTTTCACCTAATTTACGTTTCAGCACAGGACAACTAATTTGTATTGCATGCTAGATTATACATAATATTTTTGTTTCAACACAGAAAACAAGTAACAAAAACTATATTTAAAAATATTTACAAATAATGTTTACAAATAGTATTGGTTGAAAAGTCTTGGTTGCAATTTTAATTTTTTATTTTTCAACTACGCATTTCACCTTATTTAGGCATCTTCAGGTTGATCTTAAATTTGGTATTTCTTAGAATGATCCTTTAGACAGTGTAGCCAAACGTCATCCAACGACACTACAGAGCGTCGAAACTATAGGCCCTGGCACCTGTCAGTAGGCCACCCGACTTTGTACGCTGATGAATCACACAGGGCCAGAAGTCTCTCAATGTTGTTTGTTATTCAGTGATCGTTTCTGATTGCCATGAGCGGCAGTGGAGAAGATGGAGCTAGCTGTTGCATAGAAAGACCTTGTGCCCTATGAATGTAACGCTCTATTGCCTTGCTGGACGACGCTTTCAGACACGAGTTTCCAGCCTTAGTTTATTTTTCTCCGGTGTACTAAAAGACAATGGAGAGTTTGGGGGCGGGGGGGTCTAGGAGAAAAATAAACTGTGGGTGGAAATTCTTTTTTAAAACCATCATCCAGCAAGGCAACAGAGCATCACATTCATAGAAGACAAGGCCTTTCTATGTAGCAACCAGCTCCATCTTCTCCACTGGCCACTGTGGCTATCAGTCGCAATCACTGAACAACAAACAACACTGCGATCCGTTCTGTGTATGGACCGTCAGTGTATAAAGTCACGTTTGCTGCTGAAGGGGTGGCCATGTGGCAAGTACCAGCGCCTATAACTTCGACAGTCTGTAGCATTATTGGACAACGTTTCTGGACTTGAGTTCATATCCTCGATTTGTTCGTTAAGGCACCCTCCCCAACCCCTCGCAGTTTGTTGCAACATTTCTGGGACACACTGTACATGAATGTTTCACAGATTAATATAATGTCTCTGCACTTTATGCACCTATAAGTTTTTCTTCCAACAGCTTTGAATAGCCATAGCACGGTTTATAAAAATGTAATACAGTTGATGGACTTACACATGTGGGTACTCCAGTACTATGTCGTCGTTGGAAATACTAGAGACACGCTTTTCACTCAAATACACCTCATAAAAGGAGTCTTTATGCCGTACTTGCAGCGCAAAATAACGATAACATACAAAATATTGCTGAAAGCACTCCCTGCCAAAAACTAGTAAAGGAAGTTCGTCTTCACAGGTGTGGTGGTCGACGCATGCTGAGTCGACTACTCACATTTATGAACAGTAACCACCCTTAACACGAAATACTTTTTACAGTTCTCCAGTGAGGCATAACATTAGTTCAAACCTGATTCCTTTGGGTATGGCCAGCATTAGTGAAATTTAAACTACAGTACAAACAATATACACATGGAATACAAAACAATATAAATCACACAAATACTATAAAAAATTTACCTTATGTACTCACATACATTTTGTGCAAAACAATGTAACTTGCACACATGATGTGCAAAAACAAACAAACTCACATACACAGTATGAAATTCACAGTGATAAGAGGATCACACTATTCTCGCATTTTCGCCGTGTATACAACACACACATGCATACTTTCTACTGCTCAGGTGAATAGTGTGTATGGTAAGATTCCAATCGCGTCAGCAGAAATGACCCACTTCTTGTCATGTTGCAACAGGCCAATTTGCCATTGCGATACAGTGGGAACTTCATGTCTTTGCGACAGAATACTGAATCGTTGCACCATATGCAGAGCAGGAAATGGACACCCACTAAAGCCACCAAGCAGGCACACTAAATGGACTTCAACCATGAGAACCATCGACGCCATCCACCACAGACCCTTAGCCTATCTCAGGGTGTCACCTGTGTCTGAAAAACTCCACAGTCGACGACCCGTTCGTCTCGTGTTTCTCCAGGCTGATAATCGTGTTGTTAGCTGCATATCCAGGTATGTCAAATGTGTCGGCGTAGCTTATTAGTACTTCAAACTAATTACACCCCTACACCCAATAAATGTAGCTTTCCGTATTCACATAACGTAACTTTCGATCTGCGAAACCAGTTTTCGCAAACTTGTTGGAACTGGTACATGTGCAGTTTAGATAGGTCTAATACACATATACCAACATTAAAAGATTTCATGAACGTTATCGAAACTTTAGCCATTTCCAGAGCGACGACATCTTTGCTGAAGATTTTGACTCATTTAAAACTTGGCCTGGCAACATCATCTGCTGTGCCATAACACACCTCCCAACGGGTAGCTAAGTGAATTTCGCGATTTTCTCTATGGTTTGCATAGTTTTGCCGAAATTTGCATTATTCACAAGTTCCTAAAAATCTTTCTCAGTTGTACTTCTCATGAGAGCCTTCATTTCGGTGTTTAAATCAATGTGTTTCTTCTACCAGGGATGCTGTTGTAAGGAAATAGCGCGGACGACTCTATCCAGTTTCAGCCCCAACTTGAGATATTACTGGAGATTACGATTATGTAGTATTTTCCCTCCAGCATTGTCAGCACCTTGGGGTGCGATCCGTTTTTCGAAGCTTGGCGCTTTGTACATAGCAACCAGTGACAGTGCGTGAAATTCAAACTAATAGGATACATTAAATCTACCTCTAAAACGTATCTTGTAACAGAATGTGCCATTGCATGTTTGATTTTTTTACCCAGTCTGTTGATTTCCTTATCAGGCAGTCATTGAAAGTCTTTAACAGGTAAAGCTTGCTGCAGGGCATGATCATATAAGATGTCAACATCTAAATACATGATGCAACTCCACTCATCAGATGCACTGATCTGTTCATGCATTTGCAGGTTGTTTACCTGGTCGTGCCTATGGACAAGTGGCCGAAGTTGCACACGAATCCCCAGTTTGAAAGACAATGACATATCAACATCAGTCATAAATTCAACGTTGACATATGTCTTTTTCAACATGGCTTCCCATGTCCAATGAGGGTCCTGGTGCAGCATAGTAGTAGGCAGGATCAAGATCGCATATGTCCAGGCATATATTCAGGAAGTTTGAAAATATCTGCAGGTAAGTGCACATCTGTTTTCATATAATACTCTGCATATTCCTTTCAGTTAGGGATGTCGAACTCCTGTCATACACTCACTGCATGACCATACTCCACATACAGGCTTGTTAGAGAATCCGGTTATGTTGGGAAACGTGATTTCGTTGAGTTTCTCCCATGAATCCAGATATTCGTATACAGAAACCACCTTCTTTGTTACGAGTTGAAACTTTGAATCATCAGGAAATGCAGCTCTAGTGAGATGTAAATCCTCCTGATGCATGGTTTCAGCACATTTCTGCAGTGGTGCCTGCATGAATCTCAGTGAGACGAGGAACTGCAGCGAAATTTTCTTGGTAATTCTCCTCTAAAACGAAATAAATCTGCTGCTGGTGTCAGACAGGACACTACCCCGATATTTTCTCATTCCATAACCAGCCAAGGGCACAACTAGGAAGTGAATATCTTACCTGTTTAAATTGTGGATGAAAACAGATGTGTATTTTGGGAGTTGGTAATTTAAGTTGCATGTATTGTGTGCATGATCCTTACCGGGTGCTTCCTCTTCTTTATCTAATCACTCCCGACAAATATAACATTTAATCGCATTCTTGTACAGTAATTTATACTGCCGCATTTCGGTCTTAGGAATGATGATGTTATAAGTGTCATCAACATTCCTTGCAAGGTTGTCAAGTTCAGAGAGCAACCAGCCCACAGTTTTATCCCCAGTGTATGAATCAAAACGACTAAGACTTCAATCACATGTGCATTCAGTTTTATACACTATTGCAAAAGGTACATACCATTCTGTGAGTGTGTTATGTTATGCAGTGTCACCCTCACCACAGCACAGGAGCGAGAGCACTGTCGAAGTCGGCATATATAGCAAAGGGTACTTGCTCCTTGCAGAGAAAATTTTTAAATATTAAGAATATTTTCTCATTATTAGGCATTTCTACACATAATGGATCCCTTGGTACATCAATCCAGTGGATGCTTTGTTAATGTCTCACTCGTAGCAAACGAATTCAGGCACCTAGACCAAAACTAACATTTACCACCATGTTTAGACTTTTGGGTGAAAGAAGGTGGCACATGCTTTTGATCCAGAAGTAGTGTTGTTTCTCACTCAGACATTAATAACAAATCTGTGTGTTGCTTACGTTGGCCCATGAAATTCTAAAAGTGAAGGGGTCCAACGATTTTGTGTTTAACAACGCCATCATCAGACATGCACTCCCTCAGGTCATATACATGAAAAAATATATGGAGATTCTGCCTCTTAAATTCATTGATTTACTGATAACATTGTGTTTATAAGATCCACTAATACCCACCTTTATTTTTCTGGACGCTGTACATTTTCCTTTTGATTTCTTTCACAAGCCAGAAGTGACCACAGAATTCAGTAGTTGTCATTAATTTCGACATTAATAGTGCCCCATTCTTTAGCTATATTCTTTGGAAGTGGATATAGGAAAGTAGGATATCTCTGCCAGTATGGAAACAGGAAAGTCAGCGCTTTGTGGTGTGATATTACAACCAGCACAATCGTGGAGGAAGAGGATGGGATGTTGAGTTGGAGTTCAGAGAATTGTACAATATCAGTGCCATTGTGCTGTCTGCCAATCGCTGTGGGGCCTGGAGCACTGACCTCTTGGCCAATAGCTTTGGAGCTCAGCCCTCCACCTCTTGATTAATTTTAATTTTTATAAGTCAGTTGCATGAGCGCCCTCATTTGCTGTCTGCGCTTCATGTTGTTGAGAGAATTACGGGGCCCCACTGCTTTCAGGCAATACGATCTCAGATCTAGCTCAGTACTCTGCAGTGAGGGGATTATGGTGTGGGTATTTATTATAACAAATTATTTTTATTAGTATTCCAATTATGACGAATTCCATTATTCGCTGAAATAAGAAACAGAGTTAAAAATGACGAGGTAAGATAATTTGAGAATATAAAATAACAACATCATAGGATTGTCAACAAAATAACAGAAAATGTTAGTAAATAGACATCCCTGCTGTCATGCAATTTGCACTGAATTATTTCAATAAAAATGTTACTATGACAGTACAGCCCCATCAACGTCGAAGTATCTGAACTACATAAAAACTGGCATTATTAACCAATACTTACGTTTTTCTTTCCTAGCATAACTGTAGATTTTCGGACAATTATGTACCATGGCGCAATGATACACATCCAAGACACTGAGTTCCTGCTACCTAGTAAGGTGATGTTAAATGTATAAAATTTTGCTTTTAGGTTTATCCTCAATGTAGCAGTGATGACCAAAAATGTAATTCTTTCACACTACGAATGGCGTGTATTATGTGACAGTCAAACACCTCCTACCACAATGTATGTGTCTCGAAAAGCAGTAAGTGTAAATATATATTACAGAACACGTCAGGAGTATTGTACCTATGTAAGGTGCGACATAACTACCTGATGTTGGTAAAGAATTACATGCATCTCTGTGTACCATACAATGCTAGTTGAAATTATAAAATTAGTGTCTCTGATCTGCAGTGCATTATTTTTTACTGAATGAGGTAACACGACAACATTGTAGTGTGTGGTGTCATGACACTGCAAGCTCCAACATGCTGGGACGATGTGTAAATACACAGATTGAAATGAACATGTATGTTAATGTAATTAAGATATGAAGCAAACGGACATAATACACATCTGTCAATGTACTTGTACATCATCTCTTGAAGTACAAACCTGTGTGTGGCAGCAGTAATAGCTTGCTGAACATGTAAGAAAATCGCTGAGAGACTGTACAGTCAGAGCTTTCTAACTGTCAGATTCTGGCGGTGTCAGGGTGCAGTTTTTTGTTGTTGTTTCACATTATTAGTGTGTGTGTCCACCTACATACGTGTGAGTAACAGAGTAAAATGCTAGAAGACAAGCACACACACCGCAATATCAACTTGCGATGTGGGTTCAAACTTGCGATGATGCAATAAAATGACAGCAAATATTAACACTTATCAAAAAAAGAGAAGATTTACCACCTCCCTAGCAATGTTGCCACTTTGTCGCAACCTTTCTATAACTTTGCTGCAAAGTTATCGTAATATCACAGAATTATTGCTGCAGTGGTCCTTGGAGTGCGTTCATTTCCCCGCCAGTGGATCTCTAAGAGACCTTCGTCATGGTGGGGTATAATACAGGAGTGTCTCGGTGCCTCCGATATATCCGATGCATGTAGATGAATGCGTCAGCAACTCTCTACAGTGCTGTGCGTCAGTGTGAAGTTAAAATCATTCTACATATACTGTCAAATTACCCAAATTACTTGTTTTAATTAATGCACTGTGGTGGGATACCGTTACGATTTCGTTTGTTAAACAATATGGTGTTGTAATTGTCCATCATCATATTTATATACGCACCATGTGATTCATGTCAGTCTGTGAAGCAACACATGCACAGCAAGCAGCAACCCAGTGTGAGGTCCAACCTGCGTGCTGTACTGATAAGGCCGCTGCACTATTCTCGTTCTACTTCACGTTGTATACAGAGAAATGTTCTACTAGCAGACAATAATAAACAAGGTGGTCATCTTTTACACAGATTCCCACTCTTTGATTATTAAAGATATCTTTTAATATTACACCATAAATGAAAGAAAAGTTATTTTATAAACAAATGCAGTACCTACAGTTTGCATATTATAGCATTAACATAGTCAAAGCACACTGCAGTATGAATAGGTTTGCACAAGTTGTGTAGCTACTCCCACAGGGATAGCTACCATATCACACTTCTTTCACATTGGTACTTAAATGTCTATCATATAACACAAACTTTATCCAGTGGACTTTCCAACTTAAGTGGAATTTTCAGATTGATTCCTGTAGCACTCATTCTCCTTCTCCCTTTTCTTTTGCTTTTGCACTGTTTACAACGTAGGGTGCGTTCAACAGGAGGAATAGCCATCTATGGGATTACAAAACTTTTATCGCATAAACTATATATAATCCATACTTTAATATGAGATCGGTCAACAGAATTTGGTACTTGGACTTTTGATAGAGTGCCCTACACTTTATCTTGTGTGGAAAAGCCACACATGCATAGATAATGAAGGCCTGTATGTAGTCTTTTAATCATCTATGCTGCTCCCAGCAATGAGACGTCATTTTTTATGACAGGTGTAACCCAACCACCTATATGTGTGCTTTGGAATTTCATGGAAGAAAGTCAGCGTAATTCTCGCGATACGTCTACCATCAACATAGCATATCTCTCACAAATACTAAGCTGCTGCCACACTTGATGTGCAATACACTACACAGTATGATCTATAGCACCTGACCCACAGTATTATGACACCTATCCGTGGAGAAAGTCCTACATCTAAACAAATACATCACAAGCCGTTGTAGAGGGCGTGGTGGAGGGTACATCATACCACTTTCTTATAGACAACTGAGTACCTATGAATCCAATGTTGAGGGTGGATACAGTGCATATAGATGCATTGAGGAGCACTTTCATGCATACACACACAGTAATAATGTGAAATTACGACCCATACTATATCATTAAATTTTTATTGAGTTTTATACACAAAAAAATTCATTCATCGTGGAGAATGATCCAAGACTTATTTCGCATAGTAATATACCCTTTTGGAAGGTGTGGGGAGATGATTGGTGGACAACAGCAGCTAGGGTGGGGAGGGAGAGACTATGTGCATATGTATAAACCCACCAGCTCACCTAGTCAGTAGTGCGATGCTGCTGTTCACGGGAATGTTTTATTTGGCAATCTGCAGTTCGCATCATGTCAATCTCAGCATTTCACCTGACAGTCTGTTTGAGGCGGTAGTTGAAACAGAGGGTGTGGTACATTGTAGGAAGGTTCAGCTGACACGATTACAGTGCATTAGCTCCATACTTAACAATCATATACAACCGTTCGCTCGACGAAAGATCCGTACCCAAAGACTAGAAAGTTGCAAAGGTCACACCAATATTCAAGAAAGGTAGTAGGAGTAATACACTAAATTACAGGCCCATATCGTTAACGTCGATATGCAGAAGGATTTTGGAACATATATTGTGTTCGAACATTATTAATTACCTCCTAGAAAACGGTATATTGACGCACAGTCAAAAGCATCGTTCCTGTAAAACACAACGGGCTCTTTATTCGCATGAGGTGTTGAGTGCTATTGACAAGGGATTTCAGATCGAGTCCGTATTTCTGGATTTCCAGAAGGCTTTTGACACTGTACCACACAAGCGGCTCGTAGTGAAATTGCGTGCTTATGGAATATCGTCTCAGTTATGTGACTGGATTTGTGATTTCCTATCAGAGAGGTCACAGTTCGTAGTAATTGTCGAAAAGTCATCGAGTAAAACAGAAGTGATTTCTGGCGTTCCCCAAGGTAGTGTCATAGCATTCACATGTATAAGGGTGAACATGTTCTGCATTAATGTGATACAGCTACAAAAAATTGCACTGTGCCGCAGCCAGAATCTGACAGTTAGAAAGCTCTGATGCTGCACAGTCTCTCTTGGATTCTTTTACATGTTCATCTAGCTATTACTGCTAGCACACACAGGTTCATACTTCAAGACAGCACGGATATCGGCAGTTGTGTATTATGTATGAATGTTCCATATCTTACTTTCATTATCAATCATAGATCGATTACAACAACAATGAAACAGAGATTTCCTGTCCATTTACCTTACAAAGTTTTTATTATTGGAACATAGTGCACCGTTACAACTTCAATTCAGTAGACATTGAGGTCAATTGATTGTGTGTGTACTTGTCTCCTAGCATTCAGATCTGTTAATCACATGTAAGAGGGTGGTAGTCATTATATTGAACGAGACTCCTCTTGATTGCTTAGGTGTCCAAATAAACTCTCATGTCTTGATGTAGAAGGCTGTGAATATGCACTTATTGGCTGTTGCTGCTGCTCTGACGTGTACATTAGTGTATCGAACACCTCCATGTCCTGCTAGCACCGTAATAATAACAAAGCCGTAAGTATAACGACATACACACATGTTAATAATTAGAGAAGGACAAGTACGAGGTACTTACTGGCAGGTATTGCAGCCCATTGGCTTGGAAGGCTCCATATGAATTTGTTATCGTAACCTTAATCGGGCAGATATTTGCATTTCAGTCTGCATATTTACCCACCATCTTCGCACATTTGAGCTTTAAGTATCATGACGTCACACAGTATAATATCGATGTGTTACCTTATTCAGTACAAAATAATACACCGCATGCTGAAGACACACTTTTTATAATTTCAGCTAGAATTGTATGGTATACAGATACACACTACTCTAGGTAGTTGTGCCGCACCATACACAGACACAATACTTTTTAGGTGTTCTGTATGTGCAAACACATACTCACAGCACTCCTGCTATATATATATATATATATATATATATATATATTGTTTTTCGACACATACAGTGTGATAGCACAGGAGGTGTTCGACTGTCACACGTCACTCGTTGTGTAAAACAATTGTATTTTCAGTTGTCACTGCTACATTGAAGATAAACCTACAAGCAAACTTTTATGCGTTAAACATGACCTTAGTAAGAGTCAGAAACTCAGTGTCTCAGAAATGTGTATTGTTGCGCTGTGGTGCAGAATAGTGTGGTAAATCTACAGCTGTGCTGAGAAAGAAAACTGTAATTATATGTTATTAGTGCAATTTTTTACGCAGTTCAGATACTTTGACGAGGTTGGAGCTATACTGTCATAATAACATTTTTATGAACAATTCAGAGCAAATTGCCTGACAACAGGATTGTGTGTTTACTAATATTTTGTGTTTTTTGTGTTCTATGAAATGACGTCGTTATTTTATACTGACAAAGTATCTTACCTCGCCATTTTTTACTATATTTCATATAAAAATGAATAATGGAATTATAATCCCCTCGCTACACAGCACTGAGCTAGCTAGAATGGAGGGCATATTGCCTGAAAGGAGGCGGCCCCTTCATTCTCCCAATAACATGAAGTGCAGACAGAAAATGGCGGCGCTCACACAATCGCATTATAAAAATAAAAATTAATCAAAGAGAGGAGGGCTGAGCTTAAACGCCATTGACTGGGGTGTCACTGCTCCGGGCCCCACAGCAATTGGCAGACAGCGCGATGACGTCGACATTACACAATCTTCCGACCTCCCACTCCATTTCCCCTCCTCCTCCTCTCCAATCACCTCCTATCCCTCCTCTTGGGAGTGGCGTGATCTTGACATGTGTCGCCAGTGACCTTGCATATGACCTGCACAATTGCCCTGGTTGCAATATGACATCGGAATGTGTTGACTTTTCTGTTCCCGTACCAGCAGAGTTATCCTACTTACAAAGACCTCCCACTTATTGGATCACACACGTGTACGTGAACACTCCTATGCAGGTCTCTACGGAGAGTTTCACCCAAATCTCATTTTTGAAATTCAGCAACCCAGGTCGTTTTCGCCTACAGAGTTAAATCATCATTGTCACCTCGTTTGCGTATGAAGACATTCTTTGAGACATTCTGTTTAGGCGGGAGAGTGAACTCGCAGCATATTATAGTGCGGCACTTAATTTCAGGCTACTATCATCTTCAGGATTCTTGGATGGTGCAGTTAAATCAATCAAATCAGGCTCCATTATTGGTGTACTCAGAAGGTACTCTTAATGTATAATCATTCATCAAAAAAATGGTTCAAATGGCTCTGAGCACTATGGGACTTTACATCTCAGGCCATCAGTCCCCTAGAACTTAGAACTACTTAAACCTAACTAACCTAACGACATCACACACATCCATGCCCGAGGCAGGATTCGAACCTGCGACTGTAGCGGTCGCGCGGTTCCAGATTGAACCGCCTAGAACCGCTCGGCCACACCGGCCGGCGAATCATTCATCAACCCCAAAACAACATAACAGTCAATAAGTATGGAAAATACAAATTGATACACACGCACATATAGAAAATGAATGGCACTTACGTTCAAGGTTCTCGTTTTCTGCAACACATTGAACTAAAGAAGCAAACGTCTCATCATCAAAGAGGCTCGTTGAAACACTGTCATCATTGATCTCCACTTCGAAACGAGGGCACTTATTGCAGCTGCTGCTACCACTGTCACTGCCTGACAGCTTAATGATATATGCTACGGTTGGTACAAAAGTCACCTGCGAATATTAGGAGTGTATCGATGACAAAATGAGCCTGCTGGACCGACTTAAATAGGCGCCGCCGATGGAGCGGTGGTGGGAATAGTTTTCAACCATTACTTTTCCAGCATCCATCAGGAGCAGACGCATGTTGCAGTGGTCCTTAGGGTCGAGTGCTAGAGGCGCGTTTGCGAAATAAGAAGACATGAGGGATAATTTTAAAATCATTTGTCTATATCTGTTACTTTTTCGTTAGCTAATGCAGATACAAAACTATTACTGTTCATCTTCATCATTCTGAGGGGATGCTCTGAAAGACATGCATATATTTCTAAATCTCCAACGGCAGCTTTCTTATAAATCTCACGCATCCATAAAGACTTCTCACTTCTACAAACTTCACATAAACAGTTGAGTCTGTTTGATCAACATTTCGAAGTAATGTCACTATAACTTCAAAATTCATTGCGTCTTCATCCCATTTGAGTCCATGATAATATCAACTCAGCCATAACGCACTTCTACGCGTTTTGAGGCACTTGATATCTCTGAAAGGCTTAGTTAGATCAACGCTTATTGAAAATGTTGTGGTGACCTGTCCCTCGTTCGTGAAAGTGATAAATGTAACATCTTTGAATGCTAAACGTCCATATTCATTGAGGGAGCCTTGGACGGTAGTTATAATGTTAGCAGTTTGAGTCACGAAACGGTTCAGTTGTTACGCTATGCTACACACTGCACAATTCCAGTAAGTGGGCTGTAGTTGATGATCCGATAGTGTAATGTTATTGTGAATGCTGCGGTGTTTCCTGGAAATTTTTTAGAGGCATCAAATTCAATACAATCGCCATTAGGATCACTCTTCACCGATTTCTTCTATTTGGAACAATTCATAACGACAATTAGAGCTAGCTCCTCAAATTCCCTGGGACTGAACAGACATTCCTCCTCCTCTTCACTCTCATAGTATGCAAGACGAAACCTAGCATATATGTCAAAAAACAGACTGTATCCATTATTAAGCCAATGTTGCTGTAAGATTACATATGGGTAAAATTCAGAATTTACGTAAACTCTGCCGTTTTTTAGATTACAATTGCCGATTTCGCTCGAACCACAGTTGAGGTTCGTTGTTCTATCGGTTTGGAACGCGAGGATGATATATCGTGGGGTCCTAATCGAACTGGTGTCTTGATAGTCGCCCGCAGCTCGTGGTCGTGCGGTAGCATTCTCGCTTCCCACGCCCGGGTTCCCGGGTTCGATTCCCGGCGGGGTCAGGGATTTTCTCTGCCTCGTGATGGCTGGGTGTTGTGTGATGTCCTCAGGTTAGTTAGGTTTAAGTAGTTCTAAGTTCTAGGGGACTGATGACCATAGATGTTAAGTCCCATAGTGCTCAGTGCCATTTGAACCATTTTCTTGATAGTCCATGACTATCTAGATTAGTTTAGAAGTAGACGATATTCTAACAGCTCCCATGATCTGAAATTTAAAGACAGCTGTATCCCAGATCAAAGTATTTTTAAAAGTTTCCAAAGTTCTTCATCGGTTATAGAGACATCAGGCACTTTCCAATGCCGGCCGGTGTGGCCGAGCGGTTCTAGGCGCTGCAATCTGGAACCGCGCGACCATTACGGTCGCAGGTTCGAATCCTGCCTCGGGCATGGATGTGTGTGATGTTCTTAGGTTAGTTAGGTTTAAGTAGTTCTAAGTTCTAGGGGACTGATAACCACAGCAGTTAAGTCCCATAGTGCTTAGAGCCGTTTTTTTCGAAGAGACAAAAGTTTGACTTTGATACGCTGGCGTTCACAATGGACGATGGCGGGAGGACAAGAAGTTCACGTAAGATGGTGTAATAATAGTGTGTAGTATCCTGATACTACACCACTGTATCTCTGCCGCATTGGATGAACTCTCTCTTGATCGGTGGCAGCATGCAAGTGACATACCACAGCAGTGTCGAGAGGTACTGAGGAACATGTTGCTGACACAGAACATCAGTGTAGCGTTGAAGCATTGTAGACAAACCAGGCGTGAAGAAGAGAGGTACTGAGCTTCCAGGGACGTCGACCACGCCAAACTGGTTGTTGCAACAGGTGTAGAGCGCAGATGAACGTGCAACGATCGGAAAAGGCCTAAGGCTACGTTTTCACTGAGGACACACTGACCTGAATAGTTGCAGAAACATAAATCGCATCTAGTCGGCTTGCTAAATGGCTTGTGTGGTCACAGGGGTGTCTCCATGCATGATTTCATATGCGTCTATGGGATGAAAGTCACCCACCAACGAACATAATGCTGGACATGGTGAGTTGCCGAGGGCCTGGTTCTTTGGATGGAGGACACAGTTGAAATTACCTCCTACAATGTAACGGTCGAATCTCCCCGCAAAATTTCTTCTGCATAGAACGTAGTTCATTGCCGATGGTGTGTGGAGCCTGATGGGGCATATAAACTGATGAGCCAAGTTATCAAATAGTTTGAGGTCCATACCCTGTCTGGACAGGAGAATAACCTCATCTGTGGCTAGGATGCCTTCCAGGAAGTAGAGCGCCACACCACAACCTGTGCGACCGCTGACTGAGGGAAAAAACTCGAATCCGTAAAGAGTTGGAATTATAGGAAGCCACACCTCTTGTAGAAGGGCGATGTAAACTTCTGGCGCCCTGGGCATGTTGCGGAGGAGTTCCAACGTCGCTGTGTAGTTGGTCATATTGGTACTGAGCACTGGGAACTTGTATGTATGGTGTGTGGTGCTGGGAGCGGATCTACCATCGTCAGAATCGGTGGAGTGTGGTGTTTACAGAAGTCACCACCTCGTTTTCCACTCTATGAATGGAAACGTTATTGGGCGTTGGTGCAGGATGGTGGTGGCAACTTTGGGTAGGGTGCAGGCGTGTCCTCGGGGTCGTAGCCCCACACACCTATGTGGGAGGACTGTATCCATATTGTCTTCCCCAAAGAGGGGAGGGGGTTGTGTGACAACTATCTCCACCCATGCATTCGACAGGGAAAGATCCATCGTAGTCGATGGTACCAAGGCAACTGTCGGGCTCGTCCGTCACTGTCAGCTGACGACATGGTGTGGGTGTCATCTGGCTGGGCAGAACCAGCGTCGTCATTGGGAAGGGGGGGGGGGGAAGTTCACTAGGCCCTGTGAGTGACTGACTGTCATGTTTACGTCGTGTGATCCTTGCGTACGAACATTTTTCTTTGTATCAGAAAGCAATAACGAGGTGCGACATCCCGGTTTGAAGACCACTTTAGACACAATGAATGCTTCGAGCGGCCGTGGGGTGGAGTGACTCCTTCTGTTGTGGGCCAGAGGAGAAGGGTGTAAGTCGCCTCCTCGTTGTCAGTGACCGCAATGATGTATGAATGATCGTAGGGAGGTGCATTCTGCTGGTCGAAGTGGTCACGCAATGCACTGAGAGTTGTCGTCGTTGCAGTGAGTGCCACAATATATATCAGTGAAAAGAGAGTCGTAGTGGTTGGGGGTGGCACATCCGTAAGAGGAAGTTGAGCAACACGTCTTTGGAAGCATTCTGACCATAGGTGATCCTCTTCCCTGCAACCAGAGTATGTGCGTGGTTGACCGTCATTGAAAATTATGACCCCAACCCAGGAGCAGGAGTGTACATGGCTCCGTAGTCTGATGCGAACATGCTGAACACCATTCAGGACAGGATATGTCCTGAACTGTGTCCAGTTTTCGGCATCATGTTTGATGACCATACAGTAGAGTCCGAGGGCCTCGATCACAACATCTGATGGGAGTTCGAAAAGTAGTTAGAAAATTCTGATTGTTCTGTCACCGAGACCAACGTCGTCAAGAGCGACAGAGGCGTAGCTCATGGTTGGCCCCTCGTATAATTTTGTCACATGCCACGTCTTTAACAGTTCTCACCTAGATAGTGCTACTGACTAGAAAATGTGGATCCCTACGATGTCGGTCGACGGTATCTTCGCTTCGTCGTGCAGCAATCATTCAACATCGAGCGCCATGGGACGGACGAAATCGAAACAAAAAGTGAATGCCAGTGTTGCTTTTCGGTAGTTGTCGTATGTCGTTAGGAGCGATGGTAGCGGTAAACACAAAAAATGGCTAGCTGCGCCTCCCTGCAGACCACAGTCACGTGTCAGCCACGTGCATTGCCGAAGACAGACTGCCCAATAGAGCTACCCAAGCACGATTCACGACCCATCCTCACAGCTTTACTTCCGCTATTACCTCGCCTTCTATTTTCCAGAGCTGGCCGCGGTGGCCGTGCGGTTCTAGGCGCTTCAGTCCGCAACCGCGAGACTGCTACGGTTGCAGGTTCGAATCCTGCCTCGGGCACGGATGTGTGTGATGTCCTTAGGTTAGTTAGGTTTAAGTAGTTCTTAGTTCTAGGGGACTGATGACCTCAGATGTTAAGTCCCATGGTGCTCAGAGCCATTTGAACCATTTATTTTCCAGATTTCACGTATGTTCTCCGGCGAAGCCAACACTCCAGCCAAGAAGTTTTATATCAGGTCACACTACATTTCAGAGTGAAAATTACTTTCTGGAAATTAATCACTCTGTTCAACATACTGTAGATTTGTGATGTAGTCTAAATCAATTTATTATCAGCAGAAAATAATTTTTGTTGCTATTTATTAATACTCATTTATTGCAATTATTGTTTATTTAAAATTTTGCTTAACTTTCCAGTGCTTTAGTTATTTGGCCAGAGGATCACAATATGTATATGTTGTTCCAGCTGTCTTAGGTAATGGGCATGAAAACAGATGTACGCGGCTGGGCACTATATTCTGAACATATCTGCACACAGCCCAAATACGGACCGACCACCAATTCCTTAATTTTGGTACGTCGCAAATATCGTTTTTCGTCAGGCACTCTAATTACAATATCTATCCCATTTCTTAGCAGCTAGTATGTCACAATCAATGCAAATTTTTACATGAGTCTGCTATAATCAGTTTCGATTAATCGACACAAGCACTGCAGCGATCTCTTTGCCTGGCCACTGAAGTAATTTTATGTCTTTGAGGAGTCAGTCTCCTTTCGACCTATGGGAATCGTTCGTGGGTTGCAGTCCATGATGTTCTCCTCGCTTGATAGAGAATTCGTCATTACATTACGATTCGAAGTGATGTCTGTGTTCCGTTCTGGGTTCAGTAGGAGAGCAGCCTGCCTTTGTCTGGTAGAGGTCCATGTTGTTGTGGAGCTTCTGTAATGAATGAAGAACAGGGTGAGACTGTTTCAGTGTACTTGCTGTGATGAAGCTTAGTTATCGTGATGAGGTTAAATTTGTGGAACGTAGTTGCGATCACTCCACAGGTCGGAATCAGGTCAGAGTGCTTAAACGTTGTTTAATGTAATCATGTATGTTGCTGATACTCAGTTCAATGGAAGCTGGTTATACGTCGTACATTTTTTTTTCAACTTCATCGTGATGTAAATCAACAAATGTTATCCTCTCCTCTCCTGAAGTATAAAACAGTTTTTACCAGGGTCACTCCAAAAGAAATGCACACTTTTTTAAATCCATCTTTTATTCTCCATGTTTAGAAGGTTTTACAGTGTGTAGATACATCCTTTAGGAACAATATTTTCATTTCTCCACATAATTTCCATCCTTCTCAACTGCCTTACTCCATCTTGGAACCAGCGCCTGTATACACGCATGGTAAAATTCTGGACCAACCTGTTGGAGCCATTGTTTGGCAGCGTGAACAAGGGAGTCATCATCTTCAAACCTTGTCCCACGAAGAGTCTTTCAGTTTCCCAAAGATATGATAGTCACATGAAGCCAGATCAGGACAGTAAGGCGGGTGTTTCAGTGTTGTCCATCCGAGTTTTGCGATCACTTCCATGATTTTTTTGATTGACATGTGGCCGTGCATTGTCGTGCAACAGCAAAACATCCTGCTTTTGCCAATGTAGTCGAACACGACTCAGTCGAGCTTGAAGTTTCTTCAGTGTCGTCACATATGCATCAGAATTTATGGTGGTTCCACTTGGCATTATGTCCACAAGCCAGAGTCCTTCGGAATCGAGAAACACCATAGCCATAACTTTTCCAGCAGTAGGTGTGGTTTTGAATTTTTTTTCTTGGGTGAATTTGCATGATGTCACTCCATTGATTGCCTCTTCGTCATCACTTGTCACAGTTCTTCCAAGAAATTCATCTCCACCATTCTCGTACTGTTCGAAAAGTTCGCTGCATACCATTTTTCTTGTTTCTTTGTGAGCCACTGCCAACATCCTGGGAACCCACCTGGCACTAACCTTTTTTAAAGCCAACACTTTCAGTATTCAGCAAACACTTCCTTCCCCTGTCCCAACGTAACGTGACAATTCGTTCACTGTGATGCGTCTGTCAGCAGTCACCAATTCGTTAACTCTCTGCCCATTGTCTGGAGTGTGTGCAGTACGAGGCCTGCCGCTGCGGGGACAATCCTCAATACTGCGGTACCCGCTTTCATCATGTAACCTGCTTGCCCACCGACTAACTGTACTGCAATCGACAGCAGCATCTCCATACACCTTTTTCAACTTCTTGTGGATGTTTCCCACCGTCTCGTTTTCACAGCACAGGAATTTTTTGACAGCACGTTGCTTCTGACGAACGTCAAGTGTAGCAACCATCTTGAAGACATGCTGTGACGGCGCCACTCACGGGAACAGGTTGAACTAAGTTTGTAAACAAGCGGGAAGGATGTATCCACATACGGTAAAACTTCCACACGTCCAGAATGAAAACTGTATTTTTACAAAAATAGTGTGCATTTCTTTTGGAGTGACCCTCGTTCTTATTCAGAAAACGTGAGATGAGAATATGATGTTCTTGCTGCTTGTCGTGAATCTGACTCTTGTATTTATAGGTTTGAGTACCAATACGAGGTCGTAAAATCATTTCCTTGTGTGCAGTTACAATATTAGGTGTTTATTAATATGCTTCTTTCGGATTTGTTGTAATATACAGGGTGAAGATTAATAAAACCAACAAACCTGCAGGGACAGATTTCTGAATTGCAATGGAGGGAAAAGGATCCAGGAATGGACGATGTGAATGCAATGACAAAAAATCGTTCCGGAACACAGTACAGAACTTTTTTCAGATATAAAAATCCAGGGGGCCAAGTCCAGTGACCTAGCAGGCCATGCTACAGGACCTCCACATCCTATCCGACATCCAGGGAAAATGTTGCTGAGGTGTCGGCGAACTGTAATGCGGAAGTAGGGTGTTGCTCCATCATGCAGAAACCACATAATCTGTCGTATTGCCAAAGACACATTGTCAAGCAGCCCAGGCAGAGTATTCCGCAGGAAGCCCAGGTACGTTCCTCCGTCGAAGCATTGTAGAATAATAACCGGTCCAATATGTGGTCGCCAAGAATCCCTGCGCGCACACTGATGCTGAACCGATGCTGATAAGACGCCTTCACCATTCCCCGAAGATTGTCTGTAGCCCACAAATGACGATTATGCAGATTGATGTTGGTATTTCTGGTAAAGTTGCTTCGTCGATGAAGAGGACTCGTGACAAAAATCCCATAATTGTGATGGTCTCGCATTGACAAAATCCTTCCTGTAGAGGAAAATCCGCTTGTAATAATCCATGTACTCGTTGCAGGTGATAGGGATAGTAGAGGTTGCGACGTAGGATACGCATAATAGTACTTTGGCTTACACCATGTTGGCGGGCCACTTATTTGGAGCTTATACTAGGGTGGTCTCAATATCCTGTAGAACCCGGTCCTCCAACTTTGGTGTACGCACAGTCTCCCTGTACGTTCGTCTGTCTGAAAGGGCCCACGGTCACACAAACGTCCAAAAAGGGCTTGAAACGTGTGATGCGGTTGGTGTCTGTTAGGGTACTTGTTTGTATGGGGGATGAGAATGTTATATTTTGCATAGCTTGAAAGTTTAGGGCCTGATTATCACTACTTATTGGAGTAGTCTCTGGTTTTTATCACGACACACATGTTTCAATGCTTTAAAACAACGTGAGAGGTTTTTATGCAACAACAGAACAGAAGAAAGGATCCAGTTATCGTTGCGTATTGCCGACGACAGACAATGCTTCAATTCCAATATTTTCTTAGTATTAACGTTTTTATTTGTCGCCTTCAGTCCATGGACCATGCAGCTCTCTCCATATACACGCCTACACCTATAGTTAAAGTCTGCAAGACACATCAAGGTGTATGGCGGAGCACATCTGTGGTACGACCATCATTTCAGTCCTTCTCTTTTCCATTCGCCAGTGGTACGGGAGAAGAGTGACTGTTGACGAATCTTCGAATGAACTGCTCTGAGCCGGCCAGAGTGGCCGAGCGGTTCTAGGCGCTTCAGTCTGGAATCGCGCGACCGCTACGGTCGCAGGATCGAACCCTGCCTCGGGCATGGATGTGTGTGATGTGCTTAGGTTAGTTAGGTTTAAGTAGTTCTAAGTTCTAGGGGACTGATGACCTCAGAAGTTAAGTCCCATAGTGCTCAGAGCCATTTGAACCACTATTTGAAATGCTCTGATTTTACCATTTTCGTGAGACACATGCGGGGAAGCACGAGGAGTGTTTGATAAGTAACGCAACATTTTTTTTTCTCGGCCAATTTCAGTTGAAAAGTTGAGGGATTTGTTGTGAGACATCGTGGACTATTCCCGCTTCAGCCCCTACAGTTTCATGAAATTTCGACATTTGGCGGCGATATACGTAGCTTTCAAAATGGCATATGTAACAGAGGTCGTTGCAAGCAGGGAACTGTCATTGAGTTTCTTCTGGAGGAAAAACAGAGTATCGCATATATTCATAGGC
Source organism: Schistocerca piceifrons (assembly GCF_021461385.2). Taxonomy (NCBI): domain Eukaryota; kingdom Metazoa; phylum Arthropoda; class Insecta; order Orthoptera; family Acrididae; genus Schistocerca; species Schistocerca piceifrons. The sequence goes on along the minus strand of NC_060149.1, from coordinate 87,692,841 downwards.
GTTTACAGAATGTATACGGAGACCTAGCAGTAACCAAAAGCACGGTGAGTCGTTGGGAGAGGGGACTGTCATCATTGCAGCAAGGTCGCGCAAACCCGTCCTGTCTGCCGCGAGATGGACGGCCGCATATGGCTGCAGTGTTGGAACGACTTCAGTGTGTTTGGCACCATAAAACACATTTGAACTTCTCCTTCTCCATGACAACGCAAGGCCTCACACAAGTCTGCACACCCGAGAGGAACTCACAGAACTTCATTGGACTGTTGTTCCTCATCCACTCTGCAGCCTGGATCTCGCATCTTCCGACTTCCATTTGTTGGGCCAATGAAGGATGCACTCCGCAGGAAGCAGTACACGGATGATGGGGAAGTTATTAATGCAGCAAGATGTCGACCAGTAGAGTGGTACCATGTGGACATACAGGCCCTCCCAGTAAGGTGGCGTGGGGCCGTCGCATTGAACGAAGATTATGTTGAAAAATAGGGTTTTGTAGTCAAAAGAGTGGGAAGTAATATGATGTATCGGAATCCAGAATAAAACCAACCTGCTTTCACAAAAGATGTGTTGTACTTATTGAACGCCTTTCGTAATATGTTTCACGACACTTCTCGGAACATTCGCTAACGAAATGTCAACGATGAATCTCTCCGTGATACACAGATTTTATCTTTTATAGCCATCTCCACATACACCTATTCACCTTTCACATTTAATCATCTGTCTACTGTAACTTCAAGGATTTCAAACTGTCAAACACCGTAATGAACACAGTGAACGTTATTCAGATAAACAATTATTCAACATCCATGTTTAATCCAAACCTTTTTAAGTTTCAAACATAAAAAATATATTACACTTCTGGCTGCGAATTGTTTACGGCAGTTATTATATGAGAAAAAGAGACGGCATAACTCGGACGGTAAAGGGCAAGATTCCGCATAGACTGGCGGCTCTCCTCTTCCTGCTACGATGTGCCTCAGAGGACTGCCGACATCACCTGCACGTTGACTGATTCCTACCATTTCGTAACATAAATCTCCCATTTCTCAAATTCTCCAGTCGAATGCTTTTTCTAATTTTGAGTAAAATTTCAATCTGTTCCTCAGTGCTGTTGATATTTCATCCCTCTTTTACAACGTGTAATCTCAGCTTCGTGTTACTGCTAGCATAGGTTGAAAGGAGATGAATCAGATCCCTCTCCTTAGATTTCACCTCCTTGCTATCCTTTCAAGAACTGCGTCGAAATACGTAACCCACCTGGCCGATATAACTTGGAATAGACAACCAAATGGTAGAAATTAATAATTTTAAATTATTTCAAGATTGCAAGAAAAATCTGATGTAAATTAAAGACTAACAGTATAGAATCTAAGGATTTTTAAATATCTATTTAACTTGACCTCCTTGTATTCTTAACAAGCAGGAGTTTGCTTGGTTCTCTACTGACATAATAGGATGTATGCTAGAGCAAAGGGGTAGTGAAAGTGAGGCACTGCTTTGTCAGACTATATAATTTCCTGGATTTGTGCTCAGATTTACAATGACAGCTACATACTCCGTTCACTATGTCCTGTCTATGACTTACGTGCATATACATTAAATTTTACCTTATGTCAGTTGTAAGCAGAACTAGCAAATTTTTTAAGTTTTTACTGAGGACATTTCCTCTTTTCTGATGTATTTTCTGAATATGGCCATTGTGTGGCTAGATCTGTCACGGTTACAAGCGTGAAATAAAAATACTTTTACAAGAAAAATTTAGTACATAATTTAATTTTCTAGCAAAAGACGAATGACAAACTTTTTTATTCATCGAAAATCATATGTACCACCGTCAACTGCTGTGATTAACCTTTATTAATGCTACCAGTTTTGACTGTCATCATCAGACATCCGAATGTTTGCAATCTCAGCATCTGTTTACACATGTGCATATGTCTCATTCCACTCTACATAATGTGAGAAACGCTAACTGAACCTTACTACTCAATTCATAAAGTCAAAATTTTGCGCAAAAGGCCCAGTTCGTCAATGGTACAATAGTAAAAGACATTAATATGATTTATGTAAAGGTTTTTTTTTTAAATTACCGCTACCAGTCACTAACTTTGTCAACTATTGTATTACTTATTTATTTAGTGACATGTTTCGAGGGTTAAACCTCATCTTCAAGCTAAATGGCATTACAAAAATAACTTTACAATAAGATCATACTAATGTTACATAGTCTTTTCGTAAATGCTGTGGTCATCTTTGTTCTTCTGGCGTGGCAGTCTCGTTTGCAGCATTTACGAAAAGACTATGTAACATCAGTATGACCTTATTGTAAAGTTGTTTTTGTAATGCCATTTAGCCTGAAGACCAATAGGTGATCAAGTTTGTGACTGGTAGCGGTAATAAAAAAAAAACTTTTACATATTTCTTGAGAGTCATGGTCGAAAAATAGTCAAAATGGCTTCAAATTCATTAATATGATTTTCGCAGCAGCTGATATCGGTGTAATATGATTTTACATAGGTTTCTGCAAGTTGTCCTGCAGCATCTTCTGCAAGTGTTTCAAAATTTTTGTCGTTCACTGCAGGGAGCTCGGAGATTGCCAGAGAGTTTACTTAACGCAGGTCGTTATTGCCGCCTACCTTGGTGTCCATCGGCGTGAGGCTGACGGACGTCACGTCTTGGCCGCCGAGCGCTAAAGAAAAGAATCCGGCGTCCAACTCGCCTTCCTGAGCCATGCTCACAGACGTGGGAGAGACAGCCTGAAAAAATGATGAAAAAGGGATCACTTTAATCCTATCTATGTAAATAAAAACGTAAATGTTCGTTTATTCGAGATCGTATCTCTCCGAAAATTCTTCACCGATTTTATTGGAATTTTAATGTGTGTGTGTGTGTGTGTGTGTGTGTGTGTGTGTGTGTGTGTGTGTGTTGCTTTTATATATATACCGAATCGCGGTTTTCGGCAAAATGTTTTTAGCGTTGGTATTAACTGAGATATTTAAGTAAGTACTTCTTTTTAAATGAAACCGAATACTTTTTACAACTGTAATCGACAGCTCTTGAGAAGACAATTACAGTGATATAGCGTTTGTTAATGTTAACGCTGAAATCTGTCGTAAAAATATTCGAAAAATGTCCTAGAATGTGAGAGAACGGTGGCCGGAAACGATATTTGCGTTGCAGAGACTGCCAGGCAGGCGTCTCGGACCAGGCTGCGTACTTGCATACCGTAAGGTAGACCTGCGCTTCGAGAATAAAACTATATTTCCCCTTGAACCAACTTACGATCTAGATGCACGTTCAACTACGAATGGTGTATATGAAAATACGACATAGAGTAGAATCTAGCGTATCACAAAGCGTTCCCAGATTTACGTGAGCTGAAACAAAGGCATCAACTGTTCATTCTTCAAAAAATAAAGAGATCTTATACGTTGCAAAAAGCAACTACTGCATTGAATATCTAAATTTTAGAAGGAAGATTTGACCTCTCTTTTTCTGTACGTGGCTGTGTGCTTCTTAGAGATAAAACGCATGCTGTCGGACAACTGTCTCTATCTACACTGCTCTAAATTATATCATATGGGATTAATTCGTTGGACTAAACATTTTATTAAAATATTTTGGTGACCACCTGTACACCGCAAAATAAATATTCTTCTTAACGAAACGTCGTTTCATACTGAACGTAAGCGCGTAATGACAGTGTTACCAGCTACGTACAATACACGCTGTCGACTTATTTGATACTGCAACGCAATTTCGTACACACGTAAATGAAATAAATAATTTACTAACAATGATTTGGTAACCACGCGAATCACATAACATAAATTACGTATTTAAAAAAACTTTAATCTTTTTTCAAGCATCTGTTCAAACTGCTGACCATGGACTGAAAGGCATATTTGCAATCGCCGTTCGAAAGAACGATGAACAGATTTAATTACAGTGGATGATATGGTAGAGCACGCAGTGGCGAACTCGACGTCATATGTCGTCTGTCATAGTTTGGGCTTCTTCATAGACTGCACCTTTGAGTGCTCCCCAAAGAAAGAAATCGAGAGGAGCCAAATCGGGAGACCTCGCAGGCTAATTGGCAACAGAATTTCGTCTCATCCAACGTCCAGAAAAGTTCTCATTCAGTATTTGCGTTCCAACACAGGACGAGTGAGCTGGACGAGCGTCGTGTTGCAGACAAATGCATTGTCGAATATCCAGCGGTACCTCTTCTAGTAGAACCAGAAGAATGTTTGTCAGAAAGTGTGCGTACGAATGTCAATTTAGAACGCCTGAGATGAAGTAAGGTCCCACAACGTAATTTCCTATGATGGCACAACATATGCTTACGCTCCACCGCCGTTGATGTTGCACCTGACGAAGCCAGTGTGGATTTTTGGCTGTCCAGTAGAGCACGTTATGCAAATTTACATTAGCGTCGGTAGCTTCATCGGTAAAGAGCACACGTTGGTAAAAAATAGAGTCGTCTCTCACTTGCTGAAGGGCAAACCTACAAATTCTGTACGACGTTCCAAATCACGATAGTCGAGTGCCTGATGTAGTGACAGGTGATAGGTATGGAAATTCTGCCGATACAGGACACGAATGACTCTCGTCTGGTTGATTCCACATTCCTTGGCAATATGTCTCGTACCACTGTGCGTATTCATTATCGTCGTTGCCAGAACAGCTTCTTCGTATTCTCTGTCAGTTGCAGTCTTCTTTCTTGTCCTCTTTTTGGCGTTGAAGCAGTCTGTTCGCACTAGCGTCTTAATACTTGTGATTCGTGCAATTACCTGGCGCGTCAGACATTGGGGAGCCGTATAGATAGTCCTATACCGCTGTGCTGTTTTTACGGCATCTCTTTTACATTCACCGTATATAAATAGTGCATCCAACTTTTATCCGTGTACATGTGTGCACGCAACGAATGTTGAAGCAGAAATGAACGGCCTGCAGTGCACACAAGTAAACAGACAAATGCGTTGACACTCTGACAGCGTAGCACGAGAGCTCTGCTTGGCGGTGTTTGCGCAGCTAATGCCGATTCCTGCCACCGTGCTCTCAAATTTTAGGACATTTCTCGAAATGTTTTACCAGCGATAAAAACGCAAGCCAAACAAAAAAAAATACGTGGTGTCAAACCAAATCTGTCTACACATATCGATATCACAGGCGTTACCCACAGTTTGCTGCAATATGCAATGAAATATGGGAGGTAAACCTAAAGATTATGCCTCCCTTCTCCCAATGGAGGTCAACATAGAGCCGAGCCCAGCACGGAAGCGCTCTGCCAGTTCAAGACCTCAGCTACAGCAGTCAAAATCGTAGTGTAGCACTGGCGAGTAGTTTAAGTTTCAGATTAACCTATACTGTTGTAAGTGTCGAACACTGAACTGCAAGGGAACAGTCTGTTAATTAGTGCATCAGGTGATGTATTCAAAGACAATGACAGTTGCAAAATTACCCAGAACTCCTGTGACAAAGAAATGTTTAAAGGTTAAGTAAAATTTTTATTCATTTACGTAATAAGGCAAACTAATATTTAATGATTTACTGTTCATAAGTGCCCCCTCACCGAGCAACCAGAGAGCGAACAGTTACTGTTGGACGAAAGTAGTTTTTTGTAATGACAACATACTAAATATACAGAGGACAAAAGTCATATGATAGCGATATGCATGCGCATATACAGATGGTGGGAGGGTCATTTACACAAGGTATAAAACGGCAATGCTTTGTCGCAGCTGTCATTTGTTCTCAAGTGATTCATCTGAAAAGGTTTTCAACGTGATTATGGCCGCGTGATGGGAATTAACGGCCTTTGAACGCGAAATGTTAGCTGGAGCTAGATGCATGGGACATTCCCTTTCGGAAACCGTTAGAGAATTCAATAATCCGAGATCCTCTGCGTCAAGAGTGTGCCGAGAATAACAAATTTCAGGCACCACCTCTCACCAAGAACAACACAATGGCCAACGGCCTTCACTTAACGACCGAAAGCAGCAGCGTTTGCGTAGAGTTGTCAGTTCTAACATGAAAACCACACATTGCATGTTGTACCACCATACAGCGAGACCTTCAGAGGTGGTGGTCCAGATTTCTGTACACACCGGTACCTCTAATACCCAGTAGCACGTCCTTTTGCATTGATGCATGCCTGCATTCATCGTGGCATACTATCCACAAATTCATCAAGGCACTGTTGGTCCATATTGTCCCACTCCTCAACGGTGATTCGGTGTAGATCCCTCAGAGTGATTAGTGGGTCACGTCGTCCATAAACAGCCCTTTTCAATCTATCCCAGGCATGTTCGATAGCGTTCATTTCTGGAGAACATGCTGACCGCTACAGTCGAGCGATGTTGTTATCCTGAAGGAAGTCATTCACAAGATGCGCACGACGGGGGCGCGAATTGTCATCCATGAAGACGAATGCGTCGCCATTATGCTGCCGATATGGTCGGAAGATGGCATTCACGTATCGTACAGCCGTTACGGCGCCTTCCATGACCACCAGCAGCGTACGTCGGCTTCACATAATGCCACCCGAAAACATCAGGGAACCTGCTCCTTGCTGCACGCTGGAAAATTTGTCTAAGGCGTTCAGGCTGACCAGGTTGCCTCCAAACACGTCTCCGACGTTTGTCTGGTTGAAGGCATATGTGACACTCATCGGTGAATAGAACGTGATACCAATCCTCAGCGGTACATTCGGCATGTTGTTCGGCCCATCTGTACTGTGCTGCATGGTGTCATGGTTGCGAAGATGGACCTCGCCATGGACGTCAGGAGTGAAGTTGCGCATCATGCAGCCTCCTGCGCACAGTTTGAGTCGTAACACGACGTACTGTGGCTGCACGAATAGCATTATTCAACATGGTGGCTTTGCTATCAGGGTTCCTCCGAGCCATAATCCTTAGGTAGCAGTCATCCACTGCAGTAGTAGCGCTTGTGCGGTCTGAGCGAGGCATGTCATCGACAGTTCCTGTCTCTCTGTATCTCCTCCATGTCCCAACAACATCACTTGAGTTCACTCCGAGACGCCTGGACACTTCCCTTGTTGAGAGCCCTTCCTGGCACAAAGTAACAATGCGGACGCGATCGAACCGCGGTACTGACCGTATAGGCATGGTTGAACTACAGACACCATGAGACGTGATGGAATGACTGGAACTGATCGGCTGTCGGACCCCCTCCGTCTAATAGACGCTCATGCATGCATGGATGTTTACATCTTTGGGCGGGTTTAGTGATATCTCTGAACAGTCAAAGGGACTGTGTCTGTGATACAATATCCATAGTCAACGTCTATCTTCAGGAGTTCTGGAAACTGAGGTGATGCAAAACTTTTTTTGATGTGTGTATGAATAGTAACAGAAAACGCAGCATTTGGAAAGAAACTGGCAAAGAAATGGGGGTACTGCTTACAATGTCCTTTTGCCAGATCAAACTTCCTTGCATGGAATCCAGATAATCTTTCGATCTATCCCGTATCTGGATAGCATTATTTTCGAAATTGGTCCCTATATGATTTAGGTATTGTAACTCTGCCTCTTTAGTCGCTTCATTGTCAACAACACTGTACCTATCTTAAAAAATTGTGTAAGACACCACAAGAGGCAAGAATCATGTTCTCTACACATTCCAGACTGAGACAGATCTCGCGACAATAAATCCTAAAATTTTGGTGCAGTATTCCAAAAGCTTTTCAGAAACTCTTCAGGCTCTGTTATGTCTGTATATGAACACTTTTTTCGATTGATCATCTTATTTTGTATAACGTTAAAGGTCTTATCAAATAGGCTTTTAATGGAAAAACTTCCTTGCCACGTGAGGCAGTCGGGGCCTCGTGACTGGTTATCCTTTGGGCTTGGCATATTCAAAGTATTTCTTTCCAGTTTTGTTGCTAAATTTGATCGTGAGAAGATCCCCAGATCGCTATTCTTTCCTAGGCCACCAACGTTCACATATATAAATTTATAGTCTCCTTCCTGACATAACTAAGAAATTATTATCGCAGGGATGTTACTTTCATCCATTTTTCTCGGAGGTTGCCTAACGACTTCCATATAAAATTTGTTACGTATTGTAGCACCGCTGCAGTTCAAACGCGGTGTACTAATAGACACGCATCGTGCGGCACCACTCTGCTCCACTGGAGTTCTGCTAAGTGTGGTCTTAACTTAAAAGCGCAGGGACACCTTCTTCTTTCGACGGCACTTTGTCACTACGTTAGGTGCGCTTCTGGATCTGGATCCACTCCAACTACGGTCCATTTCTACTATAGGGATCCATTAGATTCTAGGTGAGCCGATCTTATCCAGTTGACGATGGTCATTACCGAATTTTACACACGCAAGTAAGCTCAACTAACCGTATGCGTTGTTGTGCGAAATCCAGTTAGCACTTCTCCCGTTTACTGGTGAGTTACATTTTCATTCTTACCCTGGAGCTACTGACCTCTATAACTGCGATTCTTTTGACTTATTATTTTAATTACTGTAACAACTGGCACCTGTTTCCTGAATGATAGCATTCATTTATTACAGGAACTTCCACACCCACATTTTCTCATCTTATGGATTTTATTTAGGACGCCCACCATCCGTGTTTAACAGCCTTTTAGTTCGATGACAACCGTTGATGAATCACTAACTTTCGTTTATTGCAACACCTTGGAACATCGCAGTTCTCATCAGGCATTAAGTCATGACTTGTAGGTAATGAATGTGAAAATTGACGATCAACAGTACCATATAATACTGCCTCCGTAACGAAAGTTTAACAGTTAACTATACGGAAAAGCACTTGTGGTGAAAGCTTTTCAAGTTTCTTTATATTCATCTACGATTTTTATTATATTATATATTATATATTATATTATATATTTAGTTCGATGACAACCGTTGATGAATCACTAACTTTCGTTTATTGCAACACCTTGGAACATCGCAGTTCTCATCAGGCATTAAGTCATGACTTGTAGGTAATGAATGTGAAAATTTACGATCAACAGTACCATATAATACTGCCTCCGTAACGAAAGTTTAACAGTTAACTATACGGAAAAGCACTTGTGGTGAAAGCTTTTCAAGTTTCTTTATATTCATCTACGATTTTTATTATATAAAAATTGTAATTCCTTTATACAATAATGCATCTGAGGATGCAACTTTAAGGAGCGAAACCAGTCGTTGGTCTTTGAATGAACTACATTAAATAACTAATGCAGTCATACGGACTTTCATTCGTCCTAATCTGAATTGGCTAATAACAACTTTTGTAATATTACAGTACAAACGTTCCAGTTCAATCAGTCATTAACTGCATTAAATGTCCTACAAAAGGTTCGGTTCATTATTTTTTTGTAGGACTAATAGTTTGCACGTAGCGAGCGAGAGAATATGAAAATTCATGCAGGTATCGTTTGAAGGCCAGATACAACACTTTGGGTTGCATAAAACATCAGCATGGGCAGCTGAATCACCCTGTATAACATCATTTCCAAAATACAAAACTAAAAGTTACGTGAAGCATATTTTATGACTGCATTTACAAGTCGTTCTGATTTCTTTCTCCTTACAGTGGCAGATTACTCGACTTCGTCTCAACATCAGCTTAATTAGTGCCTGTATGAAGTAAGTGCCGAAATCTGTATTTCAGTTTTAAGAATCAATCATGTGTAAATCTTATAATGTCTTAACAATATCAGATATTAGTGGATGATTAATGCAGTTTTACTAAGATAACAGAAAAAGCTGAAACACAACAGATCCCAGCTGAGACCACAGTATCTACTTGTAATGGAGCTGTACACTGAGATAACAGGTGTCATGGGATACCTCCTAATATCGTGTCGGACCTCCTTTGACCGGTGTAGTGCAGTACCTCTACGCGGCGTGGATTCAATACGTTGTCGGAAGTCCCCTGAAGAAGTACTGAGCCATGTTGCCTCTATAGCAGTCCTAATTGCAAAAGTGTTGTGGGTGCAGGATTTTGTGCACGAACTAACCTCTCGATTATGTCTCATAAATGGGATTCATGCCGAGCTATCTGGGTGGCCATGTCATTCACTCGAATTGTTCAAAATGTTCATCAAAGCAGTCGCGATCAGTTGTGGAACGGTGAGATGGCACATCGTTGTTTGGGAACATGAAGTCCACGAATGGCTGCAAATGGTCTCCAAGCAGCCGAACATAGGCATTACCAGTCAATGAACCGTTCCATTCCATGTAAACACAGCGCACACCATTATGGCGCCGCCAGGAGCTTGCACAGTGGCTTGTTGACTACGTGGGTCCATGGCTTCATGGAGTCTGCACTACACTCGAACCCTACAACCAGCTCATATTAATTAAATGGGGACTCATCTGACCAGGGCACGGTTTTCCAGTCGTCTAGGGTCCAATCGATATTTCCTCGAGCCCAGGTGAGGTATTGCGAGCGATATCGTGCTGTTAATAAAGGCAGTCGCGTCGGTCGTCTGTTGCCGTAGCCCATTAAGTCAAATTTCGCCGCACTGTCCTAACGGATACGTTTGTCGTACATCCCATGTTGATTTCTGCAGTTATATCGCGCAATGTTGCTTCTCTGTTAGCACTGACAAATCTACGCAAATGCCACTGCTCTTGGTCGTTAAGTGAAGACCGTCGGCCAGTGCGTTGTCCTTGGTGACAGATAATGCCAGAAATTTGGTCGGCACACTCTTGTCACCATGGATTTCGGAATATTGAATTCCCTAACGATTTCCAGAATGGAATGTCCCATGTAATTACCTCCAACTACTTTTCCACGTTCATAGTCTGTTAATACCCATCGTGCTGCCATAATCGCGTTGGAAACCATTCCACATGAATCACCTGAGTACAAATGACAATTCCGCCAAAGCACTGCTCTTTTATACCTTGTGTACGTGACTTTACCACCATTTGTATATGTAGATATAGCTATCACGTGACTTTTGTCAGTTCAGCGTGTGACAGTGAGACGAAATAAGTCTGTTAAACTGCTTATTTCAGAGAAGTAAAATCTAGAATCAGATTTTGTCACCTCTGCGGCGTAGTAAGTCTTGGCAGTTGCTAGAGTCTCTCCCGCCACAGCTCCGATCCGATTGCATGGTTCAAAAATGGCTCTGAGCATTATGGGACTTAACTTCTGAGGTCATCAGTTCCCTAGAACTTGGAAGTACTTAAGCCTACCTAACCTAACGACATCACACACATCCATTCCCGAGACAGGATTCGAAACTGCGACCGCCGGCCGGTGTGGCCGAGCGGTTCTAGGCGCTTCAGTCTGGAACCGCGCTACCGCTACGGTCGCAGGTACGAATCCTGCCTCGGGCATGGATGTGTGATGTCCTTAGGTTAGTTAGGTTTAATTAGTTCTAAGTTCTAGGCGAGTGGTGACCTCAGATGTTAAGTCCCATAGTGCTCAGAGCCATTTGAGCCGAACCTGCGACCGCAGCGGTCGCGCGGTTCCTGACTGTAGCGCCTAGAACCGCTCTGCCACTCCGGCCGGCCCGATTACATGAGTTTGGTCTTTGTCGGGTCTTACAGGACATCTCGGCAGGTAACTCAACGTGTGATACGTTGCATACAGCATAAAAGATTTAAGTTTCAGCATTGCACATGAGTCATATGTACCAGCATCCAATATTTTCGATATCACGTCCCCAGTTTGCCCAAATTACCTATAAATATTACTAAATTAATGTCCCCCGCCGAGTATTTTTATCTGTATGTGAAGTTTAATCTTAGGAACTACGGTAGAGATTTTGATACAGTTTTGAATAATTGATACAATGATTAACAAGGATGGTTTGTGTTCATAATTATTTAAATATCTCGTGCAAATTAGCTGAACTACGACGAATTTAAATCCCCCACCACGTTTGTCTATCTGTTTGCAGTCAGACTATGGATGTGATGAGAGTGATGTGAAGTTCCAGATGTGGACTGATGGAATAATTTATATGTTATATCTGTTGCGGTATGTTGCATATAGGTATTCGGTACATTGCTTGATAGTTACTACGTAGAAAACTCGGCCAATAGCAAATAAAGGGAAAAATTTTACAGTCTATAATGGACAATGTTTTACTCTAAGAAATGATACATTTTTAGCTAATAGATACATTGATTGACGAGAAAGGTTTGTGTGTACAAACTATTGGCACCACATAAGACAAGTCGTCCAGCAGTAGATACTTCTTGCTACCATGTGAAGCTGTATCGTGTCGCTAGTTCCATACTAATATGAAAGAACCAAGGATGGTGTAGTTCTAGTATACAAACTTTTGTACAATTCATGTTACATTTTATCACATGAATATAAAGACAAGAAGCCTGAGTTCTGATAGCTGTCGAAGTAACTTTGTCACATGGATATAAAGACCAGAAGCCTGAGTTCTAATAGCTGTCGAAGCAACTTCTGTTTAGAAGTGGTTTCGTAAATGAGTTACTGTCATAAGTAAGTGATGGGTGTTTTGCTCTACCGATGATGAGGTATCAGTGAACCCGATGATCGTTATTACGAATTCTCAGGTGAAACTGTTTTCAATGCTGTAACTTGAATTCAGGTGATCTTGTCAACCTACAGTCGTGAAGTTATGTGGATTTTTTGGTTGGGGAACCCAGAGCGTCATGTACACCGACCGACTCAAGATGGTCTGTTTCTGTTTTATCCCTCTGTGAAGCATGAGCGTTCTCTTAAGTGTAACTATTCACTTTCAGTGGCTGTGACGATTGCGTTATAGGGTTCTTTCAGGATTTATTTCCGTTGCCTTTGCGGACGGAGTGTGGGAAGATCAACTGCTTGTATACATCTGTGTGATCATTTATCTATCTAATTGTAGCTGCACAATCTCTATAATGTTTAAAAAAGTCTCACATATTCCCATGTTAGGTAGTATTGGTTAAAACTACAATAAAATTTCCTATAATTGCATGTGCGGAAGCCAATACCAGATCAGCTATGGGCTGCACTATCCTCTCACTCTCATCTGTCTGTTATGTAGAAATTACACTGTGGGCTGTGCTGCAGACGGATATCACGCATCCTGACACATCATTCAGTCCTTCTTCGCAGTAAATCATGCCCTCTTTCGAATACACGTAGCTCCATTTGGAATGCATCACATGCAATGGCATTCGGAAGGACGACGGTTCAATCCCGCGTCCGGCCATCCTGATTTAGGTTTTCCGTGATTTCCCTAAATCACTCCAGGCAAATGCCGGGATGGTTCTTCTGAAAGGGCACGGTCGACTTCCTTCCCCATCCTTCCCTATTCCGATGAGACCGATGGCCACGATGTCTGCTCTCCTTCCCCAAACCAACCAACCAACCAACATGCAATGGTCGCATGTACCGGTAATGTCTGGATACTGTTGATGTGTTGGGCATACTCTAATACCTTTAAACGTCCCCATAGGCAAAAATTCAACAGATTCATGTATGGTCAACGGGGATTCCATGCCACCAGGCCTCCTAACGTAATTGATCTCCCATGACACGTTGTGAAGAGACACTGTCATACGATCTATAGAAGATGGAGTTGTGCCCAATCGCACATAAACCAAAGTCATTGTCTTTTTGCAAGGGTAACGCTTTCTGCATACAGCAATTGGTAAAGCACAGCACCTGTTAATCTCTATGAAAAAGTGTATGGCGTAAAGAGTCTTTTACCAACAGCTCCTGCTCATACACTGAATACAATCCCGATTACTCACCCCAATGACAGCTCGAGAGTTTGCATCGATCACACGAGCACATTTTGGTAATACACTACGCCATATTTTGTGATGGTCTTCAAAACCAAATACCATGTAATACCCGTCACAATTAAAATGGTTAATATCTGAGCAAGTACTGGTTACTGACTTTTGGTCTGGAACTTTTCTCCTAGTTTTGACCAATATTACCACTAGTAGGAATATGTGACACTTTCGTTAAACACCCTTTATTTATGTAGTGAGCTGAAAATATTCTCAGTTTCTGCTCCGAAAGTTCATAAAATTTCATGAGCAAGTGCTTGGTAGATTTAAGGTGTCTTTCTTTGAGTACTCGCGAATAACAGTTCTTTAACATTTATGTTTCACTCTCTCGCTAGTCTAACAACCCTTTGATTGCTCGCCCCTCCATTCTTTGAATACATTCAATATTGCCCAAGCAGCATGGCTGGGCCAGTTCAGTTGCAGTCTGCATTGTTGCCAGATTTCTGCACTCCCCCTGGCCCTATAACATAATGCACTGTTGCCAGATTTCCACCCCCCTCCCTTCTCCCCACCCATCCACTGCTTAGGCCAATTTCCCTATGTATAAAATGGTGGGAAATTAAAAAATTAGCGGTAAATTCAAAATAACGCCTAATTCTCTGATGTCATTGTGGAAGTAGGATACTTACCCTAAGTGTGGAATGGTGGGAAAATAAAAAATGGATAACTGCCTGACTGGTTGAAAATCTAAGATGGCAGACCCAGGAATACTGGTTCACATGGTTAAAATGGCTCTGAGCACTATGGGACTTAACTTCTGAGGTCATCAGTCCCCTAGAACTTAGAACTACTCAAACCTAACTAACCTAAGGACATCACACACACCCATGCCCAAGGCAGGAATCGAACCTACGACTGTAGTGGTCGCGCAGTTCCAGACAGTAGCCCTAGATCCGCTTGGCCACTCAGGCCGGCGGAATACTGGTGCAGCCCAAATGTTTGTCAGATTTACTGGGGTTTTCCCATCCCTATTATGTCACAAACCAAGATGGTGGATCCTGGGCTATTGGTTCCTTACGTAACAATGATTTTGGGAGCAGGTACATCTTGATGTGGTGGAAACGTGATTTCCATGTAAACGAAATGTTAAACTCCAATCACTCTTCCTATAAACCGAAAACAATCTAATGTCCAGCTTAGGATGCCATTTTAAGTGATTATTAAGCGATTCCTCACATAAACTGTGTTTCACGTTATACTTAAGGCATCTAATAATTCCAGGAGATTTCCAAATGGTGACAGTTCGGGAGTCTGCAGATGTGACCCATGTGCGAAAGGATTTAATGATCATACTCGATTTGCGGGGTAGTCGGACTTATATTTGTGAGCTACCACTCTTCCACAGACATTGTTGTTGTTGTGGTCTTCAGTCTTGAGACTGGTTTGATGCAGTTCTCCATGCTACTCTATCCTGTGCAAGCTTCTTCATCTTCTAGTACTTACTGCGACCTACAGCCTTCTGAATCTGCTTAGTGTATTCATCTCTTGGTCTCCCTCTACAATTTTTGCCCTCCATGCTGCCCTCCAATGCTAAATTTGTGATCCCTTGATGCCTCAGAACACGTCCTACCAACCGGTCCCTTCTTCTTGTCAAGTTGTGCCACAAACTCCTCTTCTTCCCAATTCTATTCAATACCTCCTCATTAGTTATGTGATCTACCCATCTAATCTTCAGCATTCTTCTGTAGCACCACATTTCGAAAGCTTCTATTCTCTTCTTGTCCAAACTATTTATCGTCCGTGTTTCACTTCCATACATGGCTACACTCCATAAAAATACTTTCAGAAACGACTTCCTGACACTTAAATCTATACTCGGTGTTAACAAATTTCTCTTCTTCAGAAAGGCTTTCCTTGCCATTGCCAGTCTACATTTTATATCCTCTCTACTTCGACCATCATCAGTTATTTTGCTCCCCAAATAGCGAAACTCCTTTACTACTTTAAGTGTCTCATTTCCTAATCTAATTCCCTCAGCATCACCCGACTTAATTCGACTACATTCCATTATCCTCGTTTTGCTTTTGTTGATGTTCATCTTATACCCTCCTTTCAAGACACTGTCCATTCCGTTCAACTGCTCTTCCAAGTCCTTTGCTGTCTCTGACAGAATTACAATGTCATCAAAGAACCTCAAAGTTTTTATTTCTTCTCCATGGATTTTAATACCTACTCCGAATTTTCCTTTTGTTTCCTTTACTGCTTGCTCAATATACAGATTGAATAAAATCGGGGAGAGACTACAACCTGCCTTCTTTGGGATTGGAATTATTATATTCTTCTTGAAGTCTGAGTGTATTTCGCCTGTCTCATACATCTTGCTCAATAGATGGTAGAGTTTTGTCAGGACTGACTCTCGCAAGGCCGTCAGTAGTTCTAATGGAATGTTGTCTACTCCCGGGGCCTTGCTTCGACTCAGGTCTTTCAGTGCTCTGTCAAACTCTTCACGCAGTATCGTATCTCCCATTTTAACTTCATCTACATCCTCTTCCATTTCCATAATATTGTCCTCAAGTACATCGCCCTTGTATAGACCCTCTATATACTCGTTCCACCTTTCTGCTTTCCCTTCTTTGCTTAGAACTGGGTTTCCATCTGAGCTCTTGATATTCATACAAGTGGTTCTCCTTTCTCCAAAGGCCTCTTTAATTTTCCTGTAGGCAGTATCTATCTTACCCCTCGTGAGATAAGCCTCTTCGTCCTTACATTTGTCCTCTAGCCATCCCTGCTTAGCCATTTTGCACTTCCTGTCGATCTCATTTTTGAGACGTTTGTATTCCTTTTTGCCTGCTTCATTTACTGCAATTTTATATTTTCTCCTTTCGTCATTTAAATTCAGTATTTCTTCTGTTACCCAGGGATTTCCACTAGCCCTCCTCTGTTTACCTACTTAATCCTCTGCTGCCTTCACTATTTCATCCCTCACAGCTACCCATTCTTCTTCTACTGTATTTCTTTCCCCCATTCCTGTCAATTGTTCCCTTATGCTCACCCTGAAACTCTGTACAACCTCTGGTTTAGTCAATTTATCAGGGTCCCATCTCCTTAAATTCCCACCTTTTGCAGTTTCTTCAGTTTTAATCTGCAGTTCATAACCAACTGATTGTGGTCTGATTCCACGTCTGCCCCTGGAAATGTCTTACAATTTGAAACCTGGTTGCTAAATCTCTGTGTTACCATTATATAATCTATCTGATACCTTCTAGTATCGCCAGGATTCTTCCATGTATACGACCTTCTTTTATGATTCTTGAACCAAGTGTTAGCTATGATTAAGTTATGCTCTGTGCAAAGTTATACCAGGCGGCTTCCTCTTTCATTTCTTACCCCTTCCTACTCTCCAATTCTAGTCACCCATGACTATTAAATTTTCGTTCCCTGCACTACCTGAATAATTTCTGTTATCTCATCACACATTTCATCAATTTCTTCATCATCTGCAGAGCTAGTTGGCATATAAACTTGTACTACTGTAGTAAGAGTGGGCTTCGTATCTATCTTCGCCACAATAATTCGTTCACTATGCTGTATGTAGTAGCTTACCTGCACTCCTATTTTTTTTATTAATTATTAAACCTACTCCTGCATTACCCCTATTTGATTTTGTATTTATAACCCTGTATTCACCTGACCAAAAGTCTTGTTCCTCTTGCCACCGAACTTCACTAATTCCCACTATATCTAACTTTAACCTATCCATTTCACTTTTTATATTTTCTAACCTACCTGCCCGATTAAGGGATCTGACATTCCACGCTCCGATCCGTAGAACGCCAGTTTTCTTTCTCCTGATAACGACGTCCTCTTGAGTAGTCCCCGCTCGGAGATCCGAATGGGGGACTATTTTACCTTCGGAATATTTTACCCAAGAGGACGCCATCATCATTTAACCATACAGTAAAGTTGCATGCCCTCGGGAAAACTTACGGCTGTAGTTTCCCCTTGCTTTCAGCCGTTCGCAGTACCAGCACAGCAAGGCCGTTTTGGTTAGTGTTACAAGGCCAGATCAGTCAATCATCCAGACTATTGCCTCTGCAAATACTGAAAAGGCTGCTGCCCCTCTTCAGGAACCACACGTTTGTCTGGCCACTCAACAGATATCCCTCCGTTGTGGTTGCACCTACGGTACGTCCATCTGTATCGCTGAGGCACGCAAGCCTCCCCACCGACGGCAAGGACCGTGGTTCATGGGGGTGGGGGGTTGTCCACAGACATACTAAATAATATTAAATAATATCCTGACAAATACCGGTATCATTCCTCGACAAGGGTGCTTGTGTAGGAGATCTTTTGCTAGTCACAGCAGTGAGTGTCAGGAGGTGTGATGTGGAACAAAGATGCATGTTGACTTTCAGAAATTCTATGAGCCTGATAGGTTGCAGGACATTGAAATATGTTCAACTGTAGCAACATATTTCCGACGATCAATGAAGGCTTCTCTGAAATTTTTGGACGAAGTTCAGACTCTGAATACACACTGCTGGAAAAAAATTAATGCACCTGTGTTGATGATGGTTTCAGCATCATTCGCCAACAGAGAGCGTAGTGGCATAGCTACCAGAGCTCTCTCTGTGTCAACCCTTTAATAGGGAATGCCCACAGCAAGGAGGCGCAGTGTGGTGCAAACATGTGAAGCAAGCAAGCGACCTTGCCATGGAGATGCACTTGCGCTTCCTACAGCCAACCGAACGAGTTTGAAAGGGGTCAAATTGTGGCCTTCTCCTTTCGGAGAACTGCCACACAAGTTGGACATGCTGCATCAGTTGTGCAACGATGCTGGTAGCTGTGGTCATGTGAACATTCTCACACCCACAGACGAGGTTCTGGACATCCACGCACCACAGACGCCCGCCAGGATCGTCGTATCGTAAGGGCAGCAGCAGCAGATCGTACAGCTCCCCAAGCACAGACAGTGGGATTGCGAGCCTAGACATGTCAACACCAACTGTTGCAAACCCGTTAATAGCGGTGAGACAATGGACACGCATACCTCTAGCCTGTCTTCCAGTCATGCCACAACATTGATGAGCATTGATGTGCCAGGCTCAGGTGGTGCCATCAGGGGATCACTTGGAAGATGGAGTGGCGCACCGTGATCTTCAGTAATGAAACCAGATCCTGCCTACACACAAGTGATGGACATCTGTGCCTACAACGTAAACCTGGTGAGCATTGTATCGTAGAGTGTATCCATCTAAGACACACTGTCCCCACCCCGGGCCTTATGGTCTGGGATGTGGTAAGTTACAACTCTCATTCACCTTTAGTGTTTCTGGAGGGAACGCTTACCAGTGTTCGGTACGTGCAGAATGTTGTTAGACCTGTTCTTTTGCTGTTTTTGCCAAAGGAAGGTGATGTGTTCTTGCAACACGATAATGCTCGCTGATGCTTTGGCCGTGAAACTCAATCTATTCTGCAAGATGTGCAGCAATATTCCTGGCCAGCACGATCTCTGTACTTGTCTCCAACTGACCACATGTGGAATATGATGGGACCAGAAGTGACTCACGCGCCTGCTCAACCAACAACTCTTACAGAACTAGATGAACAGGTTGAGCAGGCGTGACATAATGCATCCCATGCAATCACCATCTGTACAATCGACTGGATGCCATAATTAGTGCCTGCACTGACGCACACGGAGGATATACCACATACTAATACGGGTGTAGGTTGCAGTAGGTACTGGGAGATGAAGAAGCTTGCACAGGATAGAGTAGCATGGAGAGCTGCATCAAACCAGTCTCAGGACTGAAGACCACAACAACAACAACAATACGGGTGTTTCAGCATGGGTCGATACCTGCTACCTCAGAACCACTTGTGCTATTGATCTGTAAATGTAATCATTTCATGTACTCTATATGCACTGGTACAACAATAAAGCTTGAGTGAACTGGAAATCACTGTAAGGTTTTATTACTTTTTTCTGGCATTGTATTACGAGAAAAGGAAATATGGCTGGAAACTGAACAATTTGTACATTCATCAGTGGAGACTAGATAATACTTTGTCACGTACATCTGCCTGTTACAGTGAAAGTGTAGTAATATGCCCCATGTTGCTGTGAAATTTTTACAAATGGCCCGTGTGACTGCAAAAATTGAACAAGTTGTCCCACGTTACAGTAAAATTGTTACAAAGCATCCAATCAAACAATGAAAATTATAATAAATTACCTAGTACACCACTACGTTACAGACAATTTAACTTGATGCCTGAAAGAAGTAGTGTTCCATGAGAGCTAAAGGCAGACCACAGACCCAGCTCAACATGTCAGTACACGTTCTGCTTAACTTACACACTTCAGTGTTCAGTGCAGATACTGGAGACCTCATAGCTCCAATATAGTGGTATCTTATTGGATCTTATTTCCTGAGAGCATACTGTGTCACAGTTGAAATATCTGTTTATAGCTCAAAAACATTCCATAGTTTGTCAAACTACTGCGCCGGCCCCAGATCGAATCCGCCCGGCGGATTAACGACGAGGGCCGGTGTGCTGGCCAGCCTGGATGTGGTTTTTAGGCGGTTTTCTACATCCCCCTAGGTGAATAATGGGCTGGTCCCTACGTCCCGCCTCAGTTACACGACTTGCAGACATTTGAAACACGTTCTCACTATTTCATGATTTGCACTAGATGCAGACAGCTGTGGTACACTGATTCCATCCCGGGGATTACAGGGTGGCAGCAGGAAGGGTATCCGGCCACCCCTTCACATTAACTTTGCCAAATTCGATTGTAACCATGCCGCCCGTGCGAAAACTGCAGGACACAGGCGCAAGCAAAAGAAGAAGAAGAAGTTGGTTAAACTACATAGATCGCAGCTTCTGTATATCCTACGGGGTTTCTCCTTGACATCACGGTGGAAGTATGGCCCTCCTGCTCAGTATAGAGTCCAATATGAATATTAAGTTTAAAATACAAGATGGCGATCCAGGGGGTCATCAGTGACATCAGAATCAAAATTGGCGATTCAAGGTGAGTAGCGAGCGATTTTCTTCCCCAACCTTGAAACGTTCCAATCTTCCTTTCTTGCTTCCTTCAGGATGATTGGCCTAGGTACACAACTGGCGCCTGCAACATTACCAGTCCAAAACAGTTGTTCCAATTTCTGTGGCACTGTAATCACCTACCCATCACTCATCCTCAACATCCAGGATTACTAGCCCTCAAATGGACTCACTATCTGTGCTCTGTACATAATTTTGAAAGATTGATCATCATCATGAAGTGCCATCACAGATCTACCACCTCAAGACAGAAGAAAAGCTAACTCACACAGATGTAAGTACTAACACATTCCTCTCTCTCAATGTTTATTATTATCATTATTCATTGTGTGTTCAAGTGAGTTGACCTAGGTTTCTTTTATTCCTTCCTCAGCACAACACCTCGCTTATGTACTTATAGATGATGCAGTGCCTCATACATTTGAGCAGTAGCAGCAGCAGATATCAGGTCAACAAGCAGACAAACTCTCTGATCCAGTGCCTGATATATTAGAGCATGACATAGAATTGTTTCTGCTACATCCAACACCGGAGCACCACCCGACAAGTCTCACGTAAATTATTTCAGAATGCTGCTGTTCAAAACTACTTATCAACTGACTGTCAACAGTTGAAAGTACGTTAATGTCATTTTAGCACCTGAGATAGAGTTTGATGTTAATAGTGAAATAGAGAATGTCCGGTGTGGTACAAACGAAGCAGTTCCGTGATATACAGTGAGTTCAACTGTGCAGCAAGCTGTCAAGCTGTATAACACAGAGGATGGCATGACAACCTACTAAAATTAAGTCTGTTGAGACATTTATATCTTTGGCAGCGACAGTGCGTCTATTGTCAACATGTCTGGAGGTGATACGACGGAGTTAACATCTAAAGACCCAAGAACGTGCTCGTGCTTAAAGTGCCCAAGTGTCATGAACCTATACAACTTACGCACTACATTATGGATCGTCATGGCCACGCTCATTCTATGGTGAATGCATATTAAACCACTCTTCAATGATGCTGTCAATTGTGTGTTGGAACTTAAAATTCACGATGAGAAGGGTGCGTTAGACAAGTATATAAGTGCTTGTATGTGTGCTATACGTAAGTCAGCTAATATTACTCCTATAAACAGAAATTCCATACAAGTGGAGTTTTCAGATGGCATACCAATTGGTTTGCAAGTAATACAGTTAGAATTTAAAGCATATAAAAACAGTTATTTGGAAAATATTGAGTGTGATACATAGGACTGATGTAGAAAACAGAGAATGACAACTTTTAACTTTGCACGGTTAGCAAAGTACAAAAAATGTATATTAACGATGTATGAAAATTGCATGAAATTACATACATAACAATGAGTAATATTTTAAAAGTTGCATTGTGTTTTATTCCATTACACATATCACTGAAAAGCACCTTTGTACCCCATCAGATATTCTCTATTTTTACTATAACTTCAAAGTCTATATCAGATACAATATTATTGAGGCTTTCATGGGCACTTCTTGACAATCTGCCAGTTGCGTCTGTCTCAGGTTCCTTGGTCGACGTTTCTTTGATGATTTTTCTCAGTTTTTCTCAGCACTTTTAAAAGGAAGGATCCAGAGGCCCGCTTTGGTACTATCAGTGATAGTGCGTTAACCAAATATGTAAGCCGCTGCAAAATGGACACAAGATACTACACTTGGAAAGCGTTCTGAGGACTTGTGTGTCCTCCGCCAGTTCCATAAGAAGTGTACAAAATTTAACTCTCGGCAAAGTGACACATGAGAAGAACAAATGTCAGGTATGCCCTTTCTGTCAAACATCCGTAGGATGACGGACAGAATCGGCCATATATTGACCCAACACAGCATAAAAACTATTTGCAAACTGACCAAGGGTGTCCCATATCAGCAAAGTACAAAATTGCACACTCGCAATGTCGTAAATATACCACATACACTATACACATCGAAAAGTCTATGTTGTAATGACTGGACGATCCATCAACATCAGTATCACCAAACATAAAAAGTATTGCAGGCTGATGCAGGTGGAGAAACTGACCATGGTGGAGTATGCTGTGTCAGACCAACTACGTAATAAAATTCACTGGCATGTAAGTTCTAGCTGTGGAGGAGAGCTACCATGCCCACTTGTTCATGAAAGCCATAGAGATCCATCAATAAACATGACAATAGCTTGAACAAGAAAGAAGGAACCCTCAAGGTGAATTCTGGATTTCCATGTTGCAGTGGACAATTGTTGCAGGTAGCAAGGCGAGAACCACAGTGATAATGACCATGGAAAATCCCTCAGACATTAGCACAATAGGGACATGTAATCTGTAGCCCCGAGCTTGTTTCCAGACCGCCACCAGCAATGCCACCCGCAGGTTCTGGCGAAACATCAAAATACAAAGGCCACTCCAAAAGAAATGCACACTATTTTGGTAAAAATACAGTTTTCATTCTGCATGTGCGAAAGTTTTAGAGTGCATAGATACATCCTTCCCGCTTGTTTTCAAACTTAGTTCAACCCGTTCCCGTGAATAGCGCCGTCACAGCATGTCTTCGAGATGGCTGCTACACTTGACGTTCGTCAGAAGCAACGTGCTGTCTTAGAATTCCTGTGCTGTGAAAACGAGACAGTCGGAAACATCCACAAGAGATTGAAAAAGGTGTATGGAGATGCTGCTGTCGATCGCAGTACAGTTAGTTGGTGGGCAAACAGGTTACGTGATGAAAGCGGGCACGGCAATATTGAGGATTGTCCTCGCAGCGGCAGGCCTCGTACTGCACACACTCCAGACAATGTGCAGAGAGTTAACGAATTGGTGACTGCTGACAGACGCATCACAGTGAACGAATTGTCACGCTACGTTTGGATAGGGGAAGGAAATGTTTGTAAAATACTGAAAGTGTTGGCGTTAAAAAAGGTTTGTGCCAGGTGGGTTCCTAGGATGTTGACAATGGCTCACAAAGAAACAAGAAAAACTGTATGCAGCGAACTTTTGGAACAGTACGAGAATGGTGGAGATGAATTTCTAGGAATAATTGTGGCAGGTGATGAAACATGGCTCCATCGTTTTTCGCCAGAGACGAAGAGGCAATCAATGGCGTGGCATCATGCAAATTCACCCAAGAAAAAAAAATTCAGAATCACACCTTCTGCTGGAAAAGTTATGGCTACGGTGTTTTTCGATTCCGAAGGACTCTTGCTTGTGGACATCATGCCAAGTGGAACCACCATAAATTCTGACGCATTTGTGACGACACTGGAGAAACTTGAAGCTCGACTGAGTCGTGTGCGACCACATCGGCAAACGCTGGATGTTTTGCTGCTGCACGAGATTGCACGGCCACATGACAGTCATAAAACCATGAAAGCGATTACAAAACTCGGATGGACAACACTGAAACACCCGCCTTATAATCCTGCCCTAGCTCCATGTGACTATCATCTCTTTGGGAAACTGAAAGACTCTCTTCGTGGAACAAGGATTGAAGATGATGACTCCCTTGTGCACGCTGCCAAACAGTGGCTCCAACAGGTTGGTCCAGAATTCTACCATACGGGTATACAGGACTGATTCCAAGATGGCGTAAGGCAGTTGAGAGGGATGGAAATTATGTGGAGAAATGAAAATATTGTTCATAAAAGATGTATCTACACACTATAAAACTTTCAAACATGTAGAACAAAAGATAGCATTTTTTAAAAAAAGTTGTGGTACATTTCTTTTGGAGTGACCCACGTAATCATCAAAAAACGTCAGTTGAAGAAACCGAGACAGAAGCCAACAGGCAGTTTATCTATTTCAGATGCTAAATGGACATTCAGTTACATCTACATGCATACCCTGCAAGCCACCATATGATGCGTGGCTAAGGCTACCTTATACTACTAGTCATTTCCTTTCCTATTCCAGTCATAAACAGAGCGAGGGAAAAACGACTATCTGTATGCCTCTAAAACTGGTTCAAATGGCTCTGAGCACTATGGGACTTAACTTCTAAGGTCATCAGTCCCCTAGAACTTAGAACTACTTAAACCTAACGAACCTAAGGACATCACACACATCCATACCCGAGGCAGGATTCTAACCTGCGACCGTAGCGATCGCGCGGTTCCAGACTGTAGCGCCTAGAACCGCTCGGCCACCCCGGCCGGCTCTGTATGCCTCTGCCTGAGCTCTGATTTCTCTTATATTCATGGTCTTTATGAGAAATTTTGGTTCTCTAAATTTGCAAAAAGAACATCTGAGTTCATGAAGCATCCCCATACAATTCACTTCGATCTGTTGGCAATCAGTTGATAAGCAGTACTGAACAACAGCATTCTGAGATGACTTAACTGAGGCTCAATGAGCGGTGCAGAAATTGGATATAGAGGAAACGCAAGGTCGGAAAGTAGTTCTATATGCAGACTTGGTTTCCACTCCATCGTCTTGGGAGCCGCATCATGGAGTGTGCCAACATTCTGACTTGTTTTCTGCTGCAACTCTCCAGATGTATCAGACACCACATCATCTACAGCAGGAAGCTGTCATGCTGAGGGAGCAAGGAAAAAAAATCACAGAAACTCAAATACACACACAATGAATAATAATAATAATAATAATAATAATAATTGTTGTATCCGCGGACCCAACCGAATAGCGCGCGCGCCCTGCCGTCGCCTCGCTTGCCACAGTTTCCCGTCGCGACCGCCGGCGGCGCATGGCGTTGCCGCCGACCGAAGACGTCGCGCCATTGCTGAGCTGGGGCCTACAGCTCCCTCTGGCTACACGATATAACAGGAGCGCTGGCCCCGAGTCAGAGAGTCTTGCAGACAGCTCGTTCCAGTCGTCAGTGCCGTCGTTCGTTTTCTGGTTAGCTAGCTCGCTGTGTGATTCAGTATTGTATAACGTCTTAGGCCACGAATCAGGAATATTCTTTGGACACTAATTGGAGGAGGAGGAGGAGATTAGTGTTTAACGTCCCGTCGACATCGAGGTCATTAGAGACGGAGCACAAGCTCGGATTAGGGAAGAATGGGGAAGGAAATCGGCCGTGCCCTTTCGAAGGAACCATCTCAGCATTTGCCTGAAGTGACCTAGGGAAATCACGGAAACCCTAAATCAGGATGGCCGGACGCGGGATTGAACCGTCGTCCTCCCGAATGCGAGTCCAGGACACTAATTGGAACTGTATCTACGGTACACTCTTCGCTCTCAATAAAGCTAAGTAACTGTTTTATACTAGCTGGCGCTTATGTGTCACTAATCGTTTTCATGCCACCAGATTTTAGTCACAACCTGGTCACGTCCCACTCCATATCCAAATTATGGTTGCCACGCCCGGGCAGCCATAATAATAATAATAATAATAATAATAATAATAAACAATGAAAGAGAGGAATGACCATGTGCAAGTCTGTTTTTTCTGTCTGGAGGTGAGTTGATGACTCTGTGATGACATTTCGTAATGATGATCGGCCTTTAACTATGGTGTATAGTGTACAACAGGCGACTCCACTTGAAGGCTAGTAAGACTGAGGATGTCGTATGGAAAACTGGAACAGCTATTTTGGACTGATAATACTGCAGGCTGCACTCATATATCTAGGTCAATCATCTTCAATTGCCGTCTTGGATTCTGACATCGTCGGTGACATACCGGATCCCCATCTTCGACTGTAATGTCATTGGTCCACCATCTTGGATTACCTTCCTGAATTTAAAACTTAATGGTCATCTTGTAATCCATACTTAGTACAACTGACATACTTCTGTTGTGAAAGTCCCACAGGGTACACAAAATCTATCAGTCATGCAGACTACTTTAGCTATGGAATGTTTTTGGCTACAAACAGAATGCAACCATTACACAATATGATGCCAAGCAAAAAATAAAGTAGTATACAACTATCTTACAACAGCACTGAACGCTTTTGAAAGCTATGACGTTACATCTATTAATAGTCTCATATCAGCACTATCGGTATGTGACTGATGCAGAACTTGTTTTGGCCATGTTGTGTTGCGTCTGTGGTCTGCCTTCAAGCTCTGGTGGAACTCTACTATTTGCAGGCGTTCAGTGAATTTTGCTGTAACATAAAAGTGTATTTGGTAATTTGCTACAATTTTCATTGTATTATGGGGTGTTTGATTACAGTTTCATTGTAATGTGAATAATTTGTCACTAATTTGACTTTAACATAGATAATTTGTTAGAAGTCTTAGTAAAACTGGGTAATTTGTTAGAATTTTTGTTGTAACATGTAGTAATTTGTTATAATTTTCACGGTAACATGGGGGTATTTCTTATAATTTTTCTTGTGACTTGTCGCAGTTAGCTACAATTTTGCTGTAACATGGGGCAACATGTTATAATTTCACGTTAATGTACAGAAATTGGTTAAAAGTTCTCTGTAACATGGGACAGTTTGTAACAACTTTTGTTGTAACATGTGTTACGATTCCACTGTAACATGGAAAAAATGGTTCAAATGGCTCTAAGCACTATGGGACTTAACATCTGAGGTCATCAGTCGCCTAGAACTTAGAACTACTTAAACTTAACTAACCTAAGGATATCACACACATCCATGCCCAAGGCAGGATTCGAACCTGCGACCGTAGCAGCAGTGCGGTTCCGGACTGAAATGCCTAGAACCGCTCGGCCACAGCGGCCGCCTAATATGGACAATTTGTATCAATTTTTTCTGGAATGGAGGCATTTTATTACTATGCCACTTTCGCATGAAAATGTAAGGCATTAAGTGCTATGTAGTTTCCATTTACCAATACACAAATTGTTCAATTTACTGCCATATTTCAGTTTCATATAAAATATTCAGAGTCCAAACTTCATACGAAATAAAATCAGACCCCCCCGCCCCCCCCCCCCCCCCCCCCCCCCCCCACCACACACACACAACATTGAATAATTCTATATTTGACAAAAGTCAGAAATATTTCACTACAGTCGAACATATTTCAATGTCTTACAACCTTCAAGTCTGCACACATTGTCATTTCACATCACATGTGCTGATACTCACTACCATGGCCGCGCCCGGGTTCCCGGGTTCGATTCCCGGCGGGGTCAGGGATTTTCTCTGCCTCGTGATGACTGGGTGTTGTGTGATGTCCTCAGGTTAGTTAGGTTTAAGCAGTTGTAAGTTCTAGGGGACTGATGACCATAGATGTTAAGTTCCATAGTGCTCAGAGCCATTTGAACTACCCTGACAAGCTGCTGTAACCATTTAGATATCTGCTGAAAATGTTAGATGTGTAATGTATCGGCCGGCCGGTGTGGCCGAGCGGTTCTAGGCGGTTCAGTCTGGAACCGCGCGACCGCTACGGTAGCAGGTTCGAATTCTGCCTCGGGCATGAATGTGTGTGATGTCCTTGGGTTAGTTAAGTTTAAGTAGTTCTAGGGGACTGATGACCTCAGATGTTAACTCTCATAGTGCTCAGAGCCATTTGAACCATTTGTAATGTATAAAATAGCACAGTTAAAGTGAACAATGGCTTAAAAATCACTAGCAATGCAGTCCTAAACTGGACATTAGATAGCTTTCTGTGTACAGGATAGATGATTGGAGATTAACGTATCGTCTATATCAATATCAAATTTCCGTCACTCCAAGGCATACCAACTGTGAAAATAAGTGTTACATTAGAGTAGAATAGATTTACTTTTCATCCTAACACTGCCACAATGAGGAGAACATGTCAGAAAAACAAGAATACACGTTAATTATTTACAAAAATAAAACTAATAGTTAAATAATATAGTACTGTCATCCACCAAACAAGTGTGTGATCATTAAAATGCAGCTAGTTGAGTGTCTATAGTATGAATCTACTACTACTCCAGCTAGTTGGGAACCGTTAATAGTCGGCACACACACACACACACACAAGAAAGATGACAAGTGCAATGATTTACGCCTTTCTAAGGAAGGCCATGTCATCAAACTATGTGCCTTTAAAATTTGGTGCTGTATAAAATGTGTAACGTAGAAAAATAAGAATGCGTTGTAATAGGATGTACAGTAACAACAGTAATAGACATACACTCCTGGAAATGGAAAAAAGAACACATTGACACTGGTGTGTCAGACCCACCATACTTGCTCCGGACACTGCGAGAGGGCTGTACAAGCAATGATCACACGCACGGCACAGCGGACACACCAGGAACCGCGGTGTTGGCCGTCGAATGGCGCTAGCTGCGCAGCATTTGTGCACCGCCGCCGTCAGTGTCAGCCAGTTTGCCGTGGCATACGGAGCTCCATCGCAGTCTTTAACACTGGTAGCATGCCGCGACAGCGTGGACGTGAACCGTATGTGCAGTTGACGGACTTTGAGCGAGGGCGTATAGTGGGCATGCGGGAGGCCGGGTGGACGTACCGCCGAATTGCTCAACACGTGGGGCGTGAGGTCTCCACAGTACATCGATGTTGTCGCCAGTGGTCGGCGGAAGGTGCACGTGCCCGTCGACCTAGGACCGGACCGCAGCGACGCACGGATGCACGCCAAGACCGTAGGATCCTACGCAGTGCCGTAGGGGACCGCACCGCCACTTCCCAGCAAATTAGGGACACTGTTGCTCCTGGGGTATCGGCGAGGACCATTCGCAACCGTCTCCATGAAGCTGGGCTACGGTCCCGCACACCGTTAGGCCGTCTTCCGCTCACGCCCCAACATCGTGCAGCCCGCCTCCAGTGGTGTCGCGACAGGCGTGAATGGAGGGACGAATGGAGACGTGTCGTCTTCAGCGATGAGAGTCGCTTCTGCCTTGGTGCCAATGATGGTCGTATGCGTGTTTGGCGCCGTGCAGGTGAGCGCCACAATCAGGTCTGCATACGACCGAGGCACACAGGGCCAACACCCGGCATCATGGTGTGGGGAGCGATCTCCTACACTGGCCGTACACCACTGGTGATCGTCGAGGGGACACTGAATAGGGCACGGTACATCCAAACCGTCATCGAACCCATCGTTCTACCATTCCTAGACCGGTAAGGGAACTTGCTGTTCCAACAGGACAATGCACGTCCGCATGTATCCCGTGCCACCCAACGTGCTCTAGAAGGTGTAAGTCAACTACCCTGGCCAGCAAGATCTCCGGATCTGTCCCCCATTGAGCATGTTTGGGACTGGATGAAGCGTCGTCTCACGCGGTCTGCACGTCCAGCACGAACGCTGGTCCAACTGAGGCGCCAGGTGGAAATGGCATGGCAAGCCGTTCCACAGGACTACATCCAGCATCTCTACGATCGTCTCCATGGGAGAATAGCAGCCTGCATTGCTGGGAAAGGTGGATATACACTGTACTAGTGCCGACATTGTGCATGCTCTGTTGCCTGTGTCTATGTGCCTGTGGTTCTGTCAGTGTGATCATGTGATGTATCTGACCCCAGGAATGTGTCAATAAAGTTTCTCCTTCCTGGGACAATGAATTCACGGTGTTCTTATTTCAATTTCCAGGAGTGTATTTGTATATTTGTCGTTTACGTCGATCAGTGCAAGAAAATACCATGATGAGCAGTTTGGAAAAATCACGGGCTATTTATTTATCTTTCACTTTCGAACTCTGAAAATACATGCATCTTGTGATGTCTTGTAAAATAAAATTTAAAAGGAAGAAGAAAAGAAACATAGGGAAAAATGTATATTTACTGAGACATCCTGGACCAGCAGTGGCTTTTGACCATCCTCAAACAATTTTTATAACTCACAAAATGTTTTGTAATATTTGTGATTAACAGACAAAACTACGGCGCATTTACGAGTATTTAGATCTCCCTTCCGAACCTGCCCATTACGTTGACCTTGTGATGGCTAGAAAACTGTAGTCACAATTATTTATTTGGAGTTCTAGAATTAATATTTGCACATATAAAATTAATACCTGTCACTTTTAAGGGATTTCAGCAAACGCCTGAGCGATCTACATGTACAGTATGTTTTCGGCAAGCAGCTGAAAAAATCTTAGGGCATATTTTAGAAAATATATAAAAGGTCTGCCGTACATTAAAAATCATTATTTAAGAAACAACAAAGTTTTCTGTTTCTATACATCTCACTTTTATCGAATAACTTTCGGTTGTCGTCGAAATTGTTTCTACTGAACATAGTTATTCCCTTATACAATTCCCTAAAACCATAACAATATAAAACAAGTTTTCACTTGCTGTTTGTTAGGGGTAATCTCAGAGTCAACAAGGACAGATTTCGAAAAGCTTTCCAACACAAATTTTCGAAGTAGATATTAGAATATTTAATCACTGACATAACTGAAATATCATGTGGAATGAACGAATAATACTCTTTCAAAAATGAAGACAGCAATCACACTAGCATAAATACAAAACAAATTTTACATATTTTTACGGTTAGGAGTCTAACTTTAAGCAGAGTCCACAACAAAATCGACGTGTTGTTGAAGACCAAAGACGAACTTTGTTCAAAGTCCACACCGAAACTGCATAAGGAATAAAAATTTGTTGATCAGTCCGTTACCAGCCAAGCAAATCTAGTCTCAAGTTACCTTACACAGACAGGTTGTACGATATATTTTTGAGTGCAGTAATAAGCAATATTGATACAGTTAATCCAAAACATCGTCTTCAGCCTTGTTTTCTGATTCAGACGAATCGGAATCTTTAAGAAAGGCTCCATTGCCGAGTCTCTGTCGACTACCATTTTTAAAATCTTCTTCATGCAATGTTTCTGAATATCTCACACAGTTTTCCCACGCAGAGATGGTTACATTGTTCATTGCTTCATGTGTGACTTTTTGGACGTCAGCAATCCGGAAACTGCTATTTCTTACTGCGATATGGGCTTTAACTTGCTCAATGGGATTGTAGTGGCAGTGGTATGGTGGTAACCCGATTACTCGGTGACCATACTGTCTCGCAAGTTCATCTCTCTCGTAAGTGCAATATTTAGATTTGTTTGCATTTATGAGCATGAGCAACTCAGCCCTAGTTTGTGACGCAATGTTAGAAATTCCATTAGATGGCAATCATGAAATAATTTCATTATTTCTGGTATTTGAAGTAGGACCCTTACTCACTTGCACAGGGTGCACACTTGCATTGTCCATGACAATAACAGAATTCTCCGCCAAGTTCGAAAGTAGCTGCTTTACAAACCACTGCTTGAAGACAGCGTTAGCCATTTCAGAGTGGTGGTCATCTTAATGCTTCGACTTCGATGCTTTAAATATTAATGTAACCTGTCTCTGCAGAACAAGCGTGAAGCTCAATAAGGCGCCTCCCTTTGCCCATAAGAGCTTTCAGGCCTCCAAAATCATCACTTATCCTCCAGCACATTGGTTGTGAATAATTATGATTAACATAAGTTGAATCGAGGTAATAAATACGCGACTTTCCGGCTTGTTTTATCTCATGCATTGATCTCATGAACACAGGTCTTTCTGTTACAATGTTATTTCTCTCCAAGAGCAGTTTTCTTCCATCACTGGTCCTTCTGTATTTAAATCCCATTTCCCTTAATATTCTGAGTACGGTAGATTTGCTGCTGTTGAAATTACCAGCTTCTTTCATGTATGAACATAGTTTGTCTGCCGTTCAAATATTTTGCTCCGTAATACATTCTCGCTGAAATGGTCGAGCTCACTTACGAATTTCTTTCGATTTCTGTGCTTGCCAGCCTTCTGAAAGATAGATGATCCGTTCTATTCAGCAGATGTGTTGGCTTCACTTGCGATGTGCTGAACAGTTCTCAACCTGATACCTCACGCCTCAGTTGATCGTTCTTGGCACTTGGCAACACCAGGAGACGATCTGTGATCAGACGTGGATGCCGCTTGACTCACATCCAAAAAATTGATACATGCGAAACGCTATTTCTCTCGCCTGCTTGTGTAACACTGGCTGATATTTATTTTTGCCACTTATATTGATCAGATTGCTTCGAAATATCTTTCGAAATAACACCACGCAGAATGCTAAAACCAGTCGTAAACTCACACCGCACTGTACGAAATGAACGGGAGCGCACGCTGCAGCAGGCGGATTGCTTATTGGTTAGCACGTCACGGGACGTATCCGTGCTTCTAAGCATCCAGACCCCCACGCCAAGTTACGAGGCGTGCACTCTAGTACTCTACTAACTGCGCCACACAAACCTCACGACTTTGTGGACTATTACGGTACCTTTTACCACATAAGCACCCTTATAATTGACTGTGGAATAAGGCTCAAACCCTGCGACATTGGTTTGAGGAGCACTCACTTTGATGCCTTAGAGATCACATTCGTTTGATCTGAGTGCATTTGAGTTGCTATTGTATGAAATGTGTAAATATGTACATTTACATCTACATCTAAATCCGTACTCCGCAAGGCACCTGACGGTGTGTGGCGGAGGGTACCTTGAATACCTCTATCGGTTCTCCCTTCTATTCCAGTCTCGTATTGTTCGTGGAAAGAAAGATTGTCGATATGCCTCTGTGTGGGCTCTGATCTCTCTGATTTTATCCCCATGGTCTCTTCGTGAGATATACGTTGGAGGGAGCAATATACTGCTTGACTCCTCAGTGAAGGTATGTTCTCGAAACTTCAACAAAAGCTCGTACCGAGGTACTGAGCGTCTCTCTTGCAGATACTTCCACTGTAGTTTATCTATCATCTCCGTAACGCTTTCGCGAATACAAAATGATCCTGTAACGAAGCGCGCTGCTCTCCGTTGGATCTTCTCTGTCTCTTCTATCAACCCTGTCTGGTACGAATCCCACACCGGTGAGCAGTATTCAAGCAGTGGGCGAATAAGTGTACTGTAATCTGCTTCCTTTGTTTTCGGACTGCATTGCCTTAGGATTCTTCCAATGAATCATAGTCTGGCATCTGCTTTACCGACGATTAATTTTATATGGTCATTCCATTTTAAATCACTCCTAATGCCTACTGCCAGATAATTTATGGAATTAATTGCTTCCAGTTGCTGATCTGCTATATTGCAGCTAATTGATAGGATCTTTCTTTCTATGTATTCTGAGCACATTACACTTGTATACATTGAGATTCAATTGCCATTCCCTGCACCATGCGTCAATTCGTTGCAGAACCTCCCGTATTTCAGTACAATTTTCCATTGTTACAATCTCTCGATATACTACAGCATCATCCGCAAAAAGCCTCAGTGAAGTTCCGATGTTATCCACAAGGTCATTTATATATATTGTGAATAGCAACGGTCCTACGACACTCCCCTGTTGCACACCTGAAATCAATCTTACTTCGGAAGACTTCTCTTAATTGAGAATGACATGCTGCGTTCTGTTATCTAGAAACTCTTCAATCCAATCACACAATTGATCTGATAGTCCATATGCTCTTACTTTGTTCGTTAAACGACTGTGGGGAACTGTATAAAACGCCTTGCGGAAGTCAAGAAACACGGCATCTACCTGCGAACCCATGTCTATGGCCGTCTGAGTCTCGTGGACGAATAGCGCGAGCTGGGTTTCACACGATTGTCCTTTTCGAAACCCATGCTGTAATGTCAGAGACCTCTGGAAACCTGGAAGAACACACGTTCAGTCCGTTGACAATTCTATGCAGCAGTCAAGACAATGAGTTAGATTTTTCCGTACAAATGGAAGTATTTTCATTGACTTTGAATGTAATTCTTACTGGTAATAATTCTTATGATGATAGCTCACAATGGTATCTAGAAATAACTGTGCATTTTCTAACATGAAACAAACTTGGCATAGGTGATAAATTATTGTAGTCATAACATTCAGAACCTTTATACCGTTGAACGCAAACACTCTTATACAGAGTTGCATTGTGTGTTCCCTGTCACATAGCTCTATCTATGTTGTGAGGAACACATCGAATGGCTATACAGCGCTTAAAGGTGTGGGCTATTGTTTATTTAGAATATACTGCCATTACTCAGTAAAGGATAAGGTGTATGTGTGCTTCTTGCATTTCCGTATTCCCACGCCAGTAGTTTTGATTGTAGCTCCATCACAAATAACATACTAGCGGTGAGAACTACTATCCTGCACTTCATGTTTGGCAGCCGAAACAGTAGTGTGCGTGCGCCGTTCCTGTGTGGTTCTCTCCAGCACGACAAGATGGTTAACCGTTGTGGCGGCCTTGGCGCCCATCGAGTGGTTCCAACACTTAGACAGCGTGGATTCAGCGAATGAGACTCGGTGCTTGCTACGTAGACCTCCACTGGTGGCAGTGAAATGGGTGAGCCGACTACACTTGGCATGATGAAAGATGTGGAGCTGTGACACCGTGGTATTTGTTTAAATAAAGACGCAATGGTACCTATCCTATTCCAGCAGCGCTGGCACTTGTTTCAAAATAAAAAATTAACATAGTACGAGCTGACTTAAGCTTGCGGCAAGAAAGCTCTTGGGTTCCTAACTTAGGGTAACAACTGTTTAAACTGTGGAATTAGAGTGATGAGAGAGATTGTTTAAATGTGCTGGCTGCACTGTTTTAAACTGTAGTGCCAAGGAAAAACTGGCGATTTTGTTTTTAATTTCCGTCTAATTTACACTTAGTATAGGATTCTAAACATACAATTTAAATGATCTGGCAACCATGCAGGCTGCACCAGTGAGCTGAGGAATCGGACAACTGCAAGCTGCACCAGCATCCCAAGGTCAGCCATCTTGGATGATTTTATATGGCTTGGTAAAACTGAGGAAATCTGGCAACGAGTGAGCTGAGAAACCTTGGATTGTGATATCATAGGGGTGGGACAATCTTACAGCCATGCAGGAGACATCGCCATCCCACAGTCCACCACCATGGATTGAGACATCATAGGGTTGGGTAAAACCCACAAAATTGACAACCATGCGAGCTGCAGAAGAATCCGAGGCCGTCATCTTAGATTTACAAGCAATAGAACAGTTGCCTATTTCTGAATTTCCGACTGTTTTACACCTATGATTAGTATCCTACTTCCAAAATGACATTGGAGGAGTGAGGGGAAAACCCTCTAGCACAACTGGGCTATTTTGGATTTCCCACTAATGTTTAAATTCCCACCATTTTATGCAAAATGTACATTAGAGCGGTAGGAGGAGGGTGAGAGGGGAAATCTGGCAACAGTGCATGATGTTATAGAGGGAGGGGAGGTGAAATCTAGCAAGAATGAAGACCTAGTCATCCACACTACTCCCCTGTCAGTCCAGCATATATATATATATATATATATATATATATATTGAAAGGTGGCTACACTGATTCACAGCGCCAGATATCGCGCCAAAGAGCTTGATTCCGCCGCCTCCACTGGCAGTGCTTGTTCAGAAGTTGTGGTAGTCAGTGATTTGCTGAGAGGATGTTGATAGCTGTATTATTTGAGGCCATGTCGTGTGCAGTTGTTTTGATGGGCTAGACAGCAGATGTTGTTCGAATGGAGATGTTGTAATGATCAGAGTGTATTTTTAGTCAATATATATGAAGGTAAAAAAACATTTTTTTATTTTTTTTTATTTCCTAACTAACAATGCCTCTTGGTCACAGGTTCAGTCAACAAAGCATCTGGCTTGTGTTCATGTATTAGACTGTAATTCGGGTTTCTATGTGCAATTATAGTATTTCAGTTTTATTTAATTAATTCAGTGTAAATGGTATTTAAAATATCTTATCTTATTGAGGAAGAACCGTGCCAGATGTGTACATTGAATCACACTTCCACACACAGAACAGTTACACTTGTGCCTTATTGTTCGTAGTTTTTGTTTCGTAGCTTTTATAGTTGCTGGGGACTTAATTAATTAATTGTGGTAACGGAAATTTCCTTTGATTCTTTGTTGTTCTTCTATGCAGTCAGATTGCGTACTAATACTAGTCAGGGCCAACCGGTTACGAGACTTCGTAGCCGGACAAACAGCGACTAAAAATAAAAAATTATTTGCATTATAAATAATTACGCCCCCATGCACGTGGCGACCGCTGCTTCGGATCGTCCCTTGGAATTCTTTTGATAGTAAAAATAGCAGACAGTAGGATTGTTGTAGTAATTTGTAGTTTAATAATTGTAGTCTATATTGCATGTGTAGATTTGGTAATTGAACATTTGCAGTTGTCTTGTCATTCTTCTAATGGTATTTTTGCAGAATTTAATTTTTGATGTCTTGTATACGCGTTTGACAATTTTGTGCGATTATGAAGATTTCAATTGTTCGTTAATCGTGTTTGAGGGAAGCATTTCGTGTGAATGGTATTGTTGGTGATAAAGTGTCATATTGTGTGTAATTTTCGTATAGTGACGAGTTTTGTATGTTTTGTAAATGATTACGCGATCGATGAAAAAGGCAAAAATGATGGATAGTGAGAATGACGAAATTGTTAACATGGCGAACTCGCCAACACAGGAGAACAGTAGGATGAATAATGAAGTAGAAAACAATTTAATAAGTCGGGAAAATAGTCCGGAACCAATTCAAAATTTTTCTCAATCAAAAAATTCACAGAATACGAGATTAACGCTAGAAGATTCTGAAATAGTATCGAACACAGATAGCTATACTGCTATGACGAAGGAAGTTAGTTTTACGGAAAATGTTAGGGGCGAAAAGAATTTCGAACAAGTTAATATGGAGCAGTTGATGAGTGCAATATTAAATTTGAGATCACTTTTAGACTCACAAATAGGAACAATTAAAACAGATATGGGAACATTGGCAACACGGTTAGAAACTGATATGGGAACAATGGAAACACGGTTAGACTCACTGGGATCACAGGATCTGAATTAAAAACAATGGAAACACGGTTAGACTCACGAATAGGGACATGTTTCAAAAATATGAAAGATGAATTAAAGAAAGAAATTAGAGAAGAAGTACAACCGATTTTGAATGCTCACAATAATAGATTAATTTCAATAGAAATTAGACAAAAGGAACATGATAGAGAACAGGAAGAAAGAGATCGCGTGCTAGTACAAAAATTTTCAGAGTTAAATTTACAACGTGCACACGATAAGGAAGAAATATTTGAGAGAATCGAGGAATCTGTACCAAATGACAGAATAAATAACCTAACACAACAATATGAACAGTTAACTACTAAATGTGTCAATACTGGAACCCGAGTCGCGACACTTACGGAAAACATAAATAAACAGAAAGAAAAAATAGGTGACTTATCGGAAAGAGCTGAGGAGATTTCAGATAAATTGACAAATCTTAGTTTACATGGGGACAGAGATTCAGATGATACAGCTCCATTGCCATTTGCAGAAACAGAAGAGTACCAGTGCATAAATAAACATGTTGAAAATCAGGGAAAATTTAATGAACGCGTTTACAGGAAATTTGAGGCATTACGAAAGCAAGTCAAACAAATTGAAGGCGAAATCGTAGGAAAAGACAGCAGAAGAAATTTAGAATCACAGATAGCAGAGGGCTTTGAAGAAAGTAATTTATTTCATTTACGAGATGCAAGAAGAGAGCGCCAGGCGCGCGAACTTGACAATAATCGACATTCGGACTGAGACAGACGCGGTAGGTCTTTGTCGCCACGAGGCGAAAACTTTGACTATAAACACTTTTTAACCGTTCGGAAATTTAAGATCTTTCGCAATTCTAAGAATGACATACATCCATGTTCATGGTTAGATCAATTTACGTACGCACTTCCGCCAAATTTGCCACTAAGTCACAAACTGGAATTTATGTGCGGCTATTTAAGTCCTCAGGGGATTCGCTACACTAAGTGAATATGTGCCGTAGTGTGCACAGGGCCCCGAGCTGTAGTGGTGCTAGTTCCCTTTTAGTTTTCTGCATCGCTGCCTACTCTTTTACTATTCTTTGTATCTATCAAAACAACTCTTCGACTATCAATCTATCTAGAAAAGGACTCGTTAAAGAATAACCGGATATGACTATTTTACCCAAAAATGATTTCGGAAATTACCGTTTGGACTTACTGTATCTTTAGCAGCATTCATTCGTAGTTTAAACGAAATTTTACCTGTTTATCTTCGTGACAATATTACTTCATATATTGACGATATTTTTATGCTAAACGTTCTTGGAGTGAACATAACAAAACTTTGGATTCATTATTACGTATTTTTGCAAGAGTTGGCATTAGAGTGAACTTGGAAAAATCTGAATTTGGTCGTTCTCTGGTGAAATTCCTTGGTCATGTTATTTCTACAGAAGGTATTTTTCCTGATCCAGAGAAACTAGACGCTGTTCGTAATTATGCTGTTCCTATTACAAAACGTGATGCTCGTAGTTTCCTTGGTGTCTCTAATTTTCTTAGACGCTTTGTTAGATTGGACAATTTGGCCACACCTCGTTTTTGCGAACTATCTGGAAAGTTCTTTTTAAACGAAAATCGGTTGACAACTCTTTTTGGTTAGTTTGCATTCCTGATGAGTGAGTTAATAAATTGATTTGGTATACACATTTCAGTTATGCACACTTTGGTCCCAGAAAATGCTTTCATAAATTACGAGAAAATTGCTACTTCAGTAATATGGAAAAACGTATTCGATCTGTTCTTTTCAAATGCAAATTATGTCAAAAGGCTAAGCCGCCAACTATTTCTCACAGAGCACTGTTGTTTCTTATCATTCCAGCGAAATTAAAGGAGATGGCTGCAGTCGATTTGTTCGGTCCAGTGGTTCGTTCTACTAATGGTTTTGCGTACATTTTGGTAGCAGTGGGATTGACATCAAAATATGTGTGTTTTACACCTTTACGCAAAGCAACAGCTCGTTCAGTATCTAATTCTTTCATCAAACATTTTCTTAAAGAAGTGGGCCATGTTGATAAGGTTATATCAGATCATG
Source organism: Schistocerca piceifrons (assembly GCF_021461385.2). Classification (NCBI taxonomy): domain Eukaryota; kingdom Metazoa; phylum Arthropoda; class Insecta; order Orthoptera; family Acrididae; genus Schistocerca; species Schistocerca piceifrons. The sequence continues at coordinate 87,653,268 of NC_060149.1, read as the reverse complement.
GATCACAGTTTCGCTCTTAAATTTGGCTTCATACTCTACGGCGTCGTAAGATTAAACCAATTTTCATTTCACTTTTTCACCCTCAATCTAACGCTTCAGAGAGATGGATGAAGGAAATCAATAAATTGTGTCGACTTTATTGTCATCAGAATCACAGAACATGGGATCAGTATCTTCATATTTTTCAAAACATTCTGAATGAACTCCCTAATGATTCAACTTCTTTACCGCCTATATTGATATTAAAAAATAAAGCACCGACAAATCGCATTTCTGAAATCGTTCCTTTTCCGCCTTCACGGAAACTGCGGCATTCTGAAATTGTCAACCTGGCTCTACAAAATATTACATCTGCGGCTGCTAGAAGAGAGAAATCAGCTAAGCGTCCTGGTCGTTTAAAAACCTTGTCAGTTGGTCAAAAGGTGTTAATTAAGTCTCACCGTTTGTCTCACAAAGGAAAAGGCTTGTGTCGCAAATTTTTTCTGCTTTATAACGGTCCATATAGAGTTCGCAAAATTATTCATGATAACACTGTCGAAGTAGAAACTCTTAAATCTCGGCGCTCTAAGGGAATACATCATACATCGAACGTTTAAATTTTGTGGAATGATATACTTTTGAGAAACTAACAGTTATACGTAAACACACGAAGAGTACAAGGATACCGCGCCGTGTTCCGGCGGCGGCACGTACTCAAAGCAACAGTCAAGTCTGCGCGCCGCACAAGGCAGTCGCTGACCGCAAACAATTACTTCCTACGTCACGCGTACCTACAGCTGATCGAGCGCTCAGTGCGAATGCACTGACAGCCGTAAACAAATACACAGTCTAATTTCTCTGATTAAATTCAGTATAAAGCTATAGTGACTTGATAAATTATGTTATTAATGTTCAGTATTTTTCAGGATACGGTTGTATAAAATATTTAAGAACTTCAGGTAAATTCTGTGTGTGTCCGACGTTAAGAGGACTTGCTATCGAGAAAATTTCAGGAAGAATGTAATTTCGGAGAAGAAAGTAATAAACTAAAAAGGTAACTATTAATTTAGTTTGTTTTTCAGGTAACATATTTCCACTTGGTACGTACTTTAGACGTAATTTGCTGCTCGCGATTACGTGATTCATATTTCGTGTTAACTGATATTGACAATGATTGATTAATGAACAGGGTTGTTACTTGTGTATATTATGCATCGCTTGGCTGCACTGCTTTTTCACTGATGTCATATTTTTCTTATTATGTGCCTGCTGTGCTTATTTATTTAAATTATAATTGTCACCTGATTAATTGTGCTGATGTGGTTATTTATGTAGGTTACACTTTGTGATTTATCTGCTTGCGCCTTCATGTTTACTTATTAAGATTACATATGAACATTTATTTGCTTATGCTGATGTGATGCTAATGTCCTGTTTATTATGTAAGATACATAATTGCTGCTTGCGTATGGATTGCATATTTATACATTTCTGTTTGTTGTCATAACTACTCTTTAATTTGGTATATAGAAATGCTGATATGCGGTGTACGCACATGGAGTTTAGGTCACACTATGGTATTAATTATAGATTGTTTGCTTGGCAGAGCCTCGTTATAGGGATTGTGCTGTATCCACTTGTTGACATTCTGTTCTCTACTGGTATATTTACTCGCTATTGCATGTTTTGCTTACGCTCAGTGCTTTATATGTTATGATAAGACAATGAACTGCTATAATTCTACGAACGACATTAGTACAAGAAACTTCATAGAAGTCACATGAGCTGGAGGTTTTATGGAAGCTGTATAAATTTATGCTAATAGGAAGGAAGCTAACGACATGAAATGCCAACACTAAGTTTAGACCATTGACAGTTATTACACTGCATTCTTCGTGAGCAATTGAAATAGCAAGTGACACTTGACACAAGAAATACTCCACATGTTTGCTTCTGTTTTGCCATGATTCTTAAAGTGGTGTACACACTGTGAATTATTACTATCATTCACACTCCGTACTCGTATTTACTTACTGAAAGTTATTCAAACTAAACGCTGTTAGAGGTCATGTAGGCATTTCTTTTATTTAATGATGGACAAGGTAACCAAAATGTATTTTATGAGTCATAATGAGTAGAAGATTTGGGTCAGATGGATTACACAGAGGTTGTGTGTGGACATTGTGTCTTCGGATTTTATGGGATGATGAATTGAAGTTTGCACTAGGATTTTATCTGTACTTGTTCGAGGAGACTGACTAGAGGAAAGAGTTGTTATGGATGTGAAATGATATTGGCGATAAGGTTTATATGTGTCGACGTATTGAAGAGGTATTATTGAGGTATTGAGATTGTGTGAAGTTGATGATTATTGGAGTTTTGGTGGACAAGAGGTAAGGCAAATGATATTGATGATAAGGTTTATATGTATCGACGTAAGAGGTATTACTGAAGTATTAAGATTATGTGATGCTGATGATTATTGGAGTTTTGGTGGATAAGAGGTAAAGTAAGTGAGGAGCATATTTTTTTTGTTGGTTTATATGGAACAAGGAGGATGAAGATGACAGACTAGCACACTCAAGTGGAAGGAAGATTGTCTACACACACACTTTGTTAAATCACTAAGCAGTATATACTTTTTTTTTGGACAGTGGAAGTATTTGCATATCTTGGCACACTGACAGTTGTTCAGCAACCGTACATTTGATTTGGCTTGGCAAACATTTGTCTTGACATGATGACTATGACGTTGACTAACTATTATTGACTGTTATACACTGTTGCCACTACTACTTGATACACACGTTGAACATCAAATTTTGACAGAATTGCATTTACACAGTTAACACTATTCAATTACACAGTAGTACTTAATGTGGATGAAAGATGAGTGAGTGTGTTTTGTGTGTTTTCCTTTCTAATCCCAAATAATTGGTACCGACCTATCTCCTAAATATTATTTTACTTGTTTGTTGTGGCTTTCACAGACACCCATAAATATTATAGGTTTACTGATATTTGTTATAGTTAATATGACAATTATCTGATATCACTTGTGTGTTTATTATAATTTGTATGTTTAGTGTAAGAGCATTGATAATAATTTTGTAAAAGCAATTGTGTGTGCATTCAAACTGTTGTTCGTGCTTGCACCTGTTTAACATTGGTGCGTGCCACTTGAAAATGTTTAATTTCTGCTAATGAACTCTGATGAACTGTCTGATTAGTGATAGTGAATATTGTGGACTGTTACCTGCACTTGTTCAACATGATGGGTGCCACTTGGAAATGTTTAATTTCTGCTAATGAACTCTGATGAACTGTCTGATTAGTGATAGTGAATATTATGGACTGTTACCTGCACTTGTTTAACATGATGGGTGCCACTTGGAAATGTTTAATTTCTGCTGATGAACTCTGATGAGCTGTCTAATTAGTGATAGAGAATATTATGGACTGTTACCTGCACTTGTTCAACATTGCTGGGTGCCACTGATGGAACTGCTTCTACTGACATAATGTCACTTGTTGGTGTCTGCACCTGTTCAACATTGCTGGGTGCCACTAATGGAACTGCTTCTACTGACATAATGTCACTTGTTGGTGTCTGCACCTGTTCAACATTGCTGGGTGCCACTAATGGAACTGCTTCTACTGAAATGATGTCACTTGTTGGTGTCTGCACCTGTACAACATTACTGGGTGCTACTGATGGAAGTGCTTCTACTGAAATGATGTCACTTGTTGGTGTCTGCACCTGTTAACATTACTGGGTGCCACTGATGGAACTGCTTCTACTGAAATGATGTCACTTGTTGGTGTCTGCACCTGTTCAACATTACTGGGTGCCACTGATGGAACTGCTTCTACTGAAATGATGTCACTTGTTGGTGTCTGCACCTGTCAACATTACTGGGTGCCACTAATGGAACTGCTTCTACTGACATAATGTCACTTGTTGGTGTCTGCACCTGTCAACATTACTGGGTGCCACTGATGGAACTGCTTCTACTGACATAATGTCACTTGTTGGTGTCTGCACCTGTTCAACATTGCTGGGTGCCACCGATGGAACTGCTTCTACTGACATAATGTCACTTGTTGCTGTCTGCACCTGTTCAACATTGCTGGGTGCCACTGATGGAACTTCTACTACTGAGATGATGTCACTTGTTGGTGTCTCCGCCTGCTCGCCATTTCTGGGTGCCACTGTTGGAGCTGTTTAAATACTGCTGATGAAATGTTATGGGACTGCTATTTGCACCTGTTGACCATTACTGGGTGCTACGGCTTGAACTGTCAACTACTCTGAGGAATGCTACTTGTTTATTGAACTATTGAAAGGATTTTATGTGAATATTTGTATAAACAGATTTTTTGTGTATTTACTGTTTATGAAATGTTATAAGACTCTTACCAACACCTATTCGTCATTGCTGACGCTATTGATTGAATTGTTTAACCATATGATACTTGTGTAAACTATTATGTAAAATCACATGTATGCAAGCATTTGTATTCCTTACTGTATTTTATATATTAGGTTATTGAAGGGTCAGTGCAAAGCCAAAATTTTATCTAGTTATGTGATATTTACTTATTAACATTATCTTTTATTTTTGTCTGTATTTTTTTTTACAAATTTGGTGGTATTTTCGCCACCAACGCTGGCAAAAATACCATCAAATTCTAGTCCGTGGAGGAGGGGCATATGAAAGGTGGCTACACTGAGTCACAGCGCCAGAGATCGCGCCAAAGAGTTTGATTCCGGCGCCTCCACTGGCAGTGCTTGTTCAGAAGTTGTGGTAGTTACAGTGCTTTGCTGAGAGGATGTTGATAGCTGTATTATTTGAGGCCATGTCGTGTGCAGTTGTTTTGATGGGCTAGACAGCAGATGTTGTTCGAATGGAGATGTTGTAATGATCAGAGTGTATTTTTAGTCAATATATATGAAGGTAAAAAAACATTTTTTTTTTAATTTCTTAACTAACAATGCCTCTTGGTCACAGGTTCAGTCAACAAAGCATCTGGCTTGTGTTCATGTATTAGACTGTAATTCGGGTTTCTATGTGCAATTATAGTATTTCAGTTTTATTTAATTAATTCAGTGTAAATGGTATTTAAAATATCTTATCTTATTGAGGAAGAACCGTGCCAGATGTGTACGTTGAATCACACTTCCACACACAGAACAGTTACACTTGTGCCTTGTTGTTAGTAGTTTTTGTTTCGTAGCTTTTATAGTTGCTGGGGACTTAATTAATTAATTGTGGTAACGGAAATTTCCTTTGATTCTTTGTTGTTCTTCTATGCAGTCAGATTGCGTACTAATACTAGTCAGGGCCAACCGGTTACGAGACTTCGTAGCCGGACAAACAGCGACTAAAAATAAAAAATTATTTGCATTATAAATAATTAGGCCCCCATGCAATATATATATATATATATATATATATATATATATATATATATATATATATATATACACTCCTGGAAATTGAAATAAGAACACCGTGAATTCATTGTCCCAGGAAGGGGAAACTTTATTGACACATTCCTGGGGTCAGATACATCACATGATCTCACTGACAGAACCACAGGCACATAGACACGGGCAACAGAGCATGCACAATGTCGGCACTAGTACAGTGTATATCCACCTTTTGCAGCAATGCAGGCTGCTATTCTCCCATGGAGACGATCGTAGAGATGCTGGATGTAGTCCTGTGGAACGGCTTGCCATGCCATTTCCACCTGGCGCCTCAGTTGGACCAGCGTTCGTGCTGGACGTGCAGACCGCGTGAGACGCCGCTTCATCCAGTCCCAAACATGCTCAATGGGGGACAGATCCGGAGATCTTGCTGGCCAGGGTAGTTGACTTACACCTTCTAGAGCACGTTGGGTGGCACGGGATACATGCGGACGTGCATTGTCCTGTTGGAACAGCAAGTTCCCTTGCCGGTCTAGGAATGGTAGAACGATGGGTTCGATGACGGTTTGGATGTACCGTGCACTATTCAGTGTCCCCTCGACGATCACCAGTGGTGTACGGCCAGTGTAGGAGATCGCTCCCCACACCATGATGCCGGGTGTTGGCCCTGTGTGCCTCGGTCGTATGCAGTCCTGATTGTGGCGCTCACCTGCACGGCGCCAAACACGCATACGACCATCATTGGCACCAAGGCAGAAGCGACTCTCATCGCTGAAGACGACACGTCTCCATTCGTCCCTCCATTCACGCCTGTCGCGACACCACTGGAGGCGGGCTGCACGATGTTGGGGCGTGAGCGGAAGACGGCCTAACGGTGTGCGGGACCGTAGCCCAGCTTCATGGAGACGGTTGCGAATGGTCCTCGCCGATACCCCAGGAGCAACAGTGTCCCTAATTTGCTGGGAAGTGGCGGTGCGGTCCCCTACGGCACTGCGTAGGATCCTACGGTCTTGGCGTGCATCCGTGCGTCGCTGCGGTCCGGTCCCAGGTCGACGGGCACGTGCACCTTCCGCCAACCACTGGCGACAACATCGATGTACTGTGGAGACCTCACGCCCCACGTGTTGAGCAATTCGGCGGTACGTCCACCCGGCCTCCCGCATGCCCACTATACGCCCTCGCTCAAAGTCCGTCAACTGCACATACGGTTCACGTCCACGCTGTCGCGGCATGCTACCAGTGTTAAAGACTGCGATGGAGCTCCGTATGCCGCGGCAAACTGGCTGACACTGACGGCGGCGGTGCACAAATGCTGCGCAGCTAGCGCCATTCGACGGCCAACACCGCGGTTCCTGGTGTGTCCGCTGTGCCGTGCGTGTGATCATTGCTTGTACAGCCCTCTCGCAGTGTCCGGAGCAAGTATGGTGGGTCTGACACACCGGTGTCAATGTGTTCTTTTTTCCATTTCCAGGAGTGTATATATATATAGGAAAATATTTGGCGCAACTAACAACAATGGAATATGGATCAAGAAACCTACAGAGGAACTGTACAAACATACGGAGACAATCACAGAAAAGATTAGAAAACGCAGACTACAATTCTATGGACACCTATTCAGAATGCCATCACACAGGCTGACCAAACAGATCTTCGACTGGGTAACCACTAGAAACAACAGATGGGTGGCAGAGGTAGAAAACGACCTGAACCAGCTCAACATAACAGCAGACACAATAAACGACAGAATAAAGTTCAGAAACATCATTAAGAAAAGTAAACTACATGAGATACAATGCGACAAACGAATGGACCGAAGAACACAAGCAAGATCACAGCCAAAAGATGAAAGAAATATGGGCAACCAAAAAGGCAATCAAGATGAATCCGAAGACACAAAGCCGGCAAGAAGCATGGACAGAGGAACGGAAACAGAAACACAGCGAGCGAATGAGGGAAGTTTGGGCAGCAAGGAAGGCAGCAAAAGGAACTGGCCATGTAGTTTAGTCCAAATGCGCTCTTTAAGGGCAAAACACCAATAATAATTATATATATATATATATATATATATATATATATATATATATATATATATATATATATATATATGATAGAAATGTATTTTCGTTGGCAAGCATCGATGCTGTATTGAGTCAGACACCTTTCGAACGTCTTGAAACACCGAATCAACCTGGTTTCCTCTAGCCATAGTGTTGACGATATCACATGTGAAGAGCATAAGTTTGATTTTGCATGATGGATGTTTTCGGAACCCATGATGTTTTCCACGGAGAAGCTTATTTTGTTCCAGGTAATCATAACGTTTCAATTCAGATTACGTTATAGTATTCTGCTACAAATGGATGTGAGAGACAGTTTTGCGGACCAGTTCTACTTCCTGTTTTGTAGAAGAGTTCGACCTGGGCTTACAGAGGACATATCTTTGCTCAAGGTAAATGTCACACATTATCGCCAAGAGAGGAGCTAATTCATCTGCAAATACCGTTTATAGCTTCACTGGAACTCCATCGGACTCCGGGGCCTCACTGACGTCAGCACTTAAAACTGTTTTTCAGTGCTATTTGTATTGATTACTATTCCACTCATAGTAGCAGACAGCTACTGAACAATGGCATTTTCCACTTCATCTTAGTATATAAGGTTGTCTCCTCGGGTCTTACCTATGGCCGGTGAAAAAACATGCATGACAACATATTGATGCAATCTTGAATTACGACTAATAGCTACTGAGGCAGTATCAATCATTTCGAAAACTAAATTTCTCGTCTAATTACCTCTGCTACTTAGCAACCGCATTTTCCTACCTGTAGAGGGGTATTGTTGTCGTGTTTGAAACTGGGCTATAAAAGAATGTTAGATAGGAGCTACATGGAATAGTTGTGTGGGATTCTCAGATGGTTTTCCAATCCCACAGAGTACTACGGAGGTTGTCCTCGCGGATCTCATTGTCTGTTCCTCCCACTAAAATTTTTTTGTAGAAGATATTTCTTTACTTATACAATGCGAGATTTTACACAAACTTAGTGATGTACCAGATGTATATGACGTTCTGTATGATAAGAAAAAAAATGTAAGGGATGGAAGCACTGAAGTTTGGGAGCTCGATAAACGTGTAGTACGAAATCTTCGGAGTTTGGTTTTTTTTAAGCTAGTATAAGCCTGAGACTTTTTTTTAAGGTAGTATAAGCCTGAGACTTAACAAGTTTTGAGTCAAGAATGTGGAGAAATCGTGGGGACCATACGCAGTTAGATAATCACTCAGTTACTGCTGTTAAGTAGGTGGTGACACTTTTCTCTGTTGGGTAGAGGCGCGTCGGCTTTCCCTTAAGAGAGCGTAAAAGTAATTTTATCTTCAGCAGACGCCGACTAATCGAAGACATGAGGTGAGTACCGATGAGACAACTGAGTTTGCCTTAACTATACTATTTTATACCAGTCACCGTTAGTATCACGCGTATGGTGCAATAATTCATTAATTCTTACCTGAATCCGACACAGATGATAGTTTGTTGACAATGTAGCTACGAGGCGCTGGGCGTTGTTAGCGTGAGAGACAGGTATCTGGATTAAATCGACCTGAAAAATGAAAGAAAAACATCGAAACTTGGAGAAAAAATAACCACACACTGATATAATAGAAATCCTAATACGGAGACTTTCAAAGAAAATTAAGATCTGCGAGACGAAAATTGCAAATTAAAATTGTTCAGTCTTACTGCGCACATGGGAACCGTCAAGAGTAAGAAAGCGTCTCTTTTGTTGCCACCCAATGTGGTGGTACAACAAGCAGTGGCGGATACAGACAAACCTCAAGGAGGGCGCACTGAAGATATCTTGAGCTACCTTTACTTTTACCACAGTAAAAAATAACCAAGTCACATGCACAGTTTAAGAAAATTTTATTTAAACTGATTGAACGCATATACAAGACAATGCCATATTATGATATAAAAAAGTTACAATTGTGGTTCCCTTCCTCAAATGATGAATTCTATGCGTCTATTCTTCTTGGCAAATTGGTTAATTACGTGTTCAATAGGACAATCAATGTCAGGGTGAGTGTTCAACAGAGCTAAGCCATGAAGTCGATACTCCTTCATTGTCGACCTCAGCCATGTCTTTGTACGCCGCAATGTTGAAAAACTTCTTTCTATTGTAGCAATAGATGCAGATAGAAAAGCAAATATTTTGTACAGCGTGTGCAAAGTAGGATAGTCAGATCTAGGACAAACATACAACGCTTGCCTAACAGAATCACGATCATTAACGGCGTTTATGCTCGTTTGCTTGTATTGAAGAATCTTTCCCATTAGTCTCTTTTTAATCACAAAGAGTGATTCTTCTTCAAAGAATGGTAGTTCAGTTAAGCAGTGATTCAATTTATGTGCCAGGTCATTACCGTCATGTTTCAGTAGTTGTGAGGGCAAAAGTATGTTGAATTTTGAATGATAAATATCTTCTTCAGCAAAACGTTCTGTCATGTCAGTCGCAACATGGTCCAGCGTTAGAATAAAAACAGTTCTTTTCCCATACGTCATAGCTTCATCATTATGAACGCAGTTTTCCCTGTGTCTTTGTCTGCCAGTAAGACGAGGAACACTCATCTCCACGTCTAACTATTCCATAATTGCCTTCGCCTCTTCAACAATACTAGCAAACTGGCCATCAGCATTAGTTCTCATGCCGTCGTACACCTTGAGCGTCGAATCTAATTTTGCTTTTTCCATCGCGACGTCCAAGCTAGGGTCTTGTACAGGGTGTTTCAAAAATGACCGGTATATTTGAAACGGCAATACAAACCAAACGAGCAGCGATAGAAATACACCATTTGTTGCAATATGCTTGGAACAACAGTACATTTTCAGGCGGACAAACTTTCGAAATTACAGTAGTTACAATTTTCAACAACAGATGGCGCTGCGGTCTGGGAAACTCTATAGTACGATATTTTCCACATATCCACCATGCGTAGCAATAATATGGCGTAGTCTCTGAATGAAATTACCCGAAACCTTTGACAACGTGTCTGGCGGAATGGCTTCACATGCAGATGAGATGTACTGCTTCAGCTGTTCAATTGTTTCTGGATTCTGGCGGTACACCTGGTCTTTCAAGTGTCCCCACAGAAAGAAGTCACATGGGTTCATGTCTGGCGAATAGGGAGGCCAATCCACGCCGCCTCCTGTATGTTTCGGATAGCCCAAAGCAATCACACGATCATCGAAATATTCATTCAGGAAATTAAAGACGTCGGCCGTGCGATGTGGCCGGGCACCATCTTGCATAAACCACGAGGTGTTCGCAGTGTCGTCTAAGGCAGTTTGTACCGCCACAAATTCACAAAGAATGCCCAGATAGCGTGATGCAGTAATCGTTTCGGATCTAAAAAATGGGCCAATGATTCCTTTGGAAGAAATGGCGGCCCAGACCAGTACTTTTTGAAGATGCAGGGACGATGGGACTGCAACATGGGGCTTTTCGGTTCCCCATATGCGCCAGTTCTGTTTATTGACGAAGCCGTCCAGGTAAAAATAAGCTTCGTCAGTAAACCAAATGCTGCCCACATGCATATCGCCGTCATCAATCCTGTGCACTATATCGTTAGCGAATGTCTCTCGTGCAGCAATGGTAGCGGCGCTGAGGGGTTGCCGAGTTTGAATTTTGTATGGATAGAGGTGTAAACTCTGGCGCATGAGACGATACGTGGACGTTGGCGTCATTTGAACCGCAGCTGCAACACGGCGAACGGAAACCCGAGGCTGCTGTTGGATCACCTGCTGCACTACCTGCGCGTTGCCCTCTGTGGTTGCCGTACGCGGTCGCCCTACCTTTCCAGCACGTTCATCCGTCACGTTCCCAGTCCGTTGAAATTTTTCAAACAGATCCTTTATTGTATCGCTTTTCGGTCCTTTGGTTACATTAAACCTCCGTTGAAAACTTCGTCTTGTTGCAACAACACTGTGTTCTAGGCGGTGGAATTCCAACACCAGAAAAATCCTCTGTTCTAAGGAATAAACCATGTTGTCCACAGCACACTTGCACGTTGTGAACAGCACACGCTTACAGCAGAATGACGACGTACAGAATGGCGCACCCACAGACTGTGTTGTCTTCTATATCTTTCACATCACTTGCAGCGCCATCTGTTGTTGAAAATTGTAACTACTGTAATTTCGAAAGTTTGTCCGCCTGAAAATGTACTGTTGTCCCAAGCATATTGCAACAAACGGTGTATTTCTATCGCTGCTCGTTTAGTTTTTATTGCCGTTTCAAATATACCGGTCATTTTTGAAACACCCTGTAAGATTTTGCTGACTGGATATGTTATGCTCATAATGTCACTCAGTGTAAACAACCTGATAATAAACTCGCAATTAGTGAGAGCTCGAAGGAGAATATTGGCTTTAGCAGCCGTTGTTCTATCCCTCCAACACTGTATTTCTTTAAGAACTTTGCAAACTGTTCCGAGATCAGTTGCGAATTGAGTAACAGCATCATGTCGCTCAACCCATCTCGTTTGACAATGTGACTGCAGTGAGTGTTTTAGATGCCTCTTCAATGTTGCGAACCGCTTGCTAAGTTTCTCACACTTGTAAATTTGCAACTGCGAGAGACCGCGAGGTTGAGCTGATGACTTCGACACGGTGCTACTTGCGCGTTGATAACTTTCTTTATTAACTGACCAACCGTCAGAGCCTATACCCACACAGGTCTCCAGTGACAGAGAAAGGCTTTCCATTCTCCTTAGAATCGTAGTACCTAATACTTCACCAGTAACACTACGGTCTTCAACTTGACTCTCTTGAGGTTCATCGTCAATGTTTCCACTACAATCATTGTTTTTATCGATGTCAACGAAACCCATAAATCTTTCGTGTAATTTGCCCTCACCATCAACATATCTTGCAGCTAAACTCAGTTGGGTGATGTGCGCTATGACCGTAGACTTATCGAAGATTATGCTGTAATAACGAGAAGCTTTGGTTTCCTCCAGTATTCTCAATAACATCACTGTTGTACAGCATGAAATAAGTTCGTTAAACGTTGTTTTACTTATGTAAGTGGCGTTCGTTTTAGTGGTCTCAAGGTGATCTTTTTAGTTGCAAGTATACAGCGTCAATTCTAAATCCTAGAAGAGCTCTAAAGTTTCTTTCGTGACTCACTATACTTTCACGATCATTTTCATTTTCTAATAGACTGCCATCATCTCTATGTTCCCGCATAGGAATATTTTGCTTTCCATGAAACATTGTTTTTGTTATAGGTACAAGACGGTCTCTGTTTTCCCTAATGCTTTCCATTCTGTGTCTTGACAATTGATTTATGTCGACAAAAATAACTTTGCATCCGTTGGCGCTTCAACGAGGTACTTGAGCTGAGAGTGGATCTCAAGGTCACCATCTTTACCAGTAAGTTTAGCAAACTTTGTTAGTGGTTCAGTCACAAGTTTCTTGGCGATAATGGATTTCTTTCCTCCAACGATTTTATTATTCACAAAAATTGAATAGTTAATGCAAAGAAGTCTCTTTTTAACTTATGAGAACACCAGCCATGGATACTGTTCAAAGTGATTATCGTGCACCTGTCTGCGTTCAACCCGTCCTCTCTTGTTGTGCTCGGAAGTAGGAAAGATATGATCATTTTCAGGTTTCCTTGGAGCTGTGAGAAGCTTGTGTTTTATATCATCACTAATATTTCCTGATGCTAATGTATCCAAATAATTGCCAATATCGGTGGGATTAAAGGAATCAGTCGATGAACTTTGTCGTGGAAGTTTCAATGAAGTCCTGGGCTCTGCCTACACATCTAGTGGTGATTTTGCGGCTGAACGGTGACCGGAATCTTCAGATGTTTCTACTTCTCTTTTTCTTACTACATAACGATCCATTTTATTATACTGTTACGACGTAGGTAAATTAGATGCCAATTAGATTTTCCACTGTTACTCTATCAGCAAACGTCACCTAAACACACACGAAGAAGCAGCAAATAGGACAGTACAGTACAGGTCAATTAAAATACCTTCGAACCGAGAAAACATGCAACAGGAAATAAACATAGTGAAACAGATTGTACCTACCACAACTATGTTGCTTTTATGGTTGACTCAGTGTTAGGCAGAATAAAGAAAGATCCAAATACAAATCACATGACAGAAGATTAAGATAAAAATAAACGCATGTCTAGAATCCTATATATTGGCACTATATTACAAAAGAGTGCAAATATTCTCAAAAACCGCAGTCTAAAAATTGGGTTCTCTACATCTACTAAGCTATAGTAAAAACTAATGTATAACGTGAAATGTAATCATGACCATTATTTAAACTCTGGAATATACAAAATAACTTACCAGGAACGCTCGATGCTCTACATAGAACAAGCAGGCCTAAATTTCAACACCAGGTATACAGAGAATATTAAAGCCTACATACGCAAAAGACACACAACGTCAGCAATAGCCACAGACATACACAATACAGGACATCCATTCGGGAAACTACTCCACAAACTAAATAAAACTCATAAAATTGTTCTGCTGGAGATGTATTCACATTACAAAAAACAATTGCGACAAAATATTGACTGAAAAAGTGGAAAATGAATCAATGAATTTCTTCATATGCTTCAACGATGTACAAAAATAGTGACACACAGAAATAAGTACCATTGTAAATATAATGGTCCGGATAACTAAGATAAATGTCCCCTATACGAAAGGAAACATACTCTGCGTATGACGTTTAGCATTATCACTGTTGACTACATGTGAAAACATCTTGGTAACTGTTCTTTAAAAACTTTAAATTCCTTCGTAGTGCCACAGAAAATCTAGGTGTAAAGTTAGAAGACGTCAAAGAACATGATTTCAATTTTGTAGGCATAGTTAGCAGTGAATGGACTTGATTAAAAGGGAAGAAAGGACAGAATCTGCCGACATAGATGCCATTACAACTTGGCATTAGCTCAGCTGGAGGAGGGAAGGAAAGAAATAAGCCATGGTATTGATGTAGTAGACAACCTGCAATGGGACACTCTACAAAATAATTGTGTTTTCCAAATATGAAGGAACTTAATTAAATTTAAATACCATATTTTATGCACCGTATGAGTTATTATTTAATGTGATCAAAAATTTCCATTGTGATTTCACAACGTGAGATACCTCAAATTGGCATCGAAGTGCATCGACTCGCGTAGGTGACTTGTGGCTGGCAACATGAAATTGTTCAAAAGGAACAGCAGTATCCACTCCATGAACAGATGGCAGGTAGTGAAAAGTTTGATAGCATTTTCTTTTTAATTTTCAGATTGCCTCTAGCTGGCCAGGTGCGACGACTGACTATGTTGAGGAATAAATATGTGGATATGAAAAATAAGGATGTAGAATGTTAACAAAATTTGTTTTATTTAAAAAGCTTTGTTTCTATATAGTGCTTCTGGTTATCATATCCTTCGGTACTGTTCAGAAAAGTGAGCAGCGTCATACAAAACGTACTTTCTGTTGGCTGTCAGCGAAGAACAACAGGTTTAAAAAACCATGCTGAAGGATATTATTCTCTTTGGAAATTCCATCTAGTTCGTACATGAGTGCTTTATAAATCGCTTGACTGTGTAACTGAAATTCACTATAATGACTTGAAAGGTAGGGAAAACTGTTTATACAGGATGCAATGTGTTTAAGTCCAGATATTTCTGTTGTTGATTGAGTATAGAGTACTGAAAAATATCAGTATTTACGTTATTTGCAGACTAATAATTATAACTATCACACGTTGTATGTCTTTAGGTTGGGTAGTACCCTCATGTGCAGGTGGCAAGAGCAGGCCATTAATGCTTGTTTTCCCCTCGACAACAGGTCAGCTGTTGAAGTGTCTATTTGGTGGTTCATTATGGTCACGCATAAAACATCAGCCCATTAAGTTTGTGACATGTTTGGGGGAAGACTGTTCGGTGCAGAGGAAAAAGCACCAACACACTGATGTACATATTAAGGTACCACATACAAGAATATACACATTACACATTATACATTGTTTAATAAGGAATCACACTTGTTCCCCTGAATCATCCTACCAGATTTGTGTCTCCCACGGTTTTTCTTAATCAATCCAGCAGACTACCGCCGATACCTTTCCATTTCCATACTCATTATTAACGGTTCTATCATGAGGTCAAATCTTATGCTGCCTTCTACAGATGCCAATAAAGTGAAGGTTCTAGATTTAGGTCCTGTAGCTTCTTCACAGTCTGGTTTGGAATAACGCAGGTGTCTGGTATTACCACCAAGGATGGTGTGCTGAGACTTCTGTTTCCACACGGCTTTAATCTCATCAGCCAAATTTCTGTATTTGCCCATCTTTTCACTACAGATGGTGTGCAAATTACGGGAGTTGCGAACAGTGATGCCTGTCAGGAATGTGATTTGCTCAGCTTTATTATTATTATTATTATTATTATTACTATCGTTAATTCCCCCTTAAGGAGAGCGCCAAGTCACATCCAAAAATCTTTCATATATTCACTGTGTTTCTTCTTTCTCTCTTCTGTCCACTTCTTTCCTGTTTTCTTCTCTTTGTGTGATTGCTGAAGTTTCTGTTTTCTGATTTTTCTCTGTTTATTTTTCCTGTTTCTCATGTCTTCTGTGGAGATGTTTAGTTTCTCGAGGCCTTCCATGATTTTTCTTTAGCCAATTGATTTTCACTGTGTTGGTCATCACTGTGTTAAAAATCTTCTTTATTCTGTTTTCGTTCATCATATGTATATATCCAGAGACCTTTCCGCTTCTTTTCATGATGTTTGTAGCTGTGTCCGTTTGTTCGTACAATTCATTTGTCGGTCTCTTTATCCATATTTCCTCTTTCTGAACTGACCCATAGATCTTTCTCAGTATTTTTCTCTCTTTTTTTTCCAAATCCTTGATTTTCGTTCTTCCTTTTATTAGTGTTGTTTCTGAGGCATAAAGGGACTCTGGTAAAACTACTGTACTATGGTAATTAACTGTCCCATGTTCGTTTATGCTTTTTGTAGTTTTGTGATTCTTTCTTCACTGGATGTAGAGTTGAGTCCTGTTTACTGTATAATCCCTCCCAGGAATTTGAAACTTTCTGCTAGTGTTATCTTTTCACAGTTTATCAGTGGATGAGCATCTGTAGATTTTGTGTCCATGTACTGCGTTTTTTCATGTGGAATCTGTAGTCCTGATTTGGCTGAGATTTCGTATAGTGTCTCTAGAGCTGCTTTGCCTTCTTTTCTGTTATTTGTTATGATGGCTATATCATCAACAAAGGCCAGACATTTTATGTTGTCGGTTCTGACCCTGCGTCTCCCCATCTTTTCTCCACTGACTCCTTGTCCTGATTATTTTCTCCAAAACTGATTTAAACAGAATGGGTGACATGCGCTTTCCCTGTCTCACTCCAGTCTAGATTTCGAATGGTTCCGAGATCTCTCCCATAAACTACACTTTAGATTTTCTTTGTGTTTCATGGATTAGCTTTTCACCTTCATTTCTTTTAATGCCTTGAACAGTGTTTATCTATTGAGTATTAGCCCTTCTTGTGGTCGGCGAATGCTATTGTGGAGTTCCTCGACGTTCTCGTTGTTAAAATTGTTCTCACGCATCATATCTGGTCACTACGTGGTCTTCCCATTCTGAACCCTCCTTGGTATTCTCCTATCTGTGGATCTATCTGAGGCTCTAACCGATTAACAGGGCTTTGGATACTATTTTTTATGCCACATTTACTTTTTTTTACTTTACATGTTGCAAGGGCATTATCGGCTATACGCCTGCTCTATGAGCCTCTTCCACTTCTGCCTGTCCAATGCGCTGTTTGTCCAGTTGCTGTTGCTGTTCATCCTAGTTGTGTCCACCCGAATGTTGTCATGCTATCTGATTCTGGGTCTCCCTGTTCCTCTCGTTCCATCTGTTGTTCTGCTGAATGCCATTCTAGGTAGCCTATTCTCTGTCATTCTTGCTATATGGCCTGCCCAATTCAACCTTCTCCTCTTGAGCACTTCGACGATGTTACGGTGTTTGTACAGCCCTCTTAATTCTTCATTTCTTCTTATTCTCCACCCCATGTTATTTTCATCGTATACAGGTCCAAAAATTTTCCTTGGTACTTTTCTTTCGAATATTAACAGTTTTTCTTCATCTTTCTTTCTAAATATAACATCACAGGCATAATGATCGATTGATATAAGCGGATTTTGAAGTTACTGCTAAGTGATCTTTTTCTTAGAATTTTGATGAAACTAAAAAGTGCCTTGTTTGCTGTTGATAAGCAGGCATCTATTTCTATATCTGCTCTGTTGTTATTACTAAAAAGACTCCCTAGGTACTTGAAGTGGTCAACAGTCTTGAAATTGAATCCATCAACAGTCAAATTCCTCTGTACTGTTTTCTCTCATTTTTTGTGGAGGCAGTGTATTAGGGCTGACCTCTATTCTTCTGGTATCTTTGGGTACTTTTTTCCTTTCCCAGATATTTTCAATGATTCTGTGTATTTTGGGTGTAATGGTTTCGTAGTCTAATTTTCAGATTTCAAAATCAATCCATCTTCTCCAAGTGTTCTGTTACTTTTCAATGATTTTATTATTTTCGCGATTTCCTCGCGTGTTGGTGGTTTGAAATCCGGTTAGATTCTGTCTTCTCGAACTGTTAGATTCTATGTCGGTTTATCACAGTTGAGGAGTGTGGCGAAGTATTGGGCTAACATTTCATAGATCTTTTTCGGGTTTATCTCTAGTTTTCCATTTTGTCTTTTGGAGCATAAGCTCGGTAGTTGCTATCCTCTTATACTCTCTCTGAAAGTTCTGTAAAAGTTTTGTGTGTTGCTTTTGTTGAAGTCTTCTTCTAACTCTTTAAACCTGTTGTTTTCAAAAAAATGGTTCAAATGGCTCTGAGCACTATGGGACTTAACTTCTGAGGTGATCAGTCCCCTAGAACTTAGAACTACTTAAACCTAACTAACCTAAGGACATCACACACATCCATGAGCAAGGCAGGATTCGAACCTGTGACCGTAGCGGTCACGCGGTTCCAGACAGTAGCGCCTAGAACCGCTCGGCCACCTCGGCCGGCACCTGTTGTTTTCGTGATCTCTTCTTTCTCTACAGAATATTTTCGACGTGGCCTTCTATATCATGTTGAATTCTTCCCATTTTTCGGATGTTCTATGACCGTTAAATTTTTTCCAGTCTTGTGTTCTGTCTTCTGTAGCTCTGTCGCATGTCATGTCTCACCATCTGTGTTTACTTTTTCTCGGTGTTTGTCTCAATTTTACCAGTTCTTTCATTTTGTGAGACAGCTATGTCCAGTCGTTATTGTTGATATTCTTAATTTTCTCAGTTATTTCTTTCCTATTTAATCAAAGGTACTCTGGGTCTGTTCTGAAAGTTTGGTTTATTCTTTTGATTTGTCTGTTGGGTACAGATTTCTGTTTGATTTGGGGCGAGTGACTATCGAATTCGAAATATCCTTTCCTTGTTCTTACATTCGTAATTCTCTGGCGTTTTTATGGGTGTCGCTATGTGGTATATCTGTAATTCTCCTAGAGCGTTGTTGTGGTATTTCCAGGTTCGCAGTTTCTCGTGTGGTTTCTGGAATTACGTTGAATGATTTTGAGATCAAAATTCCTGCAGAACTATATCAGGTTCGCTCCATTCTTGCTTCTCTTATTACGGGCTGTGTGTTCTCCTGTTGTGTCTCTGACTTTTTTTCCCCGCCTAATTAGGCGTTAAAACTCCTAGTAACACTTTTACGTGCTTCTTGGGGATTTTGTTGGTGGTTTCTTCCAGATCTTCGCAGAATTCTTCTACCGTATGTGGGTTTTTCTTGTTGGAATTATTTGTGAGGGCCATGTGCATTGATTAGTGTATAGGTTTTGTTTAAAGATCATATCGTGATTGTTGATATTTTTTCTGATTTTGAGGTGGATCCATAATAGAGTCCAGTATCGATTAGTATAGCACAAATCCTGTTACAAAGAGTTTGAGATTTCATCCTGTAAAGATTATGGCTAGTCCCCTTCTATATTTTGTAAGTTTCTTAGTCAAAGTGGTTCTCATCTGAGAATTGTGTTTCTATTTCCAGAATTTTGATATCGAATTTATCCATGGTGATTGTCAGTTGTTTCAATTCATCTGATCTCAGTAGTGTGTTCATGTAAAATATTCTCTAAGTCTTGAGATTTTTGGGAGGCTCCGAGTCTTCCCCTCATGACATGCTTGATCCTCTGTAATCCAATAATCAGGTCTATTACCCAGTCATACTGACTTGGGTCCAGGATAGCGGATTATTTCCCATTTTTCTGTCATGATTATTGGTTTGTGTTGAGGGTTTGGTAATGAAATCCTAAAGTATTATTATTCTTTCTTTTCTCAGACGTTATGTCTGGTCAAAAATGGAAAGTGACGTGGACCTTGATCAAGCGTGACTTCCTTTTAACTGTACGGTATATGTTACATTGCATTTAGGAACTTTCGGGTAATTGAACATGTATCAATAATTACAGATTTCTATAGTTGTATATATAAGTTTGGATGTAGCTGTATTGCGTTGATGTACTGGTGGATATTGTGTGGTATGACTCCTGTAGTTGATTGTATAATTGGTATAATGTCAACTTTATCCTGATGCCCATGTCCTTGACTTCCTCAGCCAGTGGGATGTATTTTTCAATTTTTTCTCCTGTTTTCTTTCGTATATTTGTTGTATTGGGTATGGATATTTCGATTAATTGTGTTAATTTCTTCTTTTTATTGGTGAGTATGATGTCAGGTTTGTTATGTGGTGTTGTTTTATCTGTTATAATGGTTCTGTTCCAGTGTAATTTGTATTCATCATTCTCCAGTACATTTTGTGGTGCATACTTGTAAGTGGGAACGTGTTGTTTTATAAGTTTATGTTGTAAGTCAAGCTGTTGATTACTATTATTATTATTATTATTATTATTATTATTATTATTCATGTTTGGAACTTACTGCACCACGCGATGTACATCATGAGGGGACCGATATTACTTTCATTCTCTCAGAATGGGCTCTTCTCCGCTCATTAGACCAAGATGTTCTGGCCATCTAGTGTTTCTCTGACAGAACAACTGTCCAGTCGCGGATTTTCTGTCTAAATATCCCCCTATCTGGTATAGAAAATTGTGTGATTACTGCTTCTTTCAGGTATAATTTTACTGCACTAATTCATTTTATTGTCTCAACTTTTGCTTTATTGCAAGTTTCATATAATTCCACAGCCTGTCTAGTTAATCTATTTGGTTCCCTTCTTTTAATATTCACACAAAATTTTACACTGCGCTCTTTCATATCCGAGTACAAGTTGGTATACTTTTTAATTTCTTTATTTGTTCTTAGTCTGTACAGTCACTCTTCAATATTATTTGGGCCTTTAATTTTCCTGATTACTTTTCATTATCTTTTTGGATTTATTCAGTTTCTCTCTTCGAGTTTCAAAGAACGTTTCAGCCCCATAAAGACACTCTGATTTAATGGTTGTGTTGTGCCTTAGTTTGGTGTATTTTGAGGAACACTCTGCGTTATAGATGTCTCTTGTAAGCTTGAAAGCAGTTTCCATTTTGTGACAACGAATTTGTGATCAGTCTTTTCCTGGCCAGTTTCCTGGGTGATTTCGGAACTGAGAAACTCTAACTATTTCTCCATATTTAGTTTTTAGAATTATGAGTGCCAGATTGTTGTTGGACATATTTGGAGCCGTACACTTCCTGCTGTTTCTATTAGTTTTTGTATTGTTCACTCAGCTTCTTTTATCATTTTGATGTCAGGTCGACTGCGGTAGACTATCAGTTATTATGCTGCGGTTCCAGTAATGTTTGTTTTTTGTTTTTCTCCAACAGCGAATGGATCGTGTCTGTAGTAAGGAGGAAACTCTTTCATTAATTGATTATGTTTTCCCATCTTCTAATGGATTACTTTGGCGACCTCATCCTGCGTTTTCAAATATTCTGTGGGTATCAAGTTCTTATAATCATTTGTAATTCCTAGTATATTCTCCTTCTGATCCCCACACTTCCTGCACCTGTCATCTTTTGTTTGTTCCTTCTGGATATACGTCCGGTAGTTTCTCGTCGCAGTGACGTGATCTTGTATCACTGTCAGGAATCCCTCAGTTTCTACACGCAAACCAGCGTGCGTCAGCCAATTGATTGATGGTTGCAAATTTATATAATCCCAGCTGAGGTCGTCGGCATATTACCCACCCCCATCTCTTCAACTCCCGGTTATCGCCAAGAGCGGTGCGGCAGTGGTAACACGTTGTACTCGCATTCAAAAATGGTAATTCAAATCTCCGTCAGATCACCCAGATTTAAGTTTTCTGTGATTAACCTAAATCGCTGAAGGTTAATGCCAGGACACCCCCGATCTCCATACCCATTTTCCCCCAATCTGACTTTGTGCTCCGTCGCTAATGACCCCGTCATCGACGGAACGTCGAATCCGCCCTCCATTCTTTTACACTATATACTGGTGTCAGTTATGTGTGTTTCAAACCTTTTGACTCTTCCAGATGTTCATCCCAGTTGGCGTGGTATATAATGTTACTTCTGCACAATGGACTGTTGAGTCGTTATTGTGAAAACCCTCCGTCAGATTCCATAGCTATTTTTCGTGTAGCTGCTCATTATCTGTCAGACCTTCCCCACTTCTCACGTGAGATACTCGGCCTTACAGCCGTCGATTTAGATAGGTGGATGTCATACTTCGTCAACCGCGAATATGATCTCTTTTCAAAAATTCCCGTGTTTTCCCCGGATATATTCCAAGTGTATTTTTGTCCACTTAATGAAGAAGTGCAGGCAGAATTGGAACAGCATGTGTATTAAAGATGAGGACGGTGTCAGTTTAGATTTCAACATGAACGAAGGCATGTTGTGAAATATAAAAGCGCCTTACAGCATAATACTTGAAAATAAATAACAAAGTCGTTGTCTAATTTACTTTTAACTCAGTTGTAGGTATGCACTTTTATATTTTACAGCATCACAATGTATTCTATCTCACTAACTTTTTGTTTTCGTTTTTTGCCATTTGGCGGTCTATACAATTTATGTGACCCTTTTGTTGTCACTGTTTGTACTTCTTTATATTTTACTAGATTTTAATCGTTGTCCTTACACATTTCTGGTGCGAATTTAAGCCCCAATTACATAGCTGTTTCAATGTACAACGTATATACATACTGAACTTTTGACTGATTCTTAGTTGCACGCTCATATCAGAGTCATAAACTATAATTTTTGAGTGTCAGCTATAGCTCTTACGAATAGGTGATGTGTGTGACAACAGCTCTGATTATGACCGGTGACGATTGTTTTTCGTTTTTTTTTATATGCAATTGTAAGATCCCGACTGACAAGTGGATTGTGCGGTCGCAGCACGTGTGCTCAAGTTTCTATTCTACTTTATCTACTAGCGACCACCAGGTTTTTTTGTTTCAACTGCCAGTTGCATTGTACAATGGTACCTTGTAATTTCTGTAACATAGTATTGATTTTTAATAAAGCTACTTCCCTCGTTATATTTTATTGCACTAAGCGCAACTACCTGCCCTCTTGTATCTCTTTGCAAAACTCCCGTTGGAAATATTTTGTACACTTAATTAAAGAAAATATTTCAACTGAAATCATGTGTTCTGACATACAGTAGCGACATCTAGCGTGCCAGAATGGAGGTCTGTCATTCGCCGGTGCCCTGGAGTCTAACATGTTTCCTGAAAATGTCAACATGAATGTCGTAGTGGTGCTTGTGTTATGCAACTTTTGTAACTTTGTGACGATGCTTGCGCGGCTAATCATTGTGACAGTGCTATCTATGTACATGTAACGATATGATGTTTACTACAGCGCTTCTACTCAGGTATGGAAATGTTTTCATATTCCTCACACAGATTTTTTGATACCGTATTTGTGTTCGTCCCCGCTCTCAATCTTTCACACCTTCTGTGTTCCCACTATCCACCACAACACCTAACTTCCATCTCCATACTTCTCCCTAGCCCTCAGCCACATGCAGGATATTCTCTTCTCCCTGAATACTTCTCTCCCACTGCAGGTACTTCAGATTTTACATTAAAGTGCAGTGCTTCAGTGTCTTCACCTAAAGAATTTCACCATTTTTCGATGTGTTTTTAAATGTAGATATTTGCTGTTTTCTATGTCCCTCTTTGTTTTTTGAATTTAAGGTAATAAGTTAGTCCTCAGGTTCTCTTTCTCATCGTTTTTATATTTTTAAAAATGCTCTTACATGAAGAGCGGCATACTGTAAAGCTAGCAGCCCGCCCCTGTCCATATGAGGAGAGGGGGAGAAAAAAATAATAAAGAAAAAATGTATTTATGTATTTTGGATATACTTTTATACCTCTGCATGTATACTTTAGGACTGAAGATGGTTGTCATTGACTGAAATTAATAACCTGATTGATAAACACTTACGTTCCGTGACTGTAATTATAATTAAATAAATATTTCCTGGATAGCTGAAAAACTCTATTGTGACAATATCACAGCTCGTGAGTATTAGTACCTTAAGATTATTATTATTATTATTATTATTATTATTATTACTGCATCCATTGCCATTTTCAATTTAGAATTTCAAAGTTCAACATTTACTCTGAGTCGTCTCTGAAAATGTTCCAGATATTTTACTGTATCTTATGAGACCCTGTGCCATTGACACGGATGTCGAACGAAATAAAAAATATATAAATCGGTTAGGAACTTATCAAATAAGATCTCTTGGCAATTAACGTAAGTGTTCATCAGTAGGCAGTGCAATTGAATTACTTATTTTAATTGTAGATTTGTCGAAAGCATTGCCGCTTGTGCATAAAATACATGCTAGTTTCGTATTTTTATGCCAAGGTCCAACTGTTGTTGAAGCTGGCGTCACAAAACCCCCGTTTCTCTCTCTCTCTCTCTCTCTCTCTCTCTCTCTTTCTCTCTCTCTCTCTGTGTGTGTGTGTGTGTGTGTGTGTGTGTGTGTGTGTGTGTGCAGTAACAGAGTACGTGTTGCGCGCACAATTTATTTACAATTCTATCTCATCGACTGACTCAATTTTAAATTACCTACCGTAATCGGAAAATTATCGCCCACGTTACTCTCGATGGAGAACTTACGTCCTTGCAGATCATAACAAGAAAATATTAATGTGGTATTAGTAAACAGCTGGATCATATATGGTAAGGCCCAGGAATTTATCTCATTTGTTAAAGGTAGTATTGCCCAAACAGCATTTGGAATAGAAAGCTATCTGAAACTGGAAGTAAATAGCAGCGAAATCCTAAAATGACCCTGGAATAAATACCGCAAATTTAGATTAGACTCCACTGGTGGCAGAGCATTTATTGTCGTAAAAGACTTGATAATATCTAGGAACGTTATCACAGAACCAAAATGTGAAACAATCTTGGTGGATGTAAGCATCGAAGGTGTGTCCAACGAGGTAATTCTATGTTTTAACATACCACCTGCCACTAGAGCTGCAGCGGCAGAGCGCTTCAGGTAAAACTTGAAAAGTATCGCGAGTAAATTCACTATTTGTGCTTTTGAAATAAGGAGCTACTTCAATTTACTAGCTGCAGAACTAGACAGTCAACGATTGGAGCTGATTCCAGAGAATTATTGTGATGTTGTTTTCAATGTCTTACTTATCTTGGCTCTGAGCACTATGAAACTTAACATCGAAGGTCATCAGTCCCCTAGAACTCAGAACTACTTAAAACTAACTAACCTCAGGACATCACACACATCCATGCCTGAGGCAGGATTCGAACCTGCGACCGTAGGGGTCGCGCGGTTCCAGACTGAAGCGCCTAGAACCGCTCGGCCACACCGACCGGCTAACTTGTCTTGCCTGGGTATTTATTTACTCAAGTCTTCAACCAGTTCATTACCTCTCCCCTCCTCCCCCCTGTCTCTCTGCCGATCTCTTCCTCTCCTCTCTGTCCACTTCCTCCTCCCCTCCTTCTATCCATCTCATCCTCCCTCTCTCTCTGCCCATCTCCTCTACCCTTCTCTCCCTCCGCTTCCTCCAACTCCTCCTCCCACCTCTGTCTCTTCATCTCCTCCTCTCCAGCCTCTCTCTGACCGTCTAGTCCTAGCTCATCTCTGCATCCATCTCCTCCGGCCTCCCTTCTTTTTCCACCTGCCCACTACCATTTCTGCTCCTCCAACTTTCTCTGCCCATCCTCTCCTTTCCAATCTCTGTCCACATCGTCCGCAGCACGTCGCTTAGTGGCTAGCGGTGCTGTCTCTGGATCACGGGGTCCCGGGCTCGATTCCCGGCCGGGTTGGGGTTTTCTCTGCCCTGGGACTGGGTGTTTGTGTCGTCCTCATCATATCATCACTATCATCATTCGTGACAGTGCCTAGATTGGACTGTAAAAAAAATTGGACTGTGTAAAAATTGGGACTTTGTACAGGTGCTGATGACTGTGCATTTGAGTGCCCCACAAATCAGACATCATCATCTGCCCACATCCTCCGCTATCTGTGCACCTCCTCCTTCCCTCCCTCTTTGACCATCTTCTCCGCCCTCTCTCTCTCTCTCTCTCTCTCTCTCTCTCTCTCTCTGTCGTCTCTCTCTCTCTCTCTCTCTCTCTCTCTCACTCTCTCTCTCCCTCCCTCCCTCTCTATTTCCATCACCTCAACCCACTCTCTCTGTTCACCTACTCCTCCCCTGTTCTCTGTCCATCACCCATATCCCCCACCTAATAGGTGGTTGGTGGTTTCCTATCTTTCCAGACAGTAAATAATATGTCTACCATGTTTGGTTGAAGTCGATCCATGGGCCTAGGAGATGTTGAACATATATACATATGTTGCACAAGTATATGCCTGATTCTCTGCTGTTTTACACCATACGACTCCAGAGAGGATTGTAAACTTATCTTTTGTATTCAACCATGTGGGTTTATCTCAAGTCACAAAACACGTTGACAAAGTTATTGGCTTGCTGCAGTGCTATTCTCGCGACCTGGTTGACACACTGAACAACACAAATAAGAAACAAATAGCACTTCATTCTTTTAAAAGTATGCCAAGTTAACTAAATACAGGAAAAAAAACACCAACAGATCGTTTGCGAATATTTTTACTTTACCCTTCTCATCCGCATCACCACCTGTAGTGGTAGTGGCGAACTCAACTCGCGCAGTATTTTTATAAAAATAAGGTAATATACATAACGAATTTGGCTGAAATTGCTCCAGGAGATCCTGAGTTATGCCTCAATATCACCCTCTTTTCATTCCCATCCCTGCGGCATGTAGATGGTTCTTAACCCCACAGTGCTTCTTGCCCCAAAAAAGGAACCAGAAAACCCACGATGCTTCAAATATTCGAACTCACTGTATAACACATCTCCAAAATTGTAAATATTTTAAAAATGAGTTAATGTGTTAAATATTTGACGTTAAGCGTACAAGGGAGAAAATGTCTAGAAAAGGTCTGAAATTATGTTTAGAGTTTGTTGGAAGTCGCTAAGTGTGTGCGTGAATACCTAAGGGATCAAACTGCTGAGGTCATCGCTCCCTAGACTTACACACTACTTAAACTAACTTATGCTAAGAACAACACACAAACCCATACCCGAGGGAGGACTCGAACCTCCGGCGGGAGGAGCCGCGGAGTCCGTGACATGGCGCCTCAAACCATGCGGTGAAGTCTCTAAGTGTTCTCATCAACACTCGAAAAGTATAACTTGGATAGTTTGCGCTCAGTTTTAAGAAACAGTTTTTCTTGCGTCTCAATGTTTACAACTCATGTCTCGTGAACTGTGTGTCGCAGAATGATGTAATTTTGCAGGTACATTCAGTGGCATATGTGGGGACTGTCAGCGAAACGTATTGCGAGTTGAGTTAGTAGTAAATAAGCTATAAACTAAGTCTTCATGCCTTAAGCGGCAGCTTTACTATATTAAATTCTCCATCTCCTCCTGCCCCCTCTTTGTCCGTCCAGTTCCTCCTCCCCCTCTATCACTGTCCATCTATTGCTCACATCTCTGTCTGTCTACCTCCTCGTCCCCATTTTTCTGCCTATTTCATTCTCCCCTCTCTCACTGTTCATCCTATCATCTCCCTCACACTCCACATTTTCTCCTTCCCTCTTTCTCTTCTCAGCTGTGCCCATCCACACATAGACCCCTTTCAACACGTGTTGACACTACCCACACAAAATGCCTGTTATGTAAGGTAGACTGTATCTCAGTGGTTACCAGCCCTTCTCACCCCCCCCCCCCACCCCCACCACCCTTATTATGTGATCTTGGTGGTTCTTACGTCTGCAGTACTTCTTCCCAGGTAATAAGTAGCATGTGTACCAAATTTGTTGAAATCGATTCAGTGGTTTAGAATGACATATGGAACAAACAAACACACACAGGGTGGTCCATTGATCGTGACCAGGTCAAATATCTCACGAAATAAGCGTCAAACGAAAAAACTACAAAGAACAAAAGTTGTCTAGTTTGAAGGGGGAAACCAGATGGCGCTATGGTTGGGCCGCTAGGTGGCGCTGCCATAGGTCAAATGGATATCAAATGAGTTTTTTAAAATATGAACCCCATTTTTTATTACATATTCGTGTAGTACGTAAAGAAATATGAATGTTTTAGTTGGACCACTTTTTTCGCTTTTATGATAGATGGCACAATAATAGTCACAAACATATGGCTCACAATTTTAGACGAACAGTTGGTAACAGGTAGGTTTTTTAAATTAAAATACAGAACGTAGGTAAGTTTGAACATTTTATTTCGGTTGTTCCAATATGATACATGGACCTTTGTGAACTTATCATTTTTGAGAACGCATGCTGTTACAGCGTGATAACCTGTAAATACCAGATTAATGCAAAATATGCTCAAAATGATGTCCGTCAACCACAATGCATTTGGCAATACGTGTAACGACATTCCTCTCAACAGCGAGTAGTTCGCCTTCCATAATGTTCGCACATGCATTGACATTGCGCTGACTTGTGTTGTGAGGCGTTGTCGGTGAATCACGAAAGCAAATATACTTCAGCTTTCCCCACAGAAAGAAATCCGGGGACGTCAGATCCGGTGAACGTGCGGGCCATGGTATGGTGGTTCGACGACCAATCCACCTGTCATGAAATATGCTATTCAATACCGCTTCAATCGCACGCGAGCTATGTGCCGGACGTCCATGATGTTGGAAGTACATCGCCATTCTGTCATGCAGTGAAACATCTTGTAGTAACATCGGTAGAACATTGCGTAGGAAATCAGCGTACATTGCACCATTTAGATTGCCATCGATAAAATGGGGGCCAATTATCTTTTCTTCCATAATGCCGCACCATACATTAACCCGCCAAGGTCGCTGATGTTCCACTTGTCGCAGCCATCGTGGATTTCCCCTTGCCCAATAGTGCATATTATGCCGGTTTACGTTACCGCTGTTGGTGAATGACGCTTCGTCGCTAAATAGAATGCGTGCAAAAAAATCTGCCATCGTCCCGTAATTTCTCTTGTGCCAGTGGCAGAACTGTACACGACATTCAAAATCGTCGCCATGCAATTCCTGGTGCATAGAAA